>NC_143531.1:18959416-19660041 GCF_031878675.1 Megascapheus bottae
TTGGGCACTGTCTTCGGATTTTTTTTTCTCAAGGCTAGAACCTTACCATTTGAACCACAGCACCACTTCTGGCTTTTCTATGTGTATGGTACCAAGGAATTGAACCTGGGTCTTCGTGCTTGCTAGGCAAGCACTCTATCACTAGGCCAAACTCCCAGCCTCATAAACAATCTTTCAAAAAAAAATATGTACTTATAGCAAGCCAACTTAATGACTTCTAAATTGCTTATTTATTTTTTTTCTTCTTTCATTTTCTGGAGTTTATTTTGATAATCTAAGCTTTTTGTTGTTAAGGTAATATATAGGGGTGTTACACTTACGTTCATCAGGTAGTGAGTGGATCACTATTGCACATTGATACACCTTCTCGTGTTTTTTCTCCCTGTTACCCTCCTACATCCCTCCCAATCATCTTCTTTTCCCCTTCACTTTCCTATTTCAAATAAACAAATAAATATATATACAATACACCAGGTAACAAAGTCAGATAAAGTAACAACACGAGATTAACCATAAGGGCAAAAAAAAAAAAAGAGAAGAGAAATAACGTAGTACATTAAGAACAACACTCACCCAAGATAAACCTTTCATTGCCATATCCCAGAGTTTACTTCATTTAGTCTCATCCTATATGACCTTATGTGCTATAGTACACATCTAAGACTCTCCTAGCAAAGGATCCCAATAGCTAAATTACTATTTAAAGTTAGATTTTCAGTAGTGACAGAAAAATATATAACTAGGTGTTGTGTAGAAGGCACTATAAGGTTTATAAGAGGTAAGTAATACTGTGACTCTTTGGCAATAAGGTATTTGATTCAATTTTTTATCTTTTCAAGATCTCTTACTTTTATTCTTCATGGCTCTTCACAGAGCTCTTAGTTTTTGAATTTTAAATGTGTGCTTTCAGGGTTTGTTTTTTTTTCCCCCATTATTGTGGTGTGATCCAAGTGAAGCAGTTAGCTATGGATCTTCAGCTAACTCTGCTCTGAACAACTTCAGCCAAAGGCTAGACATTGTCATGGGTTCAGTTTATGAGGATTGTGAGAAAAAAAATAAGCGAAAAGAGACAATGGTAATTTTATAATGATGATACCAGGAGTAATATTTCTATTTACTGCTAGAAGTATTTCTACCAGTGAAAAAAGTATTTGATACATTTGTTTAGTACAATATATGTTTAGTACAATTTGTTTATACAATATATGTATATACAATGTCAAATAAGTATATCAAATGGATGGGCATATCTGTAATCTTGCTTGAATATTTTTTATGGTGGACATTATTTTTTTCACTTCAGTAATATACAAATTACCTAAGAAAATAGACAAGGTAGAGGAAGATTCCATGTTCAGTACATTTGGGTAAATAAATCAATTATTTTCTTTATATGATCATTTTAGTCCTCTGGGATATTGCATTTCACTGGATATGAATTCAAATAGACATGTTGAAAAAGATAACACCACTCAAATCCCTCAGACAGATGCCTTGCTCTTCTTGTAGTATGGTATCTGATATCTACACAATGCATGTAGATCTGTTAAAAAAGAGACAAATTTTAAGACTTTCAATATTTAAATAAAGCGTGTTCAAACCATTTGTTAACATTTTTGATGTGTTTTGATATATTTGACATTTTAAAACTTCTGTTTCATTCATGTTAGTGTCAGGGACTTAGAGTAGATGTTGAAGATGGTAATACCTATGTGTGGTATTGATTGGGAGACAGATATCACCCATAGAGATAAACACAGATACAGGCCTGGGTCTGGCTTTCAAGAAGCCTAAATAATAACTTGAACATAGTTGTCTTACATGTGCTCTTGATAACAAAAACAAGACTGATCACAAAAATAACATCAAATGAGCAATAGACCACGAAATTACTCTGGCGGGTGATCATGTTATCCTTCAGAAGATAATACTTTTAATACATCAATCTCAAACTGAAAGCCATTTTCATTTTAATATTTTAGCAATTTTATATTTAGTATGGTAGTTTGGTTCCTGAACGCGCAGACTCTTTGACTGATATTTATCACGAGTTTATTTGGAAATCCAGTATTGCCATACTCACCAGCGGAATGCTGATTGAAAAGGCTGACAAAAACAGAGGGTATGTCCAATGAAATTAACCTCTCTGAATTGATAAGCCCGGCAAGTCTCAAGTTGGAATGGATCATTGTAGATGTTTCTAATTTGGGCAAGTGTTTGAAGTCTTCTGTCCTTACACAAAACCAGTATCTTATAATAATATGCGGTGAGAAATGCTACATCCTTGAATAAGTAATCTTTTAACCCACTAAAGAATTATCAATTGCAACATTTTAAGCAATTGTATAATGGAAGTTTGAATCTTGAAAGTGTATATCAGAGTCAGGTAGAGGAGGGAGAGCTAGGAGGCAAATCTCTCCATCTATCACCTTAACAATCGTATTTGTTTATTTATTATATCATGGCACAAGTGGGACTGATAAAACTTGAGCCAAATGACTCCTGTCTTGGCTAAGCCGATAAGGAATTGCATGACTTTAGATGATTATATAGAAATATATATACGTATATTTATACATATATACATGTATATACATAGAGATACATAAATCATATACTTAATATAAAACACCCTTTATAAAAGTATACATATATAAAAATGTGTGTATATGTATATATATATATATAAACATTCATTCCCCTCCTTGGGCTGTAGATTCAAAGCATAATAAATAAGGTAACTAAAATAGAAGACCAACATAACATATATCTCAAAAAACCCCATTATAAGCATTTGTTTTGTTGTACATGCTTTGAATCAATATAGGAAATATTTTCATGTTTCAAAACCTAATACAGATACATATATATTCATGATGCAAACATATATACATATATAATATTAAGTGTGTTTTTCAAATTAATTGCTTTGACCAAGGAGGAAATAATAACTCTAACTTCATTGTCATAATGTTAATTGATTTAATTCCTTATAAAGCTCTAGAGATCACATCATTGAAATGAGTTCTCAATACATATGCTTAACCATATTTTCCTCAAGGAGCAGAATGAATTTTCCACTAACACATAATTATGTTAGCTTTTGATAACCCAACTATGAAATGGCTAGATTTTTGTGTATCTACAATTTCTAGAAGAAAATAAATGAAACGAATAAAAACAATAGTGATCAATCAGCCGAATTAAGCATTCGCATTATAACAAACTCAATTATTTTTTTCGCTAGATATAATTGTCTTCTAACTTCCCTGAACTATAGTTCGCATTTCAGGAAATGCTACATCTCATTGATTTTGAAACACTTATTTTATATACACTAAGAATAAAACATATACAGGCATGCACATGATGCTAACAAAATAAACCATGTGTGTTCTTAGCTCATTTAGTGCGATACTTTTGTTAGTCACACGATTGTTTGTCTGTCTGTCTGTCTATCTATCATATCTCTGTCTCTCTGCAATTTGCCTTTGAACTTTCTAGACAACCATTTTATGTTTATCTCAGTGATCTTCCACCAACATGTAGGTCCGAAAACATTTGGTTTGTAAGTTAGAAGAGCATAAAAATTGGAATCATTCTAATCACTATTTTTTCACTAGCACTAAATGTATACCTTCACGTCTCTTCCCTTTATTTGTTTCTTATAGAATAAGTTCGGTATGAGATTAAAATGCAAAAGCACGGTAAGCTTTAAAAACTATTCAGCAAAAACTCAACAGGTAAAGTACAGCTTATTTCTCAATGAAAGAAAGGATAATACGTTTCCAGGGGCCACTTCTCCAAAACAGAATCTAATACAATGATTCATAACTGAAATGACTTACCCACTATTGGAATGTTGTTTCCATTGATAATTGCTCCTGATTTATGAGTTGAATAATTTATGTACATAATGCTTAAAGTACCAAGCAGTTGGCATTTATATATTCCATTATTGCATCAGGTGGGCCTGGCCTTTTGGAAGACATATGTCAATCTTACAGACTTATCACCAACCTGAATCCTCTCTAGTTCTACCTTCCCCAATAAAGCCACAACAAATGTTTAACTACTACAAACACAGAAGAAACCGCAATCCTTTCATAACCCTGAAGTAAAGACGACAGCATTCTATCTCTTGCATTAGATACGAAAGTAACATTAAAAATCCTTTTTAAAGAACATTTTGTACATATTTCAGACAATCAAACAAGACACACTATAAACTGAAACTCCTAAACCTTTATTTTCCCCACTGTGTACATTTGACAGATGGAGACATTTTGTTTTCACCAAACATGGGGCTATAAAGACTCTCATTAAAATATATTAAACTCAATAATGAGTTTTAATATCAGTGACATTTGTCACTACATTATATCTATAAATGCAGTTTTTACTTTGAAATGCAAATGATAGTGGTCAGAAAATAATCTTGGTTTATATTAAAATTTGGGTGACTTAGTAGAAGTAGGGTCATTGAAAAGGATAACAGAATGGATGTCTGACCTGTTTGACACTGGCTGCGTAGTGTGATGACTGATGGGGCATCACAACTCACTTTACTAGTTCAGAAAGTAAGTGGTAAAGACACAATCTGACATAGTTCAATATACATGAAATGTCCAAACAAGCTTGATTACCCAAGGTGACTTAATTAACCACAAATATGTAAAATTATGAAGCTATGTGTGACATAACAAATTTACACTAATGACAAGAAGCCATGGGCATATATTGATTAGATGTAACTACATATATGAAAATTCTTTAAATCTCTGGGCATGGCAATGCATGCCTTTACTCTCAGCACTTAGTAGACTGAAGCAGACGGATCAGGATGGAAGATCAGCATAAGTAATGTAAAGAGATCACCTTTATAGAAAAGAAAATATTCTGAATAATGTCATTTGTTAATATATTCTAAGGATAAAATTATTATTGCTGGAATAAAATATTAAAACATGTCCCTCACTTTTATATGTCCACATTCTGCAATGCATATTTCTTTATTACTTTAAATAATTCTGGTTCTCTAATCTTAATATAACTTAGAGTATGTTAAATTTTATTTTGTTTGCAAATAATTTTCCATTAGAGTTTCAGGGTTCCAATGAGTTTAATTGGTAACACCTCATTCTGTGCCAAAACAAAACCTTTCTCTTTTTTTTGCACTAAAAGTCCAGATTTAGTTTCCTTATTTTTCTAAAATACATCAAGTTTCAATCCCGTAGCATGAAGCCAAATCATAAGGAGGTAAACCTTTAAACATTCCTTTTAAAACCCTTTTAAAACAAAACCTTTCATATCAATTTTCATTTCAGAATTTTGTAATAGGGGTGCCATACAGGGTTATAATAAAGTACCTTAAAAAGTAAATGCTGCTTAGATATTTATACTGCATGTATATCTGAAACTACAATGTTCTCATCTTAGTCACTAGCATGAAAGATTCAGGGTAGAAGAGCCAGATTTATTAAAAAGAGCAGACTTCCCCCCTTTCCCTGTCAGCAATGTGGAATATTATCTTTGCAGCAGTTCTGTAAACTAGGAAATCTTTCTGACACAGGTTTTGGTCACCAGTGCAGCCTCTGCTGGAATCCTCGGTTGTGAAATCTGTTCTCTGTGATAAAGAAGAGCTTTGTGAAAGGTCTAGGACATGCTCTACCATAGAGAGATGGTATAAAGAAGTAGTGGCTGCTTTGCAAGCAATAAACCCTGTAATAAGGTCAAATAAGACCAAAAAGTAGCATTAATTAAAAGCTAGAATGTGGAACCTGTTTCATTTAGATTGCACCTATTACCAAGAGGTGAAGGCTGCAGAAAATCTTCTGGATTGAAATGCCTTGTACAGCTCCACCTCATTCTGTAAATCCTATAGAAGATACTAAATGCTCTGGGTGAACACCTAAGACTCAGCCAGAGTTAAAGGCGGCACAAAGGAATGAAATAAGCAAGGTGAATGATAATAAGGCCAGCCAAAGACGTAAGGCTGACCAGCAGAGAAAGAACACAGAATCTCCCTTTCTTGACAACAGAAGTGAAAATAGGAACCTGTAATCCTACAATTAACTAAGCATGTGCATGTCTATGTATGTCTAGAATACATGTCTCTTATTCTTGATCCCTCTCCAAGAGTGACTGTCATAGTTTTAACATTATAGAAAAGGAAGCCCAAAAGCATTAGCCAATACACACATCACCTTGGATTCACAGAACATATCATCCCCTATTGTTTTCTCATTTTAATTTAATTTTAATGTTTTAAGGGTCCAATTACATTCAAGTGAAAACAAGAAAAAGACGTCACCTTATTTGATTTTAGTCCAGTCACAGAAACCCTCAGCTTAATTTTAATTATGCTCTAAAATCTAAATGCCAGTGATTGTGTATAGAGAGTCCCTTCTCAAATACTTGTTTGTTAAACATGACATTTGAAATATGTTGTAAAAAACAATGTTAATAAATTCTTAAAAAGAATATATATATATATATTTCCTTTCAAAAGCTTGCAAAGTGGAATATAGAACAGATATCATGTCCCGAAAGAACGACATCGCCCCATTTGTTAGGAAATGGAAAGACTTAGAAAAAAAATCATATTAAGTGAAGTAAGCCAAACTCAAAGGAACTTAGGCTCAATGGCTTCCCTCATTTGTCATAATCAGTAGAAACCTTGGGCTCTCCTAGCAGAGATTTGCAATAGAACAAAACCGTGATACAAAAGGCCATATAGTATGATGCTAAATGAAAGGACCTCTAGGATATAGAAACATAAGCCATATAATGAATGATTGTTGTCCTTAAGGTACTGTCTTATCTCTCATCTCTTTTGCTGTCCCTTGGTTATCTCATATTGTTACAGTATCTCACTTTGTTACCTGATTTATCGGATATATTTGTATTTGGTTATTTGAAATTGGATAAGGAACAGGAGAAAACAAGATGGGGGTGGGGGGAGGGAAATGGGGACGAAGACATGTGAAAGGATATCAATGTGAATTAATCCACCTTCTATCTGGAAAATATCATGTAACCCTTTTATTAATTACAATAAAAAATATCAAAAAAAAAAGAATTCAGGGTATGGGCCAGGAGTTTGGCCCAGTGGTAGAGTGCTTGTCAAACATGACTGAAGACCTGGATTTGATTCCTCAGTACCATATACTTAGAAAAATCCACAGGTGTTGCCATGGCTCAAGTTGGAGAGCTGTAGCTTTGAGCAAGACCAAGAACATTTCTCTGTCCCTGAGTTCAAGCCCCAGGACTGGCAAAAAAAAAAAAAGAATTCAGGGGACATATTAGGGGCAGTGCTAAAGAAAAACAGCATCTTTGACTTAATGATTCAGTGGCTTAATACTATCTTTAAAGTCATTCAGAAATTCACCATCACAAAATAATTTACATATATACAAAAGTATATATAAATAAAAGCTATGAACAATTGTTAGGGATTTATGATGAAATGATACGCACTTTCCCTGAATTTATGAATTTTTTACATAGTATAAATAATAAGACACATCAAGATTGCTTTGGGTATGAAATATTGTGGTCAGGATATCATTCCCTCCAAGTTTGAAGTAATTTTTAAAAAGAAGACAATGCATTCTTAAACTGCGTAGAGTTGAGCTTGAGAGATTAAAGTTTTCTTTAATAATAGCAATTTTTAAAATAACCAACCATTTTTTCCTATTTGGAATGAGTTTATGGGTGTTAGAAACACTTACTATGGAGTGTGGAAAGAAATTCAAAAGCTATGTTTTTTTTCTTTTGAAAACCTGATTTTATCAAAGCAAATCATTTTCTTTACAAACTCATAGTAACCTCAAAAAGTCTGCCTAACAAAGAGAAAACAGATGGGCCGACAGCTTCGAAGTTAGTCATCCTTAAAATGATCTAAAATTGATTTTTAAATAGAAAAAAAGATCAACAAAGCATAAAATATAATGAGAATCAGATGAAACTTACAAATTACTAAGATCTAAAAATTGTCAATCATATGCTTTTAACTATAAAATGCCAATTATTGATATTTTATTAAAATTTAGATATTAACTTCTTGTTCACTGGAAGTATCAATAGTTTTACTTTGGATTTAATAATAAAGAATTGAAGATGCAATAGTAGCTATAAAGTGATTAGGTTTTACTTCTTTGCTTTTTATGACAGATAAGTATGTGGGCCTGGATTATAATTTTTGATAACACAGTCCTAAACAATTCCTGGTTTTCCAAACACATGTGTGAACACAGAATAATGAAACCTATCGATTGTTTTTTAAGAATAGGAGAAGAGCAATGGAGGGATGAAGCTGAGGGCACATTGTAAGCACATATGGGCCAAATGATTTATAATAGATCAGACACACCAGTTACTATTCTATATTTTACCAACACCATCAGCTCTGGATATAATTATGGAGTTACAGCTGCTATATGTGCGAAATAAAATAGATCAATAAATAGAACATTTCTAAAAGTAGGAAACAGGTAACTTGTTGGATTATCAGAATTGAAAGTAAAAGGGTAAGCATGGGATGGTAAAAATGACATATATCTGAACTCTCTCGCTATAATTAAAACAGAAGGTGTGATACTGGATGTTGTTGATGGACTCACCTGCATTCTTTTGAGTAAACTTCTTAGAGGCAGGCATTATTCCGTTGTGACTAAAGAGGTGGAGTCTGCATTTCACTGGAAGCTATCTATTTTGGATATGCCAATTAGATGGCTGAGATTAAGTCCATGTCCCAACCACTGAGATGGTGGCTTACACTCTAAAATGTGTACAGATTAGTAGATTTTGTAGGTAGTTACTAGTGTCCCTCAAATCAACACAAAAGATACAGCATGCACAGTGCACAGTACATTGAGCAACCTTACCATTCAAAAAAGAAAAGAAAAGACCATAGAACAATGTCCAAGGAATGTCCAAACCTACTGTTCATTTTTTTTTTTTTTTTGCCAGTTGGGGCTTGGACCCAGGGCCTGAGCACTGTCCTTGGACTTTCTCAAGGCTAGAGCTCTACCACTTGAGCCTCAGCACCACTTCTGGCTTTTTTTCTAAGTATGTGGTACTGAGGAATTGAACCTGGGTCTTCATGCATGCTAGGCAAGCACTCTACCACTAGGCCAAACTTCCGACCACGCTACTGTTCATTTTTTAAAACAGGTTAGTATGTAGTCTTTTGACTATTCTGATTCTCTTTGCTTATTTCTCCCCTTACTATTTGTTCTTTTATTTACCCATCCATGCATTTTGTAGTGAAATACACTTAATATAAATAAAAAGAAGATTTTAATGAATCGGACATAGATTCGTATCTCAGGAACTTGGTTTTTGTTTAAGAAATTGTAGTATGATAACTAAAAATCAACACAAACAGTGAATTCCATAAACTACTAAATAATCTGGCCATATTTCAAGTTAATGAAGAATGTGTTACACAACATAATTTTTCAGTGTGAAGAGAGCTACTAGAATAATTATTTTTTGGTTGTTTTAATTTCTCACTTCCCTCCTTTTTTTCATCCCACTATAGTTTGGCTGCCATTTCTCCTAAAACTCTCTAAGCTGTTAAATATGCCAATTTACACTTCGTTTTCGCATTAAGGAAACACATAATTGAAGCCAATTCATTCTGCCTTAAAAAAGACCATCATTTGGTACTTATAACATCTCATCCTCTTGGTTTTGTAGAAGATAGAAAGCAGAGAGGCAACTCTGCCTAGGCATAACTGGGCCAATAAACCAGTCTTGATGAAGTTGAAAAACATGGCCACAAATTAAAACTACCATTCCCATGAACATATTTTTTGTGAATTTTCTCAAGAACTCAGATTTGAAGCTTTTTTTCCCTCTTGACTCTCACTGTGTATAACTGGAGATCTAATTTACTAATTTTGGTTAAATGATTTCTTTGGCCTTCTCCATTTGTTGCCATGTCAACTACTTATCCCACAGCCCCTCTGTTTGGTGCCTTTCAGCCTCTAGCGTACACAGTGATCCAACACAGGCCATCTCTTCACAGCTGTCAGTAATTGTTCCTCATTTCACTCTGTTAAGAAGCACTCTTCCTTATCGATTTTGGGTTACACATGAAGCACCATTACAATCCTCTCCCCCACCCATCTGACTGTGTACCTATTGATCAGCTAATACTGTCCTTCTGGCAAAAATCTGCTACACCAAAGACACAGATCAAGAAAAATGGGCATATAAAATTAATTTCTGCTATAGGAAGGAGGCAGGATCCACTGCCTGCTTATTTAATATCACTAGTGATGGACACGGAATGAAAGAAACAAATGAGAAGCATTTGCCATTCTGTTTCCTTTATATCACTTCTTATTAGTTAGCATAAATAAAATTAAGTGACTGCATGTATTTAAAGAGAAACTGTTTGCTTTTACACAGTTATCTATATGTCTATTTGTAAACTCCTCTTGTACTGAACAGCATTTCCCTCTTGCTAATATACAATTTCAGGTGATGAAGGATACTTATAATCTGTTCTCAGAAACAGTAACAGAAAGCTGAATTTACACACCGTGGAACTGTGTGCAAATATACAAAAGTAACAATAATATATTAAGTCAAGTGTGAGATGCATGCTTCCTGTTACTAAATTCCTGAAATGAAGTAACAGAAGTTTGATTTTGTCATTATCCTATGGCTCTAAACATAGCGTTATAATTCATTATTTTTAATATCCAATCTATAATTCATTTTGCCCTCAGGCTGAAGCAATTCATGCAAAATAATCCGGAATCTTCCTCCATTTCTATAAGCATCCTATAAAACTTACACTTCAGCTTTCCAATGGTTTAACAAAATACCATGGGTTTGGTGATTGATAAAACAAATAAAACATAGTATATAATAAGATAGACATAGTGGTTGCTACAAAGCAAATATTAGGATGTTGTTTACTGCCTTGATCTGATGGTTAGTGTCTTGAGTTCCTAAGTCTTGTCATTACTGAGGTATAACATTGCCGAATTTTCACCTTGCTCTGAAGAAAGATGCAGTAAATCACTGCTACACTCAAGTAGACAGCTGTCTTCCTTTATCTGACACTGTTCTTTTTCTCACTATTACCAGTGTACCTCCAGTAAATGTGGTGGATGTTATTAATTTTACTCCTCATCATTGTATCTATATAAGGCCTTGGAACTGATGACACTACACTGGAGTTAAAGGTTCATTCTTTCTTTAAAATGAAGAATTCAGAAACGTAGATTATTTTTCTTGACTTTTATTATAGGTTAACTCTCAATAACTGCTGTTATAATTTACAAAGGCAAAGTGAAAGTCACTTCTGAAATTCAGCTTCTTATGACCATGATGTTAACTTATCATGGTTAAACCTATATATGCTATATTTCTTCATGTTCATACTTGTGGTAATATTAGCCATTGTTGAAAAGGCATTTCAATTTCTGTTATTTAGCAAGGTCATTTAAGGTGAAAGGAATTAGAAAGTATTTCACTACTCCAGATGTTTTGGCTAGCTCTCTATCATGTTATGGTGTTTACACTCTTTTACTAGAATCCACTCTGTGTCTAATGGATTTGGTAAGAAATCATTTTGCATGGAAATGTAGCATCGCTTGGACAGGTAACATGCATTTCCTTTGCTATTTTTAAGTAATTTTACATAGCATGTGACTTATAATAAGTTTCTGAATACAATTCATCTTGATCAGTGACATCGCTTCAACAGTCTAATCTGTCTTCAGCCCACCTCTTGAATGCATACTCCCCTGCCTTCCCCTCTTCTTTTGTCTACCATTCTCCCAAGCACTCCATATACCCATTTCCTCATGTTGACTATGTTGGGCTTTGACCTAATCATTCTAAAAGGTTATGAAATCTTCATTGAGTCTTTTATACTCCCGTTAGTTCGTTTGTAACCATTTGTATACATTATCATTTATTTCTGATATTAAAATATTGCCTGTTTGTTATTTCTTCATTCCATAGTTAACATTTTATTTCATGATTTACCAAAGGAGAAAAAATATATTTCATTTTAAGTATATATTTTAAATAGCAAAATACAGGGTTAATCCTCTTTAGGCACTGAAGAAAATGACACTGAAGGTATAAAGTAAAGGAATTTAGGACACAATTAGATAAATCTTCCTAATCTAATTTCAGCCATGATATTTCTTATTCATGACAGAGATTAATGAAGAAAAAGATGAATACCAATGAATACATGTTATAAGCACCAGAGCACACTTCTCTGTATAGAACACATACGAATATCAAATATTTATGATATATACCTTCATATTATGTTTAAGTCTCTACTATTATTACTATGAAACACTTATTTTCATATTGTTTTTAATTCTGTATTATTAAACTATATAATTACTGCTATCTATAGAATAATTATTGTTTTACATATTTGAGTTTCAAAAAGTTTCTTAGATAATATGAAAAAATAAACATTTCCAAAATATATTGAAAATAATATTTAAGACTACATTAGCCTCATTTTAACTCTGTGGATTTTTTTTCTCATAACACCAATGCTTATCATGATTCACTAGACAAATTTTCCAAAATTACATTTATAAGACAGCTGAAGAAGCAGACTTGCTTTCCATTTCCTGATTTCAATGTTTGTTTGTTGTTTTCTCCCTTTTAGCTGGATTGAGAATCACCTAAACTGCTGGCTAAAACGAAAGCCTTAGAACTTTTAGACAATGCAGTCATCCTTCTGCAGTCTCAAGACATCCCTTCTGCATTTCAAAAGTATCATTCAACAATGTGAGGCATATACTTAGTACTTTTTTGTGTCTCTTTTTTGTTACTTCTAATGTGTAGTCTTAGATTTTTAAAAATATATTAAATATGTATCAATAAGTATTTAGAGATGGAGATGGAGATTTGGCTTTGCCAACAAACTGTCAGTGGGTGTAAGCGCTGCCTGTTCCACAGCCTCTTGGGGTCCATAAGGAGAAGCCCAGGTGGATGCGGCCCACACAATGGCTTGGCTTCATCGTTGAGGAGCCACAATCTTTCCAGGAATAATTCCTCCAACAAACTCTGCCTAGCTTCCAGTGAAAGTGTTATTATAGACATCAGGATATACAAGAATTTTGTTTTGTTCCATCTATTTTTTTAAATTAAAATCAAAGCAATCAGAATTCAGAGTTTCCAAATGCAGCAATGTAAAAGAGATAATGCTAACTGTTGCCTGAGTCCTTTTAGTTTTACTCAAGAGAGAAAGACACAAAGCAATGCATTCTTAGAGCACCAGATTCTGACAGCTCAGCAGTTATAGAGGGAGTCTTTTAGTATTTTTGCAAAATGGGATGTTCAAATATTCTCAAGTGTCACTTTAAAAAAATGTCAGAAGCGCTGGTGGCTTCTGCCTCTAATCGTAACTACTCAGTGGCAGAGATATAAAGATCACAGTTGAAAGCCAACCCAGGCAGAAAATTCCCTGTCATAGTAAGACTCCTATCTCCAATGAACTACTCAAAGAACTGGAAGTGGTACTGTGGCCCAAAGTGGTATAGCACTAGCCTTGAGAAAAAGAAATTCAAATCACAGTACATTGACAATATTTCTACAGAACTCATAGAAGGTCTTAAAAACATTGCTAGGATATGCTGTCTTTCTAATGGTTTGTTAAATTTGATAATCTCATTGATTTAATACTATTCATTAGAATTAATATTCCCCCAGAAGATAAAATATAATATAATGGTGTGAATTGTGGCTTCACAGGCCCTTTCTCTTTATCTTCTTGGAAAAGTTATTGAATTTCAAATAAGATTTCTTCTCAAAGTTATTTTAACATTATTTAAACTCCTTGGCAGTTATCCTAGTTTCTCTGGAAACACAGATCTTCTCTTTTCATTTCCTTCTAAGTACTTTCAAATATCAAACTTGTGCATCCAAGGTCTAACCAGCAGTTTGACCATAGTGACTAGAAGGTGACCAAGAGGAAACCTGTAGCTGGCTGAATCCCAGCTAAATAGTTAGGCAACCACATTTTTTAGAGAAGGTATGAAAAGCCTTAGATAAATATCAGATTATTATAGACCTTGTAAAATGTTTTCCAATTTCCCTAAAGGTTATTATAGAACCTTTCTAGGAAGGTTCCAATCAAAATAGCAAAGCAATCACATTTTAATTAGCTTTATTAAAATATTAAAAAGGAATTTGTTTCAGGGGTAAAATAAGATGGTTTTATAACTAAATGATCACCGTAATCAAGCTATTAAAGACTTGCAGAGTATCACAAAGTCACCACTTTCATATATAAGGGAAGTAGTTACATCTGTTATCTTAGCATGTATGCAAGGAATTATATTTAACCATGCTGTACACTAGAACTCCAGAATATGTGCATCTTACAGTTTATATACCCTGTTACCAACATCTCTCCATTTCACAAATCTCTGTGTCTATGAAGTTGTTATTGAGGTTGAAATTACTAGATTATATATATATAAAATGGGATTATAAAATATTTGCTTTTCTATGTCTGCATTTTTTTCACTTAGTACAATGTCACCAAATGCAATCTTTACTCTCACAAAGGAAAGCACTATCTTTCGTTTAAGAGTAATAAAAATGTATTATAAGCTGGGTGCCAGTGCATTATGCCCGCAATTCTAGCTACTCAGCATGTTAAGGTATGAGGATAATGGTTCAAAGCCAGCTGAGGCATAAAAGTCTGTGAGACTATTATCTCCAATTAATCATCAAAGAAGCAGAAGTAGAGCTCTGACTCAAATGGTAAATCACTACTTCAGCAAAGAAATCTTAGTGACAGTGCTCAGTCTCTGAATTCAAGCCCTAGGACTGGTACAAAAAAGTAATATTCTAATTCATATAAGCATGATAGAGAGTAGATATATAGATATATAGGAGATAGATAGATAGATAGGTAGATAAATAGATAAGTTTCACATTTCTTTATACATTCATCCATCTACAGACACTTTGTGTAAGTGGATGGGTTATTGTAATTAATATTACATGAATATTGAAGTGAATATATCTTTTAATGGCAGTGTCTTTACTTCCTTGCAATATCTATTAAAATAATTTGCTTGGTTCATGTGGTAACAACGGTTTTCATATTTTATGGAACCTCTATTCTAGGTACCATAGTATCTGTACCAATGTCTGCCAGCAGTATCTAAAACTCCCTGTCTCTCCACATTCTCACTAACATCCATCTACTGTTGGTTTGATTGATAATTGTCCTTGTCACAAGGCTGAGGTTATAACTCATTTGTGATTATGATTTTAAGTTCCTAATGATTAATGATGTTGAGTATTTTGTACCCTATAAGTATTCCTCCTTTATGAAATGAATATTCAAACATTTTAATACAAATATCAACATGATTTCTAAGGAGAAAAGTCATCATGAAGATACAATAGTATTCAACATATTTTCAGTAGGTCAGAGAGTGAGATCTTAAAACCCTATGAAGTGTTGACTGTGACAAACATCTGGGGAGTTGATAACAGGAGGAATCCCACAGAAAGTTTAATCACATAATGATCAAAGGCTCAGAACCCCAATAGAGACTGTAAAACTTGTTTGAATAATACTGGGTATCCACAGATGCAAGAAGAAGTGAGAAAATACTGGTGTGGTAAGTAGGGTTTTTTGATGAGGCATGATTATAAGATATAAGCATGATGTTTATCATGACTTTAGTCCACGAATATTAGGGGTTTACCTAAGAATTATTGAGAAAAGAAGAAAGAAAAGACAAATGCTTGAGGTTGACTCACTCTTAACATTTTTAAACTTTATAGGTGTCTAGAAAGTTCCAATCCTATACAATTTGATGCTGTCCCTTTCAAATTAAAGATTAAAGTGATTTTATGTATATAATATTTATTTTAGTTTTATATTTTACTATATGCTTTTGTAAATGTTTTAATATGTATAAACATTGTCATATAAATTGCATGCCATTTATGTATTATATTGTTTATATATAGTATAATCATGTATCAGTGTGTATGTCTTGCTTCAGGAACATCTTCCAAATACTTAAGGATGATAAAAGTTTCTTGAAAATAGAAATAAGGTCAAATTTATTCTATGACGTACTTATCTTGATAATGGGTAGAAGACAATGCCTTTTACTTAAGTCTGCAGTGCTAATGCAGACACAGCTTTTTCTAGGTGAATTTTTTATTGTGGACTATCTATAGTTACTTTTTTATTTGAGAAATCCACTCAAAAATATAATGTGCCAATGAAATATTTCTACTTTTTTCACTAGATTTGTTCTGTTATTTTCACAAGAAAATAAAAAAACGTTGTTCCTTAAACATACACATGGTGGTAAAAGAACAAAAAAATATGTAATTCCTCAGCACCATCAATTTCTTGAACTGTCACTCAGTTTATAATCTCTATGAAGTAATGTAGAAAAGTCTTTGTCCCAATCAGGAAGTAATAAAGCAAAAAAACCTACAAGTAAAAAAAGGCTTTGTCATTTGAATATTATCTTTGAAATATGAGAAAGGTTATAGAAATCAATTCATTTTTAAAGTGATAAATTTCT
This sequence comes from Megascapheus bottae, assembly GCF_031878675.1. NCBI lineage: Eukaryota > Metazoa > Chordata > Mammalia > Rodentia > Geomyidae > Megascapheus > Megascapheus bottae. The sequence goes on from NC_143531.1 coordinate 18,975,988, forward strand.
AGTCTTCTACTATTACAAAGCAGTTGAAGAGAAATTAAGGGACATAAAGAACATAGTTGATAAACTTATTAAGTTGCAAAGTGTAATTGAAAGCATGTGCACTGAAATATTTGATAGGTATGTAATAATCAGTTATTTTTTCTTCAAAGAAGGCACATAACATGAAACACCTTTGAAATAATTTTTATGTAGAAGCAAATTGCTTCCTCTTTATTAGTAATTTCTTAACAGGATATTTAACATGTTCTGTATTTGAATGAAAAAAACATTTCAGACATGAATTAATAATATTTAGATTGGACTAAATGTGGTAAGATTTCAATCCTAGAGTGTACATATTAGTTAACAAAAGACATTCTAATGGAAATTGAACCCCAGATTAACACTATATTTCATAATATGTGTCATCATATTGACATCTATAAATTAGATTTTAAAATGCTCCTGAATGCAGTACAGATAAACTTTCAATATAAGTAGTAAGTTTTGTAGCCTTCCTAGAACTTTCTTCTTAGTTCATCTATAAGATTGTTGTGTCTTTCTGAAAACTCTTATTGCAGAGAATTTTAATGTAGTTTTTCTTTTAAAACATTTTTGGAGTTTCACATCTTTGCATATTGTGCACTTGCTTTTATAGACTTTAATTTATTAATACAATGTGTGCTCACATACCACACGATATTACTGTAAAGTAAATGATGGAAGACTTTATAAGAACCATGAAATGTAACCGTTCATTTCCCTAAAGTCGATGTTCTGATTTACTGAGACATACTCTAAGAATTATTGATGGATTTGTGGCCTCCATTAGAGGACAACAAGCTGTACAATTGGTAAAAGATGTATTTTAACTTACTGATAGGCATATTAACATACTAGAAACAACATAAACTTATTAGACTTTTCTGGAATAGCACCTTGGCCTTAGAATCTATTTTACTAGGTAAATATGGGTGCATTACCTCATGTCTGAGATTCTATTTCTCTCCTATGTAGGGCTGGTTCTCCTTAGTTCGCTAAATGTTAGCTATCATGGGAATTATTCATGACTTAATTCAAAGGCATTGCATTCTGCCCATTATGAAGATGCTTACTACATAGAATAAGCTTGATCTTATTTCTATTTTCAAGAAACTCATATCATAGTCAGATATTTAGAATGCAATTAAATGGTAGAGAGATGGTGTTTCTGAAGCAGGACATACACACTGACACACATACTATATACAAAGAATACAATATATGAGTGACATATAATATATTTGATATAATCATACTATAAATAATGTTAAAAATATTTACAAAACATATAGTAAAATGTAAAATACAAAATAAACTATATAATATAGTATATAAAATGCAGCATATCAAAGTACAGTATGTAAAACAATATCTTTTTATATTATACATGCTATAATAGGTTCATAAAATGAACTATTTAATTACAGTCCTTGAAGTTCTCTATTTTTGTGTGACAAGTGGAGATTTCAAGGGCTGTGTGCTTTCTGTCCATGCACTGAATATGTCAGCAATGCTCTGAACTCTATTCTCCCTGAAAACATTAAGTCAACTTTTTTGTAAGATTTTATGAGTAAGGTAATGAAATTACAGAGCGTTCCAGTTGCTATATTTGTGTTTTTGACAAAGAATGAATACCCACTCCAAGTAGGACAAATTTGATTCAAGCCTCGTGGTCCCCTTCTCATTAACTAGGTCTTCTTTAGCCCAATTTAGGGAGATAATTCTAGAAATAAGGGCCTTCAGCATGGCCCATCGTGCCTCTGGATGCTGAGAATTTATATTTGGCACAGGACAGCAGATGCTCTTTTTTTACAAGAGGTGAAGCACAGAAAAAGATAAACTCTTCTTCTGTATAGGAGGCAGACAACAGCTTGAAGTGAAATACTCTGAAAACAATGCTATTTAATACAGACTCCAGAAAAAAAGGTTACGTAATATCTACTTTAAGCGTCTTTAAGGGCAGCATTACAATAATTTTATTTTAGGAAATGAAAGATTTCACAATTTTGAAAAAAATATACTTGAAGGAAAGGTCCCAGAGGAAAAATTAACTTTCAACAATCTTAAAGATTTCCAATAACAAACATTAACCACAAGGTTTTAGAACCCTGTGACAGAGAAAGGAGACCTTTGATAAAATGTGATTGAAGCTAATTAACTCCATTTTCTAGTGATTCAAACATCCTCAGTTCAGTAAGACTCTCCCTGAAATTGCCAAACCCTTTATATACATGAGACCTAGCTTATTCAAGGCCTGAATAAGTGATAAAATTGCTGTAATGAGGTCAAATAAAATGAGATGAGGAACTATAAATGAACAAATATGACTATAAAGTTTAGTATACTATAGACAGTTAAATTATATGCCTGCATATCACACAGAAAATAAAAGACCTGTCAGGATTCTATATTCATCAAAATAAAACTTTTGAGAATTTCTGAATACATAAATGATAGCTACAAACAAATGGAAAGTCATTACATAACAAAATAATTTCATTTTTGTGTCTGGAATGTACATCCCATTTTTTATTTGTTCTTGGTTTTGCTTTTGTTAAATTTTGTAGGTAAAGAAATATCCATTTGATCTCCTAAATCTGAGACACTATTCTGGTTGATTAAGAGGACTGAGCTTTGCAAATTTTCTTAAAGCCACTAAAATTGCCCTTAACAATAAGTAGAAATAGATTTTCATATGTATCAATGTTCTATGGGAAATATAAATTCATAAACAAGATGTCACCCAAAATCATCATAGATAGAACCTTGGATTCAAACACAAAAGGTCATATGAGTTAGTAAACCTTTGTCAGAGGGAAAACATGTGTCCAACCACATAAAAGTAAACTGCTAAAGAATATTAGAGTTTGACATACTCCACAGCACCAGAATACAGCTGACAAATGTGAAAACAATTTTTCATTGTCTTTGATTTTCTTAGGAAAACTGGAGGATGGTTAATTTGAGCCAATTTTAGAAGAGAAGGTAATATAAGGTTTTGAAATGATTTCTACTTTGCCTTAAAAATTAAGAAGGACATTATTCTTTTCAAAGGGTGTGCAACACTCGTTATCTTTGCAATTGTCCTCAAGAGTACTCAAAGGATTTCAAGCAAAGAATATGTTGTTCAATCTTTCAAGGACCATTCTAAAAATATTGACAGAGGTGAATAACTAAAAATTGTTAGATTAAAGAAGACATCACTCAAATGGACAAAGGATGTGCAAACATATCACCACGGTGACCCAAATAAAAGGAAACAGCATAGAGATTATATTTGTATTGTTCCCAGAATGAACTACTAGGAACAAGAATGATACCTTCAATTACAGTAGTAATCTAATAGTACTATTAAAAATAACTGAAAAAAATGCTATTAGATTATATAGACCCAAGAGACAAAAAGGTATCTATTTTGAGTAATCATTTCAACTTCCATTGCATTTTACAGATCAAGATGGAATCTCAAACTTTTCTATTTTGGAAAGATAACAATAATCTTGAGATAAGACAATTTTTGAAAGCACAGATCAGAAAACTCTTACTATATTATCAGTTTATTAAAAGCAACAAAAGAAGGTGAATACTGGTGGCTCATGCCTATAATTCCAGTAACTTGAGGAGCTTGGGATCTAAGGATCCTATTTGGAAGCTAGCATGGACAGAAAAGTCCAGAAGACCATTATCTCCACTTAATCAGCAAAAAAGCTGGAAGTAGAGGAAGGACTCAATGGGAAGAGTAACAGCAGTGAATGAAAAAGCTACAGGAAAGAATAAGGCTCTAATTTCAATCTCCCAGCCCACAATACCAATACACACACACACACACACACACACACACACACACACACACACACACACGTAAAAAAAATTCAGGGCTGACTTTTGTTCAGGGTTTGGACCGGTCTACCAAGAAAAAAACCTTAGCAAATGCATAATTCTTGGAAGTATTATGCAATAAAACAAATTATTGGAATTGAGGATATTTGTTAATACAAAAAATGCATCTTAAAAATGGCAATGGTTCTGGGGCGGTAGTGCAGCCTCGAGAAATATTCTCAGGATTTATACACTGTGGCACACTGTCAAGAACTGGTTTTCTGCGAGCAATTTAACACCCTCCAACCTTCTAAAGACAGACAAAATGTAACTGAAAAAAAAGTTCTCTCCTTGTCATTTAGTAAAGTCAACAAGAAAGAATAGAAAATATGCTTTTGAAACATGTTTATTTTTAAAATATTCTTCATACAGTTGTGATAGATGCAGAAGTGTGCCTTTATGTATAGCTTTGACTTTGCTATCCAGGTAATTCCAACTGAATGAGAATTACAGTAAAGAAAATGGGAACACTAGTAAAGACCATTGTAATCAATTAGCACAATTCTTTATGTCTAAAGAAACTATTAACTTAAGTGAACTTTCAATATCATGCATTCAAACTAATGAGCTAAATTATTTGGGCCTATTATCCATGCATGTTATTCCCCATAACAAAATTTTTCAATATTTATAAAGTGTCATCAATGTTGATGTAGTAATGCTAATATACCTTGTAATTCCTCTAAGAGCTGTTGGTAACATATTGCATTAAGCAATTATGAATGTGTATTCTCTATAATTTTGATTACATATAACAGGTTATTTTATAATTCTATCCCCTAAGAATGCTCTTGTCAGAATTTCAACTGTGCACTTACTAGCACAAGTTTAGATGTACTTAGTGGATATGGTAATTTGGGATAGACTGGATTGTCTTTTAGAAATTTCACACTCATTGGATAATATGTACTAGGAAATCAAAGTAGTTAAACATTAAAGGATTTACTTTCATTAAACTTTTCAAAGTATAATAAAACAATCATTATAATTACTACATATGTATAATTGGCTTTCATTTCTCTCCAAATACCAAATTGTAATGACTGAAAACTTTGTGTTTTCCATGATGAATCATGTATTTTCTATGTTCAGGATGCACATTTCATTATTTACCTTATTTCCTATTTTCCCTTTATTGGCAATAAATGTCCACACTTCATATTCATGCTACTAAACTGGTTAATTGAGGTAAGATCATTTCATGTAGTGTGATGAATTAAATTAGTTATATATCTCAGCTTTACCTTTCTTCACCTGAATAATATATTACACATCCCCAGGGATGTTGTAAGGATTAATGAGTTTGAAAAGCACATTGACCTTTCTGATGAAATATACTGTACAAGTACAAAGTGCTATTTTACTGTGCCCCAAATAACATACATTTCAAGAAATTATATGTGTGTGTAGATTAAGCTATAAAGATTCATAACAAATGCATTCCCAGTAGAATTATTCTCTCAACTAAGGTTTTATCTAAGTTTACAAAGCTTCTTCTTGCCCCAAATAGCTCTTTTTTATTGTTCATTTAGATAATTTGTGTGAAATACTTAACATAAGTGTTATTATTTCACAGCTGAACTGTGTATTTTCATTTTGGTACTTTCTAAACAATGTATGAGACTTTAATTCGCAAACGCATCAGAGCTATGGCTTATTGATGAACTATTATGTATCATGCATTGAGATTTCCAGCATCATAGATATCTTGATATAACTATTTAATTTGTAATAGAAGACATACAATACACTAAGATATCATGGCTGTTCAATCATAGTTAAAATATTCTCTATGTTTCTGAACTATAATATTCAACAAATGAATGGCCAGCTTAGGAATAGTGTTTGGTAGCAGCTGGATTTGGTGATAGAGTTGAACATAATTTACAAAGAGAAATGATCTGATACAGAGAGGCCAACCAGAAAGCATGTCCAAATGTTCACTGCCCTGATCACATGATAATTTGCTCCCCTATTTTTCCAAAGAATTATGATTGATAGGAAGTACTGCGTGAAATGCGGGATTTTAGAATTTGCAAAGGGATAGTCCTTTCCCACTCTGTAAATTTCTGAGCCACTGTTGTGGTTTATGTAACACTGCAATGGATAAAAAGTTAACAAAGTTTGTGTGTTTAATCCTATTCTGAAAGACAGTTGGGAAGTTTCTGTGTGCGTGTGTGTGTGTGTGTGTGTGTGTGTGTGTGTGTTCGGTGTGTATCTGTGTAGTACAGGTTAACACATAATCTCAATAGACATTTTAAAATATTTAAAATGAGGATGCAACTTTTCAAAACATGGGATATACAGAAAAGGCAATCTATCACAGGACTTGATAGCATAAAATGCACATGTTAGGGGAGAGGAAAGTCCTAAAATTCACCATCCACCTTAATAAATTAGAAAAGAAAACAGAAGTAAATGCAGAAGAAAAATTTAAAAATAATATGAATTGATTAAGTACATGAAAGCATACCAATGGAGATCTAGGCAACCAGAAAGTAATTTCTTCACAAAATAAAGAAAATGCATAACAGCTAACTAAAATAAGAAACAAGTAACTATTATAAAAAAACTGATATTACAAATGAAATGGATCAGTTCCTTGAAACACAAAACTCCAAGAAAAAAATAGAGTGAATAAGTTTATTTACTATGAATGATACTGATGAATAAAAAACGTCCAAAAAAAAAAAAACAGGCCCAGATGGCTTCACGGTGATAATTCAAATAGAATTCTTTACAATTGCTTCTAGAAGGACCAGCATGGAGAACATTATACAACTCAAACTTCATGGGAAATACTACCCAAATACTAAAGAAAAAAGTGCATATGAAAACAAACAACAAAACCAAGTATGTCAACTGCCATGAAACTTCAGTCTAACGTCAATTTTGTATTAACCTTGATTAAATATAAGCAAATTAACTCTAACAATGGATAAGAATAGGACAGTTGGATTTACTCCTTTCCTTCAAGTGGATACAATAATTTTCAAAGTCAATTAATATAACCCCTCATGCCCAAAAGCAAAAGTAGAAAATTATATCCTAATATTTCATGGATAGAAAACATTTGACAATATCTAACACTCAGATAAAAAAAATATACCCAGTTAACTAGACATAGAGGAAGATCATCAACTTTATAAATATTATCCACATCAAACTGCCCCTAGCATCATTACTTGATCAGAATCTAAATTTTCTCATTAAGATAAAAACAAGCTAACATATGCCCCCTTACATTTCACTGGGGTCCTATTTTTAAAAATAATTAAGAAAAAAGAATAAAAATCACTCAATTTATAAATGAAAAAATAAAATTATCTTTGTAGATAGTATTTTTATTTATAAAAAAAAATCCAAAGGCTGAAGAGAAACTTTGATGATCCAATGTAATTATATCCAATGGATAGACAAAAAGTTCATACATGAAAATCAAATCATTTCCTCCAGTCCCACAATAAGCAATATAATAGTGAAATTTGAAATTAAAAAAAATTACCATTTAGCTAGTTGCTGATGTATCACAACTGTAATCTGGCTACTCAGGAAGCTGAGTAAATAGATATATATACACACATGGACACATACATAACACATGCATACCTATACACATTTGTAGCTGTATAGATAGCTAACAGAGATAATAATACTTAACACTGGTTAAAATACCTCAATCAAAATTTACCTGAAAAAGACAGTACCAAATCAGCAATATGTTTATTCCTTTTACTCAGCATGTCCTAATGGGTCTGATCCATTCTTAAAAACTTCTTCAACATGTTGATGAATTAAATCATTAACAGTGCCATAGTTTCAAAAATTTAACAAATATTTATTGATCCAGTCTATATTTAAGTGGAATAAGATATATTTTATGTAACTTCATTCACAAAACAGATCTTTAAAACATCTTTAAGACAAGAGAGTAGAGAGTATATATGAAAAACAGCTATTCAGGTTTTAGCTTTGGAAGCTTTTGGTGATTGAAGCAGTTGGGTAAAGGACACAATATATGATACTGGGAAATGACATTTACAAGTAGACTAGATCAAGTAGAATGTCTCAGAAAAATCATGATTTGGATATGTTGAAATAATTATTCCTCAACATGTGTTAAAGCCTGAAGACACATGTCTATATTAAATTAAATCTATAAATTGGATCACCAACAGAAAGAAATGTTATAGCTACAGATAAAGAAGTCAAATGTCAAATGAAAACAACTAAAGCAATTGGCATGTTCATTCTGGAAAAGAAAAAAAAAGTTCTAAGTGTAACTTGATATTACTTTATTTTTAGGCAGAAGATAGTGATCAGCTATCTCTAACTTGTACAGAGAGGGGTAAAGTTCAATTTGGCCAATTTACCAGAATAGATTACGCTAAGAAGGGAAAGAGGACTTAATCTGACTTCACATAAAAATGGCTGCTACCGAAAATCAATAGCTTGTTTTAATTTGTCTCCACAATGGTTCTCCCAGAGAAACCATGATGAAATGATGCAAAATCCAGGTTGTTGTGAGGGTAAGCTGTTAGTGCACAACCGCGAAGGCCTAAATAGCGCTGCTGTTTAAGGCAGGAAACTTGCGTTTTCCAAGGCTTAGAGATAGTAAGACTTCCCCCAACTTCTCTGCTTGGGGAGTGGTTTTCTTACATTCATTGTTTGTTTGCTTTTATTCTCCCCTTGAAACAAAGGTTTTATTTTGAGCTGTTTTGGAAGACATTGATTCATGACTGATGCTTGTGAGGATTCATGAAGTATAATTAAAAAAAAAACAACAAAGATGTTGCTTTAAAAAAATAACTCATCTGTAAAATTGAGAAGAACATGTCCTTTCTTGTTTTCAATTATTCTGCACTTAAAATTAAGTTCGAAAAGTATTAATTGAGACCATTTGTGAGGTGTGTCTTCTTTCTCATTCTGCACATCAGCAATCGCCATTCAGTCACAGGGAAAGAATTCCTCTCATTAGTGTAAACAAAACAATTTCAACATTTGCTAAAGACTATTAAGCTCCCTACATGATTGAATAGGAGCTGAACTAATTAATATGCCTGATGTGAGGACTCCCAGTCCCTTCAAGAACAGTTATTTTTAAAGCTAATCAGCATCTATCAGAATATAATCAATTCAGCTAAACAGAACAGAACTGTGAATTAATGCTTCTTCTCATGTCAGAATCCAAAGGGAAAATTAAAAGAATGTAGTACCAAGCAGCATCCTATTTTCCTTATATGAGCACAGATGCTAATTTGCCAAGTTCATCTATGATTATTTTTTTCAATTTGATAGGTAAGTATAAAATGAATAAATAATTAAGCCACCAAGCTATATGCAGCATTCTCACAAATAGGTTAGTTTATTATGACAAGGCCTACCTTTAATACAGCAGTATGTCATCAAATTGTCAAAATAAGTTCTGTATTATATTCTTAAATTATTATCTAGTTTTGTTTGAGGCCATGAACATATTTTTATTGTTTAAATATAAACAAATTTAAATATAGCTGGGCTCCAGTGGCTCAAGCCTGTAATCCTGGCTACTCAGGAAGCTGAGATCTCAGGATCACAGTTCAAAGCCAGCCCAGGCATCAAAGCCTGTGAGACTCTTATCTCCAGTTAACCACTAGAACACTCTAAGTGGCACTGTGGCTCAAAGAGGTACAGTGCTAGTCTTGAGCCAAAGAGTCTCAGGAACAGCATGGAGGCCCAGAGTTTAAACCCCAAAGCCAATAAAAATAAATATTAGTTTGCTCACTTTTAAGGGTTTCAGAGTTTTTGTACTGTGTTTAGGAGCTTGCATTTGTAGTTCAAAGAGGGATTCTATGTACCATAGTTTGGCCTTTAACTCCCAATCTTGTGATGACAGTTATTCAGTTCCATAGTAGGTTTAAGCATGTTTCAGCAATGACTAATATTTGGCTTCATATTTATTTAACAAGTTTACTATATTTACTTTAAAACTCTTTAAAACTCTTGCTACAGATAAATTCACACTTAAACTTTCATAATTAATTTCATCGATAGTAAGAAACTCCAATTTACAAATTTTTTTTCTTTTCCTGATTAATTCTGTTCTGTATCCTTTTAACTTCTTTCAGGTCAAATATACCACTATTTCCTCACATTAAACATGTGAAAGAATATAGCTGCCAGACTTCCAATCTTAGCATACTACTTACCAGGTATGCAAAACAGGGAAAGTCACCTGGGCTCTCAACTTCATTTCCAGATGATAAAAGAAAGCAATTACAGCATGTACTTCACAGACATGTTCGAAGCTAATGTGCTCTGGCCTTTTATGACAATGCTTGGCAGCTAATAAACACATAATGTGTATTAACTGTTGCTAATCCCATAACCATTTGCTATTTGGAGTCTCAGGTTTAGTAAAGCTTTATTTTTACATCTTGATTATGTCAATTTTAAGTCTATATAAGCATAAATATTTCATTGAAGTTTTCATTCTTGCTGGAAGCAGTGGCTCACGCCTGTCATCCTAGCTACCCTTGGAGGTTGAGATCTGAGAATCAAGATTCAAAGCCAGACTGGGCACAAAAGGACCTGAGACTTTTATCTTCTGTTAACCTCTAGAAAACAGGAAGTGGGGCTTGGCTCAATGGTAGGGTGGTCACCTTGAGCTGAAGAGCTCAGGGACAGTGCCTAGGCTGAGTTCAAGCCTCATGATCCACAAAAAAAAGAGAGAAGTTTTCATTCTCATTAGTGTTTAGCCTTACACTCTGAAATAATCACTGTCTCCCACTATTTAATACTTCAAATTTCACAAAATTTTATGCAAAAAATTGTCACCATCCTGAAACTGTATATGATCAGAGTAAAAGACACAATTAATAATGTTTTTTTTTTTTAGTTGATGGTGCAAATTGCGGTTTAGAAAAAGAAGACTGGAAAACTGGTTTGTAAAGTATCAGTGAAAGTAGAAGACTAAAAAAAAAGTACAACTTAAAGAGGCATCAAAAATGCCTTTAACTTATTATGATCTCTGTGTACATTGAAAGTACCATTCAGGGTTTGTTCTCTATTTGTTTTTGGCCAGTTGTGGGGCTTGAACTCAGGACCTGACCATTGTCCTTGGACTTTTTTCAAGGCTAGAAGCTCTACCTGGAGCCATAGCACCACTTCCAGCTTTTTTCTATGTATGTGGTACTGAGGAATCGAGCCCTGGTCTTTTGCATGCTAGGCAAGCACTCTACCACTAGGCCAAACTCCTGGCCCATGCTCTACATTTTGTACATATATATTCTTTGTTTATATTTTTAATTTATTAAATAGACATTAGATTAAATAGTAAATAGAAACTCGTCTGCTAGTGCAATTTTTCCATTGAACCCTCACTGTTCAAATAATATACAATATAGCTTTCCATTAATTTCTTCCTTGATTTTTTCCATGTTTCTTTTATTCTTCTCAAGAGTCTATTCCATGAATTTTAAGCTGAGAAATGCACAAACATTAGCAGAAATTTCCATAAAGCATAATACAATACTTCTAATCAAGATTTCCCCAGACATAAAATTCTTATTACAGTATTGCCAATAAGGGGATTAAGGATTCCAGCCAATGGTACGATGCTTTTAAAATCTCATTTCTCTGTCTATTCTGTGAGATTTATATTCTCTTCCTCACCTTCTATTTCTCCTTCTCTGTCACCCTAGACTTTTTCAGTTTAGATCTTTGTAAATTGTCTTCTGACACTGAAACTAACTGACCCCCCCATTAGAGAAACTTGTGTAAAACTTCATAAGACCGTTGGATAGTATTTTTTATTTAAACTAATATAGATCCAGTCAAATGAGGTACTTTACTAATAGCATACATCAGTGAAATTTCACACAAACTTCACATTATTAAAAAATTAGTAAACTTTTTACATAATCTATGTCACACAAAGTAACCATTATTTCAAGTAGAAATGATTGTTTATAAATTAATTATTAAAAATGAGTTTAATGGAGAATCCTGTGCTTAAACACATATAAGAAATATTCAGTCAGTGTATATAACACAGGATAATTATTTGCAGTAAAATTTATATAATAAACTATTTTCCAAATTAAGTCATAACTAAAATTTTCATTATGAAAACCCATATCTAAAGGAAAAGCATTTTTAAGCAAATAGGTTCAGACATGCATGGTGGCTCACATCTGTAATCCTAACTACTCAGGAGTCTGAGATCTAGTTCAAAGCCAGGCCTAGCACTAAAGTCTGTGAGACCCTTATTTCCAGTTAACTACCAGAAAACCGGAAGTGTCTCTGTGGCTCCAGAGATAGGGGGATAGCCTTGAGCTAAAGAGCTCAGTAACAGTGCCCAGGCCTAGAGTTGAAGTCCAATCGGAAAAAAAGGAAAAGAAAAGAAAACAAGGCTCATCTATATGGAAGAAATTATAATATAAAGTTTTTTCAATTCTCTCCATAATTCTGCTCTTATTTGTTTATTGGTTTTGTGAACTTTGCAAAGGAAGAAAAAATAAAGAAGGAAGAAAGGAAGAGAGAGAAAGAAAGGAAGAGGGAAAGAAAGAGAAGGAAGGAAGGAAGGAAGGAAGGAAGGAAGGAAGGAAGGAAGGAAGGAAGGAAGGAAGGAAGGAAGGAAGGAAGGAAGGAAGGGGAAGGGAGGGAGAGAGGGAAGAGAAGAGACAAAAAGACAGGAAAGGAAAGGAGGAAGGAACGCTCTTAGCAATAATCTTTGGAACTTGTCATCTTCCTTGTCAAAACATTTAGCATGTTTAAATTTTACTTTATGTTTGCCAAGCTTTTCAATTAATCACTATCCATTGTCATTTCTTTGGTATGACAACATCCCAGTTACCCAATTCAGAAAATGGCAGCACTGGAGTATGAATTGCTCACTTACAATTCACAAGTCTTTTAAAAGCTATGCACAATATAAGATGGGGCTACATTTATAGAAGGTGAACATGGTAAAGACATCTGATGTGTGAAACATTTTATATATTCTCCCATATACAGTATTGTACAATAAAGGTTTATTGCATAATTTCAGAATCTACCAAGACATACCTCTTATATAATAGTTTCCTTAAAAATATTTTCTATTTTGAAATTACATTTCTTTTTAAAAAGAGAAATATAGTTTCTAACTGATAATGATACTTTTATGTAATCATGCAAGATATTATTACCAAATATTCTGCCAGAGGAATACAAGTGAATATGGTTCTGTCATATTCATTCTAATTGAATTTTTTCTGCAAAGCATTTTTTGTACCTTTGTAAAAATGTACTTTTATACAGGCATGGTGATACCTAACTGCATATCCACATACAAAAATAGCTGTGACTATTGAACTGTGAGTTTGAAGCTAGCCTGTCTGGTTATCACAGTAAGATCCCATCTCACACACCCAAAAAAATTAACAACCAAAAAACGCACTACAACAAAAGAAATCTAAAGGAAAATAACAACAAAAAGTCCATAATAACAACAAAAAAATCCAAAGGACTGGGTTTGTAGTTAATGTTAGAGAAAGTTGAACAAGGCTCCCTTTTTTCAATCCAATGGAATCTTTTTCTCTCATACTCATATAAAATACAGGCACATGGATACATGCAAACACATACACATAGAAACTCATATACACACAGACATATACTCTTTTAGAAAGCAACTAACTCTGATTCTCTTTGATGAATTCACTCTACCTAGAGAACAATTAATTTGCTAAATCTTTAACACAGCAGCTTTATTCATTCTACAGTACCAGGTATGGATTTATCAAATGGAAATTTATATTTTACTGATTTGGAGAAAAGTGCTAAACAAAAATGCAAAAATGTTACAGCAATTCAAAGATTTTTTTTTTACTCTGAAGCATGATTATACAGGTAGATCATTAAAATGAGAAAAATGGTGCCATCCTTCAATATCTAAGAATTACCTTGTTTGAGAAATTAATAAATGACTTTTACATGATTTTTAATTTTGTAATGACATACAATTACAATTTGTCTGATATGATAGATACTAAATTCACACACAAGAGCTTAGTAAAGAACACTAAAGAATCCTTCAGCTGACTGATCTGAAATTTAATTAAAGAATAAGTGATTTAGTTAGCATAGAAATACCTATTTTTTTATTGTACAATATAACTTTGGACAAATTGCTTAATATGATTTTAGTAAAACAGTAAATTTTCATGTAAAAGTTAAAATCCAGGAAATATCAATCATGAACAAAGCTTGAAGGCATTTTTCAAGTGTTAGAGTACTTCTAGGCAAACAGGAAGTGCTGTGTTCAGTTTTCAGTATTGCCAAAAAAAAAAAAGAAAACAAAACAAAAGAAAAAAAGAAGGAAGGTAGGGAAAAGAAAATGGCTTTATTATTTTAAAAAATAGCATTTGTCTTTTCAGGCAATTTTTATTTTTTATGTTTCAGGTTTCAGTATATGAAAATAATTAAATTTAAGGAAAAAATTCCAGGTATATGAATTGAATGGAGGAATGACATAATTTATACTCAGAAGGAAAAAATTCATTTCATTTTCCTCTGGTATGTATACTAGTAAATATCTACAACAACCTTTGGCTTTAATAAATAAGTAAAATCTATCAAAATTTTCTGCTCTTCTAATAATCAATTCAAAATTGTTCTATATTATCCTAAAGTGATTCAACTACAAGTGTGCTGATGTAGCTAAATGGTATGCTAATGTACCCCCCACGGTCAAGTTGTAAAGGAAATAATTTGATCCAAATTTTGCTATTAATATAGTCTAATATTAAAATCACCATTCCTTAATTAAAGCTATGTTTCATTTTCACCATATAATTTTTTCTTAGTGTGAATTGGCCTTCCAATGAGACACATTAATGTGAGGCTTCAGTTCTGGTGTGCATTTCCTAGTACAGTCTAGAAATTCGCAGTGTATGAAGTCTTTTAGATCAAAGTGTTCTTTCTGATTTGCATATGTATATGTAAATGAGGTTCATATTTGCATGTTATATGTTTAACAGTCTGTTATGGTCCGGGACCAAGTCAATTGAATACACAAGGTGCAGAATCTTTAGGTAACAGCTTTAAGGACTTCCTGAGAACCCCTTACTTAGGAATAGAGTCTGGCTGTTAGCATCTATTAGTTCTCTTATCACAGGACAGGAGGACTCGCAATGAAAGGGGGCAGGGTGGGCTCCATTTTTCTCTCTACCTTGCTTATACTCAGTTGCCTTTCTGCAGTGTTCTAATACAACATGAAGCTGACTTCATGGACTTACATTCCCCAAACACTTGAATTATGAGCCCAAAGTTCTAGATATCCTTTAGTAAGTCTGTGCTATTCTGTTATAGCCACTGAATATCACTAAAGACACAGTCATCTTCCAAATACTGGAAAGCTGAAGAAATATCACACCTTACACTGGAGAAAGTGTTCCAAGAACAAGGGCAGGTTACTACATCTGATATTCATCATTCGATTCATTTCATTTGACAGAAAACATGATGTCTGACAGGCAATAATACAGTTTGTGGAGAAATCCAAAATTTATAATCATTGTATCTCTACTACAAGAAAATGTTTTAAACTGAACATATATGCTGGAGGTATAAGTTATAATGTAAAATGAAAATAACACATGGAAGTAAATTGTGTAATTTTTTGTTTCCTAATGCAAATTAATTATACAAACTCTATATTGCAAGCTATGAAACATGCAATAGCAGTATATCCCAAAATAAGCATATATTTTAACATTTAAAATACATTATTGTTTAGCTGGGTGTATTAGTGATTCATGCCTGTCAGACCAGATACATGACAGAATGGGCAAACCATAGCTCTAGAAATACTGGGAGATGAGGGGAAATAAAATTTGTGATTCCATATCTCAGTGAAAGAAGCTGATTGTGATAGTGCATACATCTAATTCAGCTACCAAAAGAAGGCCCACAGAAGAAGATAATCTAGACACATACCCAGAAGACCTCATTTCCAAACAACAACAGTCCCAACAATTCACGAGAGAACAAGGGGCATAATCCATGGAAAAGTACCAGCCTAGCAAGCACAGAACCCTTGTGCTACTATTGCATTCCACAAAATCTTTATCGCTATAATGCTAGTGAAAATCTGGCCTTTCTGTATGTTGTAGTATTTTAGCTGGCAGATGGTCTGACCTCAGTTTAGATGGTGCTGGTTAATCTGGATGATAATGATACTGAACTGGTGGTAGATACAACAATATCTTAAGACACTTGTTAGCTTTTCATTTTACTAATAATTTCTCATTTTACCTGCAGTAAAATGTTTCAAATGAAGAGCCAATCTTCTCAAATCCCATATTTTATTTTTATATATTTTTATTGTTATTAATAGAAGGGTTACATGATATTTGCCAGATAGATGGTGTATTAATTCCCATACATTGATACCCTTTCACATGTCTTGGTCCCCATTTCCCTTCCCCCACCTCTACCCCTCATCTTGTTTTCCCCGTTCCCTATCCAATTTCAAATAGCCGAATACAAATATATCCGATATATCAGGTAACAAAGTGAGATACTGTAATTTGTTTGGCTGGCACTTGAACTTAGATTTTTTTTTTTTCGCTCAGAGTCAGCACTTTGTCCTTTGAATCATAGTTCCTTAGGCCTTTTGGTTCTATCTTGCAAATCCATTTTTAGGTTTACTATAAGAATAAAGTGACAAAATACTTTCTTGAGATTACAATATTTCCATCACAACTTTACCCTCCACTTTGAATTCCAGTTTTCCTGACATTCCATCCATGGAACGATTGAATGCTTCCAAGACTTCATTGACAGTTGTATTACTCTTTCTCCAAATTCCTCTTCAAGTTGGTATCTTGATTCCCACCTTCCATGAATCACAAATGTTCTATGAGGCACCTCCAATTGAGAATCCTTTCCAAAGCTTTTCAATTTCCTCTAGCTAGATCCATCAGAGGAATCACTGTCGATGGCCACTCGAGCCTCGCAAGATATATTTTCTAGCTTATCAGACTTGAACATTGAAATTGCTCCTGGAACCCTGGCAGCAGGCGTGAAGATATTAATCTAATTGTGCATCACCATCCCTGCTCTGGTGTGAACAAGTGTGTTATCAGTGCACAGTAATATTTTACAAGACATACTTTTTGCAAAGCTGTATGACTCAACCATGAGCTTAAAATACTCAGTAAACCTTGTTGTAAATGGATATGCTGTCATCCAGGTGTTGTTATTCCATTGATACAGTCCCACAAAAGTAGTCTGAGCATAGCTTTTTTCTTTCAATTGTATTTTATTGTCGGGGCGATGTATAGAGGGGTTAGTTACATTCATCAGGTAGTGGGTGCATTGCTTCTTGAGCAGTGATACCCCTTCTTATGTTTTTCTCTCACTTTCCCTCCCCCACTCCCTCTCAATCATCTTGATTTTCCCCTTCCGTTCCTTATTTCAAATAAACATATAAATGTCACAAAGTCAAAGTCAGGTACAGTAACAAAATGAGATAAACGATGATGAAGGGGGAAGAAGGGAGTGAGCGAGAGAGAGAGAGAGAGAGAGAGAGAGAGAGAGAGAGAGAGAGAGAGAGAGAGAGAGAGAGAGAGCACTAGAAGGAGAGGGAGCGGGAGAGGGGGAGGGAGAAAAAATAACTTCACACAGTAGGTTAAGAGCAACAAACACAAAGATAAAATTCTTGTTTTCATATCAAGGAGTTCATTTTGCTTATTATTTGCCTAAATACTCATATTCTTATAGCTATTGTGGTCCTCTGCTAGGAAAATCCTGGATGTGTACTACTAACTGCAAATGAGGGAAACCATGGAGAGTAAGAGAGTCAATATATTTTATTGTGTTCATCTCCATGTAGATTGTATTTTACGTAGAGCCCAACCAGATTATGGTGCAGCAGATCTATTTTTTGTTTGTTTTCAATACTACAGATACTGACTTTAATACTCCTCCTAAGGTGATTTTTTTCTTATTATCTTCTTGTTTCTTTTTATTATGGTAATTCCAATGATTCCTCCATAATAAACTCCAAGAGCATTTTTTACTGTCATTATACATTGCAACAAGAAAAAGAACATGTATGGCATTCTGTTTTGTTGATATTTAAAATGGTAGTGAAGTAATGCTTAGTTTGAGATTATATATCAAAGATAATACTCTTTCCTTTCTCCTACTTGCCTAAATGAAGAATAAATAAATCATTTTAAAGTCTATACAAATACCTGAGCTACTGAAAACAGTATCAAAACATTCCTGTCAGGTCTAAACATTCTTTTGGGTTTATAATACAGGGAAAATTGATTTTATTCATGTTAAAAGTTGTATTTTCCTTTAATATAAATTAATTAGAGATAAGTCCAACATTCAAAAATTGATTTCCATGAATTTTATTGAGATCCAAGTACTATACAAGATAACGAGCAGTGGTGGCTCCTGTACGTAATCCTACTTACTCAGGATCCTGAGGTATGAGGATTACGGTTTTAAGCCACTCCAGGCAAAAATATCCATGAGACTTTTGTTTGCATTTTACTACCAGAAATCAAGTAATGGACCTATGACCAACTGGTAGAGCACTAGCCTTAAGCGAAAGTAGCTAAGAGACAGCATGCAGGCCCTGAGGACAAGTCCTACAATGGGTAAAAGCAACAACAACAATAATAAAGCATATATTATATTTCAAGTTGCATAAAACGTTAAAAGCAGATGTTAAATTTTTGTTTAAGTATATCAGTGTTAACGCCTATATAGGTGTAAGCCTACAAAAATTCCTGCATGTGTGGAGATATGGCAGGATAATCATAATGGATATTTTATGTTAGCATTGTTGCACCAGTAACAAATCAAAGCAATCAAGAGAAATAGAAGACATTATGAAAATGCATAGGTAAGCTATAGTGGATAAACAAGATAAACATAGTATTCCTGTACAAAATCTGTGCACAAACAGTTTCATTATGAAGCTGGATTGTATTAATACAAGATATACTTTATAAGCTACTTATCAAAGCTCATATATCACATTTTTTAGAAATTCGTTATTTGAAATTATTTATTTAAAATAGGGAAGGGAAGGGGGAAAACAAGATGATTGGCAGGGGTGGGGGAGAAAAAGTGGGAAAAAAATGGGAAAGGGTATCAATGTTCAAGAACTAATGTACTCACTACCTGACAAATGTAACTGTAACCTCTCTATGCACCCTAACCATAAAATACAATAAAAAAGAGGGGCCGGGAGTTTGGCCTAGTGGTTAAAGTGCTTGCCTAGCATGCATGAAGACCCGGGTTCAATTCCTCGGTACCACATATATAGAAAAAAAAAAAGCCGGAAGTGGTGCTGAGGCTCAAGTGGTAGAGCTCTAGCCTTGAGAAAGTCCAAGGACAGTGCTCAGGCCCTGAGCTCAAGCCCAGGACTGGCAAAAAAAAAATACAATAAAAAAGAAAATGTCTTTGGAAATAACCAGTAGTGATTAAGGAGAGAATGGGATAAGAGAAAGGTTAGTCAGGAGATTAGTAAATAACAAATGCAGGAATGGCATCATATGGCCCCGGTATATTGACGTGTCCCCAAGATGATCAAGGAATACAATAAAAGTGACTTACTTGATTAAAAAAACATTAACTAATTATTAAAATTTTATCCATGACAATATATACAAGATAAAGGTGTTTACTTATGACTTTCATTATATCCCTAGAAGATAAAAAAAAGAAGAGTAGAAAGCACATTTTCAAGGTCACCTAGACATTCATAAAACCATAAAAAGAACAAGGACTGCAGATAAATTGGAGCCATGTTTTGCCACCAACCTCTTATTTTTTCTCATTAGAGTAAATAAAAGAGGACAAAATGTGTAAGGAAATAAAAGTGGAAATTTGTCCTGAAGAGATAATATAAAGTGTAAATAATTCTCCCTTCCTTTGCAGTAGCACAATTTACTGAGCCGTTTCCTAAGACAGAAGAGAAGAGGTGAAATGTCTACATTTCCTTTTGCTGATCTTCTTTAACTTTGTAATTCAGGAGAGTTTGATTTGTCAGAGGTCTTAATTTTGCCTTTCCCACTCTGCCCTTGGGCCGACTTTGTATGAGCATATCCCATGTCAACAGCTGTATTTCTCACTTCTCAGAGCTGGGTGCACTTAGACCATAATGCATTGCTTGGAGATGCAGAGGACATTGGCTAATCGGCAATGTTCTTCCAAGAATCCAGGGGAAGGAAGGGGTGGGATTGGAAGACACTTTTAGAAGTTAAAAGGAAACGCACATGCTTTCCCCACAATGAATGCCCTATAAAGAATTTAATGTCAGCTCATTTACTCTTATTGGCCTTTTCACGAAGCACATTTTAAAGATTGAAGTAATAAGTACACTTACACGTAATTTTGTCTTCTCGTTTGTATAAATAAAAAGGAAAGCTTGAGGAAACTCTTGTAAAAGCATTACCAGCCCAGGCAATACTATCACAAGTCCCCCAATCTAAACAAACATCTGGATATGGTGGTAGACATATATCATTCCAGTTATTGAGATGAAGATTATGATTCTGGACCAGGACAGCAAAAGGGTGCAAGACTCCATCCTAACAGTAAAACCTGGGTGTGGTGGTGTCAGCCTGCCATCCTAGTGACAGTGGGTGGATGTTTAGATAGAGGACGATCATGGTCCAAAGTAGCAAAAGTGAAACCATATCTCCATAATAACAAGAGCAAAAAATCTAGAAATATGACTCAATAGTAGAATGCCTACTTAACATGGGTGACGCCCTGCATTCAAACTCCATTACCAGTAATACCCCTTAAACTATATTTCAAAATATTTAAATACATTTGAAGATATTTGATATTTTAATATGGTGTGAAGATATTAAAGTAGCCTTCAAAATTCAACAAAAAATTACCTAAGAAGATAGTCTTCGGTTAAGTTAATTTTTTTTTCAGTTACAAGTGGAATGAGCATGGGTGAGCTCAGGCTTATGATAGTGACTATTTGGAAGACTGAGACTTGAGGATTATGGTTCAAACCCCGCTCAGGAAAAAATTTAGAAGACTCTTGTCTCCATTAACCATCAAATGCAGAAGGAGAGTTGTTCAAGTGATAAAGCTCCAGCCTCAAGCAGTAAAAGCTAAGGGACAATAATTCTCTGAGATATTTATTAGAATTAAGTATATTTGATTAAATTTATTTCTATATAAAACTTATTTTGACACATTTTATATTCCATAGATGTATGTATATATGTGCATATGTATATATACAATATTTATGAACCTTTCAACTGTTTTTGGAGATTTGTATCCCTATGGGTTTGTTCCTCAAATTTGTAATCATGCATCTAATATCATTTCTTGCTGTGATAACTCACATGTTCAATGCAGCCACAAATACAGATTCACTTGTTCTCTCAGCTCACCTTATACATTTCCAGATCTATAAATTGCCATTCTCTGGAATGATACTATAAAATAACCTGGCAGAAAATAACTGAGTTCAAAGATCACTACCTCTCTGAAGATTATCCTTCTCCTCCTTCAATCGGAAAAATAAATGTTCATGAAAAGCCTAAGGCCATAAAAACTTGCCCCTGAAAAGTCTCAGAGCATAAATCAGTAAACATCTTGAACAGCATCCTTTACTGTAGGTTTAATAATGGGTGCTTCTCATATAAGAGTCTTTGGTAAAGACTATCCCATAGCCTCAAAGCTTGAATTATAAGAAATAAGTATTTTGAGTCATGTAATATCAAGCCAGAAGAGTTGTACCTATCCAGGGATTTACTGCAAAAATATCATGGCTCAAAAGACTCCCCAGAGAATGCAGGGTTCCTTCTAGAGACTGCCTGAGGGTACAGAACAGTCCCAGTGCAGCTATGGCCTCTAGAACAGTTGTGCATTTATGATTTTGCCCATTTGTCCATCCACAGTTTTTCTAAGAATGTATTGGAAGGAAACATTTATCATCTTCTTATAAGGGTGAATTCCTGCTGGACTTTTCATATTGGGGCAATAAATCTGAGATTATACATCCAGTTATCCTGTATTGCTAATTACAGTGGTTTATACTCTAACAGGCAATGGTTTGGGGGAAAGATTGGCAAGCTTTGGTAAAACTCCATCCACTGTTAAGTATTCTTAAAATACAACTATTTCCTTCCCACAGAAGAACAGCAGAGAGCAAGCCATAGTATGGACTGAAATGATACTATGTAAATAATGATATACATGAAATATTATTTACAATATTAGTTAACAGCTTCAGCAATATCATTATATTAGTTCCAGTGGAAGCTGCTGCATTATAAATATTACTATATTAGAAGTAAGTAATACAAGGAATGGCTTAATTTATGATTTTTTTACATGTTCAAAGTCATATTTGAGCTTTGATGTTTGAAAACTTGAATAACAAGATATGTAAACTATTCTATTTTTAGTTGTTCATCATTATTATGATGCCTTAAAATTTTATTGATCTGTCTTTTGTGATAATCAATCACATACTTTAAATTTTTCCTAAAAAATAAAATATAAAGCTATACTTCAGCTGCAATTGGCTAACATATAAAACTCAGAAGGTTTACTTACAACTCCTTAATCTATAACTACAAATAAAATATATATTTAAGGAAAATAGATAAGATGAATAATTTTTGTTGAAGGTTCACACATGATCTCAGTTTATTGATTATTTGCTATGTGTTTTCCTATATTTTTGGTACAAAGTCCCACAGTCTAATAAAAAAGCACTAATTTTTAAATAAATTCTATATTATGTTCTGATGAAATATATTAAATACATGTAGAAATTATAAAGATTATATCTCAAATCTACTTATTACTTATCTGCTTTTTATATGCATGATCATAAGACGTTTTTGTAGCAAAGATCTCTGTTAAATGCAAAGCCCTATATGTCTTTGGTCTTTAGAGAACAAAGTATTTCAGCTACTAAAGCAATTCTCGAATACAGTGTATCATGATCAATGTCATCCCCTTCAACTTTCTCACCCACCCCTCCCAATTTATCAAAATTTTAGACTAATACTGATTTTTTTTGCTACTTTATAAAGCAGTTTATATATACAATCTATCTTGGTCTATGTCATCATTTCCACTTCTTCACACCCCTTCAACCTACCCTTACCCCTATATTTCTCAATTCTGTGGCATATGCAATGAATTCTTGCCTGCATTCTTCCCACTCCCCTACCCTCTCATTCTTCTACTGCTTTCCCTTGGGCCCTACCTTTTCCACTTGCAAGGATCTATTTCCTATTTTTCTGTGCTTTGACTTTTAATGGGAAGAATATCATCCAGAAACATAATGAATGCAACTGAATTTTATAATGAATTCTAGAAATGAGTCAGTTAGAGTCTTTAGAATCCTCATTGTTCAAGAGTTTATAAAATAATGCATAAACAAAATAGTGTTGGACCAGTGGAAGGAGGTGGCCCCAGAGAGAATAAAACACCAACATGAGAAACACATAAAGAACTCTCCAGTGATTTCCCATATCACTAATTGAAACATTGGAAATATTCATGGGAGTTAGCAAGTCTTGGTCTTATCTAACTTCCTATGATCATATTTCTACTTGATTATACCATCTGCCCTTTCTCAGACTTGGTGGTTAGACTTTCATCAAATTCCCTCATTCCTTGTCTTCCAAGAGCACATTTTCTTCCTCAAGGCATTTGTATTGGCTATTTCTTCTGCTTTCCATATCATTGTCTGATTTTCATATGGCCAGTGCAATCACTTTTCCAAGACTCTATGTACTAGTTTCCATTTGAAAGAAACTTTCTCTGAATAGCAAATGGTACTCTTCCATTTCACACTTCTATCTGTCAACTCTGTAGATGTTTTAAACTAAGCACCTCCTAACAAATTCTGTTTGGTTATTTAGTTATGCTATATCTCTTCTCTTCCTGACTAGAATATAAGCCTAATGATTCCAGAGAGTCTATTTACATCATGCAGTACCTCCAAATCTTCAAAGAATATCTCTCAATCTTAAGAGAGTATCTGAGAGTTTTTCAGTAAATGATGATCAAATTAGTGAGTTAACATTTATCATTGATAGTTGAATTAGCATTGTATGGTTACATTTTGGAATACAAGGAAAACTGGAATTGATTTTAAAATCTGTTTTTAAAAGATCACAAGACATAAAAGTGTCATAGGAACTTAAGGACAGAATCAGGAAATGGCAATTCTTTTTATCACCAGTGATCTAAAACTTATATTATTTTACTTTTGTCTGTTTCCTAATATGAACAGTAGAAAAATGACTCATTAACTTCTAGTATTAGTAGCTGAAATACTTTGTTCTCTAAAGACCAAAGACATATAGGGCTTTATAATATTTCAAACAATTGCTTCAATTTACTATTTTCATACATATCAATAGGGAATCTTTTGCTTAGGAAAATGTTCATATCATACCCTTTTCCCAGTTAATACATGTAGCAGTTTACAAATTATGTGTGAGAAATAAATTCTAGAAATGATATTACAAAATACAAACATCAAATTTTATAGAACAATTCTTCATTATGAAAAAGCTTTCAATAAGTATTATAACTATTATAATAAGAACTCTTGAGAACAATCCAGAGAAAAATGTAATCCTCAATAATTAAAACTGAGTGAAATGGAGTATACATACGCAAATTGAATTAAAAAGATCATATTTTAAAGACACAAAAAACAGATTCAAGCTTCTTTTTATCATTAGTCCTGTCTTCCTACATTCTGAACACCTATTATTAAGATAATATGTTTACCCATATTCATGTTCAGAAGAAATTCCTGTTGGTTGTTTGCATCAAATAATTTAAACCATTATTTTTTATTTTGTTTTTTGCTTCAACATTTCTCAATAGGAGATAATAGCAGGCAAGGGACATGAAAAAATGAAAATGACACACTGGTTTAGAACCAAGGATTTCTGCCAGAACTAGAAAGATGTATCTGAACGGAGTAGCAACTATCTTCTTGAAGCATAGTATGCTACTGAGCAGGTATGTTTTGACAATGCAAGCAGCTTGAAAAGGTTGGGAAATTATTGCATCTCAGATTGCAGATCTGTTTGTAGGGTACAAAGAATACAAGTTCAGCACAAGTGAAGATAAAAGGCAGAAGGGTTTTCAGTCACTGGTTCTTGTTTCTTCAATAATACATGCTACCTTTTCTCCCTTTTCTAAAGAACAGGATCATATTGTGTTACTGTGTAAAAACAATGAAGTTCATCTCTTACAATTCTATTATCTTTCTGCCACAAAGGAAAGGTGATATATATTATCTGAGTTTCAAACATTTATTCATAGCATAAATCTACCATAATTCTGGAACAAAATACTTTCCTTGACATTTGAAAGTCTTTCCTGAGCTTGCCAAATCATTGCTTTGTCCTCTACCAGAACAGGTAATAACATATTTGTGAAAATGATATTTAAGTAATGACATCAAGGTTGATAAATTGGTGCTGGGCTATTGTCATTTCCTAATCATTTTCTCCATTCCCATACAAAAGAAATATATTGAGAAATGGCTTTGGTGCTGGGCTATTGTCATTTCCTAATAATTTTTCTCCTTTCCCATACAAAAGAAATATATTGAGAAATAGCTCCTTACCCATGAAATCGGAAATGAACCCACATCTCCTTTGAGTTTTAGCTGAGAAATTAGGAATAGAGTTCTTGGATTAGTATGAGATGCCAAAACTCTGAGTGGAATATAAATCAGAAGTGAAATAAAATTGATTTTTCTACAGGTACTATATCAATAGTTTAAAAAATAATTTTAATTCTATAAATGGAAATACTACTACTTCAATTCAAATAGTTGTAATATTCATTTAGACTTCTGACACCCAATCAAAAGGCTCTTAGTTGAGAAGAATCACCAGAAGATACTGCTAAATACAGGTGAGAGGACACCAGTTGCAGAGATTCTCTTCATGATTTTTGTGTGGAGCCTCAAGTTCATATTTCTAATAGCTTGCATATTTCTGTTTGTGAAGCCATTCTTTGAGAATCACAAAGCAAACCACTGACAATCAAATGCTTTGGAAATTAAGTTATTACTTGTTTTCAGGTAGAAGACAATGTAAAGTCATTCATTCCCTATTTTTTAAGAAAATCATCTCATGAGGGATACTCAACCCACTGAAACTTTAGACAAGGTTTAATTAACACATGGAAAGTGATGGGCTATGTACTGAAGTATAGTTCCCTTTCCATTCTTTACACCATGGGTTCCATGATTGATTCACTGAATCCCTTATTTTGTTATTTTGTGTTTCCTTTTCTTTTTTGGGTAAATACATATCACGTGATCCTGGATACTGTCAGACTTTTCTTTAGATAGACAGTAGGACTGGCACATATCAGTGAGCCCTTTCTTTAGTGCATTCCAAAAGATAATCCATGCTGAAGTAGACATTCAACCCGGATTAAAGAAGTGAGTATTGAGAAGGTATCTATTCTTGGGTCTAGAATGCAGTGAACTGTGTACACTCAAAAGAATGGTGAAGTAAAGACAGGGAATTCCACATTTACCAGACAAAGAAAGATACTTTAGAGAATTAGTCTTGAATGTCTAGCCTCCAGAACTGTGAAAACAAATGAAGAAAGAAATCTCTGTTTAAGCCTCCCAGTGTATTGTATTTTGTTGGGTTTATAGCATTCATAGAACCCATCATGTTTTTACTGTGAAATCAGTCATTCAAATTATGTGTATTAGAGTGGTTGATAACAGTTTGGATCAATAAGATGATAAGAGAGAGAACGGTAGGGAGTGGAGTGTAAAAGTTGAATAAAATCCAGTGAAAGCCATTCTTTCTTCTTTTTAAAAACAGAAATAAAATTGGGGAAATAATAGCTAAGTCTCAGCTATTACACATACACACACACACACACACACACACACACACACACACACACACACAACTAGCCGACATACAAATACACAAATAAGACTTAAAAGGAAACAAATCATTTGACAAAAATATACTCCTCATAAACTAAGAAGTTTAAAATTAAGAATGGCATAACAAAGATCAAGAAGAATTATATTCAGAAAATGCTTTGTAAAATGGCAAATCCTTTTATATGCCTAGTAAAGATTATAAAACTTAAGGTTATTGATTGTATTTGTCAAAAAATGAAAATAAAAGCAAACACCAATGGTATTTTAAAATAGTTGTGCTCTAGGCTGGTTTCCAGTGGAAATAGTGTCTCCTGGAAGTCTGAAAATATATTTTAATTATAACTTCATTTGGAATGGGGCTTGGCTTTGTGAAAAATTCATACCACACAAACTACATAGTATGAAATATTTCTGTCATCCCACACAGAGGGAGACATAAACAAAGACTGTCAGTCTTGATAACATGCAGGCTTGCTATAGTGTAGTTGGTAGAGTTAGAAAACATTTCTCAGATTATTCTTTGCTGGTGTAAAATTTATCGATGCACAATACACTCTTATTTTGTAGCACTATTTTTGATTTCTGAATTATTGTGCATGGTAACGTAGTGGTGCCAGATATACTACACTTGCCCATACTTGCTTAGTCACAAAAATAATTCCTTAAGTACATATGGAATGATAGTAGTAGAAATCTATATGAACAGATTATATAATTTGTGAAGCACAAATAAAATATGAACAGTTGCACATAGAATATTTAATTATTTCTTTCTCTGGGTATACCTAGATACATGCAAACACACATATGTATGCCAGATGTATACACATATATATATATATATACACACATATTGGGGTTTAAATCTAAGCCATCCCCTGCTTTGACTTTTCATTTGGCTTTTGCTCCAGGATGGAGCTAAACCATTTAAACCACACTTCCATTTCCAACTTTTATTGCTGGCTAATGAGAGGTAAGTCTTGCAAATTTGTCTGTCCATTCTGGCCTCAAAATATGATACTCATATATCAACCTCCTCAGTAGCTAGAATTATAGGCATGAACTACAAACACCAGCAAATATTTAATTCTTAGATGACTTCTTTTAATTTTTAAAGTTTTAAATTAAGTGCTAAGAAAATGCATCCTATGTGGTTTACCTAAAACCATAGCTAAGGAAATACATCAAGGAATGCCATATCTATGGTAACTCAACTATTTCTATCTTCAAAACATTACATATTATTATGTCTGACTATAAAAAATCAAGCACTTTCTTTCATCTAACATATTGTATACCATATAATTCCTTGTTTGTGACATTTATTTTTGGTACTTATGTACAGTTAAAATTTAAGGCATTTACACAATTCATATCCAGAATTTGTAAGTTCTTTTGTTGATCTTTTTTAGTAACCCCTCATTATTGAAACACTTGAAAGATTTCAATTCATTTTTTATAGTTATGAGTATATTTTTTAAACCATTTTCTATCACAGTAAATTGTATTTTTCTATAACACATGTGTTTGGATTATTGATATTTTTAACTGTTAAAAGCTAATTCCTGATATTCAAAAAACTTATTGGCAAAAACAGTACTTGTCCAAAGGCTAACATTTTTCTGAATAGCTCCAAGTTTTCAGTGAGTCATGTAGTCTGATAAGAGGGCAGAGCCATCACTTCTGAGGTTCGTACTGCTAAAAAACAAAACAAACAAAAAAAAAACAGCAAAATCTTGATTTTTCTGATCTCTTACTATATATCAGACACTGAAGTAGATACTTCAAATACTCCTTAATTCTCATATTAAGCCTTAAAACTGCACAGCTTTATTTCAATTTTATAAATTTAGAAAACTGAAAATGCAAACAAAAAAGAGTTTAGGATCACAGCTACTACTACATAAATTTAGGAGTCAGCTCAGTTCTCTGGACTCCTGTAAGACTTGCAGTTTGACTAAAACAAAAGTCTTTGTTTCTACATTTTTGTGTGTGATTTCTACTGAGAAATACTTCACACAGGGCACTATATGTGAAATGGTTTAACTCTGCCAGACCTGAGCTTATAGCTTCATAAGAATTTGTAGGTTATTTTTTCTCTTCTTTGTATACCTTTCCCAAAAGCTTCAATCATGAAGTGCTTTCTCAAAGCATATGGCCTTTAAAAGATGTCTCTTCCCACTAGTTAAAAAATGTGATGAAGAATAATATTCCCTACACTCCATATGTTTACCTGTCTTTCTAAGAAGCTTGATAGAATTTTTTCTTTTTCTTTATTTTTTTTCCTTTCTTTCTTTGCTCTTTATTTCTATTTTTTTTATCTAGAACTTGTTAAAGAATTACATCCCATAATACTGACCATTGGCAGAACATATGAAAATGTAAAATAATTACATAAGGAATTTTCATTTCATAGTGACTGAGGGTGGCACACATCGCCAAGTGACATAGAAGGAAACACACAGGAGCATTGTTGGCAACTGTGACTTTGTGAAAAGTGTTCAGTTAAACAGCTCCCCCCTCTAATAGATAGATCAATGTCTGCTTTTATCTTATTTCAAGACCCGCCAAAGTTACTGCAGTGTCAGTTAGGCAGATTGTATTTTTCAAAGTGTACTGGGTACCAGGTCATAAAAGAAATGCAAATCAAAACAACTCTAAGATTCCACCTCACTCCAGTTAGAATGGCCAGGATCAGGAAAACGAATAACAACAGATGCTGGAGGGGATGTGGCCAGGAGGGATCACTACTACACTGTTGGTGGGAGTGCAAACTCCTTCAACCACTATGGAAAGCAGTGTGGCAGTGCCTCAAAAGGCTAAACATAGAACTCCCCTATGACCCAGCAATTCCACTACTTGGCATTTACCCAACCATCCAGAAACAAGGACATACTAAACCCACTAGCACAACAATGTTCATTGCAGCACTATTCACCATAGCAAAGATATGGAACCAACCTAGATGTCCCTCAGTTGATGAGTGGATCAACAAGTTGTGGTATTTGTACACAATGGAATTCTATGCTGCTGTCAGAAAAAATGACATCGCCCCATTGTTAGGAAATGGAAAGACTTAGAAAAAATCATATTAAGTGAAGTAAGCCAGACTCAAAGGAACTTAGGCTCAATGGTTTCCCTCATTTGTCATAATCAGTAGAAACCTTGGGCTCTACTAGCAGAGATTTGCAATAGAGCAAAATCTTGATACATAAGGACATATAATGTGAAGCTAATTAAAAGGACCTCCAGGATATTGAAACAAAAGCCATATAATGAATGATTGTTGTCTTTAATGTACTATGTTGTCTCTCATCTCCTTTGCTGTCCCTTGTTATCTCATATTGGTATAGTATCTCACTTTGTTATCTAATATATTGAATTTATTTGTATTTGGATATTTGAAATTTGATAGGGAAGGGGGGAAAACCAAGACGGGTGGGGGTGTGGGGGGGGAGGGAAATGGGTACCAAGACATGTGAAAGGGTATCAATGTATGTGAATTAACGCACCTTCTATCTGGCAAATATCATGTAACCCTTTTACTAATTACAATAAAAAAGAATGAAAGAAAAAAAAAACTGGGGTACTGGTGGCTCACGGTCTGTAAACCTCCCTACTCGGAGGCTGAGATCTGAGGACCAGGGTTGAAAGGCTGTCTAGGAAAAAAAGTTCATGAGACTGATCTCTAATTAAACACCAAAAAAGGTCAGAAGTGGAGCTGTGGCTCAAGTGGAATAGCACTAGCCTTGGGGTGGGGCAGGAGGAAGCTCATAAACAGTGTCTGGGCTCTGGTTAAAGTCACAAAAAAATTAATAAGTGAAATTTAAAATATAATTCAGAGACAGTGGTGACACTTAAAGATTCTCAGGCACGTACAAGGTCTGTTCTTTTCTACTGATAAGCCACCAGATTCCCTACGAAAATTAACTGAGAGACAACGACGACACCAATGGACTTGTCTAATTCTCATCTGTCTCCAAATAAAGAGAAGCATCAAGGGTTTCTTGCTGTCCTGGGGGAAACGTTAGGGCCAAAGATGGTGAAAAAATGCTCACCAGTGGCCAAGCCACAAATTCACTTTGTGTATGGCCAAGCCCAACCACATGGCTGTTGGCCTATAAAAGTAGGCTGTGAGATTAGCCGGGGTCGCTCTCTCACTTACATCTTAGAGACAGCCTTGACCGGTCAGTTTGATTCTCGATGCTAGGCGCGGAATAAAACTGTTTAACTTCCACTTTTGTGTCAGACTCGTTCCTTTGATCACGGACCCTAATATTGGGGGGCTGGACCCTAACAAATTGGTGCTCTGTGAACAGCCATAGTTTCTATCTAGTCTTCCAAGGACTAGGAAAAGCTCTCCTGCTCTCCTGTGTCAAACTTCAATTCTTCTCAGTGAAAAAAGTAAATAAAATCTTTAGGGTTGCTTCTTATTTGTTTGTTTTGTTTTGTTTTTATAACAGAACCATGGCAAATGTATGGTATGGAAGCAGACACACATGAAAGATGACACAGGAAGCCTCTGGCCTTTCTCCATGCTGAGGCCACCTGTGAAAGCCTCCTAAATCAGTTTGAAAGGGTGGGGGAGAACATCACCACCCAGGGAGGCCAGTTCCATGAAGAGAGCTGTTTACCACTTGTAGCAAAACAAGCAGACCATGGCTCTGGGGACCTCGGCTTTCTTAATGGCTCATCCATATCACCTCCTGACAGATGAGAGCCCTGCAGACACAGAGCCCTGCACTGTGGTGGCTGGGTCACACTGAACCTGAATGATCTCATCGCCTGGATGTGGCTCTGAGCATCTTTTTTGGGTGTATTCCACCAGGAGTGGAGACTTCAAATGGGATTCCCCCGATCTAGTCTATCTTCCTCGGGATCTGATTAGGATGAGATGACTACTACATGTTTTCTTGTGGTGTATTACATCGTATCCATCCTTATTTATAGTAATTTTTCCCATCCATGGTTAACCATTCCATTCATTTTATAGGGGTGCCAGGATAATGTGCCAGATTGCAGAAGGAGAAAAAGTGCTGTGTTTGCTGATTCATTAACTCGTTTGTTCATTTTATTTAACTGGAAAATGTTGGTCCAATTTCCCTCTTGACATAGATGTGAAATATGGTTGAACTAGGCATATCTAGGAGATGTTTAGCACAAGGTACCAGAGAAGACATGCAAATACACTAATAAACACACTACAGTCCTTGCATCTACAGATTCCTTGTAGAATGGATAATCAGCAAGGAGAGCTGATTGAGTCAAACCTTTATGGTAGTTGTTCCTAGCTTGGCAATCATTTGTGCATAGTGTAGCATATTAGATCTCAGGAAACTTGGAGGCGTTTCCCAAGCCCGAGCTAAGATTGCCATAGCTTTCCATGACAGTAAATTCAGACATTCATAGCCATGCAAAGGGAAAGAAAGAAAAACACTTGCCAATTTATGAGTACCTCAAAAAAAAAGCAAATGATCCACTTATCTTGTTGATGAGTGGATCAACAAGATGTGGTATTTGTACACAATGGAATTCTATGCCGCTGTCAGAAAGAATGACATCGCCCCATTTGTTAGGAAATGGAAAGACTTAGAAAAAATCATATTAAGTGAAGTAAACCAGACTCAAAGGAACTTAGGCTCAATGGTTTCCCTCATTTGTCATAATCAGTAGAAACCTTGGGCTCTACTAGCAGAGATTTGCAATAGAGCAAAACCTTGATACATAAGGCCATTTAGTATGAAGCTAATTGAAAGGACCTCCAGGATATTGAAACAAAAGCCATATAATGAATGATTGTTGTCCTTAATGTACTATGTTATCTCTCATCTCTTTTGCTGTCCCTTGGTTATATCATAATGTTACAGTATCTCACTTGGTTATCTGATATATTGGATATATTTGTATTTGGTTATTTGAAATTGGATAGGGAAGGGGGGAAAACCAAGATGGGGGGTGGGGGTTAGGGAAATGGGGACGAAGACATGTGAAAGGGTATCAATGTATGTGAATTAATGCATCTTCTATCTGGCAAATATCATGTAACCCTTTCATTAATTACAATAAAAAATATTTAAAAAAGCAAATGAACACAGTTCAATTGATTGATAGATTGCCAAAAGACTTTTTAAGCTAACCCAGATTTTTTTATTAAATGCATTATATATAATTATATATACTTAATTGAATGTATATTACCATTGCCTGTATATATATATGCAATGTAATATATATATATATATAATCAATGTTTGTCTCAAGTAATAGCATTTTCAAAAGCAATAGTACTTTGATTTTTAAAGTACAACATACATAATTGTTACCTGATTTTATATTAAGAAAGATGGCTTTTTTTTGAAATGTCAAGTTTATAATTAGAATTCCCATGAGATAAAGTTTATTTTGCTTAAAGATATGGGGCACTTTTCAAAGATTTGAAATCTCTACTCTGCCAATTAAAAAATCATTACTGAACTTTTAACATTATAAACCAATTTAGTAGTAATTATTTTTTCCTTTTGACCTTTATCATAATATAATATAAACTATTTTGAACAGTGAACTTTCAGATCTGTAAAACAAAATTTCATTGAATGGAAAATTTATTTCAATAATGGATTTAATTTAATGTAGTACCCTTTAGAATTTTATGGGCATATTTGTTATAGGAGCCTTAGTATTACTACTGAGTCAATTATAGATGAAATATCTAAGTATTTGCATACAACTCTTGTTTTGTGTAATGCTTCTAGTGCTTACAACATAGTTGTATCTTCTCCAAATAACTAATTCCCCTAAGTAACTCATTTGATCCCTTCCAGTTAAAGGATATTGTCTCTCCTTTAAAATAAGAGAAATTTAAGTTATTTTATTTAAGGTTAGCTTTCAAACCTTGAAGTATCACAGATGTGTGTGTGTGTGTGTGTGTGTGTGTGTGTGTGTATACACAAATTTATCATTGTGATTGCTTTTCTCCTTTTTCAAATTAACTATTTCTGTAGTGAAAAGCACTGTTTTGTTCCCATTACATTTTTCATTACTTTATATAAATGCTCACCAAATCCAGACATGATAACCTGGGCCTGAAATACCCATTGCACAGGAGGCAAAAGCAAGATGAAAGACTTTTAGACCATCCCAGACAAAATTAGTGAGACCATATCTCAAAAACAAAACAAAAAATTAAAAGGGTTGGAGCATTCTTTAAGTGCTGGAGCATCTACTTAGACCCAGCTCTAACCTGAATTTTTTGTTTGTTTGGTTTTTGGCTTTGTTTTGGGGGCCTGAACTCAGCGTGGGCACTGTCTCTGAACTCTTCAGCTCAAAGCTACCACTCTACACCTTGGCCTAGACATTGTCTTTGAGCTCTTCAGCTTAAGGCTATCACACACTCCTTGATCCACAGCACCACTTCCAGTTTTCTGGTGGTTAATTGGAGTCTCATGAACTTAAGTGTCTGGGCTTGTTTTGAACTGTGATCCTCAGATCTCAGCCCGGTGAGTAGCTAGGATTACAGGTGTGGGCCACCCCGCCCAGCTCTAGACTGAATTTTTGAAAAAAAAAGAAAGGAACAAAGAAGAAAGGAAGGAAAGAAGGAAAGAGAAATGGAAAGAGAAAATTTTTCAGAAAAAATGTAAAATGTAAAGTTATAGGCAATGATTTCAGTATCTAAAAGACATGGTTATAGATAAGGATATTGGCATTTAATTGAATAAAGTATTTAAAATAATAAGGGGATTAAATGGAGGAATATAGGTCAGTTGAAAAATTTCTACTTTTAATCTCAGGATGGAAAATCTAATTTATTCAGTATTTTTATTACTTTTCAATTCATGACAATTAGGTCAATGCCTAAATTGAAGTTTTCATTTATATTATATCTGAAGTAAATGTCAACTTATCTCTTTATCTTTTTATCTCTTATTTATTAGTAGACTCTTTTTTCAATGAGCTTGAATAGGGTTGTAAAATTAGATAGCATCTTTTAGCGAATTAAAAACATAATGAAATAAATAGAGAAAATATTATTTTCATCCAAAATATACTTAAGTTAATTAAGTATATTTATTTAATTATGATCTGAAATTTATTTAAAATAAACAAGAGCAATAATTGTTGACAACAGATAATTACATGAAGTATCAGAGAGAAAAAATGAACTCAGGATACCACAATGTCAAATGATGATAAAAATTTAAAACAGATTGTGCATGCCTTCCTATGCTATGTAGAATGTGTGTACCTGTCAAATATTCTTAAATTAAGTAATTTAAAAACTCAACTTTGAATTTCATAGAAGGATTATGATATAAATATGTGACAAGAAAAAAATGACTTGAACTGAATTAACAAACAAGCATTATTACAGAATGAAACTGGTAACAATAGAAAGTTTAATTTATCCAGATCAACAGACAAGATAATATTTATTGGATGAAATAAAAATGTCAGGTGTTCTATTGAGTCCAGATCTAATTTCTGAACAAATTAAATGTATTCCTGACATAACAGGGGAAACAATATGAGAGCTACAATTTATAAGTGCAGCAAGTATGACTGAATGGTGAGTTGCATCCAATAAATTTCAATCATTTGACTAAGAATAACCAAAATTGTAAATATACTGAATGAAGTGGTGGAATATAATTTGTAAAACCCGGTTTTCAGAATCAGTGCTTCAAGTTATGGAAAGGCTTCACAAGGAAGAAAATAAAATTATAAGTATTCCTTCCCAGATAGATAATAAGTAAAGACAGAAAATGCCTAACAAGCTCACCAGCAAGTATATTAAAAGACTCAGTTGTTGAGTATATTGGGATAAAATGTGGCAAGGGTCACTTGTGACAGATAATATGTGGTTCATTTTGACATTCTTGTTCCCATGGTGCTTTGGGCTCCTGTTCAAATGCTACTTTGCGTAACACTCTTGAGTTTCTACTCCAATGCTTCTTCCTACCATTATTCCCTGGGTGCTTATTTGACCAATGGTAAGAGCCAGGGCGGGCCATGAACTAGTCTTCAAGGAATCAGTGTAAAGCATAAGAGGAGATATGGAGGAACCCCACAGTATAAAAACTTGCATCTGAGAGCACTCTATAAGATCTCTTTGAGCACCCTCTCGATTGAGAGTCTCCTTTCCCAGTTTTCCTCTCAATTTCAAATAAACTTGCTTTGCTTACCTTACTTTCCTGTCTTTTCCTTCTCTAATGAATGGACAAATAGAATCCATTCCCATAAACAGCATCACCAGCTGTTTATCTTTCAAAAATTCTCTTCTCCTTTTTGCATAATTAGTTGATTTTCTCATTCCCATTTATTGATTTAGGCATTATAATAAGGGCTTTAGGAGAAGATTAGGACCTGACTTCATCTTCATTTACAAATTTTGTAATTCTACTCATCAGTAGTCAGAAACTAGCAAGAGTTATGAACAGAACTTCAGCATGATGCCATTCTGACCTAAAACACCAAGACTCTGGTGCTAAGAAATAAATTTCTCTTATTTATAAGTTACTCAGATCGTGGAATTCTTCTGTATCACCCAGACTACCTAAGAAACTGGGATTCATGTTCTCATTATCTTAGTTCAGAATTACTGAGGCAGTTTTTTCTAATTTATTTCCATGTCTCTACCCTCTCCTTTACTGTTTATTATTAATAAAGTTAACAAATAACATTTTTTCTCTTGGCTATAAAGAATCTTAATAAAGGGACCATGTTTATTCTCTTGCTTTACCCTATTCCCTGATTATTCTTGTCACAGGAATTCACACACTAATAAAATTTATATCTAACACATCCAGATATACAATGAAACACAATTGATTTCCATTGGCATTAAATTTTTTTGCCCCGTGGTGTGTCAGACATGGCATTAAAAAAAAAAGAAAATGACTACAATACCAGACTGAAAGAGCATTATAGAAAGTATTGTTCAAAAAAATCTGAAATACAAAGAAAAGGAACAATTATACTATAATCTAGCTTGAATTGTTTTCTCAGTCCATCCCTATGATATCACAAACTAGAGAAGGTAATTTCTTAGCAATAAATTTTTACTGTTTATAGAATGTCCAAGATGAAGGCACTACCAGATTCAAGATGTAGTGGTCTCGTTTATTGCTTCCCAGTTGTTTCCGTGTTACTCAGTCTTCATATAGAAATAGAAACAAGATGTTTCCTTCCATCTTCTTTGCAAGGGCACAATATATATTTGTTTCTAACAATTAAATTTGGTGGGAGAACAATCTGCAAACAATAGCAGCAACTGTGTAGTTATTATGTCACAGTGTAGATGACTGTTGACCATTCAGGACTGCCTTTGACCTTGGAGAAGTCTAAGCAATGACCTCCTAAGAGACCAAGACCCTAAACTATTGTTCTGGCCAATATAACTTCTTGACAAAAGATCTTGACTAAAGCTCCTTTAACCTGAACAGGTATTCCTGGATTATATCTGCGCCTGAATAAAAGAGCACTGTTACTAGAGTAAGGCAAAGGTTTAAGTCAGCCTAGAGGAAACAAGATAAAATACTGCCCTATGTATAGATGGGAGAAAGGCCAATGAGCTAAGGTATGCAGCCTTAGAAGGTGAAGAATGCTAAGAAACCAGTTTTGTTCCCTTAGAGCCTCTCAAGGAAACATATCCCTGTGGATACTTTTGTTTTGTTCTAGTGAAATTTGATTTCTTTAATCTCCAGAAAAGACAATAAATATTTGCTCTTTTAAAGCTATTTAGTTTGTGATCATCCAGAACAAAAGATATAGGATGCTAGCTTTAAAAAAATGTTTCTCATTCTTGAAATCTCTGAAAGTTAAATTGTGAATATTCAAGTTCTGAAGCCTACAGATGTCAGATTCAGTAATAGAACTAAATACTTAATAATGCACATCCCTAGCCACCTCTTGGAGGCATGGTGAATAAGTTTTTACAGTACTGGAGTTCGGGTACCTTAACTGGTTATCCTTTTCTTATATCTGTATGTGTGTTCAGGAATGACTGCTTTTACAAATGTCCTGCAATACATCCAAAATGCATGTAGTCGTGATAAATCCACATACATTTCCTCCCAATATAATTTCTCTGATTTCTCACCACCCTCTTCTACATACATCTTATGAACATGGAAAATCAGACTCATTCAGCAACATTTTGGGAGGAGACAGGGACTGAGCACACATCACAGTACCTTGTAACAAATCACTACACACCGCGGGAAAAGCATAAATCTACTCTATAATATGATTGGCGCACTACCAAGCAGGGAAAGGCTCAGAAACAGATTATTGGTTAGGTCCAAGGGTTGACATGCTTTGAATTGGTTGGGTGACATTACTAAGGTGGCTCAAGACAGTACGTGCTAAAAACTTCAGGGTTTATAGTTTAGATAATGATCACCAGACCCCAGGAGAGGCCATTCTGGTATTTATAGATAGATAGGCACCACCAGTGATTCCGGGACTTGTTCTGCACTAGGCCTTTCCTGGTATTAGGGCAGAAGTGGGTGAAGTGTCAAAGGCCAACCTAGGGTCTCAGCAACAAAGCAGTGAAGCGGACTACAGAAGCGGAAGTAGCCATCAGTTAGTGACTACAAAATGGTGGTTACAACTTTTCACTTTCCAGAGACCTGCAGTGACCTGACATACAAATGAGCTGACTGGACCAAGAAATGCAAATACAATGGAGCAAAAACAATTCACCTAAAATGACCAGATGACTTTCTCAAGTAGCAGTGTTAACCTGGTTTGAGGGAAGATATATCCCTAGCTCAGCTAATTGGGAGAACAATAATGTCATAAACTCCCCAGTGCTAGAAATATAGACACAGCTATTGACAAAATTTAGAGAATCATTGTGTATTATCAAATGCAACTCTAAATGATCAAATGATCATGTAGAAATAGTCCACGGAATCTCAAGTCCTCTGTTCTTAAGTAGATTTTCTTTATTTGAATATACTATGAAACATGAAACCCAGTGACCAATAATGAGATAAAAGCAACTTCATGTAAATCATCTAAGAGATACTGAATTCAAAATACCAAGAACATTTGATATATGAAGTCTCCAGCATTATCAGATCAATTAAATCGTTACTTCATTCAGAGGTAGTGACCCTAAGGTGAGAGATCTTATTTTCCATAACTAAGGACAAGGTAAGGCAGAGATTTCATTTGCAAGAAAATGAGCTAGAAAAAAAAAAATCTGATTAGGAATGCTCTTCAGCTTGAACTGCAACCTGAGAACTCAACAGTGCTTGTCGAGAACAAAGTGAAGTCTCCAGTCTTTATTAGCTTCACAGGTCAAACAAGGAACCTGCTGTGACTAGAAAATGAAGGAATTCATTCAGTTACTTTAAGAAGCATGAATCTCGCTCTCTGAGTGTAGCTTCTATAGTAGTTCAGCACATTTGTAAGAAAATTTGCAATGATTTACCTTTTTATTTTCTTTCTTTTTTATTGCTATGTCTGTAAAACTCTTGAATTGTTTTCAAAATAGTGACAAAGATATCCACTCAGATTTGTTTGACAGATTTGTTTTGCCAGAGAATGGATACAGGAGCATTTCTGGGGGTCTCCACTACTCTGCAGCCAAAGTGCAATGTATCTGTTAAAAATAAGCCCTGTTAGGGTGGAATAACATAAAAGATAATGCTTACCTGCCTTTGCCTTTGATTCTTAGACTATTACAGTTTTGTGGAGTTTGTGCAGTTGCAAGGCTCGAGTCATAAGTTCAAATTCTTTCCTAGGTTGAATATTATGGTATCTGGGACAAGATTTTGTTGACATTCCCCACTTGAAGGCATTCAAATTCAGTTTTAATTGTGTTGGCAAAAAAGGGAGTGTCTAGGACTCCTTTTGTTCTATGTCTACATAATAGTTTGGTATTACTCATAGAAATAATTTTCAGAATTCATTGAAAACATCTAAGTCTATATGTCACAAGATATAAATGCATATTTAATAAATATTATAGTATATAGAGTGTTATGATGTAAAGATGTGTTTATAACATCATAAGTCCTCATGAATGCAATTCAGAAGTTAGTATTGAAACAGTTCAGAGTTTCTTTTTATTTTGTATGATATGATCAGCTCTCAGTTCTATTCAATATGTTTTTCATCTCTCAAATATTATATTTTTCAACTTTGGTATAGTTAATGTATTTCTTATATTTATTCTTTCCTCTACTTCCTTTATTATTTACAGAATATAATTGCTCTTTCAATGCCTTTATCTGCTAGATATTAAATTTTAATGGAGCTGTTGGGTATTTGTGGCACAGGCCTATAAGCTTGCGATGATCCAAATAGGAAAAAAGTAATAGAAATAACTAGGTTCTGATGGCTCATGCATATAATCCTCACTATTCAGGAGGTTGAGATATGAGAATTGTAGAGGGAAACAAACCTGAGCAGAAAAGCCTATGATACTCTTGTCTCCAATTAACTCCCAAAAGGTGGAAATGGAGCTGAGTTTAAACTCCAATATTTTGTGTGTATACACAAAAAATAAAGCTAAAAAAATCCAAATGATATTTATAAATAGAACATTGCAATAGGTTTACTCTTCATTTCAATTTTGCCAAAGTTAAAGGTTTCAGAATATGAACAACTCTTACTTTTTAGTTTTGCAGTGACCAATTCTATCTTTATTCCAAAAAAGATAGCCTTGTAAAAAGCTTCCACAACCTCTAAAACTTTTGCAGTTTGCACATCTTCAAATCTAGTCTCCTGTAAATGAATGCCACCATGTACCAACAATTTGAGCAGTATCTGGGTCCTCACAGCCCCTAGCTTTAGGATCTATGAATTCATAGATAGCTGAACCCAAGAATTGACTTTGCTAGGTGATCCTGTGCATGCATGCAGAAAGCTTTGTCAGGTGACCGTGGTGCAAAATTCTAATTTCTTTTGGTTCTTGCCAACATACATTCTTTCCTACAATAATAGAGTTTGAACCAGAAGAAAGCATGGGGCATGACAATTGGGACTGAGTCTTGAACCACAGTGGAAACAAAATCACTTGGGTTTAGTATTTGCCCTGATAGATAAATTATGAACTCACACTGAAGAAAACAAGCAAGAACAGATAACAAATAAGCACATACTCCCTATATGGCATTTGACCAACAGTGGCCCAATCCCCTGAAAAAAAGCAGTGCAGTGAGTGTTTGGAGATTGTTTGCTCATAAAATTTATATCAACTTGCTTTACTGCTATTTATGATAATACCATTAGACACTTTACATATCCCAGAACTCCTATATAAATTATTCACTGGTAGGTTTTTGTTGAAGAAACTGTTCTACTGAAGAAGTGAATAGTTTCACTTCTGCTATGATTTTTAAATGGCTACCAAGCTGCACACATGGTTGCAAGTTGGAATTCTCACATGTGGTGCAGCTCTCATCTTACCTCTAGGAATTGAACAGATGCCATTCTGAGACTAAGGAAAATATTTAAGCAAAGTGATCACACTCCATCTGTAAATTTCACCCTCATGGAATGTTCTTGTGTTTTAAAAGTATACACTAATTGTTAAAAAATAATGAGAAATGGAATGAGAGAAACATGTATCACAAGATACTCCCTCATCTTCTTTTTTCCTTAGAACCCCACTCTAAATTTTGGGCCCATAAATTAACTAAGTATGATTGCTCAGGCACAGTGAAATTATAACTAAATTAATTATCACTAATTCTAGGGGAAAATACTAGTCTCTATTTGCTCAGGTATTTTCCAAGTTAACATCCCCCTTTCCACTATTTTTCTGTTGTTGTTGCTTTTTAAAAAAAATTAAATTCTTAGGTGGCTGGGATTCAATCCAGAGATTTGCACATGCTAGGCTAGTTTTGTGCCCTTGAGTTATATCCTAAGTCAATAATTTTATTTGTATGTTAATTAACTATATATCTAGATCATTATACAGTTGCCTAATCCTTTATAACCTGGAATCTCAGGATTTTTGTTTTTTTGCCCCTCCTGGGCTCTACCACTTGAGCCTCAGCATCACTTCTCACTTTTTTTTTCTATGTATGTTGTACTGAGGAATCAAACCCAGGTCTTCTTGCATGCTAGGCAAACACTTTATCACTAGGCCAAACTCCCAGCCCGGAATCTCAGTTTTTTAAGTTTTACCTAAAATGAATTTTATACATGTCCTGATTTTTATTGGTTACTAGCATTTTAAGTAACATCTGAAAGTGTCATGCTATAGAAGTCTATTGTTAGAGCTAGTTTGAACTACAATTAATTACTTGTAAAGTATAGGATGACTCCTCAAAAATCTGTTTCATTCTATCCTATCATCATTTTTCAAAAGGATTCTATTTTACATGATTATATCAAACACAGTTGAAATTATTTTTGGTGAAATCCATAATATTTGAACAGACATCCTTCTTCCTCAGTGTAAGATACCCTTAAGAATTGTTCACGGGAGTTTGGCCTAGTGGTAGAATGTTTGCCTTACATTCACAAAGACCATTATTGTCCAAATATCTTCATTAGTCCAGTAGGTTTCGGTAACTATAGAGTAAATGTTGTACCTAAAAGTGATTTTTAAAAACTAAACTATTGTATTTAATTATATTTCATTATAGAAAAGGGTCATGTGCAAAATTACATTTCAGTTTCTCAAAATTCAGTACTGAACAAAAAAAGCAATAATGCTTATGAAAAGCTGTAAAGAGAATAATATTGCAAATGGAGGACTGTGAACGTTTTAGTGCCTTTAAAATGCTGTAGTCAAGAATACAAGCTCTGTGAGCATCTACTTTATGAGTCTGTTTTTATATAAAATAAACAAACTCTTATCAGGGGTCACTTATCTCCAAATCCAATTTCATTAGAAAATAAATGAAACAGAAATTCAAGTTGGATTGAAAACTAGAATGCAACCACCTTTCTACCCTTCTGAGATGGAAATCACTAGTACGGCAGCTGGGAGTCTGCATTAGGGCCTGAATTAACATTATATCCCTGACTAAGTAGGGTATCTATAGTTAATTATTTATCTAAGTAAATAATCTATTTATCCATCTACAAAAATTTTGGAAACACTAGTTTTTCTTACCAAATGATT
Organism: Megascapheus bottae; assembly: GCF_031878675.1. Lineage (NCBI taxonomy): Eukaryota > Metazoa > Chordata > Mammalia > Rodentia > Geomyidae > Megascapheus > Megascapheus bottae. Next base: position 19,018,908 of record NC_143531.1, read on the forward strand.
TAAAGTTGGTTGTTATTCTAAAATGCCTTTCCCTAGACTTCATTCACAATGGACCAAAGAATGTGCTACACATATCCATATTACATATACTCATACATGCACATGTACATCTACATAACTATATACAGAGCTACATACATATATACACAGTAATGAACTAGTTATATTTTTTCTAAGAATGACTTACAACTTTTATTGAATATTCACTAAGCAATTGAGTTCATCTTTACTCTAGAATCACAGGTTTGTAGCATACCCACATAGGAAAGCCCATGAGCCTCTCATCTCCAATTAGCCACCAAGAAGCTTGCAGCTGTAGCTCAAGGATTATAGTGCTAATCTTAAATGAAAATGTTAAGGGACAGTGCCATACCCTGAGCTCAAGCCCCAAGACACATTCTCTGTCTCTCTCTGTCTCTCTCTGTCTCTGTCTCTCTGTCTCTGTCTCTCTGTCTCTGTCTCTCTGTCTCTGTCTCTGTCTCTGTCTCTGTCTCTCTCTCTCTCTCTCACACACACACACACACACACACACACACACACATAAATGCTACTTTTTAAACTACAATTTTATTAAATAAGTGTGTTATTCTTTGACCATCCAGAAAATGGAGATAATAAGATAGTAAGAATGTCTATTTGTTAGGCTAAAGTAGGGCTTAAAGAAGTAAGTGAAATCACTCAAAAGCCTCTCTCATTCCTAATTAGTGCTCAGTAAGCATAACAATTTTAGATATTATTGAAGGAGGCAAACTCAATCTATTGGTTGAGGCACAACTCTCAGTTCTCTTCCACCTCTTCCTGCTCTTTCTCTTTTAGAAAGTTTTAGAAATCCTGACTTCAATGAGAATTTAGGAAAAGCAGTTGGATCAGGTCCATTTTCCATAGAGATCATTCTATTCTGAAGAAGATAATATCTCAATTATTGTTGTTACCTGGAACACTGTGTTATTACCATAGACTAAACTAAAATATATAGTATACAATATCTGCAATGCTTTGGTTAGCAGATGTAATCTCCCCACACATAAAAGGGCAGCATTTATTTTGTGGGTCATGTGGCTTGAGCTCAGCCTGGGTGCTATCCCTGAGCTCTTTAGCTCAAGGCTACCACTCTACCCCATTTCCCATTTTCTAGAGGTTAACTGGAGATTATAGTCTTCAAGTCCTTTTATGCTCAGGCTGGCTTTGAATCTTGATCCTCAGATCTCAGCCTCCTGAGTAGCTGGGATTAGAGTCCCAGCCATCACTTCTGGCTTTTTTTTTGAATACCACAATTTGAACTCAAGTCTTTCACTTTACTAGATGATTTTTGATGGTTATTTTGAAGATAAATTTATGAGAGTTTTTCTCATTTCCCTGGCTTTGAAACACAATATTCGATCTTAGCCCTCTATCAAATGTCTCATAACTACCCAAGTACCTAGCTACAATAAGATATTATTATTATATATACTTGAAGGGCCAAAAGAATTTATATGTGAAACCGATATATTATTATTCCAGTGGGAAAAATAAACTTTCCCCCCAAAGTTACTTTCTCAAAAATATTGATTTCAATTTTGTCCTTCAAGATAAATACGTTTAAGATTCCCATTAGGTCTAAAAACTGTGAGGTAGAACATTTCACCCGATTACATTAACTGTCTGCCTTCTTGTAAGGCAGAATATTTCAAGCACACAATATTTATTTACACTGTTTCCATCCCAAACTGCATCCTTTAGAAATAAATATCTTTCTTAAATCCATAATGTATTAATTATGTTATATATTTTATATATGCTTAGGGAACTTTATATGAATGACTATTTTTAAATTATGCATTCCTAACAAAATCAAATTAAATTGAATATAAAGTACTTACATTAATCATATTAATATCTGGTTATCCCATCCCAGTAGTAGCTAGGACTGAGTCTGTTTAATTTCCAAGATCAGAAATGACTGAGTTCCTGTACAGCTATGTAGCTATAGAAGTGTTATATCACTATCTGTAAATGACCTCAGAATGTGATCTCTCTACTGCACTGGTAACTTCTCCTTCCTTTATTCTCTGACACGTTTTCTTTCACTATGTAGTCACAATTCAATACTGTCGAATATCTGCATTTATTCTCTGGTAAGGAAAAATGCTTAATTTGTTTAAATAAACTAACATGTCACCACATATGTTAAAAACAAAACATATGGTACAAGCTACATATCACTATGTGCTGAATACTTTATATATATATATGTATATATACATACATATAAATTTACTTTCACTATAAAAGCTCATGTAAAATTGTAATTGTATTAAAAGTGAGAACATTGAGATACATACACTAAAGTATGTATACCAAGTGTGCAAAACCAGAAATAGTGATAAAAGTAAAATTGCTAGACTAGCTAGAAAGCAATGATAAGAGTGTGCATAAATTTGTGTGGGAACATTATAAACTTACTGAGTAGAGATGGCTGCTCATCTATATATTGAAGGGTTGAATAAGGTAAGAAGGGTAATTATAGAAGAATATTCCAGAATCTGATTTAGATTTTATCTATTTCTCAAATACTTTTCGAATCTACTTCACTCATGAAATTATCTCCAGGTTTACAAACACATTGACATGTTTCCTGAACACTTAAAACAGAGTTAAATGAAGAGAAGCAGACACTTTTTCACTTTAAGGAGCACCTAGTTTAGATTGCCTAAAAATATTTAGCACAAATTAGCCCTGATTTTCCTGCAATGACTTATGTTGTTTATTGTATCACAAGCTTTCTAGTGAGTAGACTGCTATTTTGTTGTATGTGACCATGCGCTGCTGCTTCCGTTCTCTGAATCTATCAAGAATGATGCAAAAATGACAGACAGATGGAAAGCTGTATGGCAGTTCTTCAAAAGACTCAACATAGAGCTCCTCTATGACCCAGCTATTCTACTACTTGGCATTTACCCAATCATCCAGAAACAAGGACAGACTAAATCCACCAGCACAATGATGTTCATTGCAGCACTATTTACCATAGCAAAGCTATGGAACCAACCCAGATGCCCCTCAGTTGATGAGTGGATCAACAAGATGTGGTATACACAATGGAATTCTGTATGCTGCCATCATATAGAACATTGCCTCATTTGTAAGAACATGGAAAGACTTGGGAAAAAAAAACATATTAAGTGAAGTAAGCCGACTCAAAGGAACATAGGCTCAATGGTTTCCTTCATTTGTCATAATTAGTATCAACCATGGACTCTCCTAGTAGAGGTTTACAATAGGGAAAATCCTAGATGCATAAGGCCATATAGGACCTCCAGGATATGGAAATAAGAGCCATATAATGAATGATTGTTGTCCTTAATGTACTATGTTATCTCTCATCTCTTTTGCTGTCCTTTGGTTATCTCATATTGTTACAGTATTTTACCTTGTTATCTGGTATATTGTATATAGGTTTATTTGTTTATTTAAAATAGGATAGGGAAGGGGGAAAACAAGATGGGGGAGGAGCTGTGGAGGGGGAAATGGTACAAAAACATGAGACGGGATATTAATGTTTGTGAAGTAATGTACCTTCTATCTGGCAAATATAATGTAACCCTTCTATTAATTACAATAAAAAAGAATATTAAAATATGACAGGCAGTGCCATTTTCTTAGGCCTAATTTTAAAAGTCCCTAGTATTCAGGAGTACTTTTTTTTAAATTTAATTTAATTTTTTATTGTTAGGGTAATGAAAAGAGGCGTTACAGTTACATTTGCTAGATAGAAGGTGCATTACTTCTCACACATTGACACCTTCAGGAGTACTTTTTATAGGATAGAGTTTTAATTATAAAAAACATTGTTCAGGGAAGTGAATAGGACAAAAGTATTCTGAAGAAATAGCAAATACCAACCTTGTCTAAGAGGCTCACTGTCTGCATTAGGGATGAGATAGATTCCTTGGTTCCATAACTTTGTTTTAGAAATCAGTTACGAACTATTTGTTGGGTAATAATAAATACTACAGTTCCTAAACAACCCTCTGATTTTCAGGCTCCAGATGATGTCTGCACTTTTCTCTATCATCATGTGGATCTATCTATTTGTAAGTTATTTTAGGGAAAAGGAAAAGGTACTTAATCATATTGTATTTTGTCCCCAATGGGATATTTATTATTGTGAAATTAAAGTCGTTGAATTTTCTGGGATAAAGGTGTGAGTAGAACATTGCTGTGGTTGGGATAATGTTTGAGTGAGCCCTCCACTCATGCCCAGTGTGGCAGTGTTGAACAGAGGATGGAGCTTAGAAGAAAACAATAATGTCTTGCAGACTCCATCCTGGACAGGGATCACCGTTGGAGAATAGGCTGGAATAAAGGAAACTGGCCACTTGCCCTGAATTCCTTTTGCCATTTTTCCTGTGTGATCCTGGCATTTTGAAGCCATCTTCCATGAGGAAGTCTGTGAACTAGTGAAAAGGCTGGCTCGAGTAATAGAGAGCCAGAGTCATTACAGAAAAACCCTGAGTTCAAACCCTGAGTACCACTACAAACACACAAAAACTTCTGCATGCATTCTATTTTCTAAATTAAGCACGGTGGCTTATATTTTGGAGTTAAACTGCCTTGCATCATGTTTGTCTATAAGACTTGGGAAAGAAGGTGAATTTGGAATAGATCAAGAATCCAATGAATTGATAATTCAATGAGTTGCAAGGAAGGACAATAAAAAGCTCAATTACATGAAGGAATGATGAAACTGTACCATTGTGCCTTCCCTCTCTCTAGTGTTTGGCTTTATTTAATGAGTTATAGAAATGTTTTTCCATAATAAAAGAAGGCAGAAAATATTTAAGATTTTTAAGGAAAATTTTGTGTGGTGTTACTGATATGGTCAGGTACTTGTGTACTGAGAAATTTCTTTTTACAAAGTCAGTTCTGCTGCTTGTGAAAGACTACAGCAAGCAGAGCATAAAAGGTACATGCTCTATATTTCTCTCACAGAATTCATTCAGCTGTTTCAAGGAAGTAACACCAAAGAGGTATTCACAGTTTTTTTTTCAGAAGATCAACCATGATATGAATAAATGCCATTCTGTATTCCTTCGTAACTGATAGTATACTTCAAGTTACATTATATTTATAAAATCAGAAGAAGAGTAATTGCTATTTTAATGGGGAAAACTTTTCAGGTTTGAAGATGACATGAGAAATGAAACAGAAAATGTCTTCCTCTTCCATAATTTAATACAATTATCTGCTAACAATCACTGTGAGATCTTATACAAAGCGTTGGGCTATGGAAATTACTGTATAGAAGAGACATATTGATGTGTTCTTAGGTTCGAATAAAATGAAGCCACAACAACTGGGTGAAAATGAAGAGTTATTTTCTGTATTGTCTTCTTCCCCAGTGATAGTTACATTGATTCTGACAAGGTAATGAAAATTTTTTAAAGAAAAATTTCACTGTAAATGCATTCATTTTACACACAGCTCAATAATATAAAATCAGGCTTTTAGTTTGAAAAAAAATTGTTTATATAGAATGTATATATATTTTTTTACTTTGAACATGAGTCCCTCATCACATCACAGGGTTTTATAAAACTCTGAATGTGTAAAAAATATTACATAGGTAGAATAAAATACCACGTTTGTAACCCAAATGAAGAACTTTTTGAATGAATTTCAGTCTTAATGAAATAAATAGAGCAGGGGGGTGGGGAGGGGAGGGGCATGGTGGTGGCAGGGGCTGGGAGTTTGACCTAGTGGTAGAGTGCCTGCCTAGCATACAGGAAGACCTTGGTTCAATTCCTCAGTACCACATACACAGAAAAAAGCTGAAAGTGGTTCTGTGGCACATGTGGTAGAGTGCTAACTTTGAAGAAAGCCCAAAGACAGTGGCAAGGCCCTGAGTTCAAGCCCTAGGACAGGAAAAAAAATGGAGAAAGGAAGGAAAACTATTTGGCTGAAAAAAAAGTGGAAAACTATAAATATTTCTCAATTTAGAGGAAAAAAATAAAACTTGGTGTCATTGGGAATGTCACTGTAAATTAAGTCTCATTACTAAGCTGTAATGAGTGGAGATAAATAAAAGAGCCAAAAATTATGTAAATCAAGGTTAAAAGGTACTCAGAAGAATAAATTGAACAATATGAGGGCATGTTAAATGGTAATTAAAATTATTCAAATAAATGTCTGTGTCAATATGAACCATTTAGTTGTTCGTAATGAAGAGTTCATTAGGTTGATTGCCTAATCTTTATTGAGGTTGGAGACAGGTTTGCTTAGATTCATTGTTCCAGATGATTTTCATTTCTTATGTTGGCCAAGCCATTGGCGAGCTTTACCACAAATTCAGATGAGGTTAAATAAATGACATTTGTCTGTGTTTCAGGTGACTGACAGAGTGGAATACATCATGCATGGATGGAAATTATTCCACAACAGTAAATACGGTGCCAGGAAAAGACAGAGTTTGTGAGCTATGAATCTCCAGTGCTGCTCTAAGGAGACTCATAGTTACTTCTTTTCTAGAGAAAATATGGGATGGGAGTCTTCTATGGCTGGTCTCACACCTCTGAAAGTTTTCATGCCTAATCTCAATGCAATAACTTCACTTATGTTAAATAACTGCTGACCCAAACAGCTGTATTATCCTGCCATGTAACCGCTCATTCCTGTTTCCATTTAAATGTTAAATAAGCTGGCACTCACAAATAAAGCAAATAGAGATTACAAAAAGTCTAAAAGATGGTCAAGAAATGTCTAGCTGAAAATGCAAAAGCAACAAGAAAAAATATTTAGATAATGAAAAGGACCTATGGTTGGCAAATAAAATCTAAATTTTTTATGCATTAGTCATTTTCTAGACAAGTTCTAGAATTTACTCTCATTCTTGCTTTGCTTGCTTTCTTACCAGTGCCTTACCACTTGTGTTCACAGTTCCATTCCAGTATTTTTGAGTTAATTTGAAATAAAATCTCCAAGACCTTTTGGTTCAGACGGGCTTTAAACATTAATCCTCCAGATCTCAGCCTCCTGAGTAGCAAGGAATGGAGGGGTGACCACTGGCACTAGGCTTGAATTATCTTGTGAGGAACTAAGTTCAAGGAATGGCTATCAAAAGCAGAAAATAGAGAAAAATATTTTAAGAGGTTCAATATAATACATTTTCTTACTGCTAAGTTACCATTACAGAAAGACAAAAATTTGACTTATGTAACCAAAAGGAATCTCTTGGTGATACCAGCCAAGTTTTGCCTTTTTTAATGTCTATCTAGTTCAATCTCTCCTGATGAAATGTAACATCTGCATATCATTGACAGTTATGGGACTGATGTGAAATTGCCCTATCACATCGAAAATATCTTTAGCTCCATTTTATAGCACCTATACACAGCACATATTATTATTTTATATATCTTTATTGTAATTAATAGAAGGGTTACATTATATTCACCAGATGGAACGTGCATTACTTCACAAACATTGATACCCTTTCTCATGCTTAGGTCCCTATTTCCCTCCCCCATGCCACCACCCCTCATCTTGTTTTCCCGCCTTCCTAATCCTATTTCAAACAATCAAATAAACCTATATACAATATATCAGATAACAAGGTAAAATACTATAACAGTATGAGATAACCAAGGACAGCAGCACAGCACATATTATAAAATCAAAAAGATAAAAAATGTTCAAAGGAGAAGTTTTGAAGAACGGGCAAACTGGTAATGAGAGAATCAACCACCCAAACTGGAATGGCTCAGTGACCAGGAAGAAGTGAAAACCCTCATTCACCACACTCCTGACCCGTTAAAGGGGGTCATACCGAACCCTCCTCTAATGCTTAGAGGTCACTCCTGACGTGATTGCTCTCACCCAACATTCCTGAATAGACCTACACTTGAATTATCCACACCACAAAGTGCCTTGATAAGTTGATCTTCATAACTGCTTTCTTTGCTTAATTTACATAAGTTATTTTCCATCCCACCCTGGCACTTCCTGAGAACCCAACTTAACTATTTGAAAACGAAATCTATCCCAGAGTCAGCTTCTGTGGAACAAAAACAGACCCATAACCTACCCTAGGACATGTACATTTGTTGAAAGGCATTTATTGAAAGGCACGATGGTCATGTTGAAAATGAATGTATTTGTTGGGCCGGGAGTTTGGCCTAGTGGTAGAGTGCTTGCCTAACATGCATGAAGACCCGGGTTTGATTCCTTGATACCACATACTTAGAAAAAAGCCAGAAGTGGTGCTAAGGCCCAAGTGGTAGAGCTCTAGCCTTGAGAAAGTCCAAGGACAGTGCTCAGGCCCTGAGTTTAAGCCCAGGACTGGAAAAAAAAAAAGAATATGTTTGTTATGCTGGAAAGAATATTAACATTTTCTAACTAACCAGGGTCCAGACTTTAATAAGTCACAGACTTATGAAACTCCACTACCTGAAGTTGGTTTAATAAGAATGTATAATCTCCTTTTCCAAGGATGAGAGACACTAAGGCTGCTAACTTGCTAACTTCCTACTTCACCTTGTCCTTGTACCAAAATTATCTGAGCAGTCCAATCAGACTGGCCATCATTTGCTTTGTTGCTTATTTCTCCTTGCCCTTATGAGAATATAGGATAAAAAAGGAGCCATGAGTCCTTGAATTCTTATGGACTTATTTGTCAAGCATTCCTTTCAACTTTGAGTTCAACCTGCCTATAAGCACATGTCACTCTTGGTAGATTGCATGTTAACAAGACAAGGTTTTTGGTCTGTTCTTTTTGCATAGAGCTTGGTTCTGCAGACTTGCGTTCACATCTTTATTCATACAACCCTTAAATGCTTTAATAATTTGGATATTGAGTTATTTAAAGCAATTTGTATATGCACTTTATTTCTTCTAGTTATTTATTTTTTTCTTGTATGTCATTTAGAAAAGGCCAAGCATGAAATTGGAGCTGCAAAGCAAGAACACATTTATTGATATGAAACTGCTCTAAAAACTCAATAGGTGTGCAGCTAAGCAAGAAGGGTAAAGGGGCTGAATAATTCATTGACCCTTTAAGCATCAATAAATAACTCTTACAGTGAGGAATGTCAGCTTCACAACATTAGGTATGAAATGTGAGTATAAAATAAATGCCATCTGTAAAATGCCATGTTGCGAGAATAGTCAAATAAACAATTTTTTCCCTTAAAATTTCTGTGGATAAGAACCTTATGAATACAAATACTCAGAACTTGGATCTTAAGTTGTTTTGTAAACTATCTCAATATCTATCTGTATAATTCAAGTGAGTTGAAACATGGGTGAGGATATAACAAAAGCAGAATATTTTTGCATAATAGTGTGCAATGATGAAGATATCACCAATAACAAGAAATCCAATGTCAATTACTCCTGTATCTGGAAAAAGTAGCTAATACATTCTAAGTTATATTTAAGACAATATAAATGACATATTCTTATATAACATGTGCTATATAGCTGGTGCTGTAAATTCTCAGTCGAGTTTACTTGAGTACATTTGTGGAATTGTTTATTAATAAAAATCATCATTCACAATGGTATTAATAAATATTTAGCAACTTTTAAAAGCAGATAATATTTTGACACAGCTTGAAATATGGCTATTATTAACAAATATCCAAAAATGTTCCTTAAAAATTTTAAAGACAACCAATGAGAAAAATATGGTATTTTGGAAACAATGTGACCTTTAGAGTACGAGAGATTCAAGATTCAATTATTTTACTTATTAAATTGATTTTGATAAGTTACTAAATTTCTGTGATTTAGAGGATTTTAAAAATATTAATGTGTTAATAATTCCAGAAAACTTCTATAAATTTATTTTGCAGCTAAGAACAGACATGCATACACACATTGCAGCATACTTGCACATGTAATTTACAATATGTTATCATAGCAGGCATTAAATAATTATTTTCAGTAGTACAAATACAAAATTCCATGTCATATAGTTACTTGTCATTTTCCATTTTTTCATATAACAAAAAAAGACAAACAAAGCTCTAAGGATTTCATTGTACAGTCCTAGATTTGCCTTGAAAGTTAAATGTATAATTAGATGAATAGAAAACACTCAAAATAAACATTGTACAAGCAAGTGATGCCTCTGTCTTCTACATCTACATGTAGGAATATTATGCAGAGCACGATAATAAAATTGTGTAAATCATATGGCCTACAGTTATGCTTTTAGAAAGAAATACTAAACTACTATAAACATTGAATTGAAGATGACTAGAGTGAACACTTTAAATAGATTTAGTATTATCATTTCTCACATCTATGTCATGAAATACAATTGAATAACTTCTTTATTTTTTAAGGACACAATGATACCTTCTAACTAATAAATGTACATAATACACAGAACATTAGGTAGTTTATAAGACATATCAAGAAAACGGTGGTATAAAGACAATGCAAAGCAGAAATGGCTTAAAGATCTATTAAATAATTCATTATGCTTTTCTAAAAGATAGTTATGGAAAGAAATCTCATGCATAAATTGAGCCTTTGAAACATGGCTACTTAATACTCAAAGAAAAGAGATATATAAATTAGAGAACCTAGAAGATTTATAGTATGTAAAAGCTTAAAGCTAAATGTGTTCAGTATATGAGAGAGAAGATAAAAAGTAATTTTCATATACAACAAATTCAGTCTATAAAAGAATGAAAATAGTTTTACAAGCAGTAAATGCAAGTAATTGCTTAGTTGAGATTTTTGTAAGTCAGAAATTCTATACAGTCATATCAGGGTATAAAAATAAAAGAAGTGGTTAATTTCCATATTTTGTTTAATGTAGTAATTTATCTTGATCAAATCATTCCAATCAGAATCAGAGATGGAAACCTGTAAACTCTCTAAATTTCAGAACTGTTCTGTGTTGGTTCTGTACATTTTTTATAAATGGAAAGATGATGGAAAATATACTTGACTGTCTACACATTACTGCTTGAGACCCCAGGCCAAGAAGGAAGGCAAATTCATTCTTTTCCTATAGCTCTCAAGCATTTAATATTGATAATCCAATGACGAGATAGGATAAATCCCAATTCCCACAATAACAATTCTGCTGATCTGAGACAATACTAAGGCACTTAGTATTCAGGCTAACTTTTGCTCCATATCTTCTTCCCCAAATACGACACCCTGGCCCCAGAACACTACCCATAGCTCTGGTTCATGCCATGTATTCTAACCCCTCAACCCCAGGACCTCTGCTTTCAGCTTGGTACAACCACAATTCCACACAATCTGAAAAGTTTTGAATTCTATTAACACTTCAACATCTATTAAAATATATTTCCAACTTAGTTTCTTCTTGAAACCCTCTTGAGTTCAATTCCCATCCACAAGTGTGCTACTTCATTCAAATAAAATAATCTCAGTACCTATTAATATATTTAGCGATAACTTAGGCGTAATATCTGACAAATAAAACAAAATGATGGGAATTTCAAGAAGATTTCAGTAATCTGCAATTATCGAGTTAGTAGGTTTGAGTTTAGAAGCTAAAAATTGCAGTGATCAAAGATGCTTCACCCTTTCTTGGTGACACAACAAAAGGACATGTAACTAAAAGCAAATCCTGTCTAACTCTCAAAACGTGAAATACCTATGAGATTTTTCTGGTGAATATTAATGGGCTGTAAAGTCTATGTGTTTTGGAAAGGATGATTTCTACTTTATTAAGCTTTATCTTGTCACTACAGCTGATCTCTTAGTAGTTTTTGCTACAGAATTAGCATTAAATATTTTTGATATAGGAATGATTAGATGTCAAAATAAATCATATTCATTATATTTTGTTTCTTTGATGCATTTAAAGAAGCCTGTATTCTTGAGCAAAATAGCAGAATCAGTAAATGATAACTTAAAATTTCAAATGAGAATGTGTCCCTGGGGCATACAGCACAAAACTGTCAGCACCATTAATGTTTAGAAATAGAAAATACATAGGTAGGCCAAATTCTCAACTGAAATTTTACCAGTTTTCTGACATTTTAGATATATCTTACTAATAGCTGCTTAAAAAAGGGGTCTTGGGGTCGGGAGTGTGGCCTAGTAGTAGAGTGCTTGCCTAGAATGCATGAAGTTCTAGGTTCAATTCCTCAGTACCACATACACAGGAAAATCTGGAAGTGGTTCTGTGGCTCAAGTAGTAGCCTTGAGGAAAGCCCAAGGACAGAGTTTGGCCCTGAGTCCAAGCCCCAGGACTAACAACAACAACAAAAAAGAGTCCTTTTTTCCTTCACTTTAGCACAATTTTAATTTTGATAACATAATGCTTCCAATTTATGGAATTCATGTGTGCTTTTCTGAAATGTATGTATATATTTTTTGGTAATTTAAGTTTTAAATGACACACCATTGTACAAATTTATGATGTGTCACGTTTTTCAATGTATGGGAATTAATGCACCATCTATCTGGCAAATATCATGTAACCCTTCTATTAATTACAATAAAAATATATGAAAAAAACACATAAATTGTCTCATGACCAAATGATAATTCTTATCTCACACATTGGTTCTTACTTTTTGGGAGAACATTTAAATTTTTTCTTGTAGCAACATGAAATCCCTTTTTGAGCTAAACACTCTTTACATTAAGCTACTGTTATCAGAGCCCCTCTCATACATACATAACTAATAGGCTAGGAAGTTAGAGTTTTTAAGCTCAACATTTCAGACATTGCCACCAGACCTAAAATTTCCTGCAAAGAGAATTTCAGAACATTGGCCATTGCTAAAACACATGTATTACTCTGCATTGGAATAGCAATTTCTTCATTTCTTAAGTATATTTAAGAACCACACTGTTCATAATGGTTATCTTCATGTATTAATCACACACACGTTTTAGAGCAATAAAAACAGGTCAACAATGCCTGAATATAAACTTCATATTGCTCATTTAGTGTCTTCAGCAATGCAGTGGAAAACAGAATATTTTGTAAATCATCCATCTTTACTTTAAGTGGCTGGTCTCACTGGCCGTGCTAATCACTCTAAAAACTTCACCACACACACATGGCTAAGCTAATGGCAGAATGAGCAGCCAAGAGAACATCTTATCTTCCTTTCATCCTATGCAAAAAGTAACTACAGTTTATGACATTGGGAAATGGCATAAGATCTATAAAATTGAGCTGAAAACAAGTTGGGCTTTATAAAGGTAGAGACCAACTCATGGGCCTCCTGAAACCAAGTAATCCACTTTTGGAAGAGGGAAAAACAATCAAGGAGAGCATTTCTCTGTCTTTCTCATTTATTCATTACTTCTCTGGCATCCCTTACAGTTTCTAACTTTGCTTCACGTATATAAAAATGAATGAGACTCTTGTGATGCATACTGCACTGAATTTTCACTTTTATTTTTTACCCCCAACCAGAAGTTGCTACAAACTTGCTCTTCTATGAGAGATTACATGATAAATTAGATGAACCCCAAAACTCTACCTGGTCATATACTGATAAAGGTAGTTTGACCCACATCAGTCCAAAAATGCATCTTATTTTCATGATAAAGGAGAGCTGGATATTGATTCTGCATGTTCAATTGAGCTCACAGGAGAGAAGTTAAATATAGAGGCTTTCCATATCACCAAATAACACAACCTGTGGGCCTCTGTGTGGCAACCAATTCTTTTCAAATACTCCCTACTGGATGGTGTTTGAAGGTATAGTATAAAGTACAGCCATAAGGACAATTGCTTGCATCATCATGTCTGTGTAAATTCTGAAAAATTTCTCTTAGACAATAGAAAAAATAATATTGGCTTGATCATGACCAAAAATATCATGGAAAGGACATTCAAATCACATTTCTATAGATTCTTTAGCAGCTCCATTGAATTTTAAAATACTTTGTCTTAATGACCACAAACTATTTATCACAGGGGACATAAATGTAGATCACTCACCAGCGATTAATTTGCAAGTGTCACATCAGTAGGAAAACAAACTCTTTTTTATGGTATAAGTTTATGGTACCATAACAATAAATCTAAATACTTTTGTATTGACATGTTAGAAATAACTACCGATTGAGTATTAAGCTACTTTTTTCTTATTTAGAGAATACTTTATTCATTTCTGTAATCAAACCCATGTAGATAAGACCTTACATATTTAATAGAGTGGGTTTACCTCTTTACAAATTTAAGCCACAATTTTATACTTCATTAATTCTAGCTGGTACTTCTTATTTTATATTCTGTTATATAATATACAAAAGAAACTTTCAATCCTGTTAAATTTAGAAACTTCTTTGAAATAAGAAGGAATATAGTGTTCAATACATGTTATCTCATTAGTGATTTTAATGTTTAGTTTCATTAATTACTATACTATTGTCACCTGGTCCAGTTTCCAAATGACCTTTACACATTGTTTTTGTAACTGTTGAGCTGTTTTCCTGTTAACTATGATTAAGAAAGTCAGAAAATATTAAGCTTGTTTTTAACCTTTCTGAAGAAATCGCTAAAGTGACCTGCTCATTTTTTAGACAATTGTTTATAATGGATTATGGTCATTGATCATATTAAGGAATTGATTTTCATGATGCCATTGAAAAATCTAAAGAAAATTACCTCTCAGTACTTCTTTCTTTTTTTACTTTGTTGGAAGCATCTATAATATGGAACAATCCTCTAAAACTCTCATTTCACTGTGTGACTCATCTGTCAAAAATCTAACCATGGTATTAAACATTCCTGAAGCACTGGAAACAACAAGGCAGATAGCTTCTGAGATCAGGATTACCTTAATCTGAGGAACTGTACAAGTTTTACCATGGACGTACACTGTTTCTTTTAGGCAATCACCTGTGAAGTATCATGGGTCATCAATATTCTATCCAGCTTGTCTTTAGAACCAGGCATTTTCAAAATTCATAGAGAAAAAGAAAAGAACTTGAAAAAATAAACATGACATACAATGTCAAATTTCTAGTCTGTGTGTATATCCTCATTCAGTTGGCTCTCTTGGCACCAGCTGTAACCCAATTAAATTCAACAGTGCACAGGTGTTCACAGGAATGACTAACACAAAAGCATACTTCCCTTTAGGGCTCTTAAAAAAATTAGAGTTCCTTAATTTCCATACACCTTTAAAACCAAAACTGAACAATAAAATATAGAGGAAAAAAAGAAATTAGATACAGCAGGGGAAAAACACAATCAGCATGAGCTATAACCCAATTAAGCAAAATAGCACTCAGGTGCTTGCTAGAGCACAATCAGAATTGTACCAACACAAATCAACTTTCTCTCTACACATCTTATGATTGATAGTGAATATCTATTAGTCTTGAGGTTACTTGAAGATGTGTTTTCTCAATTAAATTCCTTCAAAGAATTCTTCATTGTAAAAAGTAATACAGTGAAAATAAGGATGAATTTTTATCTGGATATTCCAATATGGTACCTTAACTTTTGTAATACCTGTTTTAGGTCCTCAGAGACATTCAATAGAAGTTTTAATTTTACTTAGACTCTTCAAATTTCATTTACAATATAGAAGCCACTACTCTCATGTACCACGATGATCTCGTAAGTTGAAGGATTTCCCCAATTTTTGTCACTTATTTTAAAACCAAGACTCAAGGTACTAGAAAGAACTACTAGATAGATATGTTGATATCATTTGTTGAAAAATGGTCTATTTAATAACAATGACATCAATACCCAGTTACAGTAGTTAATTTAGTTAATGTCACTATGCAAAGCCGTCAGCCTATCCTTGATTCAAATTTGCCAAGCAGAAATAATCTTGTGCTTACTTTAATAGAAAATTTTACTTTCTTTATTAGTTCACTGGTTTGCAAAATGTGAGGCCAAATTAAGCAACAGCATCTACACATCATCCTTGTTAGAAATTCACAGCTCTGACTCTCTCAGACTTGCTTCGTCAAAAATTCTACAAATGGAGGGCTAGGAAAAAAAATCACTTTAAGCAAATTCTTGTTCTAGGCTATTACTCTCTCTCTTGAAATAATACAAAAAAATATGGCAAATCCCACCACATTTATAACATAGCGACCTGTAGAATGAATGATAGCATACATAGTATGACCACTTTTATTTTTTTTTGCCAGTCCTGGGCTTGGGCTCAGGGCCTGAGCACTGTCCCTGGATTTTTCTCAAGGCTAGGGCTCAACCACTTGAGCCACAGCACCACTTCTGGCTTTTTGTTATGTATGGGGTACCAAGGAATTGAACCCGGGTCTTCGTGCATGGTAGGCAAGCACTCTACCACTAGGCCAAACTCCCCGCCCCAGGATGACCACTTTTTAATTCCATATACACAATGAAATGCAAACTTGTCATTTACACATTTCTGAACTTTAACAGCTATTAAAAAAACCTAGCTAGAGTTATAAATAATTGTTTAATGATGAAGCTGGGCTGATTCAACCCTGGGTGAAAATCGCAGAAACAATTAGTATGTAAAACTTAGAGTACAATTGTTACTTAAAACATCATAGTTATTAAGAGATCCATGAATTATTTATATGATTCTCATGGTTTCATCTTGAGCTAAGTCATACAATTCATAGAAGTCTTTATTAAATTAATTTTAAGATTTAATATATTTGAAGCTACTCATTATACCCTTGTTCAAATAGAGAAGAAACAATGAAGCATACAAAGAACACTCAATTTGTGTGACTATGCCTTTCTCTGTGTCTGTGTTTTTTACACATGGAACATATAAGTAGTAATAAATACATGTTAGATTACTTGTTAGATCAGATTAAACTTTGAAAGAAATTTGCATGCTTTTTTTCTAGCAGTACATCTCTCTTATGAGAGAGATTATGTTTTAAAATAGTTTTATTTTTAGGTAACAGAATTCATAATTTTAAATTTTTGTCTCTTTTGGAGAATAGTTACATAATTTTCAATGAATTTAAAATTATTATATGACATGTGTTTCACGTGCTACAAATAAAATATAATTGCTGTATTGTTAGGCACATGTAGATGAGAATTAAGTTTTGAAACCTCAAAAGTTGAAAGATTAAATTGAGAAAAATTCAGTGAAAATTATTCTGTGTCAAAAACATCATTTCACATTGTTCTGAAGCTATACAGAACATTTCTTAAGATACAGTGAATTTAACATTGTGAACAGACAAAAAAGTAAAAATAAAAAAGTCAAGAGACAAAGCTGATCAATAGAATATTTTTTAAAAATCCCTCTATCTAGGGTAAGAGATAAAACAAAGAACAGCACAAATTATAAAGATCATTAAAACAAGGGACAGAATCCAGGGAAACTAAAAGGGTGTCAGTAAATATTCAAGAATATATTACACATCTGATATCTTAACTTGCCCCACACATCATTAACAATGAGGAAAATCCAAATTCAAACCAAAATAACCTTCACTTTTCCCCTGCTAGGATGGATTTTAATTTTAATAATGATAACAAAGGTTGATGAGGATTTAGAGAAAAGGAAAAGGTGGTAGGATTATAAATTAGGATGGTCATTGTTGGAACGATATAGAGTGTTCTAAATAAACAATACCAAAATAATTACTGTATTACAGGTCCCATGAATCTCAGGCCCAGATATGCATTCAAAGAAAATGAAATCAGTATGTGGAATATGTATTTGTTCACTGCAGCACTATTCACAATAACCAAGAAATAGAAGCAATGGTCCATGGATTGGGGAATGGAAAAGAAAGTGTGGCACAGAGAAAACGGAATTCAATAAAACCCCCAAACATGAAATCGTCAATGATGATTTCCAAGAAGAAAATGGACCCTGGGTGCAGTGGATTCCATTTGTAATTCCATATACTTAGGAGGTGAAAATGGGGAAGATCATAGTTCAAGGCAAGAGGATTTTTAGAGAAAGAGGATTTTTGTCCAGCTCGGTCCTGTGCAAAAAACACTAGATCTTTCATTTTTAAAAATGCTAAAGCCGAAAGAGCCTGAGGCATTACTCAAAGAATAGAGACATTCCTAAAAAACAAAAGCCCTGAGTTCAAACCCCTCTAATCTCCAAATTAAAAAAAATGAATGCAGAGTACAATAGCATTTTCTGAAGTCAATCTAATACTGAGGTCCATTAGAAACACTTGCATTCCTCACAATGAACAAATCAAAAAGTCACAATGTTTTCGGCCTGACAATTTTAAACTTCAAGATACTGCTAACTCTCATTAGGCAATGGAAAGAAATATTCACATTTTATGCCTTTGTCTTCTAATTATTTCAGTTTTATCCATTGTCTTCAAACAAAAACATACGGGGATTATCAGTTTGTGTTACAGACAAGGCTTTGAAAGCTGTTGTATGTGACCACTGCACTTTCCTATTGCAATATATGAGTGGATGTAGTTTGCCTGAAAAGATACAATCAAGCAATATTTTCTGAGAGCATTTAAGGTTCACTAATAAGTAATGACATAATAGGATGAGGACAGATTCCAGTGAAATGCATTTCCCTGAAAAATCATTAATTTAAAGGAACTTTCTCTAATTTGTTTTTTTATAATAAACACACACAAACAAACTTACATATATGACAACTTGAAGATAAAGATTTGGAAAAATTAAGAGTGAGCTATGATGATATATTAGAACTAAGAGATATGTCTTTAAAAAGTGCAGTACATGTAATATTCAGTTTTCATACAATTGACCTTTGCACTTATATAAACAATTGAATATCTTGTAGCCTCTGAAACTGAGATAAAAAGAAAAAAGATTATATTTAATTCTTATTTTAGATATATTATTTATTTCTTATGTATTTGCTATTTTCTATTAAATCTTATTTTTTATTTGTGACACAAAGAAGCTAGATTTTTTCCAACATGAATTTAAAGTTCTAATTAGAAGGAAAAGAAAAGTCTTAAAGTAGAAATACAAAAAGGTTACATGTGTGTAGCCTTGAGTTGAAGAGCTCAGGGACAGTACCCAGGCCTAGGCCCAGATTTCAAGCCCCATGACCCACACACAATAAAAGTACCATGTATAAGTATACATTGCATACAATTACTTACATTTCAGAAAGGCCAAGAGATGAAGCCTGGAATTGTCTTTCTCCAGCCCTATTGTAATTGCTGCTTATGTACCTGAGGACTCAAGCACTGAAGTAGATAGCTTCATTCATACTCCAGAAACCTGAGATTCAGACTCCAGGGGGTCATACTAACAAATGTTCTTACTTTTTATTCATATCTGCTTTATTGTAATTAATAGAAGGGTTACATTATATTCACCAGATAGAAGGTGCATTACTTCACAAACATTGATACCCTTTCTCATGTCTTGGTCCCCATTTCCCCCCACCCCCGCTCATCTTGTTTTCCCTTGTTTTCCCCCCTTCCCTATCCAATTTCAAATAACCAAATAAGCATATACACAATGTATCAAATAACAAGGTGAAATACTGTAACAATATGAGATAACCAAGGGACAGCAAAAGATATGAGAGATAACATAGTTCATTAAGGACAACAATCACTCATTATATGGCTTTTGTTTCTATAGTCTGGAGGTCCTTTCATTTAGCATCATCCCATATGGCCTTATGTATCTAGGTTTTGTTCTATTGTAAATCTCTGCTAGGAGAGCCCAAGGTTTCTACTGATTATGACAAATGAGGGAAACCATTTATGCTCTTACTTTTTTATTGTCCCCTCTTGCTATTGTTTTGTCTCCTATTCAGACTTCTTGGCTTCACATTTAGTTACTGCTGTTGATGGGCATCATTCATGTAGTGAATGTATCATTTATCTCTATTCATTATAAATATTTGATCTGCTATGGATATGACTGATTGACTATAAATACAGTTTGAAATGTTGTTTAATATTCTGGGGTAATGCCTACAAGAGCTTACATGATCCCTTGGTTATGCGTATCACATATTATATATCTTTAGAGAGAGAGAGAAGTAGAACTGAGAAAGATAATGTGGGAACTGAAGAAAATAAATTTAATGTATGTTTACAGAAAAGGCAAATAGATTAATGAACATATACACTCTATTGTTCTTCATCCAATAGGATAGAAATGAAGGACTGGGAAACCTGAAGGAGAGTCTAAGTGAGAATGATGTGCTGAAGGCTCCTATATGACCTTACATGAGAGAATGGTTACAGGTACATTTTAGAAGAAATCTCAGCGTATGGTGTTTCCTTTCCCCAGGTCAGAGTAGTGTGATTATTATTTTTTTCCAGTCCTGGGCTTGAGCTCAGCCTGAGCACTGTCCTTCGACTTTCTCAAGGCTAGAGCTCTACCACTTGAGCCTCAACACCACTTCTGGCTTTTTTCTATGTACTGAGGAATCGAACCTGGGTCTTCCTGCATGGTAGGCTAGCACTCTACTACTAGGCCAAACTCCGGGCCCCAGTGTGATTATTTTTAAAGGATATCCAATCTTGTATCTTTTGTTGGGGGGGGGACACCGAATTTTGGCACACACATGGACTTAGTTTGTCATTTAGTAGATCAATAGTGTTATACATTTGCAAATAGAGCAAAAATAATTTTATAAGGAGTTTCTCTGTTTTTTGTTTGTTTATTCTAGACAATTTAGCAGTGACAAATAAAATTGGATTTCTGAAGAGAAACCCTAAAACTAACTTCTGTTGCTGAATGGTGACTCTCTCTAAAGCTTCTTAAGATTATCCCAGGCCTCATTCGTGTCCTTGTTAGAGGGTGAGGGATTTATCTGTCAGTCTGTTGAGGCCACGACATGAGATGAGATTGTCAGATGTGTTTTCACCTGCAGGGACAAATGTTTTCGGAACTAGGAAGTATCAAGTGGAAAAAATGCTTCTACACACAGGACAAGAAATTATACAGTTAGGTTTGGTATGGTGATTCTTGTATGTTTCAATTACAATCTATGTGAGTTTAGAAATTCAAATGAGTAAATTCTATAATTTATTTTATACTAATTCCTTGAATATTGACCATCTGTATATAATTGTGTTTGCAAATTTTTTCAATAAAATAGTAACTATCATTTGTAAGTGCAAACTTATTTGATAATGCACCTAACACAGATATTGAAAATTTATACCCTCGAATTAATTAGCCATTTTTGTCAAAATGAAATGGTTAAGCACATTGTCTACTAAATCAAATACAGTATACTTAGAAGTGATGGGCCACTAACTTAAAAATCCAAATCTATGGATTAATTTTTTTAAAAAGGGTAATTTTGACCTGGATAACACATTTACCTAATTTGAAAGGTTTAGCTCCTTGATATCCAGGGCACTGTTGACTCATTAACCATTTATTTTTTATTTTATTTATTTGTTACTTTTTGTGAGTAGGTCCTGGGGCTTGAGCTTGGCCTAGGTATTGTCCCTGAGCTCTTCACCTCAAGGCTACTACCCTACACTTGGGCCAAGTCCCACTTCCCATTTTCTAGACCCAGGGCTGGCTTTGAACCTTGATCCTCAGATCTCAGCCTCCTGAGTAGCTCAGACTACAGGCATGAGCCACCATGCCTGGCTAAATCATTGATTTCAAGCAACATTGATTAATAAACCACTTTGTGAAAAATACAAAATAGAAAAAAATTTAAATTTAAAGAAATAATGCCTGTAATCATAATTTAGGGTCCAAGATTAAAATGTTTCTGCATATTGGGCAAATGAGGAATTTAGGATTTAGCTTTGGTGTAACAATCCTTCCTGAAAACTCAGTGGATTGAAGTGGCACATGTTTCCTGCTGAGGCTAGTCATATGCTGTCTCTATTATTCATATTGTTTTCTTTCAATACCCAGGGAGGAAAAAGCAGACATTTTATTATATTTAATGCAAAAGCAAAAGAGAAAGAGCTAGAAGTACCTAACAACACCATAAACTCTTCTACTGGGACATGAAATAAACCCTGTATGCTCACCACATACTGACCAAATTATAAATGCAGTTTAGTTGGAATGATTGGCTGAACTCCGTACCCAAATATATCCCCTGCCAGGTCACTTCATGGTAACTGCAAAGTTATTCCTGAAAGATTGATACGTATGCTAATGATACTATGACTCCACATAATCTCTTTTCTGCAGAAAGATTCAAAAAGTGGGAGCAAATTAAACCTCACACATTTGATTCCTTTACATAGCCCAGATTCAGAACCTTATGATAAATATCTCCAACATTTTAGAGAAACATAATGAATAAGAGGAGATAATGAATCCTTTAAGGACATAGAATCATAGAAGTGTGGGTCCTTTTGTACTAGAAGATCTAATAAAATATTTAAACATAATAACTCAGAAACTCCTGCTTAACGTTTGTGACTAAATATGAGAATGAACTTTTCATATTATGCCAGACAGGACCACATTAGATAAATGTATTACTATATCTTTGGAGGAATTAAGCAGTAACATACTAGGAGAAAATCCCACAGTCTACCAATCCCTAAAATATCCATAGATTAATCAATAGCTAAATTTCGGGACACATGCATTTAACTGCTACATTACAAAGTTATTGTTAAAGGTACTACACATTTAAATCCAATGAAAATATTCAATATGAAGGTTTATTAGTGTATGGTTTGGGTCTTGAGACTTAAAAGTCAGTGACTGAAAACTCTCTGAGCTTTTGTTCTCAAAGCTAGCGCTCTAACTCCTGGATCAGACCTTCACTTCTGGCTCTTTTTTGGTTACTTGGAGATGAGTCTTTATTTTTATTTTTTCATATATTTTTATTGTAATTAATAGAAAGGTTACATGATATTTGCCAGATAGATGGTGCATTAATTCCCATACATTGATACCCTTTCACATGTCTTGGTCCCCATTTCCCTTCCCCTACCCCCACCCCTCATCTTGTTTTCCCCCCTTCCCTATCCAATTTCAAATAACCAAATACAAATATATCCGATATATTAGGTAACAAAGTGAGATACTGTAACAATATGAGATAACCAAGGGACAGCAAAAGAGATGAGAGATAATGAGTCTTATCAGCTTTCCTATCCAGGATAGCTTCAAACTATTTCTCAGATCTAAGTCTCCTGAGTAGCTAAAATTAGAGGTGAGTATCACTGGTATCCAGCTATTTGCCAATTTGTTATTTTTAATATTTATAGAAAGGTCTTTACAACTTCAAAGAAAATTGAAACTAAGTGCATCTCAATTTGAAGAAAATCAGCTACACAACTAAATTATTCCAAATAAGGTTTGAAGCACACAGAAACAATTAAAAACTCAATACCAATAGATCTTTTGTAGTTGATTACAGTAGATATTATCTCTGTAAGAAGACTAATTTAGTTCTTCTAAATTCTCATAATAATATATTTACTCTGTAAAGGTCATGTATTTCCTAGAGTCCACATAGTTAAATTATCTGAATATTTTTCCAAAATGTGCTGAGATATCAAGGAAACTTGAAAATACAGTCAATATGATAAACTAAGGGCTCAAATCAATGGGCCACAGTTAGAATCCTATTTTCAGCTGTTCTGTCTTCATCCAAAAACCATGTGAATCTCAAACAAACTCATCAGTTATTCTTGAGTTAAATAAGGTAACTTGATTGTTGGTGACATGAAAACACAAGCTTTCTGTCACTTAAATTAAATACACCACAAAGATTTCAATCAGAGAATACACAAGGGTATATATCTAAATTAATTCATTTAACAAAATCATTGGCTCCTTTAATCAAAGAGAATGAGGCAAATGTTTTTTTAAGGGTTATTCTTTTTAAACCTACCCTGGAGATGCTCTTGAGCCCTCACTGTCAGATAGACTGCTATGTGCTATATTTATACTGCTGTACTTAATTAGAGATAGGTAGAAAGAAAGGGGAGAAAATAGAGGACAGTGTAGCAGAAACAGCTGCCTTCTTGTATTTGATTCAGTCCTTGACAAGTCAATTTAGTTACTGAATCAGCAGTTTCACCAGCTTTCTCCTCAGTTATTTTTGGCACCTACATATTTTATGTCTTCTCTTCTTCCTATTTTTGATATATATATATATATATATACATGAAGAGATATCTATCTATCTATCTATCTATCTATCTTCCCTGTGCTTCAATCAAACTACATTACTTCTATTTCTAACTCAATTCAACAACAACAAAAAATTATTGAAAGTCACCCTGCAAGAAGGTGACTACACAGGTCATGCTTCCAATGATATTTACAGACTTGAACTATAGAATACTACCCCATAAAGAGGTCTTGAGGATAGCAGAGAGCATTTTGCCCCTGCTGATTTCTGGATAGACATGTGGAGGCAAGAAGGAAGATTTGTTTACTTTAGGGGACAGCATGGAAGCAGGTCAGGCTCTTGCCTGAGCCTCCTGTGCCAAAGGCAACAATCCAGCAATGACATGCTAAGGGCCTGAGACCAAGCTCAGGTTGCTCATTTCAAAGACAAGAACAGCAGTGCTTGTTTGATGAGAGATAAAGACTTGTCAGTGACAAGAACATTGTAAGTGTACTTCAAACTGAGTACACTGATGGAGTCGTGTGAAATCGACTAGATACAACCTAAGACAAAATTAAATAAAAACTAAAGTAGTCCTATTGAAATGAATAGTTCTACTCCCTCTACATCATATTCTACATAAACTTTCATTATTTTATTTTCTATTTAATTTCATTTTTATTGTAAGGGTGGTGTCAGAGGGGTTACAGTTACAAAAGTGAGGTACTAAGTACCTTTCTGGTCAGTTTTGCTCCCTCCCTTGTTATATCCCACTTTCCCTCCCTCCCACCTTCTCCCACCAAGTTGTAAAGTTCATTTCCAATATAGTGTGTTGTGAGTATAGCTGATGCATTGGTTCAGCCTTTGTCCTTAGTGTTTGTGCTGATTTTTTAGGGCCTGAGGAAGACTCTTTAAAGAATTTCTCTTCTTGCATACATGAAACAGTACAGAAACATTCCTGGTCCTCATATGGTTTTGGTTCCTAAGTCTACAATACCTACCTGGATGAGTGAATGGGATGAGGACAGACAGATAAGATCTGCTTGTTTGAGAGGGGATAAAGAACAAAGAGTAAGTTTGTTAGGAAGATGACCTAGTTAATAGTAAAAATTACAGGTGTCCACCACATTCATTGAATCAAATTGATTGTTGCTTTCTAGCACAGATATGTGCACATATATAGATCACATGTATACATGTATATATGCATGTGCATATACATGTGTATATTTATGCGTGCACATATATAAACATGTATATCTCAGTTTGGCAATTTCGCTAAAGGAGGTGATTTCTGTCTTTATTTTGAAGGTGAGGCACTAAGCCATTTCTTTTTTATTTTTTCTTCCTGTTTTTGCCAATCCTGGACCTTGAACTCAGGGTCTTGGCACTGTCCCTGGGCTTTCTCAAGGCTAGAGCTCTACCACTTGAGCCAGAGCATGATTTCCAGCTTTTTCTATGTATGTGGTACCGAGGACTCGAACCCGGGTCTTTGTGTATGCTAGGCAAGCACTCTACCACTAGGCCAAATTCCTGGCCCAAGAAGCACTTTCTTAATGTCCACAAATTTTGGAATGACTCAGCATTTTCCCCTGTTACCTCTGTGTACAATCACTAATGTGTTTATG
The DNA here is from genome assembly GCF_031878675.1 of Megascapheus bottae. Classification (NCBI taxonomy): domain Eukaryota; kingdom Metazoa; phylum Chordata; class Mammalia; order Rodentia; family Geomyidae; genus Megascapheus; species Megascapheus bottae. The sequence continues at coordinate 19,044,490 of NC_143531.1, forward strand.
AGGACAAATCTGAAAGGCAATGGCAGGGGAAGGCCCTGGGAACAAATGTTCCTTCTTTACACAGTGAATACACACTGCTGTCCTTTCTACACCTGAAGTCTCTTTCCAAGTACACTTTTTTGTTCTAAATCTTAAAACTTTGTGGTGTAACACTATGATAAATCATTCAGAGTAAGACTTTCCTTAAAATAATAGCATGTAGAAGAATGACATACCTCTGCCTGAGCATCTACTTTGGTGTTTTCTAACATGATTTTAAAAGCATTACGTAACTTCTGACTTCATTATTCTCATGCACATAGCAGGGAGAATATTGGCAGGAACTTTAAAATATATTTGGAGAAATAAGACATGGAGCCAATCATACTTGGCATAGTTTCTGGCACAAAGATAGAATTCCTTCCAGGCTTTTCACTAGTAAAAAAAAAAAGTCACCATAAAAACTGCCGCTAACAGTGTTGGTTATGCTTAGAGAACTGCCCTTGTTGATGGTGGCTACTGGCCACCAATTATGCAACAGTAGCCAAATCATGCCATTTCTTCATGTGAAAGGAAATGCATTTTGGCCTTTGTTATATTGTAGAGAAGCAAGATCCTTTCCTCTCCCGCAACCAACTTATGAGTTTAGAATACTTTAGATTGTCTATTATTGATAACAATGCATCTCAAGCTCTATTGAATTTAACTGAAGGAAGAAAAAAATCAAAGCTAAGCACAAAGGTTCACAACTGTAATTAATACCAGTCACTTAGGAAACTAAAAACAGGAGGATTGATGTTCAAGGCCAGCCTGGGATAAAAGTAAATGAAACTCCTTCTCTTTCCTTCTTCTTTCTTTCCCCTCTTCCTCTTCCTCCTCCTCCAGCTTGAACTCATGGTTTGGGCACTGTCCCCAAGCATTATTTTTTTATATATATTCCATGGTGGAACTTGAGCCACAGACCCACTCCAGCATTTTTTGCTGCTTAATTAGAGAAAAGAATCATAAATTTTCCTTCCTGGTCTGGCTCTGAACCCTGATTCTCAGATCTCAGCCTCCTAAGTAGCTAGGATTACAAGCCTGAGCCACTGTGTCGGCCTGTAACCTCTTCTTAATGCCTGAACGTACAAGTGTTGTATGGCTGCATGAATGATTGCTGTACAACTATCATTTGAAACTATGTGGGGAAACTGAGATTGGGGAAAGTTTAGCAGATCATCCTTGTCAGAAAAGTAAACAGACAAGACTCCATCTCTACAAGGTATACTGGATTCTGTGGTATATGCCTATAATCTCATCCTAAAAGATGTGAGTTGTGACTTGGGGTTCATGGGGTACATAAAAGGTAATCTTATTCTTACAGTAACCACTAAATAGCAAGGCTGAAGGCACAGAAATAGTAATATGCTTCCTTCCTAGCAAATGTGAATTCCTGAATTCATACAATTTTAACTGCAGCTCCTGCAATCATAACTATATTTCAATACTTTTAATTGGATGGTAAAGTGTTTGTGTTTCAAAAAGAATATTTAGATTTCATCTCCATTTATGTCTCTCAGAAGAACTTCCTGGTCATCCCTGAGCTTTCTCTCACTCCTTTTCCTTATACTGCTTCATTAAAATAAATCACTTAAATTATGATTTTAGGTGAGCATTTATTTTTACAGCTATAGACATACTCTTTTATCCTCTGGATATAGGTTTGAGAGTACTGGGAACACATATGCTTCATTCTCTTCTATGTGCTGCATGGCTAGAAGAGGGCAGAGAACATGGCAAATTCTCAACATATTTTCTCAGTGTAGGTGAATTGTCCCTAAAATATTTAAGAAAACTTTCCATATATCTTATTATGTAATATCAACCGTGTTAATATTGATGTACAACATCATTCACGTATTCTAAGAAACTAGATTTTATTTAGCTTAGGTAAGAATCCTTCTCTCTAATTATTATGAACAGAAGAGGTTTGCTTTTTGCTCTGAAAAATGTATGTTCCAAAATGGCAAATCATTCTCTAACTGGTTTATTTTCACTTAAATACTTTTCTGATATAAGAATCAATTCATATTAATTTTCTGAGGTTCAGGAAAGATTTAGCAAAAGCAGAAATCGCTTCTAAGCACATAACGTGAAATTTAATTTAAGGTTAATGAGCACAGGTTACTAAGCCATAGATTGTGCAAATCAAATTTTTAATTGAGCTTGTAGTATATGCCAAGTTTTGTTCCAGGTGGTAGAATGAAGATAAGAAAAATTTGAGAAAAATATTGCAGAGATAGGAAAGTTGATCTTTGTGTCTTTTGCTACTTCCTGGTAGGTGATAGAATCAACACTCCTTTACTGCACATTTTAAAAATGTACTTCAAGATGTATTATTTGATACAGATGTTAATTGAAATTCAGTCACCTCATTGATTATAAACCTTATTGGCACCAGAATAACAATTCTTTTTGTTCTTTTTTAAAAATTTTATTGTTGGGATCATGTATAGAGGAATTATAGTTACATTCATCAGTTAGTAAGTGCATTACTTCTCACACATTGGCACATTGATGCCCCTTCTCATCAGAATAACAATTCTTTTTTTTTACATTTAGGAGGAAATGTGTAGTTGGCTTTTATGAACAAGTCATGAACCAAGATAGTTGAATGACTTAGTAAAAATATTCCTAAAATGAAAAATGGTTATGTACTTCTTCTGTATGGGAACTAAATCATAGAAATGAGAAGAAAGACATGTTCATGAGTTATAGAAAATAATGTAGTTTGCCTGAAAATAAGGTGAAACTGTGATTGATACATTTCAAGAAAGGAATACAGAATCACTGATTGCATGCATGTGAAACTTAACCCTGACTGAAGAATATCAGATGGAGATCATCACATAACCCAATCACCAACAGAAAATGAGACAATAAGTGATCTAGCTTCTGTTTCATTTGATCATTTTTAAGAAAAGCAGAGCCAACATAATATCTCGGGATTAAAAGAATCAAAACTAGCATCCAATTTTTCATACACACGGAGTGGCTGGAGAAACTTCCATATGAGCAACATTTTAATAGAAATAATACTTCAAATGACTTTATACTCACATTTTCCAACATGTTGCAACTTACTCCTTAGGTAGAATGGATGAAGTAGTAGATTTAAATATAAGTTGGGCTGTCCGGATTTACACTTGAGCTCTGCCACTCAATAATAGGATCATATAAGCTAATAAACATCAGTGGACTACAGTTTTTTATTTCTATGTGAACATGATGATAGTAATTATCTTAGAGTTTTTGAATGATTAAAAATATGTGGTCCATTCCCCATACCTGTAATACTAGCTACTTTAGAAATCTGAGAAATTGTGATTCAAAACCAGCTGGGGCAGGAAAGAGATACTATTCTGTTTAACTGCCCTAATGCTGTAGGTAGAGCTTATGTGGTATAGCATTAGCCTTGAGCAAAGTAGTTTAAGGATAGCACCCAGGACTTCTATGCAAGTCCAAGGAATTGCATAGAAACAAAGTATAATACATACAAATTGCTTCAGGAAATGCTTGGCTAATAGTTAAGCTTTATAAATTTTACTTTTTTTTAGTTTTCCTTTGTGTCATTATTATTATTATTCTCACAATAGAAGTAATGGACCTTTAACTATTAAGCGGTTTCTCATAAATCAACATTTCAAATTATATTACTAAAGATAATAAAAGTATAAATTAAAAGTTCATATTGAGAAAATTTATAATAAATAGAGATTTTTCAGTAAATTCTTAAATGGGTGTGGTTATATTATATTAAACTACTGCCATTTGTCAATATTTTTTCTTTTTACAGGGTTTACTGTTTTGTGCTAGAATCTCTATATATGCTAAGTCATAATATTTCTTTTTTTTTACTGTAATTAGTAAAAGGGTTACATGATATTTGCCAGATAGAAGGTGCATTAATTCACATACATTGATACCCTTTCACATGTCTTAGTACCCATTTCCCTCCCCCCCCACACCCCCCACCCATCTTGGTTTTCCCCCCTTCCCTATCCAATTTCAAATATCCAAATACAAATAAATTCAATATATCAGATAACAAAGTGAGATACTATACCAATATGAGATAACCAAGGGACAGCAAAGGAGATGAGAGACAACATAGTACATTAAGGACAACAATCATTCATTATATGGCTTTTGTTTCAATATCCTGGAGGTCCTTTCAATTAGCTTCATACTAAATGGCCTTATGTATCAAGGTTTTGCTCTATTGCAAATCTCTGCTAGGAGAGCCCAAGGTTTCTACTGATTATGACAAATGAGGGAAACCATTGAGCCTAAGTTCCTTTGAGTCTGGTTTACTTCACTTAATATGATTTTTTTCTAAGTCTTTCCATTTCCTAACAAATGGGGCGATGTCATTCTTTCTGACAGCGGCATAGAATTCCATTGTGTACAAATACCACATCTTGTTGATCCACTTATCAACAAGGTGAGTGGATCATTTGCTTGTTTTTGAGGTACTCATAAATTGGCAAGTGTTTTTCTTTCTTTCCCTTTGCATGGCTATGAATGTGTGAATTTACTGTCATGGAAAGCTATGGCAATCTTAGCTCGGGCTTGGGAAACGCCTCCAAGTTTCCTGAGATCTAATATGCTACACTATGCACAAATGATTGCCAAGCTAGGAACAACTACCATAAAGGTTTGGCTCAATCAGCTCTCCTTGCTGATTATCCATTCTACAAGGAATCTGTAGATGTGTTTATTAGTGTATTTGCATGTCTTCTCTGGTACCTTGTGCTAAACATCTCCTAGATATGCCTAGTTCAACCATATTTCACATCTATGTCATGAGGGAAATTGGACCAACATTTTCCAGTTAAAAAAAATGAACAAACGAGTTAATGAATCAGCAAACACAGCACTTTTTCTCCTTCTGTAATCTGGGACATTATCCTGGCACCCCTATAAAATGAATGGAATGGTTAACCATGGATGGGAAAAATTACTATAAATAAGGATGGATACGATGTAATACACCACAAGAAAACATGTAGTAGTCATCTCATCCTAATCAGATCCCGAGGAAGACAGACTAGATCGGGGGAATCCCATTTGAAGTCTCCACTCCTGGTGGAATACTTCTTGGCTTTCCTTTGTAAAAAAATTGACTATATAAGGATTTAGATTTCAGGAAAACTTTGGGATAATGTGGTTTGATATACATGAAAGCGCAGGCTTTGGTGTATAATATAAAAGTAAATTCTAATGTCAGCTCTGTGTAACCTTTATGTGTGACTTACTCTGAGACTTAGTTACCTGTATATAAAAAGAAGGCATTATTCCTGAACTTTAGAGGAATTTCTGAACACTAAATAGTATTTTATATCTGAAACTTGAGACAGTAAGTACTTAAGATTTCCAACAAACAGATAATATAATGTATAAGAGTTTTTTTATTGCTTAATTTTTTGTTGGTGGTGTGGCTTGAACTCTGGATCTGGATGCTGTCCCTGAGCTCTTCAGTTCAAGTCTGTCATCCTACTCATGAGGCCACAGCACCACTTCCAGTGGTTAATTGGAGACAACAGCCTCATGGACTTTAGTGCCCAGGTTGGCTTTGAACCATGATCCTCAGATCTCAGCCTCCTGGGTAGCTATGATTATAGGCGTGAGTCACTGCACCCAGCTTTAGAATTTTTTAAAAACGGGAATAGAGTTTGGGAGCTGTATTGGTTGACTGCCTAATGTAAATATGAAACCTTGAGTTCATATCTAAGTATTTTTCTTCCTTTTTTGCCAGTCCTGGGCTTGAGCTCAGGGCCTGAGCACTGTCCTTGGACTTTCTCAAGGCTAGAGCCTCACTTGAGCCACTTGAGCCTCAGCACCACTTCTGGCTTTTTTCTATGTATGTGGTACTGAGGAATCAAACCCTAGTCTTTGTGCATGCTAGGCAAGCACTCTACCACTAGGCCAAATTCCCGGCCCAGTATTTTTATTTTCAAAAGAAAGAAAACCAAATATATTAACCAACAACAATGTATAAATTAGCTTAGTACTGTTTTTTAATCTTGGATTTTCAGCCTATTCATTTCTATGTGGTAAAAGAAGTAAGTGAAGCCAGGCACGGTGGCTTAATTGTATACTTTCTCCTTATTTTATGATATTCCTTCCCTTAACAGATGATAAAAATTAATGTAAAAGCACACAATTAATTTTAAATAATTTTATAACCATATAGGCCAAAACACCTAGCAAAAGGCTTTATAATTTCCAAGTAATGGAAATACTCTCACTAACATTTTATTCTCAATGTACATATTCTAACACTAAAACATACTTTTCATAATTTTCACCACCCATTCTCAGCAGCCATGAAGCTACCTTTACATTTAATTGCATCTATTTACATTTTGAAATTAGTCAAGTTTTTAAAACTAAAGCTTGTCTTTCCAAGGATATTGTCCTACAATTGCTTTATTTAGTCTGTAATACAGAAAGCAAAACCACAGAACTATCTTGGCATGGTGACTCATGCTTGTAATCCTAGCTGCTTAGGAGGCTGAGATCTGAGGATCATGGTTCAAAGCCAGCCTGAGCAATAAAACCCTTGAGACTCTTATCTTCAATTAACCACTAGAAACCTGAAAGTGGTGATGTTGCTCAAGGGGTAGGGCGGTAGCCTTGAGCTGAAGAGCTCAGGGACAGCACCTAGGCCTAGAGTTCAAGCCTCAGGACCGACAAAAGATAAAAAAATAAATTAAAAAAAATGCAGAACTAATCAATGTACATCTTTCTCTGTGGTACCCTTTTATAATTTCCATTTAAAAGAATAAAATTGTGAAAATAAAATAAGAACTCAAGTCAAAGCAATGATCAGGGAAAGAAAAAAAAAGAATCAAAGGGCCAATATAGTTTTAATAAATTTCACGACTGTTGAAGATAAAAGACAGTAGAATAGAATCACAGCCTAGCCCTCTGAGATGTGAGCAGAAACTTCACTATGCTACTCCAAAAGCCATTTCATATTTTCATTAAAATGGAAAAACCTAACAGGAGTTTCAATTATGTCCATTATGCTCAGGAGACCAACTTTTGAAACTAGGCCAACAGATCCTGACTAACTGATAAAAGCTAAATGGATTTTTATATTAATTTTATGATAGTAAAGTGAAGCAGAAATGCTTAAAGAAATTTAAGCTGATCTGGCTCTATTTCACCACGTTCCTACAATTTCATATTCTAATACTGCGAACTGATACAGACATTCTTGTGCGGAAGGTAGAAGGGCAAGATGCTGACGTGCTGACATGGACCAAGATGCAAAAAATGGCAAAAAATCAAAAGTAACCTAAAATTAACATAAGGAGGTAAGGAATGGGTTGGAGAGGTGGGTGAGAATGTAAAAAGGGGTAACATTGATCAAGATGCATTTTGTACATAAATTGCTTTGGCGAATGGTAACTCCTTTGCACAGCTACGGGAACATAACAAAATATTTTTAACAGAATCATAAAAATAGGTAAAAGTAACAGTTTTCTAGATGCACACATTTAACTTTCATTAAATCAAGCAACAAAATAATTTTATCTTTCTTTTTTTAAAATAGCTAACCCAGATATAGAAGAGAAGATATGTAACTTGAGAATTTACCTACTCTGTCACACTTTAGTGTTCTCTGTATCATTTTAATTATTTTGTGTTAAATATAAATTTTAAATTACCTTTAAGGAGTTTTACAAAGTGGGTACCACTTACCAAGTCAGTTTATGAGTAATCAGTGTCGCCCCTTTAATCATTGTCCCTTTCTTCTCAAACACAATTCTACCCTTTCATAGGATATGCATTAAATATTAGGACTGACTTCTTTCTTCCTCTTTTTATGTGTCTATCCTTCCTTCTTTATAGTTTCTTCCACACCCATCTCAAGTAACAATGTCCTGCTATTCATATTAGTAGACAGGGTCATTTCTACTAAGGAGTTATACCATCCAAAGTCAGTCATCCCTTAAGGTGACTATGAACAATTTTTCATATAATTCTGTAACTTACAGACATTAGTAAGACTGAGTCATTCCTAATACATATTATCTTGAGAAATCAAATCATGCATATTCTTCTTAGAGCTTGTAGAAAAGCACTTTGTTTTCCTAACTACAGTAGATTTCTCTTCATGGAACCATATTTCAATTTTCCTTGAAGGAATAGATTTTTCACATTCTATATGATAGATTTGCAGGAAGTCACTCCTACTTCATTTGGATTTGTTTTCTTAGCCACAGTGATGGAATATAAATTTGTACTTGCCCTACAAGAACCTTCAATACAACATGAGGTTTCTGCTGAAGATTTAGGGGAAGCTACAAGTTGTATTTGATATTGAATTGAAATCTGGGAGAATGAAGAATCTTAGCATTAGCTGTTCTGAAATAGAAAGTAAGCTTGATCAGAGAAGATCCCTAAATAAAGATGACTAAATAAAGCTCCATGAAGTCAAACAAGATCTCCAAATTAATTCTGATTAAGCAAATATGGTTTGTTTTTCCTTTACTTGTCATATATGTGTAAATATGTATATGTATGTATACATATGTGAGTATATGGGTTTATATGGTCAAGCATTCATAAAATATCAGGGAAACACTGCAAAAGAATAATTTTAAATCAGTGAAACAACCGCATTCATTTAAAGTTCAAGATTGTTAAGAAATCCACAGTAGCTTCTCGCTCTACTAAGTAAATCAATGCTCTAAACTTAAGTTGAAAAAAATGTGTCGACACTAGTATAGTTTACTATAATTCTTCCCCAGTCACAAGGTTGTTTTCTTAACCCCTGTGGTCACAACTCAAGGGTGAAATGTCTGGAAAGTCACATGAATTAAGCATATCAAATGGTAGAAAGATCTCGACACATACGTCTAAGCTCTCTAAAGGTTGCCTAAAGATAATCCACTCTGTATCAGTGCAGTCATGAACACAAATCCTTGTACTAGCTTTTCTTTTCCTTAATTTTTTTTATTGTACAGGTGATGTAGGGAGGGTTAGAATTACATAAATAACACAACGAGTATATTTCTTTTTGACCAGCGTTAACCTCTCCCTTGCTTTCTAAATAAATGTCCTAATATCAAAGCAAATGGCAGAGTCCTGCTTCAAAGCAGCATGGACTGTGTTGGCTGGAGAAAATGTGAGGGAAGTAATGACCCAGGGAACTTTCAAAGCTTGCCTGGGAAATATGATTATCCATTGACCAAAAAGAGCCAGAGTTCAAACCCAAAAAAGTTAATCTTGACAAATGAGGGAAACCATTGAGCCTAAGTTCCTTTGAGTCTGGCTTACTTCACTTAATATGATTTTTTCTAAGTCTTTCCATTTCCTAACAAATGGGGCAATGTCATACTTTCTGGCGGCAGCATAGAATCCATTGTGTACAAATACCACATCTTGTTGATCCACTCATCAACTGAGGGACATCTAGGTTGGTTCCATATCTTTGCTACGGTGAACAGTGCTGCAATGAACATTGTTGTGCTAGTGGATTTAGTATGTCCTTGTTTCTGGATGGTTGGGTAAATGCCAAGTAGTGGAATTGCTGGGTCATAGGGGAGTTCTATGTTTAGCCTTTTGAGGCACTGCCACACTGCTTTCCATAGTGGTTGAACGAGTTTGCACTCCCACCAACAGTGTAGTAGTGATCCCTCCTGGCCACATCCCTTCCAGCATCTGTTGTTATTAGTTTTTTTGATCCTGGCCATTCTAACTGGAGTGAGGTGGAATCTTAGAGTTGTTTTGATTTGCATTTCTTTTATGACCAGAGGTGTTGAGCATTTCTTCATGTTTCTACAGGCCATTTTTGTTTCTTCCTCAGAGAAGACTCTCTTTAAGTCTTTGGCCCATCTTTTAATGGGATGGTTGTTACTTTGGAGATTAGTTTTGGATTGATTCAATTTTTTGAGCTGTTGATATATTGTCCTTAAGGTACTATGTTATCTCTCATCTCTTTGGCTGTCCCTTAGTTATCTCACATTGTTACAGTATCTCACTTTGTTACCTGATATATCAGATATATTTGTATTTGATTATTTGAAATTGGATAGGGAAGGGGGAAAACAAGATGAGGGGTGGGGGTGGGGGGGAGGGAAATGGGGACCAGGACATGTGAAAGGGTATCAATGTATGTGAATTAATGTACCTTCTATCTGGCAAATATCATGTAACCCTTCTATTAATTACAATAAAAATATATGAAAAAAAAGTTAATCTTGACTCTAGCTCAGGGCTGCACCCCGGTCGGGGAAGGGGGAGCGGATTCTGTAGGAGGAAAAGGGCAGGGCTCTGGATGCGTTCTTAAAAGGCTGGGACAGCTGCTCTGCATATGTCACCCTCCGTTGTCAATACTGCCATCATCTTGATCTCTGAATGTTTTAACCAAACCAAAGTTTAACAGTCTCTTCAAATGTTGCCTAATTCTTGACAGTGCCAGCCACAGGTTAAACTATTAGGTAAAGGCATTAAGAGAAAGGAGAAAAGTGTCTTATCCATTCCCCTGGGTGTAGACCTCTGGATTCTGATCTATATATGGAATGAAGTAGAATAAGAGCTGGGGAGGGAAGTTCCAAGAACCAGCAAGCAGGCTTCCTTCCATCATCATGAGTTAGAAAAGAGCTGGTACTGAAGTTCAAGACTGATGTGATAACCCAGAGCATCAGACCCCAACGCAGAGAGAGCCAGACCAAATCTTGATCCATTGCTTTGAGTTGACTTTCTAATCTATTTCCAGTTCCATTGAGAAAGCACAGAGAACTGACTTTGTAGTATGAAAATGAGGCTTCCTTTGTGCGAATTTTGCCTGGAAGTATGTGCAGTCAATTAGGGAACTCTGCAGTACATATTCATACATAAAACATTTTAGCAGAGCCTGGCAGAGTGGTCATGCCTGTAAGCAGGAGGACTGTATCTTAATCTTGGCACAGGCAAAATAATATGACATTCTATTGCAATGAATGATGGGACAAAGTGGACTCGGGATAAATAAGTTGGGGGGACCATAGTTCAGGCTGGAGTGAGCAAAATACCAGAGTCTCTACTTGAAAATTAATGAAAGCACAAGAAGATACAGTTCAAGAGGCAGACTGCCTGTCTAGCAAGTATCAGACCCTGAGTTCATGTGCTGTTACCATCCCCCAGAACCGCATTATCATTCATACTTCTATTCAGTCACAGCCATTCAGACTAAGTTATTCAACATGGACTAACTTCTGTGCCTGAAATCATTACTACATTGCATCAGTGATTTAAACTTCCTGAGCACAGGCAGGCCTTACCAACAATTTCTATTACGAAGATTCCCCAAACTAGTTCTCTTTTAAGTTTACTTTTATATAAATAGGAAGCTGTCGATGTATTTAACAAGGGGATGCCTTCACACATTTAGTGGTGGGATGCACTTCAATATGTTGTTTTTGATGAATGGAACCCTGTCAGTGGATGGTACTGGCTGACCATTTGTACAGGTAAGAGTATGAAGGTGCAAATATGAAGGTCAGATTTTTTAGATATTAGTTATGAGTACATAAAATGTATTGTTAAAGATTTGGACTAAGTCAATGAAACAGTAAGTATAAGGCAAATAAATGTCCCATTTATTTCAACTATGACAAACATCCATGCTTGTACAACATATTCATAATTTTAGATAAAAGCCATTGAATATATTTTTTTTCTAAACAGTTAGTCCTTCTACATTTCCTACCAAGAATGTTCTGAACCTTTGTATAAAACAATTTCATTGAAGATGATTCTTGCAAACATTAGGCATCCAGTTATTGCAAGGCATTAGAGAAGATATCAGATAGCAAATACTAGCCTTATTTGTTCTTATGAATTAATTTGTGAGTATTAAAGACAAGCTACTTTATTGACTATTTCTACTGAATTTATAGCTTGAGAAAATAGAAAGGATTGCATCTCATAAACTGTCTTCAATAAAGATGGAGTCTAATTTTGAGATATACAGTCTCAAATTAAAATAGAGTATATGTTACCACATGTACGAGATGTATTGAAATAAGGTACACAAATAACTACACTGGGTACATATATTAATATACATAGCTTGATGAAATAGAATTTGTTCCAACAACAGTTAATGAATGAGTATAAACACACACACACACGCGCACACACACATGCACACATACACACACACGCACACACACACGCCTGACTCTTAACTCTCAGATCTGCTTTAAAATCCAGTATATGGTCCCTCTTTCGTCATTCTTAGCTGTGCTACACACAAATAAGATTTGGCTGCATTTCCCTTTCTCAATTCTTAACCAAAGCTATGAAGAAAGTAGAAGAAAAATAAATGAGAACACAGCAAGTAGCGAATAAAATATGACTACAAAAGTATTTTGAGATGTTTTGTTTTATAAGTATGTGATTCTTTTGGAAAGGTACCTGGTTCAAATGCAAACGTACACATAGCTCAAGACACATTTCTGTCCTCTTTAATTTGGAACCAACTCCTAGTTTACAGGATTTAAACAGGATTATGGACTTATTTCTTCATAACATCAAAGGAATTTCAGCCAAGGCCTTCAGAAACACAGCCTGACCTCCCACCCTAAATACAACTCCATATCAGGCCTTTCCCTGAATCAGCCCCCTGAAAGGACCCCCCCCTGTAGTCTCTTTCATCTATGCATGAATAATTATGTACCAGGCAGGTAAATGCTCTCCATATCATGTCTATGAGAGAGCAAGTGATTCTTTTCTCCAACTCTGCCATGTTCCTCTAAATAGAATAAGTAGAATAGTGGAATGCATGCCAATGAGAAACTGCTAGATGGAATACTCTGTTTGGATTTGTCTCCATTCTCCTCTTTCAATGCTCTCCTTCCTGCTATCTTGCTTTCTTTGGACAACACTATGATGGCTTAGCATCTCATATGAAGTAGAGATTGAGAACAATCGAGACACGTAACTTTGTAATGAAATGAAAGTGTTCTCATGGCATTGGCTGGGGGAAACAGAGTATAGTGTAGCCTGGGTTGTGTGTGTGCTGTGACTCCTGTAAGGCCTGGCCTAATCTTGTCCCCATTCACTTTAAAGATTGTGTCTCTATTGACTAAAAACCTGTATAGTCTCTATAGAATTGAAAACAGATTTTTTTTCTCACTAAGCTAAAAAAAGATCACACTGAAATGTTTATTTTCATTCATGGAATATTGTAATGAGCAGTGATTAGTTGTTAACAGAGTAGCAGCAGCTTTTTCATCTTTTAAAATGAATTAGAAGTTTTAGTCAGTCTCAGTAAGAAAATTTCCGAGCAGAATCCAAGACATGCTAACAACTAAATGATTTTTTTTCTTTATTTTGTATTTCCCAGTTGCAGATCATCCTCCTGCTTACCTACTGATTAATATTTCATTACCGTTCAGTAAGTTTCATAGAGGCTCATAGTAGGTACGTTTTCAATTCAATTAAAAGCATATATAAGCATATAAATGGAAACAGAGTTAACTTAGTCAATGTGTCTACCAACTTGTAAATGCACTGACACATATATTTGTTCTCACAAAGACAAGGCCAGTGCACTGTCATCAAGGATGCATCAGCTCTGTCTTCCTTAATACTTCATTTCTCAGGTTTTCTGGCATGTGTATATGTGTGTGTGTGTGTGTGTGTGTGTGTGTGTGTGTGTGTGTGTGCATGTGCGCATGTGCAAGTGTGTATATGTGTGTGTGTGTGTCCTCGCCTCTTTGCCATCTTAAAATGATATGAACTGTTCTCTTCATAACACTTACAGTGCTAAATATGACAAAGACATGTACTAATAGAATATATTGATATTTGGATAAACTCAGGAACATATCTAAGTAAAATGGTGTGGATATAAACCAAGATCTGAACATTACATATTCAAAGAGAACATGATTTTTACACATGCAGTATAAAAGTCAGATCTCTAAATTGACATCAAGGGTTTTTTTTAAAGTAGAATGGTTAGGTTGTGTAAATTTTCCAAATCAATGAGAGTTTCTCTGTAATTATTTTACTTTTATTGCAAGGAAAAATAGCCTGAGACACAGAAAGAGTGCTATGTAGTTGCTTTCTTTCACAAATCAATATTTTAAGTAATTATTAAACCTAAGTCAGTTTGAAAAGTCATTATGGTTTGTTCTTTTGTCAGCATGTCCTGTTACTAGACCAAATCTCATCTCCTGACTAATAGCTATCTCTTAATAAGTTTTCTAAACTGAAAATTTCTTTATATAGAACATATTTTTATTTATGAAAACAATTTGCATTCCTACATTATAATTAATAAGGTATGCGTGGTTGCGAGTTGTACCCAGAAGACACATGTTGCTTTGTTTAGCCTTGAGCACTGAGAACCAGGATCACAGGACATAGAAGATGATATGCAATATGCAGATAAGTCAAAAATGGTACTCTGCTATTACATTTTAATATCTTTATAATTGGGAGAGGGAGAAATAATAAACAGTTGCCTTAATGGTAGAAATCAAAGCATTTCACAGATAGCTTTCCCCCTTCTGGAATTTATAACGCTTTTTAGGTGACAACATTTATAACTACAAATGACAACTAGCATTTTGTTTCTGAAGAATCCTATGATAAACCAGTCATTCCATCTGATGTACAGTGTAGGAAGATTAAGACAATGCATTATACTGTATTCAGAATTCTTCTTTTTTCCTAGGGCTATCAATCTAGCCATAATGGTATGTTATAAAACATGCACACTTGGACAATTCCTTTTGTAACAATAGCATCCCAAATGTTTCTGCAGATGTTTGGCCAAGATTGCTTTTGTGACAAGAATGGATGCTCAGATGCTTATCAGCATAAAAAATCTAACATAAGAACAAAGGGAAATGTTCCACCATAATTTAAGTTTGCTCAAGTAGTTCTGAGATTGAAGTTTCAGTGTATGACACTACATTTAATAAATCAGCAGGACATAGTATGGATTAATGTAACTGATATCATCTCACCCAAGAAATAAAGCTTTAATTATGCTTTTAAAAGGAAAATAGAGGATATTATTATACAGAAAATGGGTTCAGATTCTTCTTGTTTATTTAGCTGCAGAGAGTAGAATAGAGAACTGTAAGTTGAAATAGAATTATAGAAAGATTTGATGATTCACAGAGAACTGTTGGGTCATATGAGTGCTACAGTATATTACTCAAACCTCCTATTTCCTTCTGTGGTATTATAATACATATTCACAACTGAGATGAAAAAAAATAGTGCCCTTTCTTTTTAAAGGAACATATAGGATCTCTTACATGTATCTATCATGTGTAACAACAAGATAACGTAGACATTGAGTACCTAGGGAATTATATAGCAGTTAGATGATGATGGTAATTTCTCATTACTCTAGTATATTTATTTTAGCATCTCCTAAGGAACTTAATTGTTATTTACACTAATTTTTTCCCATGAGGTTTATCAGTACTCAATAATGTCGGTAATTAGTGTTCATATCTGCTTTCCAGATTAAAAGGCAGAAAGGAATTTATATCTGATTACAAAGGAAAATACTAATTTGTTTTAAGAATATTTTCAATTATGCTACAAATAATTATATCATGTCTATAATACTGAATCAGAAAATGAGATTAATTCAAAGTTGAATAAGCTTTAACAAGTGGTCTAGCTGATTTTAGCACTAAGAAAATGATGTCAAATAAGCTGTTATAGAGCATGTTTTTAGAAATTAGCAATTATTCAATAAGTTAATGGGAATCTAATGACTTATTGTCATTTACTTTGATTTTATTGGTTTGTTAGCAATTTGATATCTACACACATCAACCTAGTTATAATGCAGAACAAAAAACCTTTATTCTAGAAAGACATTACAAATTGGGTTCTAGTGGCGCAGGCTTGTAATCTTAGCTACTCCTGAAATCTCAGGATCAGGATTCAAAGCCAGCCAGCCTAGAAAGTCCATGAGACTTTGATCTCCAATTAACCAACAAAATTGCCAAAAGTGAAACTGTAAGTAAAGCGGTAAAGTGCTAATCTTGAGTGAAAAAATTAAGGGATAATGCCCAGGCCATGAGTTCTAGCCCAGTTTCAGCACATACACGCACAAACGTTATATTGCAAAAAGTTTCTATTGAGAAAATTGATATATTTGGAAAGGCACATTTCTTTGGCCTACTTCAGCTCAAAACAAACCTGCAAACACTGATTATTGGAGGAATATCCAGTTTCAGGTATTGTCTTATATACAAATCATTGTATACATTATCTGGCATTGGCATGTTTCCTAAATTTCATTGGTAAGGCATGTGATCACATCTTAAATGATAAAATAAATATACAAATTTTGTTAAGTCAACAGAGCATTTGTTTCTATTATTTTACTAAAAAGCTTGATAAGGGTGGTTGAGAGTCCAGGTAAAAAAGATTCTTCTAACTACTCTAGGATTAAGACCTGAGAAGCAAATAGAAATTATTTGTGTAAAAGGAAAGAGGAGGAAAAAAATGAGCAAGGACAAGGTTTTGAGAACAAAGAGCCAGGGCACAGTGGCTCATGCCTGTAATCCTAGCTTCTCAGGAGGCTGAGATCTGAGGATAAAGGGTCAAAGCCAACCAGGGCACAAAAGGACCTGAGACTCTTATCTCCAAGGAAAGTAGGTCTTGGCTCAAGGGTAGGGCATTAGCCTTGAGCTGAAGAGCTAAGGGATACTGCTCATGCCCACAGCAACCAGGCCGAGTTCAAGTCCCATGACCCACAAAAAAAAAAAAAAAAAAAGAACAGAGCAGAGCAGAATGGCAAGAAAAACTTGAACCAAGATAAAGCAGGATAGGCTAGGTTCCACAGGTCCTCATAGACAGATTTCTATCATTTATAAGGTTAAGGCCAAGGTCTAAATTACAATAGTGAGATAAGATTTGCATTTAAAATTATGTTGGCGGCAACAAGGACAAAATCTGAAAGGACAATCAAAAAGAAAACAAATCTGAAGGAGCTGGATGTAGGTAGGAAAGGAAATCAAAACAGGTTATTGAAAAAAGGATTAAAAAAAAATAAAGCTGGGAGTTTGGCCAAGGGGTAGAATGCTTGCGTAGCATACATGAAGACCTGGGTTCGATTCCTTGATACTTCATACATAGAAAAAAAAAGCCAGAAGTGGTGTATGGCTCAAGTGGTAGAGTTCTAGCTTTGAGAAAACCCAAGGACAGTGCTCAGGCCCTGAGCCTGACTGACTGCCCAAGACGGGCCAAAAAAAAAAAAAAAAAAAAAAGAAAGAAAGAAGAAAGAAATTTAAGTTCCACAACTCCTCTGCATATGATTTCCGCTCAGATATAAAATAAAAATGGGGCCGGGAGTTTGGCCTAGTGGTTAAAGTGCTTGCCTAGCATGTATGAAGACCCGGGTTCGATTCCTCGGTACCACATATATAGAAAAAAGCCGGAAGTGGTGCTGAGGCTCAAGTGGTAGAGCTCTAGCCTTGAGAAAGCCCAAGGACAGTGCTCAGGCCCTGAGCTCAAGCCCAGGACTGGCAAAAAGAAATAAATAAATAAAATAAAATAAAATAAAAATGGGCAGACTAGACATTCTAAATCCATTCCGTTTATATCATGTGAATCCTATAATTTTAAAATAAAATCTGGGCTCAATGAGCAGGCTACAGTAGAAGGTTACTTTAGAATTAAACCCCTTGATTTTATGGGTCTCCTTGATTTTATTATGAGGAAGATCTTTCAAACCAGAAAGCTGAAAAGATAATGAAGAGTTATTTCTTTAGTTAGAGATTAGGTTATCCTTTTCATCAAGTGATTGTGGTTTACCCAAGGGGATAAGCACTCTCTTAGCTCAGCTAAAGGCTTCTTTTAATGCTTTCAGGGAATGATTAGGAAAAAGAATTCTGCAAATAGGAGTAAAACTACAGAGATAGAGAGTCCTGGGAAAGGCTCTTTAAAAGTTGCTCTTGGCTCTTATCTCTCCTCACAATTGTCATAATGATCTATGTATCTACTCAAGGGCTTAAGATTCAACCCCATATTATCCTCAAGTGTTGTCTCCAATATTAAGTTATCTATATGATTTCTGTCCCAGATTTTATACCACTGCCTAGACTTCAACGGAGTGGTACATAATAGAAAAAAAATGTTAAATGTACTTCTAAATGAGTAACCATCTTACCAATGAAATAAAATAAAATAAAATAAAGTGCCTAACTCTGCATGGTAATGAAGAAACATGGTGTCAAAAGCTTACATGCAAGAAAGCAAGAGAAGGAGCCGGGAGTTTGGCCTAGTGGTTAAAGTGCTTGCCTAGCATGCACGAAGACCCAGGTTCGATTCCTTGGTACCACATACATAGAAAAAAGCCGGAAGTGGTGCTGAGGCTCAAGTGGTAGAGCTCTAGCCTTGAGAAAGTCCAAGGACAGTGCTCAGGCCCTGAGCTCAATCCCAGGACTGGCAAAAAAAAAAAAAAAAAGAAAGCAAGAGAAGCCAGGAGGATTACTAGTTCAAAGACAAACCTGGTTCCTCAATGAATAAGCCAGTCTCAAGCGTCCATTCTATCCCCTTCATAAAAAAAGAAATAATAGTCATCAACTTGTGTTTTGGCGGTAAATACACTACTTAAAGGAAAGAGACTGACTTAAAGATCTTACAAATTAATGACACCTCACATCTATAATCCCAGCAACTCTGGAGGTTGAGATCTGAGGACAATGTTTCATAGCCTGGGAAGAAAAGTCTCCATGATTTAACCAGCCAAAAACAAAAACAAATACAAAAAAACCCTACTATAGTGACTTTGGGGGAAGTTCCATTCATTTATGCCAAAGGCTGTTAACTGAGTCTGTAGGAAAGTAATAAGAATGAAGAAGACAAAATAATTTACAATCCAGGCTGTGTAAAATTTACTGCCAGGTTTTAAAGCTATAGAAACAGAAAGAGTAATCCCTCAGCTTCTAGAGAAGGAGTTTCAGTCTTAGAAAATAAAAATTTCAAGCAAAGAATTGTACATGGAACTTTACACAAAATGGGCCACTGCAACAAAATAGTTTGCTTTCAATGTCCAGAAAATATTGCCAAATAAATTATGATTAGATTCTATAAATTTTATATTTGTCTTTTGGTTGATAGAAGTATAAATAAAGGGCAATTTGGGTGTGTTATTTGTTTAAGAAAAAGGACTCAAAGTTCAAATGTATCTAAATATTCAAATATACCTAACCCATAGGTACAAGCCCATAAGAATCTTTATTTTAGAAGAGGTCTATTTATAGGGAATCTATATAAACATATGGTAAGCAATCATTCATACTTAACAATTTATTTTTATTTTTAAAGTGCTACTCATATCTTCTCAGTTTTTGAAAACAGTTTTCAGATGATGAGAATTGGGTTTTTAAATTTTGGGTGATAAACTCACCATGCAGAATTCAAAGCATTCCCAGAGCATGCAGAAACAAAAACTGGAAGGCTAAGTCAGAGGCCTTTGACCTTAAATCGGCATGCTAGGTGATGTACAGGAAAGCTTGCAAGCTGCTTCTCCTCACCTATTCATAATAGAAACCATCTGTTTATCTGCATTGAAAAGGCAACCTGGACTGGCACCAAACACCTGTTCTCATAATTGCCAGGTTCCTTGCCCTTCTAGCCTAGTGGATTTCTTCCTCTTGGCTACACCCACATACAGTTCCCAAGTATCTGCTCAGGTCTAATAGGTATTCCTCTTAAAAGCTCTGTCTATTCACGCTGGTACTTAAACTAGGTTCCATAACAAAATTCTCTCTGCTCTTGATTCGGTAGTCTTGCATGTGTTGAAAGAGAAAATAGAACCTTACTTTGCTGATACATTTTTGTTTCTTTTCTGTAAAATGTAGAAAGTGCACTTGTAATTCACACCTCTCCACTACTCTTACCTTTACTTTCCTTCTTCCAATTGACTTGATCATCAAGTCTTTTCTTTTATAGAATATAATATAATAAAATTTGTGATCTAAATGTATTTTCCTAGTTTTCTTTAATTAATTAGGCATTCTTAGGAGGCCTATGTCCTCTTAATCTATCAGGAATGTTAGCACAAACCTGTGTGTGTGTGTGTGTATGTGTGTGTGTGTGTGTGTGTGTGTGTGTGTGTGTGTGTTTATGTTCTGCTATATTTTGGTACTGAGATTTGAACTTCTTCACAAAATCAGTTCTTCGCTTTTTCACTCAAAGCTACCACCCAAACCACAGCTCCATTTTGTTTTGATAGTTTACTGACAAGAGTCTCACCCTTTCCAGGGAAACTTCCAGGGCAAGCTTAGAATCTTACGGGAGTAGACAGAATTACAGACACCCAGCTCCAACTTCTGTTTTTAAATTAGAGCATAAAAAAAATGCTGAGGAAGACACTATGTATTATAGAGCATGTATATTTATTGTGCAAACTCATAAACACTCATACTTCCCCTTCTATTTTATTCATGTAACTTGTATTTGGTCTACCATTTTGAAATTTTTATTGAAGAATTACTACATGCTTGATCTTCTGAAATAGCTCAGAGGAACACAATAGCTGATAAAATAAAACATGGTTCGTTGCCCATGTTTTGAAATCATCCTTTTATTCTACCTAAAAATTTGTATATGTTTTCTAAATGCTTTCAAAGTGATTTCAAAACAATCATATGGACATAACCTTAAAGAGATAATGGACAAGCAATGAGCCTACAAAGCCTAAAATTCCTAAGGTACCTAAGAGTGTGTTCTGTACTCAACACTATTTTCAATCATTCCTTCATTTCTTCATCTAATACTCATTCATTGCCTCTTTGGAATCCTGCAGACTTATTCTACAATGGTAAGACTAAAGTATTCATCAAAATGAAATTCCATTTGTTGAGAGGAAGATTGCTGTATATTACAAAAAAATCCCTTAGCTGTAAGTTCAGGTACCCTTAGGAATTATACTAAGTGTGATAAAATAGTAACATGGGAACCACGGAAGATTTCTACATGGCTTTGAAGAGAGAGAAAGTTATTTCAAAGTCAGAATTTCATGAATAGAATTAAGAAAATGACTAAAATTGGCTAACGACAAATCACTTGAGTACATTAAGAAATCCATGATTGCTTAGGTAAACTGCAATCAGTAATTTCCATGTGTTTTCTTCATCCCCATTGTGATAGGTGTTAAATCTCAGATCAAATGTAATTAATTTTGTCTTCTCTAGTTGTAAATTCTTTAATGATTAAAAATTATATGCCTTCTCTTACCAGTGACTAACATTAATAATGGCATAATTTACCAAAAAAGAAATTGGAATAAAATTAGCAAGAAAAAAATGTTCCATTTTTCCCATCATGTCAATGAAGACCTCTAAAATCAAAGAAGTTTTAGGAGAGAGGCCATGGTACAAGAGAGTCATGTCTCTTGTAAGGAAAAGGGTTAGTACAGAGAAAATGATTTTAAATCCCAAAGCAAATTAATTAACATCTAAAGAGCTGAACTAAAATAAAAATAAAAAAGGTCTAAACTGAAACAAATTCTGAAATACATCATTTTTCCATATATTTTTATTGTAATTAATAGAAGCGTTACATGATATTTTCCAGATAGATGGTGCATTAAGTCACATATATTGATACCCTTTCACATGTCTTGTTCCCCATTTCCCTCCCTCACCCCCACCCCTCATCTAGTTTTCCCCTGTTCCCTATCCAATTACAAATAACCAAATACGAATATACCCAATATATCAGATAACAAAGTGAGATACTGTAACAATATGAGGTAACCAAGGGACAGCAAAAGAGATGAGAGATAACATAGTACCTTAAGAACAACAATCATTCATTATATGGCTTATGTTTCTATATCCTAGAGATCCTTTCATTCAGCATCCTACTATATGGCCTTTTGTATCAAGGTTTTGCTCTATTGCAAATCTCTGCTAGGAGAGCCCAAGGTTTCTACTGATTATGCCAAATGAGGGAAACCATTGTGCCTAAGTTCCTTTGAGTCTGGCTTACTTCACTTAATATGATCTTTTCTAAGTCTTTCCATTTCCTAACAAATGGGGCAATGTCATTCTTTCTGACAGCAGCATAGAATTCCATTGTGTACAAATACCACATCTTGTTGATCCACTCATCAACTGAGGGACATCTGGGTTGGTTCCATATCTTTGCTATGGTAAATAGTGCTGCAATGGACATTGTTGTGCTGGTGGATTTAGTATGCCTTTGTTTCTGGATGATTGGGTAAATGCCAAGTAGTGGAATTGCTGGGTTATAGGGGAGCTCTATGTTTAGTCTTAAATTATGACCCCAAACCTTATTTCAAATTTTCACATTGATGTCATTTCTCTTTTACTTGCAGTCTATCGAATTGTGAGAAATTATGACTACTTAACAACTCAACCTTTCACTTTCTGCCTATTAGTGGCAGAAATTAACCATGTCTTGTGTTGTTGTTATTGTTGGTTATGGGGTTTGAATCTGGGCCTGAGCTCTTCAGCTCCAGGCTATCACTCTGCCACTTGAACCACAGCGCCACTTGTGGTTTTCTGGTGATTATTTGGAGATAAGAGTCTTAAGGACTCATATGCCCAGGGTGACTTTGAACCCCAATTCTCAGCTCTCAGCCTTCTGAGTAGCTAGGATTACAGGCATGAGTCACCAGTGCTCGCTTGACCTTGTCTTTGAAGAACAAAAATTCACTAAGCATTCCCCCATGATACTCTGGATCTTGGTAATTTCTGTCATGATATTACCTTTTTCATCTGCGATTTTGTTTATTTCGGTATGCTCTCTTCTTTTTTTGGTAAGATTTGCTAAGGGTTTGTCAATTTTGTTAATTCTTTCAAAGAACCAACTCCTTGTTTTGTTGATTCTTTTTATAGATTTTTTGGATTCCAAATCATTTAATTCTGCTTTGATTTTAATAATTTGCTTCCTTCTACTGGAATTAGGGTTGATTTGTTGCTCTTTTTCCAGGAGCTTAAGGTGACACATTAACTTGTTGGTTTGCGATTTTTTTTTGACAAGGGAGCCAAAAAAATAGAATGGAAGAAAGATAGCCTCTTCAACAAGTTGTGCTCGCAGAACTGGTTAAGCACCTGCAGAAAACTAAAGTTGGATCCTTCTTTGTCACCCTGCACCAAAATTAACTCCAAATGGATCAAAGACCTGGAGGTAAAAGCTGACACACTGAAAACTTTACAAGAAGGAATAGGAGATACACTAGGCCTCCTTGGCACAGGTCAAAACTTTCTTAACAAGGACCAAGAATCACAGCAAATAAGAGAAAGGCTGGATAAGTGGGACTGCATTAAACTGCAGAGCTTTTGTATGGCAAAGGACATAGCTAGTAAATTAATTAGGAAGCCTACAGAGTGGGAGAAGATCTTCACCAACCATACAACAGACAAAGGCCTCATATCTAAAAGATATCAACAGCCCAAAAATTGAATCACTCCAAAACTAATCTGCAAAGTAACAACCATCCCATTAAAAAATGAGCCAAAGACTTAAAGAGAGTCTTCTCTGAAGAAGAAACAAAAATGACCTATAGACACATGAAGAAATGCTCAACATCTCTGGTCATAAAAGAAATGCATATCAAAACAACTCTAAGATTCCACCTAACTCCAGTTAGAATGGCCAGGATCAGGAAAACTAATAACAAGAGATGCTGGAGGGGATGTGGCCAGGAGGGATCACTACTACACTGTTGCTGGGAGTGCAAACTCATTCAACCACTATGGAAAGCAGTATGGCAGTTCCTCAAAAGACTAAACATAGAACTCCCCTATGACCCAGCAATTCCACTACTTGGCATTTACCCAACCATCCAGAAACTAGGGCATACAAAATCCACTAGCACAACAATGTTCATTGCAGCATTATTCACCACAGCAAAAATATGGAACCAACCTAGATGTCCCTCAGTTGGTGAGTGGATCAACAAGTTGTGGTATTTGTACACAATGGAATTCTATGCTGCTGTCAGAAAGAATGACATTGCCCCATTTGTTAGGAAATGGAAAGACTTAGAAAAAATCATATTAAGTGAAGTAAACCAGACTCAAAGGAACTTAGGCTCAATGGTTTCCCTCATTTGTCATAATCAGTAGAAACCTTGGGCTCTCCTAGCAGAGATTTGCAATAGAGCAAAACCTTGATACATAAGGCCATATATTATGAAGCTAATTGATAGGACCTCCAGGATATTGAAACAAAAGCCATATAATGAATGATTGTTGTCCTTAAAGGTACTATGTTATCTCTCATCTCTTTTGCTGTCCCTTGGTTACCTCATATTGTTACAGTATCTCACTTTGTTATCTGATATATTGGATATATTTGTATTTGGTTATTTGAAATTGGATAGGAAAGGGGGGAAAACAAGATGAGGTGTGGGGGTAGAGGGGAGGGTAATGGGTACCAAGACAGGTGGAAGGGTATCAATGTATGTGAATTAATGCACTTTCTATCTGGCAAATGTCATGTAACCCTTTTATTAATTACAATAAAAATATTAAAAAATTCACTGAGCAGCAGAATTCAGTTAGAATGGAAAGATAGGCTAAAGGTAGGAATAGAAAAATGTGTGTTCTTGCTTTGTTTAAACAGGTTATTCATTTGTAAGTGTGAAAATTCCTTCAGGTTTCTAAGTCATAACCTGTCAGCTAGTATACCGACAATTTTCTTTTGCTGTGCATTTAAACACTAAATAACTTAGCCAGCCAAGGATAAAGACAGGCTTTATAATAAGCTTGTCTGAAAGAAAATGATGGTAATCAGGGAAATCTCTTCTCACCTCTTTACCTCAGCAATGAAGTCTTTCTTCATTCCTGATAATTTAATTAAGTCTAGAAGATGTAACTATAATAGTATATAGAACTATATTTTGTTTTCTAGGAGCTGCAACTGCACAACTAAAAAGTAAAGAAACAAAACAAAACACGGTGCTAGCAATGATTTACGGTTACACATTCTAAGGATAGATGGTGGAAAAAAGAACCAATGGAAACTGTCTTGGCATGTCTTGGGACCTCATGACATACCTGGGGAATCCAAATAAAGACATATGAGAAAGGGAGTTTTATGTAGAAGGAATGCCTAGGAAGAATTGCAACCTTCAAAGTCTAAAAGAGGTCAGGCACTGGTGGACCATTCCTATAATCCTAGCTACTCAGGACACTAAGATCTGACGACTGCACTTCAAAGCCAGCCCAGGCATAAAAGTCTCCATGAGACTCTTATCTCTAATTAGGCATTCAAGAAAGAAGTACAAAAGAACTGGCTCTATGGAGAAGAAAAATATCCATGTACAATGACATACCACTCACCTTTCTAGGAACCAAGGAAATAGGACAGAACAAAATCAGACAAAAATTAGTACTGAATATGCTATGTGTAGGAGAAAACTCAAATTGCAAGAGATCACTTAAATGCATAGTAGTTTTTAACTGCTTTTTGTCAATGTAGTAGTACATTATAGTAGTAACAAATAATAAAGGGGAAAATTAAGCTAATGCATAACGAAGAATGGACTTTAAATATTATATGATGATATCTTCAAGCATACATCACAGGACAGAGCTCTATCTACAACTCCAGTCCCTGATATTCAACTGTCTTTTTGATAGAAAAAACTGTTAACTAGTATGACTAATACATGTCTTGTATTATCATATCCAGAACTGAACTCATCTCATCTT
This sequence comes from Megascapheus bottae, assembly GCF_031878675.1. Lineage (NCBI taxonomy): Eukaryota > Metazoa > Chordata > Mammalia > Rodentia > Geomyidae > Megascapheus > Megascapheus bottae. Next base: position 19,070,187 of record NC_143531.1, read on the forward strand.
ACAAGCTGGCCCCAGGATAACTCATTAATAACAGCCAACGTATTCCAGTGGCTTAAATCAACATTTTGAAGTTACTCTTGTTGTCTCTCTTTCTCTACCACCCCATCTTTCAGAAAGTATCTCCCACCATTAGTAGTCTTTGGTAAGAAGTCATCACCATCTTTCAATCTGTGAACTGTTCTTCTATTGCTGTACTCCTGCAATACATCCTCAATACAATAGTCATGTCTTAGGATGTGGCCCAAGACTTCCCAACTCTTTCCATCTCCCTAAGCATAGGAGGCTTTTCTTTACTGAAGCTCAATAAAGTTTAGACAAGAATGGAGGTTTACCAGAGGATGTGAGTGGAAAGCAGGACTCCACAGAAAGGTGTTGGCTGAAGAGTACAAAATTTCAATGGAGACAAGAATGATAATTTCTAGTGATCTATGGATCCATGGCACAACATCAAGACTACGTTTAATAATGCACTAAAGATTAACTGCAAATCTCAAAATTTTCACACAGACATGAGCAGACTGCAGATGTTTTTAGTACAAAACAATAGGGATAGAAATGGGGGGAGAGGGGTTATTGGTTTGTAATGTCAGATTAAAATTTCCACTTGTGGATACATACCATTATTATTTGTAAAGCAGAAATAATATTTCAAGAGTAAAAAGGCTCCTTGAACCCAACTGAGGTCACTGAAATTCTTTACTAGTCCTGCCTCTGAACAAGCCCTTCAGTCAACCAGGCCTGCTTGAGATCCCAGCAGCAAAGTCTGCTTTGTCACTTTTCCTCCAGATACCTAGAGAATAGCATTATCACCTCTTTGAAATCTTTGTTCAAATATTTAAATAACTGCTGAGTCTGACACAGTAGCACATATCTGTAACTTAACACTCCAGAGGCTTAGGAAGAGAATCTCCAGTTCTAGATCAGCCTGGTTACAAAGATAGCTTGCTTGAAATATTCAGAGAACATCTTCTCAGATGCAAGAAATCCTTTTGGCCCAAAGTGTATACAAATCTATATGTGAGGGCAAGTATAATCGGAGCACTCTCTCAGAAGCACACTATGCAATAGAAACAAATCTATATAAGAATGTGAAGAAAGGCTTGCCTTAATAATTAAGCAGGCTTTGAAGGACTCTCAAACTGCCCCCAGAACCAAATAATTTAATAATGACCTGGAGAAGGTAATTTCACTCCAACATATGAAACACGGGGATGGCTGTCAAAGATGGTAATGTACTGCCAGGGCAGGAAGAGAGCTGCTGCTGAAACTCCTTAACAGCAGGATGTATCGGCCAGGCCTTCCTCTACGTAGATGGGAAGAGGTGTTTTTTAAATGAAATAGCGTGCTCTGTGCTTCGAAGGAGACACTGGATTGATTTCTGAAGAAATGTTGTATAAACAAAAAGTAAGACATGCAGTAGGCCTACCATAGCCTTCAAAGTCCACCATTGTTGGTCAGACACATGGCCCACTCCCTTGAAGGGACATCTTATGACTTGTGTATGATGATCCCTGTAGACTGAGGTAAGATGCAGAACCAGCCTCGTTATACATCCCGAAAATATACATCTTGATATCTGAGAGGTGAATTGGTTTGCTCTCCAAGTGGCTGAAAGGTTTTAGAGGATTGATAATATCTATAGTTGATAATCTACTCTCTGGATAAAGGCTAGAGCAAATAATTTAGGTAGGTGTCTAGTATTTGCTTTGTCATTTTAATGATTTTTTTCTTAATGTAATTTTTCCAAAGATCAACATGAGTTTTCTTAATTGCCCACTGAATCTGGGAAGATAATGAGATCCTGAAAAGATCTAGATTGTGAGGGTACTAGGTGGGTTTAAAGATTATTGACTGGAATCAGAGAAAACTTCTTCCCCTCATGTCTTCAAATAATATCCCATCACTGGCAATCACACCTCGACTTTCAGATGTGCATGCAACTAAGATCTGTGATTAAGATCTACCAAAAAGCTGAAAGTAGAGCTTTGGCTCCAGGGCTCCAGCCTTGAACATAAAGTTAAGCCAAGTCCAGGAGGCTCTGAGCTCAAGCTCAGTAATGGACAAATGGCTAATAAATAAATAAAAGATTTATGGATAAAATGAGGATATTTATTTATGGCCAGAGATGTCGATATTTGGAAAATGGCAGTAAGCATTGGCTATCAATGTACATGATCCAACATCTCCTGGAAGCTCAAGATACTCTTTTTTAGAATTTCATGTGACATCTCTACTGAATCTCTATCACAATTTGAATACAATTTCTACCTAAATTTCCAAGAGTACAGAATATTGAGGTTCTTTTAGGCTCATCATCTTTTAGGTTCTAATACAATGGGTATGTATATTTCCCTATTGATCTTCAGATTGTATATATAATTCCTGAGATCCTATGTTTTCATTTAAAAATTTCACAGAGAGAAAGGTGAGCTGCTGTCTTTCATGTTCTCGGCCAGAGGGAATATGCTAGGCAGATAGCAGATGTTTTTCAGAAATGTCACCATGATCAGGGAGACGAACTTTCAGATTCCTCTAATGTCACATTTCTAATCATGTCCTGGACTTGTTTTTGTTAGGAAACACACGAATGTAGAAGATATTGGCTCTCTGAAAATATTCTTCTAAAGTGGAAAAAAATAAAAAGAGATAATGCATACATTTACATGAAGCATGCTTGAGAGAATACAATATTACCTTGGAGTCACAAATGCGAAAAACAAAATAAAACCTGGTGGGGTTTTTTGTTTGGTTTGTTTTGTTTTGGTCATCTCTTTCAAATTTTATCATTGTTTTCAAATAAGATGAGATTTGGCCATGTTCCCAAAAGAATGGCATGTCCATTTCAGTAGCATAATGAACTACAGAGTTCTAGTATTGGAAGACACATTTATTACTGGAGATATTTGTGGTAATCAAATTTATTACCAACCCACATGGTTAGTGTTTAATGACTATTTAATAAGTATTCATTCTGTGTGAGAATGCAGCCGCACCTAAAGAGTCCGACAAAGTGACTTTGACATTACATCACAGAAAATTTTCACGAATAAGAATTTGGTGATGGGGGAGCGGGGAGGGAAATGGGAAACAGGACATGAGAAAGGGTATCAATATTTGTGAAGTAATGCACCTTCTGTCTGATGAATATAATGTAACCCTTCTATTAATTACAATAAAAATATACAAAAAAAAGAATTTGGTTAAAATGTTAGTTTTCCATGAGAAGAAATAGCAGAAAGATACCATAAAGGAGCATTAGTAAATAGAATCAGGGCTTACAGAAAATACTGATCTATGAAATGCAGTCTTGATTCCCTCTTCTCTAATTATTTGTCTGGTATCCTTATTTGTGTGCTCAAGATCTGTTTGTTTACCTACCTGCTTGTTACTTCTCTTATGTTTTAACAAACCACAAGGAACAACAGGATTAAAACACCAAAACATAGATGGCCCAGGTATATTGAATCTTATTTCTACTCTATATCCTTCCATTTGTATTTCCTACTAGACAAATTAGTTCTGCCAGTGGCAATTAGTATTACCTCATATTGTACAAGAAGTAATTCTACTACCATTAACTGATAAGCCTTTATTTCCCTACCATTTTCAGAGATGATTTAATGTCTATCTAAAAAGTTTCTACAGTATACATTTTTTCACTTGGTATCCACATGCTAGACATCCTTCAGATTGTTTTTGCTGTTTGGGGTTTTAACAATTTATATCAAATTTAATTCCTGTGAAAGCATTATGAATTATGATATATGGTCAGATAACTGTGCAAAATTGGGTTTGTTCCCAAATGTTTTTCTTATAGATGACAATGGATTCCTATTTTATCTCAGACAATGGAAGCAACATGGGGAACAACTGGGAACACCATTCCATTGTGTGAAATGGACCTGTGTAATTGCCAGTGTTACTACCATTTCAAGACAACATGAAAACAAAGCTCACTTCACTTTCCAGCCTTAACCCTTTGAAGTCACGGCAAGCAAGGTAGATCAGAGCTAGAAATGAGAGACCAGCTCGTCATGCTCAAGATGTGGCCATATTTGTCAAGATCACTTTGTGACAGGTAAAGCATGAGAGCCCATTAGGGTAGCTGAACTTGGTGACTGAAAGAATTCTAACAAATGACAGAGCAACAGGTATTTTTGCTTCAAAAGCACTCACATCATACAGAAAATGTGTAGACTTCACAGCTTCCATTGTGTAACTGTAGTAAGAGACCTCTAACCAAATGTGTGTTGGTACATGTGGAGACAGTCGAATACATCAGGAGAAAACCATGTGTTGACTGAAGATAAAGAAAAACGAGAAGACCGGAAAAGATCCTTTCTTAGATTCCCTGGAGGGAAGATGATACTGCCAACAGCCTGAATTCTCCAGCACTGTAAGGAGTGTTGGTAAATCCAAGGAGTGTGTGACCTTTCTGATGGTGGGGAGATGAACACACTAATCTACCCTACTTCCAAGTCTTAATTTCATCCTAGCTGATATGCTCTAACTCACAGATTAAAAAGCAAAAAAAAAACATATTCCAGAGAGAGAGACACACATACTACAAGTGAGAAAGTAAAAAAAGAGAGAGATGGCTTTGATTTCACATTCCTTTGCCAGCTAGAAGCGTCTCCCTTGCAGCATGCAGAAACTTCAAGCGTTTCATTCAGGATTGCTCTGCAACATGTAACGCTGTATCTTAAGCAAACATTCATTTGTGGCAAGTCAATATCACAAATGAAATATTGTCTGAAGTGAAAGTAAAATCAATATCCACCTTTAGGGCCATTAAATTTTGATAAGGATTTTCTGCAAACATCAATATACTACCAAAAGGATATGTATTGCATTTTCCCTTTCTTTTTTTAATGAAAGCTGTCTAGAAACTCACTTGAGCTCACATGTAAGCACACATGCACACACACACACACACACACACTTTATAATTAGATTCACCCTTGAGCTTCCTTGGAAATGTTTGTTGCTGTTATTTCTTTGCTTTTAAATAGGTATATAAACAAACATATGTATTGGCATTGGGAAGAAAAGCATTACCAACTAGTCAGACACCTATCTGTACTTTACAATTGTCAGCACTTGAACTTAGGTTCTCCTGCTTACATGGCTTGCTTATTCATGACAGACACCCCACTATTTGAGCCAGTCTCCTAGCCCGAATGGTTAATTGGAGACTGGCCAGCCCAGGCTGGCTTTGAAACTACATCCTATAGATGTCAATTTCCTAAATAGATGTTATGAGATATGAGGCATTGGCACCCAGCTTAGTTGGGTAGTTTTAGTGCCTACATCAGGCAACTATGTAAAACCAGAGGACAAGTATGAAAATGCTGTTGGACACAGGTGATCTGAAGACAGGTGTGTGGAGACCCGCAAGAAATGCCAGAACACTGGGAATAGTTAAGAAGGTCCTTTTAGGTTCTAAAATGCATTGTTGCAAGAGCAAGCAATTCGTGATCATTGTGAAAACTATTACCTTCTTCCCTCTAAATGGGTAAAAGTGTAATATGTGAATTCCAGGACAATGAAGTTATGTGGGAGCAGAATATTTTCAGAAGCAGAATTTCAGATGGATTTAGATAATTATATGGTGGGGGACTCCTGTTCCAAATGGAAGATTTTATTAAGGTTATCTGTGAGGAAGAGGAAAGCTGACAAATTAGAGGCTTAGAAGAACCATTGAAAAGATACTGTGTGGTTTTCTATGCTTTTAAATACCAAAGTATAACAAACGAAAGAAAATATTGAAAAAACATGTAGCGCCAAGTCATTCTTTATTTGCCTTTCAAACAAACATCAGTTTTAAGGAAGACTAGAGCACTGCAAATAAAAAAAAACATTAATTAATTAAGGGCTTTAAAGCTCTCCAAAACGTGCTCCAAGCCATTGAAACAAGTAAACACATGAGGGTTCTTTCAATATCTTCAATTTTTTCCCTTTCCATTTAGAAAAGTAGTAACTCAAACTCATACCTCATAAAGAGTTCTCCATTAAAAAAGATAATAATAATAATAATAATAATAATAATATATAAATGGTGGCAGTTTTCTGCCATGAAAACTTTATCATGAATCATTTTTCTTTTTTTGTTTATATGCATACATTCACTAACACACACTGACAAAAACCAGAAAAATAATCAATACAATTGGTCTAGTTGCAAATGATTTATGACTAGAAAAACAAAACTGAACAAAATACACAAATGTATTATTGATTTCACTGTGGAAAATTTTTTATACAATTTCCAAGCTTCTGATTGCATTATTTCTATGTCATACTGCCACAAATAATTTGTAATTCCCATTTATACCACTAAAATTCCACAAAAAGGTGGATATTTTTCAACATAAATTTCTGTAACTTACAGTGGAAAGTAAATTTTATGTATCAAAGAAGTCTTTTTGTTTGTTTGTTTTTTGTTTTTGTTTTTGTATTGTGGGTCATGAGCTTAAACTCTGGGCCTGGGCATTGTCCCTGAACTCTTCAGCTCAAGGCTAAGGCCTACCCCTTGAACCACAGCACCACTCTGGTTTTCTCGTAGTTAATTGGAGATAAGAATCCCATGATCTTTAGTGCCTGGGCTTGTACTCAGCTTCCTGAGTAGCTAGGATTATAAGAGTGAGCCACGGCACCCAGCACAATGGATTCTTAGTAACTAGTAGCAAACTTTTCTTGTGATACAAGTTGATTTTAATTAGCATGGCAAAATCAAATGTAGCCAACACACCAAAAAATAATCGATGAAGGAATATGTCAGGTAAATATTTCTCCATTCTAGTATGTAAACTGTTAATACAATTGAATTACTCCTTTCACTTATGTATATGAACATATATATATAATAGCAACATTACAGCTCATTTTTGTAATATTTTATCACTCAAAGGTTCTATCTCATCACAGTATGAAAGCCTAAAATTATCATATTTCGCTTCAAAAATGTCTGTCATTTTAGAAAATTCTTCTTGTAAGAAAATATCCTGCTTTCACTAAACCTACATGTTTATTTTCATATGCTTTCATCTTTACTTGATATACTAATTAATGTATTTAAAACATGTTTTGAGAAAACAATAGGTGATAATTATAATACTGCAATGGTGACTTGGCTTGGGATGAAACATATTTTCCATAGCTTTTCAGAAAGCTCTGGGCTTCATTGATACTTTGAATTTATTTTTAAAATTTAACTAGTTTCAGTAAGGCACTGTCAGTAACAGTCATTCTTCTTTGGGGCATTAAGCAACTGAAGCATACTATTTAATTGGCAAGATCATTAGTAAAAAATCATTTCATTTAAAATTGCATGTACATTTTAATAGAGAATGCAGTTAACTAAGAATTAATGCTATCACAACACTGAATTCCTTTCCATTAATGCTACTTTCAAAAATATTTATGACCAATAGACTTTTATTGACAGTGTTTATTTTTAGAACACAGAAAAATTATTAGATGTTTAAGATAAAGTAGGGTGTACTTTTCCACATATACAATCATATATTTTATGGTGTAACTACTACACACAACATGCCAGTAATGACACAATGTTAACTACAAATCTGTGCTTAATATTTTAATTATTTGTTTTAGAATATAATAACAAATTTGAAGTTATATCACTATCCTAACAAAGTTGGGTTTATATCACAATAAATAAGCCATGGAAGTAGTTCACATAGAGTTTATACAGAGGAATTTTAATATTTTTTGAGGGAAACAAAAGTAGGGAATATGTGATAAGGCAGGAAGAAAGTTCTAGAAAGAAATGGTTGGTATTTTCTTGAATTAAGATGGTCACCATAAGGAATAAATTTAAGTGGAAGGATTTAGAATGGTTATTTTTGCAAAGGTAGAGCTAACAAGATTGATGACTTAAATGAATGCTAAAGAAAACAACAAATGAGGAATTAAAATTTTATCCTAGATTGTATTAGCTTACACTGGTTATCATTTACGGAGCTGGATTATGGGAAAGAATTGTTTAATAGATAATAGTCAGCATTTTAAGAGGCACATATTTTGGATGGTTATGCTCAAGGAAGACATCTGCCAGGCACTTCAATATATAGTCAAGATTTGAAGAGGGCTCTAGATTGGTGATGAAATGCACTTGTCATGGGGCAATATAATATCTTTATACTAACGAACAGTATGTTTCACAAAGCCATATGAGAAATAAATAAAAGGAAAAAAGTCAGAAGAGGGGGCAGAAAGAATGAGGGAAAGGGGGAAGAATGAAAGAAGGAAGGAAGGGAGAGAAGCAAGGAGAGAAGAAGGAGAGGAGAGAGAGAAAAGGAAGGAGGAAGGAAGGAAGGAAGGAAGGAAGGAAGGAAGGAAGGAAGGAAGGAAGGAAGGAAGGAAGGAAGGAGGGAGGGAGGGAGGGAGGGAGGGAGGGAGGGAGGGAGGGAGGGAGGGAGGGAGGGAGGGAAGGAAGGAAGAGCAAGTGGCCCCATTGGTTTTCAGAGTTCACAGGGCCCTATTTATTCCATAATTTCGGTTATTTCACTTTCTATTATTTTTGGCTTGTCTGCTCTGTGAGTTTGCAAAACAAAACAAACCAAACTGTCCTCCTGGTCTTCTTAAAACTCACTATTAGTGAATGTGATTCTCTTTTAACTATGCCACACCAATCTGGAAGAATTAGACAAGTGTCAATGCAAGGGGTGTATTTGTAGAGAAAAGGCACATTTACAGTTCTTATTAGTGAGAGAGGACAATGTACTTATTCCATTCTTCAGTTCTACTTTGTGAAAAATCTTTTAAATTTATAGACAAATAACTACACCTCATAGAAATATATTCTTTTATAAATTCATTATCAAAAATATAACTTCTTAAGTTAATATATTTTCTTGTACTATGCCTTCATGAAAATTACTTGATAAGGAGACAATTCATGCATTAAGTCCTTTTTGTTAACATTCCACTTTCAAATCTTCTTAATTACAGATTCATAAGGAAAAACAATATGTTATGATTTCAACAGGCAATTTAGTTACTTCATCACATATACTAGATACGTTAAAGAAAAGGACCGATAAAGAACTTACACAGCTGTTGGAAATCAATTTGAATTTCTACCATACTCTACATAAATATAGCATATTGTTTCGTTATAAGGTCACAATATACATATTACTACCCTTATTTAAATTATATATATGCAACATACATTACATATGTCTAATAAAATCAATATGCGAAACAAACTTTCCCTACTATTGTAGAGAATATGTAATCTCAACTAAATCTAATCTTCTCTTTATAGAATGAAGAGGAGTGAGTAGTGCTAACCTTTCTGTGCCTATGCAAAAATCTAACTCTTTCAAGTTATTTATGCAAGTAAAAATAAAAGAAAATGCTGCAAAGTATCCTAAAAACTTGATTAAGTATGACTCAAATCAAAGATGCTTAATAATTGCTTCATTATGAAATATATATCATTTTAATGAATGACTGAAAATTTATTTGGTGATAAGTGTTTCTTATAATAATTCACTTCTTAACACAGAATTTAACTTCTCCCTCCTGTTTCTCTGTCACTAGCACTTAGTTAAAATCTTTTAGTGAAACCTTGATAATATTACAATTCTCAATGATATATAAACTTAATTTTAACAACTCTACCCCTCTGAACATAGGCAAAGAGAAACTATTATTATAAAAATATTGAGGTAATTTATTTTTTTGTGTTTGAATAATTAATTTTATTTAAAGTAACAACATTAAATGAATATACCTGAGACACAGATGTCCCTGTCTCTGAAAGCAATTAATTCTTTTATGTATTATCTCCCTAACAGAACTAATGGTGGCTTCATTTTCATTGCCAAGAACATACATTACATTAGTTCCTTGGCACTAAAAAATGGTGCCTTCAAGTCTTATTCAGAGTTGTAATTTATCTAATATAATGAGAAGACACCAAAAGTCGACATTTTAATAAACCATTTTTTATAAAATTTCTACTATCAAAAGCTGATAACAAAAATAGAAAATTACAAATTGTTGTAGCTCAGATATGTGATCATATAAATATTGCTGGCAATAATTATACAGTAGGATCCAGTGATATAACTGAAATTGGTTACAATGAAAGACTCATTAATTCTCTCTTTCTAAATGATTCTGACTTCCTGAGTCTTAAAACTTTATTCCAAAATTAAGGCAACAAAACCGCCCATTACTTACAGAGAAAGGGAGAGCTAGACTTAGGAAAAGCATTCACTTACAATGAACTAAGTTGGAAATGATATATTTAGTTTCTTTTTTGTAGCCTCAATTTCTTCAGCAAGACATTAGATACCAGAAAAGGAAGTGATTTAGGCAAAGCAAATATCATATATTGTCATATGACTTCTAAGCCAATTATAAACTAGCAACCCAATTCATAAACACTATAGATATTAACATATGTACTTCTTTACCTTTTACAGAAAAGAGCTCATGTTAATTTTTTATTGGTTTTATAGACAGTGCTTATCTACCTATGTGTGGGAGAATAAAGTCTTGTTTGCAGAAGATTGCATAGAGTAAGAATATACATACGTAGTGATGGCTTCTGATACAGTATGGCTCATGTCACATAGCAGGTTCTAAATTGAATTAGTTAGCATTGAAGTCACTGCTGCATATCCTTTCTCCACTTTCTCTCCATGAAAACAGGCTGGCAGTAAACATGATAGCTGTTCTATGGGCTCATCTATAATTAGTTAGCAAGGAAAAATCAACTACCTTTAACTAGTCAAGGAATATCAGCTATTTTTACTTTTATAGTAAAAATGTATACTCGGGCCTTTATTAATAAGTGAAAACAAACTATAATTTCTAAAATGGTGCCTCTTAAAATATTCAGCCTTGGAGCTGGGAGTTTGGCCTAGCGGTAGAGTGCTTGCCCAGCATGCACAAAGACCCGTGTTTGATTCCTTGGTACCATATACATAGAAAACAAGAGTCCAGAAGCAGTGCTGTGGCTCAAGTGATAGAGTTCTAACCTTGAGAAAAACCCAAGGACAGTGCTCAGGCCCTGAGTCTAAGACCAGGACTGGCAAAAAAAGAAAAAAAGATTCAGCCTAAGTTTTGTTCTCTTCAGGAAAAGCGAGTGGAGCTTACAGGCAAAGAGGGGATGTGGAGACTGAGGGAGGAAGGATGAATAAATGGAGCCATGCTATTAGCATACACTATGTTCAAAATGAATTTACCCAAGGACGTGAAACACCCAAGTCGCTTCCGTGGGGTCAGATTTTAGATTACGTATCACTATTATTACAAATTGTGCATTCTGAAGTATTGCTATTGTTTCCGCAATATGACCTCAGCTACTCCATTATTTCTTTGAAATCTTCAACTGTTTTTCTCTGTTGCCTGCTCAAGACCATGCTTCTGTTGAGTGTTACTGAATGAGCCGGTTTCCAGCCCTTTGACAGCTACTCAACCTGAGTAGCTGGCCTGAGTTTTAGCTGGCTTTTCTCCATTCCAGTCTTGAGCACTTCTCTTCCATGTCTCTTCCCAGGCTCAGGGGTACAACTTGACATGAGCTAGAATTGGTTGTTTTAGAAAATACTAAGCTCAGAGATCCCAATGTTTTGCTTGAAGTGGAATTATAATGACTATCTGTTAAAGATGTTCTAAACACATGAAGCATTTGCATCTTCCTATGCATGCCACACTACCTCTCGCCATCTCTTCCATGCAGAGCTGTTTTTGTCCTTTTTCCTTAGGAAAAATGTGCCAACATATCACCTTCAATTCCTACTTCTTGTATTTTATCTCTTCATTCTTAATTTGTAAAAAAATCTACTCAATCTACACTACACATAAAACAGGTGCAAATGACCATGACAAAAATAAAGCAAGAAGTTTAGAAAATCCTAGATGAAATAAGCAAACTCTGTAGCTAAACTACTTTGGTCTAATAGAAACCTATCTCCAATTTCATCTTACACGGAATACATGTTTACATTTGTAATTTAATTTTGTCTTCCGTCTATGAATAATACCCTTTTCACTGTTAGGATGCTTTGGGAACTATTTTTTTTAAGGAACATTGGGACTAGATCGTCTTGTAGCCTTTTTTATCTTAATACTATTGTAACATATTTTTCAAGATCTGTAGATACAAAATTTGCTAAAACTTTAATTAAAAAGCCAGATAAAAAGTCTTCTTTATCAACAGTGCTCACAGAATTATTGTAGTAAACTTCAATTTCATGTTAATATCTTTACGTATTTATTATCTTTGGGTATATTTTTAACTTTTCTACACTTACAATTAAATCTGCCAATTATTTAGTTACAAGTATGTAAATAGTTGGATGTATTTTTTAGCTATCTACTATACAGATATAGACTATTTATACTTTAATATGTAATTAAATTTATAAATAATTGATATAAAATATGTAAGTATATGCAATGTTAACCCTGTCTTTTTACACTATGTATATATATATATATATATATTCCTTTATTTGCCAGTCTTAGGCTTAAACTCAGGGCCTGAGTAGAGTCCTTGTGCTTTCTCAAGGCTAGAGACCTACCACTTGAGACCACTACACCATTTCTGGCTCTTTTCTATGTATGTGGTTCCAAGGAATTGAACCTGGGTCTTCATGCATGCTAGGCAAGCACTCTACCACTAGGCCAAACTCCCAGCCCAACACTAGAAATATTTTAAAATAAAAAGTTGATTAAAAATTAGAGAGTTGAATTGTAAGAATTTTAAAAAGATATCAACATATAAATGTATTATTCAAAATTTTTCTCTTACTTTAATACATAGTAGTCAATATTGTGGTGGTAAATAACTTATCAAAAATACAAAATTAAATTTTAGTGGTTTATTTTAACAGGGTAATTCCATTTTGAGTTATCCATTTGAAGCTTGCTGAAGAGCAAGTCAAAGAAATCTGATTCTCTTACATAACATATATTTTGAAAAAATTACCAGCACTTTAGGATAGATACAAGAGGCTGCATATTTACCATTTTTGAAGTTCCTCACTTATTACTTCCTTTTAAAAAGCAAATCAGCTTTACTGAGTTATATGAGTTAGCAACTACTCATTTCTAGCAGTACTGGTGTTTGGACATTAGGTACGTGAACTTGCTAGGGAAGTGTGCTACTACTTTAGCCACACCTCTAGCCCCTTGGGCTCTAGTTCACTAAAATATCATTTCATGCTTTCTGCCTATACCAGTGTTGGATCATATTCCAACTTACATTTCTCTCACACCTATGATTACAGACATACCCCCATGACCTGAAGCACAACTTGTTTGCTGAGATGTCTCACTGTTATTTTGCCCGTGATGACTTTAAACCATGCTCATTATCAAAAAGAATTTTAGATATTAAAAGCCCAATTTCCACTTAATGCTTTGCTCCAAGAACTTGCCCTCTGCTGAAACTGGACAATATTTCTACACATTTTCAAACCTTTCCATGAGAGCACTAATATATTAATTATGCCTGTTTCAACATTGCCTTGAAAATTTCCAACATTTACATCCTAATTCTGTTGATTTGTTTCATAATCAGTGCTGTATTGCCTTTCTTACTTTTCCATAATGCAGAAATTTTGTGGAAGCTAGACATCATATGAAGACCAAAATACATTTAGTTGAGTAAATAGTAGACCTGGCATCTTGGTGTGAGAATTTGACTCAATCTGGACAGGAGTAAAGTTTGTGATGGATTTCCTATTATCTGCAGTCTTCCTTTTTCTCTAACAATATCTCATTTCCAGTAGGAAATGATTTTCCCTGGGTTATCATTTTGTTCATGGCGTATGTCTCTCCTTTGGGTTTAGGAACCTCTTTCACATTGGGGCTCTGAGAAGATCCCTATTATATGCATTTCCCTGTTATAGTTCAAAATTACACATTATTCAAAGCACCTCAGTCTGTGCAATAAAGAGAAAGTCATTGTATGTTGCTCTGGTGAAATCTGTCTTGCAGATGGCAGTGGGCCCTGCCTTATGCAGATGGGTCTTCTAAATGTTCCAGTCTCAGCTTCAGCTGGGGATTGGGACCCATTAAGTATTCTTGTCCTTATCTCAAAAAACAAATGATCTTTTACTGTTCCTTCTCCCAGCTGCAATGAGCCTTACATCCGGGTTCTAAGGGTGACAGAGTGTATTGCTCTTATTCTGGTATTTTAGTCTTTGTTCTGTGAGGTTAATAGTAAGAGTGGAGAGTTTTCTGCCTTCCCTGAAGCATTTTTGCACTTCTTCAAGCTTGTAGCCCAAGAGAAATCTCAGAAAATTTGTTAATATTTATATGTGAGGTCTGGGCAGAGCTTTATGGAGTACAAATTCTTACTCTATTTTTCTTCTTTTGCAAGCTCATGCTCAACTCTTCTCAACTTGCTAACCATTTTGCCAGATTGTTATTATTACCTGGGGTATTTTCTATAACTTGTGTATTCTCTCAATCACCTGTCTACTTACACTTCTGTTGGCTGGCAGTAAGGTGACTTTTGAGCTCAAGGAAAGTTGTGAATTTGCATATTCAGAAGAATTGCATCTTCATTAAAAGCATACACTACTTTCTTTAGCTTGCCGCAATGCATACTGAAGCTAGAATATATATATATACACACATATATAGTATGCTTTATAGGTATTATATATTATATAACATACATGAATATGTAAATTAATTTGCATAAATGCACATATTTATCATATATCCTAAATCAACTCCAACTTATAGAAAAACAATGAACAATTATCATCTGCCTTTCAGAGGATATGCGTTTTATGTTTTCTGAGCATAGCTCTTTTAGTTGCTCAAAACTGTAAGCTCAATTACATGCAAATATATTACTTTGATCTCAAAAGTAATATTCAGGATTATAGCACAAATTGCATTTTCTTGTATGCATTTTACTCTTTGTATCTCTCTATTGCATTAGTGTGGCTTCTGCTGGTAGATTGCTGACTTCATCCTGCAAATTAAAGCTTCTCTTTGCCATTGTCCTTATGGAAAACTCTTCTGCAGATTAGGGACTTCTTAATTGCAGCTATGTGAGTGCACTTACATGTGACTTTATAAAGACAATGGGTATGCCTTTCCTCCCTTAAAAGCACAGGAAGGCAAGCAATGTGTGCTCAGGTAATCTTTGAAGAATCCTTACTAGCTAGGTCTCTGAAGGTGTATTCAAAGGAGAAGTTTTCTTCTCACTAGTATTGGCACTTGTTCCTATTCTGGATCAAAGCCTGATGAAGAATCAAGCCTCGACCTAAAATGGGACGGTCAATAAAACAGAAATATGCGACACACTGGGTTGTGTGGCAACCATAAAACAAGAAAGTTCTTAATACTGAATACAAAAGAACAAAATGAAGAGTCTACTATTACTACTGATACTTTCAAGAAGCTGTTTGTTACATGTTCTTTCTTAGTTAAGAGGTTAAAGAGTAGAATCCAGGTTTTACTGTGTGATTTTGAGCTAGGCACTGAGGTAGGCATGTGGTAGGACAAAGATTTACTCTTAACCCTCAGATGCTCATGAGTAAAGACCCTGTATTCCTTCTAGATAATACCATTGGCAAATACTACAATTGTAAATACCATAGAAGACCCCACGAATATGTATTTATTGACCTGAAGACTTTCATGTGACTGAAAAGGATTATGCTGATTAGCTCCTTAAATTGGGGATACTCAAACTCTTCCCAAGTCCACATATTCTGGGAGGTGTGATCTATTTCACAGTGTTACATATTGATATGCAATCAATTCTATACCCTCCAATTTAGAGAAACAATATATCATTAATTTTCCTTCCTGATTCTGGTAGGACTGACTCTCATTTAACTTCAATCAATAACTTGAAGGCTCACATGTAAGAGAAACACTTTTATTCTCAATTTATGCATTGAATGCTGTTAAGAGGTTTAGTTCCTATTTATGGTAATGCTTTTGTATCTTCCATTTATGATCTTAGGCACATGTAACAAAGTCACAATCCTCTAACTTCTAGTAATGTTACCTAATTCATCATGACATTCATCTACCAAAGGGAACATGACTTACAGGCAGAACCATTCATTTCTTTTAAGAGACAAATCTAAAAGCAAAAGAATTACCCTTCTCATTGAATTTCTTTTTTGTTTGTTTGTTTATGGATTGTGGGGCTTGAACTCTGGGCCTGGGCCCTGTCCCTTAGCTCTTCAGCCCAAGGCTACCACCCTACCCCTGAAACCACAGTGCCACTCCCATTTTTTAGTGGCTAATTAGAGATAACAGTCTCACAGACTTTAGTGCCCAGACTGGCTTTGTACCTCGATCCTCAGCACCCAGCCTCATGAGTAGCTAGGATTACAGGCCACTGTGCCCGGCCTTCTTATTGAATTTCTAGTGATATTTTTCAATTTTTATTAGTTAACACCACACTAATTCCTAAATGATGGAAAGTACTTCAGTATATATTAGAAATTTAGATTAAAAAGAACAAAAAAGACATTGAGTTGAGACTTCAGATGACCATTTAGCTTCAGAAAGATTTTTTCAATATATCAAAATCACATCTATTCATATTAGCTGGGGTTTTTTTTGGCCAGTTCTGGAGCTTGAACTCAGGCCTCAGAAATGTCCTGGGGCTTTCTCATGGCTAGTGCTCTACCACTTGAATCACAGCACCATTTCTGACTTTTCCTATGTATGCTGTACATTATAATTATTGATTCATAGATCTTCCTCGGCAAAAGTCCACAAAATATAGGTTTCATTTGTCAACTATTTAAAAAATACCACTATGCACCTAGGATTGTACTTTTTACATGGTATAAGTTAGAATTCTGTAGCATTTATTAGATTCATAGGCAGCATTAGAATCATGTAGGTGTACTGTTGTAGTCGTGGATAATGGAGGTAAACAGTCATGTCAAACCGGCAGAAACTGGTATGGGGAAAGAGAAAAGACAAGGAATATATAGATAATGAAAACAGTTCTTTCTCAAAGAAAGAACTGGTGGCTCATAGGAGAATCCGTGAATAAAATCGAGTTATACACCTTTCGTGAGAACATGCTCATGTTAAATCAGACAAGTTGACACTGAAAACTCCTAAACTAAAAATGCAGCTCTCTTGCTCTGCCAGAGTACATTTAGTTATTAATAATGCAGCTGAAAAACATTGTAAACTCTGATATATCTACTCAACAATGCAGTGATTAATTTTAATTTTCTAAATTGGATGATTTAGAAATAAAGTGCTTCAGGTTGGCTTTATGTTCTCTAGAAGGAGGATTTCTTGGAATAAATTAACTAGGAAAGGGCTTCATTAGCAGTGGCAAAAAAAAAACCCACAGGTTTGTGTTGTATGAGAACTCTTAAAAAATAAGTATATGAAAGAGATAAGAATTTGAGAAGGCATAATGACTCCCTTGACAGAGAAAGCACTGCTACTGTTGCTAAGAGGAAACTTCAGCTGGAGAGCAACTTCTTTCTTAGCCCCAGACTTTGAGCCACGACTAAATTCTCCATTCACTGGGTCCTATTGCAGTGGGTTTGCCTGAAATGGGCTGGGTAATGAGGAAAAGCTAAAGAGAGGCACAGGAAAGTGCTGACTACAGACACTGTAGGTAATATACAACACAGAGGATTGCATATTGCCCTGTGGGAATCGGGTCTCCATCAGCATGCCATGCTACATACAGCACAGGAACACAGAGCCATGTTCACAACACAGAGCTGAATTTAAGAGACTCACATAGTTGCCTGCGAGAAGGTACAGGAGCCTTTCCATAAGCTGTGCCCTGTAAATAAAACACATTTTTTGGAGCAAATGATGCCAGCATAAGTTAGAAAATGGTAGAGATAGGAACAAAGAAAATGATTGAAAATGCAAAATAAATAAAGATGGTTTAAGGGATTGTATACATGGAATAAAGTCATGGGTTATTGCATTTGGCAGATGTATGTATAAATTAAAGTATTATATAATGGAAGGAAATTAAGTTAAAATAGATTGAATAAGAAAAACAAAGAAAAAATACAAAAAGTGGAAACATTTAAATTTGACAAGAAGGACGTTTGTGAAAAAGAGCACCTATGAACTGTCCTGTTTAAAAAGTAGGTTTATTTGCACCAGTTCTTAGATGATGCAAGCCTTTTTGTGCCCTCAAAGCTTTTGAAAATATGCAATGCATTCGCAGTTGCTCTTTTCTTTGCCTACTTCAATTTCTGAACAAGACAGAAACAAAACAAAAGCAAAAACAAAAACAAAACAAAAAGCACCAGCAAAGTTTCCTACTCTGTGCATCAAAAAATAATTAATTGATCACTGTAATGAAGCATGATTTAATAAAAAGGAAAGTCATTAAACAAAGGCTGTAATTGTGTGTGATAGACAACAAATTAGAGTAACTATATTCTGACTACTTGCTGTATCTCTCCTTTACAAAAACATGTTACATTTTAAGTTACATGTATTCAATGCCTGGCACTAATGTCTGTATAAAATTATTTTCTTGTATACTTGAAGAAATGTTTTGAAATATGAAGTAAATAAAACTGTAAAAATCAGTAGTTCATCATAAATATACTTCATAAATGACAATATTTTAAAAGATTAATTAACATCTCTTGACTATATTATCAGTGAAGATCTTAACACTTAGAACATATAAAATATTGTTTCCTTTAGTTCCCACAGCAGGCCCTGAGGTATGAGGTTTGTTATTATTATTTCCATTTTGCTGATGAGAAAACTCTTTTAGAATCAATCCAATAACTTTAGATTCCGATTAGAATTTGTTCAGGAGTTATCCATGTTTTCAAGAGTAGTTAAGTTTTTCAAATAAAAGATTCTCATTATAAAATTTAATGGATTTGTTTCTAATAAATAACAAGTGCTAGCATTACTACCTTGGCCGTATAAAGGTACACTAAATATTGGCATACTCGCTACCCCATCACCTGCAGCATGCAAATCACTTGCTTATACCTCCTTTGTCTAAGAATATGGTCGCATCTCTAATCTATTTTAGACTAATCATATTCTTTTCACTACAGTCAATTGGTAGTTGCTTGGAGTGAGTTTAAACACATAACCCCTTAGTGTCTTGTAAGTCAATTAGTTCAAAAGGCTACATCCACATGAAGGAGAGCCGAAACTCAGGCACTTGCTACAAAGACACAAGTGCAGAACTTTTATGCCACCCTTACTTGTTGTTTATACCTATAATACTAAACCTTCACTGGCTCATTTTTAGAAAAGCCCCTCCAGTACTTGACCTATGTTAGAACTCAGTTTTTACTAAACATTTCAGTAGAGAAAGATGAATACTAAACCCAAATAATAAAGTGAACCAAAGGGTATATAGCTAATGAAACAAAATATAAAATATGGAAATGTAATGTAACTATAATGTCCTGATGGAAGAAAGTAATCTAATTTTTAAAATTTCAGTTTGTTGAGGTAATTCATAGGAGAGTGACAATTAAGTACATTTTAGGTTAGAGTAGAAATCAAATCATTCTGGCATTGAATGTGAGGTAGGATGAAGCCATACTTTAAATGTGGAAAGGAATCTAAGGAATATCTAGATGTCAGATTCTACATGGAGACACAGATTTACTTTGTAAAATTTAGTGTGAAAGTTTATTATTTCTTAAAGATTATTATTATTTGTAGATTTATTGCTATTTGTGGCAAATTTATTAAACTTTTACTCTCATAGCTTTTAATTCATTGCTTCAAAACCAAGTAATAGAATTTGAACACAATAACAAACATTAGAATTATTTTTCTACAAAGCACTCTTATGATGTCTTAGAATGAGAGAAAAAGTCACATGAATTTCTTGTCTCCCAATTTTTCAAACTTCAGGTACCTGGGATAATTCATAAAGTCATAATTAGATAAATCAAAAGAGATCGCAATAGAATCATATTGAAGAATTGGCTTGAAGTTTTTGTTTCCAATTTAATGAATGATACTTTTTTCATGCTAGTGAAAATTTCATTTCTGAGGACCTCTTATTTCTGGGTTGTCTCCTAGGATCACTACTGTTCCTTCAGGTTCCTATTTTATATCATTTAAGAGTCTTGAAGGAAAAATAAGTTTTCTTTTAGTAACTACCATCTCTCCTGTTTCTTTTTGATTGTCCTTTTCATAGGTAACTGCTTTGTAATCACATTTTCCTTACACTTTCAGAATCAATTCAATCACTTACAGATTTATGCGCAGCCATATCTTTACAATTAAAGCTGTTATTATTTATAGCTAATTATCAAAGTGTGCATTTCTAAGTGTTCTCCTATTGGACCTAGGCCTTATAAATTAATGCATGTGTGTCACTTATGAATAAAGGAAAGAAAATATGACTTTTAAATGTATTTTTCTAATATATAATACATGAGTCAGAATCATAAATAGTTGGATATTATCATAAAGAGAATTACCATTGCTAAAAAAAATATTGTGCTTAAAAAAACTACTTACCATAAACAATATAGAACCGGAGCAAAGGAATTATTTAGTAGTATATAATGAATAATTGTAGACTATTCAGAATTCCCACATCATTCTCTTTTGTTCTAGATTTCAGAATTTGTGACTTTATTTTTATATTATATTTTACTGTCAGGGTGATGTATAGACAAATTACAGTTACATTGTCAGGTAGTCAGTATATTATTTCTTGAACATTGATATCCTTTCCCATGGTTTTCTCCCATTTTTCTTTCCCCAACCCTCTTTCATATTGTAGTTAATTTCCAACATATTGTCATATGGATATTGAGATTTCCGAATTTAGATAAGAGATTAAAGTGACATGAGATTATTAAATATTATGTAATTATTAATAATGGAGATATGAAATTGTTAGAAAAAGTAGATTTGGTTACATTAACTTTAACTTAGTAGTTAAAATTATTTTATCAAGAAGTTTAAGTTTTTAGTTCTTTAAAAAATAGAGACACTAAAAACTCCTAAAACAAGAACTCCTCTGAGAAAGAATATCTACCTTTTGAAATAATTAATCACAAAAGGAAAAAGTGACCTTAGTGAATTATAATATGTATGTCAAAATGTTATTTGGATAACATAATGATTTTAAATATTATAGAAACACAAAACATTTCTGATGAACATTAATATACTTAGGCCTCTTTAGGCAATCTGGTACAATTTTCATTGAAATTTAAGAGAATGAGATGTTTTATACTAACAAATATAGCCATAATCTTATAAATGCAAAGCCTGATTAAGATTTCCTGGATTAATATTTTCAGATGCATATAGTGTATCTAAAAGCAACTTCTCAAAATTGAATATGCTCAGGTGTGCACATTTACCTAGATAATAGAAGAAATGACTGCTTTTAATTGTGCTTACTTAGATGCCTGCTCTGATATTTAACTCTTCAAGTTAGACACATTAGAACTCTATCTCTCTTGAAGCCCCCTTGGAACAGAAAGCTGCTGATAACTTGCTCTGGAACTGGATCCTTATGGTGATATAGAGATAAAAATCATTTGCTCATTAATCAAGCTAGGATGTATGCAGTCCTGACCAGAAAAAATGTTTTTAAATAGAGTGTACCTTTTCTGCTCAGCACATTTTGTCCCAACCTAAAATAGTAATAATCAGGTCAAGTCTCAGACCTCATTTCAAGAATATCTCTTTAAGGATGTGCAGAGAAATCTGAGATGATAATGTGAGTAGATTTGGTATTGCATTTCTTCACTACCAGAATGTAAAGAAATGCGATAGAGAAAAAGTAATATGAATGTTTTTATTTTCTTTATTTCTTAATATCCTCATAGAAACTCATAAACTTGAAAAAAATATCAAAGGAAGCAGGTATTGCATCTGTACAGCATATTGCTAAGAGTGAAAGATTTAGCCATAACCAACATACCTATTAATGAAAATAACCAATGTAAAATGGATAGAATTTGTCATACTCTTCTTCATCTGCTTTATATGCTATTTACATATAGAAAAATTGAACATATCTATTTCAATAAAGTACTCTCAGTATCTATTTACATACCACTAATTTTAAAACATTATTGTTTTCATAAGACATGGGCAATGGAGGCTTGTGGAGGATGTTTAAGTTTTTCAACATGGATTTCACTTTAAATTATTTTTTCTTTCCTCAGGGAAGTGAAGACTAATTGCCACATTTTCTTCAGTATTCAACACCACATTTTCTCATTAATATTTTTTCAGTAAGTGATGAGGGAGGGATATTGAATGTAAAATACAAAATCACCCATAAGTAAAATCCAGATTCCTCTGAATATATTATGTCATTTTTAACTTACAATAGTAATCACACCTTACTGTGTTTCCTGGGGATTTCCCAAGGCACAGCCCACGGCAGTAGGTTCTTTCTATGTAAGCATACATGTCTCCTGTTGTTCTTGGTACTTAAATATTGCCCTAAGCCTTTCCCTTTCATTATATCACTTTGAAATAGAGTGAACCATTTCCCCAAAGGCACTCATCAAAAAGAAGGTTGTCATTTGCAACAACAACAATGAGAAGCAACATGTACTGAGTACAAATACAAGGACCACAACAACTTGATATGCATCTCCCTATTTCCTTTAGAATGCTCTTCTCTGGGGGAGAGTCAATTTGTTATCAATAGAAATTAAATTCTTTCAGTCTTATAGTACAAAAAAAGAAAAAGAGAAATAGTTAATAATGAGAACAAGTTAATACAAACAAGTATTCTCATTGCAGATATTTTCTCTCATTGGATGCATTGGCTATATATCTTGTATTTGATGTATAATTTTCATATGGTTTTTGTTAGCAAAGAGTTATAGTAGGGGTTTTATTGTGACATTTCTGTTTATGCATGCGACGGGCCTAGATCAAACTCAACCCAGTCTACCTCTCTCTTCCTTATTCCTCTTCTTTTTCTGAAGCAATTCCAAAAGGCCAGGCACCAATGGCTCACACTTGTAATCCTCGCTACTCAGGATGCTGAAATGTGAGGATCATGGTGCAAAGCCAGCCTGGGCAAGGAAGAACATGAGACTCTTATTTCCAATTAACTACCAAAAAAAAAAACAAACAGCAGTGGTGCTGTGGCTCAAATGGTAGAGCAATAGCCTGGAGCTAAAGAGATCAGGGACAGTGCCTAGGACCAGAGTTCAAGCCCCATGACCCATTAAAAAAAAAAATTCCAAAAGGTCTCACTGGTATTTAAGGCAAAAAAAAAACACCAACCAGAAACATAATTAAATGCAGAAAGAGTACTAGGAATCATCAGGCTACTTATACAATGCTTAGATATAGTTGATTAAAGCTCTTTATAGTCAGGGCTTATCATTTTACTCATAACAGCATTTTATATTGTTTAGGTACAATCACGTGGGTAAGTGATTAAACTAATAAATTACTTTTTTACCAATGATAATGAGACAGTCTTAAAAACTAATATTCACTTTATTAATTTGTTTGGGTGTTTGCAGTGGGTGGGGATTGAACTCTCAGGGCCTCACTTGACTTTTTCACTCAAGGCTGGTGTACTACCTCTTGAGCCACATCTCCCCCCCCCCCAGTTTTGTGGTGATTAATTGCAGTTAAAAGTCTCATCATATTGTTTGCTCCAGATGGTTTTGAACTTCAGTCCTCCGTTCTCAGTCTCCTAAGTAGCTAGGATCATAAACATGAGCCAAGCCTTATTAGGTTTAAAAAAATATAGATCTCACAATTTCAATGTGAAAATTCTGGAAAAGCATTCAGGATTGCTTTTCAAAATAAAAGAATAAAGAAAACTTGAGGCATCCTAGAACAGTTAGATGGTTGTTTTCAGACAAGTCTTTGTGAAAGAACAAGATAATTTGGAGTGACTGTAACTGAACAACCATTTCTTTATTGTTTAAGAAACTATTCTTTTCTCATTATGTTTTATTTTTTTCTCATTATGTTTTAAAATGATAAAAAGGTGGGAAATACTTGAACACTCAGTAGATAAATAAACAACAGTAATTAGCATTATTTTTGCAGTTCTTCACATGATCCAATCCTTGGAACGTGGATTTCAAGTTGTCGGCATGCAGATTTTCTTAAAGCAGTGAATCATAATGCTTCTATTTGCATGGTAAGCTCAATTATATATAATATAGGATAAAAGAACAAAAAGTATGTTTATGGCAACAGTTTTTCTAAGACTGTACCCCAAGAATTCTTCCAGTACATATTTTCTGAAAGTTTTCCAACTTTGATGATTGGCATCATTACTTTACTGTCAAATTTTGCTCTTCACACTAAAGTATCTTGGCAGTTCTATATTCTTTTTATGAATATGAGCCTTTAAATTCACCAACCTAATGTTTAACACTGTTCTGCGTAAAACTGAACACTGTTCCAGTAAATACAAGTGTGTGTGTGTGTGTGTGTGTGTGTGTGTGTGTGTGTGTGTGTAAAATGCACTTAATAAAGTAGAAAAGTGAAAACACATTTAGATGTAGGTCAAAGATATACTCATGTAATATCTGTGAAAATGTGGGTGATTTACAGAACTCATTATCCTCTAAATTTGCAGTCTGGTGTTTATTTTCTAATCTAACTTCCAAGTTTCATATACTTAGGAAAATCAACACTTCAAGATGTTACTGTAGGTAGATGGCACAAAATAAGTAGGTTTGAATTATAAAATTGGGCAGTAACCTATAAAAATTTTAAGTAACAAATATCAGAATTAAAATTAACCTATTCTAGTCTCATAATTAGTAGAAGAAGCAGGCAGTTGTAGTATCCTATGAGATATTTATGTAGCAAAATAAGTATTCCAAAATAGTTGCTTTCAGAATGTTCAGTCAAATTTACTTAGGAAAACCTCTGAATCATGGGCATAAACTATTTTAATTGTCTTTTGTCTAGACTAGGCTTGAATAAGCAATAAATCTTATTACATGAACAGTCGTCACATATGCTTGAGTATTTCAGGACTTTTTAACATATGGTCTCTCATTTGTGTCTTACAAAATTCCTGAGTGATGAGGAGTATTTTTCCTTTGCCAAGACAATGATAAGTCTGAGAAGAGCTCAATGACTTGGAGAAGTGTGAGCTAATAATAGTAGAAGGGAGGGATTTGAAGATAAAGGCAGTCAGATCTTGTCTGAGCTAGGCTGAGTAATATTCATCTTTGAATCTTTATTTTCACCTTATGTAAGATAGAACTTTAAGCTTAAAATTCACAAGAAATAGAACTTAATCATTGTGCTGATGTAATTTTATGTTAGATTAGAAATATTTTGGGAAGATTTGTCCACCAATATGGTCCTAGGCAGGCAGAAGAAGAATGCTGTAGAATTATGGCTAGAAACTCATAAGAACAATTAAGGAGCTGTCTGATTTTTAAAAACAATTAAAGCTTAATTGGAATTTTGGTTATTGTGTGCAAATGGAATACAAATGTGTTTTAGCCAATTTAAAATTATAAAACTTTCTTGATAAGGAAAAATATAAGAACCTTGACAGCTGAGGAATGTTATAGTTTTAGCCTTTTCATATATTTTATATACATTATTTAACTCATCTTGACTCACACTGTTTATGTTTTAGTAGATTCTTTAACTATGGACAACTCACTTTAAAAAAAAGGTTATGGAGCCAGAATCCCCTGCCTCACCCCCATAATCCTAGCTTCTCGGGAGGTTAAGATCTGAGGACCACAATTCAAAGCCAGTCTTAGCAGGGAAGTCTGTGAGACTCTCATCTCCAACTAATCACCAGAAAACCAAAAGTAGAGATGTGGCTCAAAGTGATGGAGTGCTAGCTTTGAACAAAAGAGCTCAGGGACAGTGCTCAAACTCAGAATACCCAGAGTTCAAGCCCCATGACAGACAAAAAAAAAGTTATGCTGTTATAATTTCAATACCAATTAGATACCAGAAATTTTTGCATAACTACTAATATTAGTATTGTTTTTGTAATATTTACTTTTTTGTCAGTCTTGGGTTTCAACTCAGGGCCTTAGTACTGTCCTTGGTTTTTCTCAAGGGTAGAGCGCTACCACTTGAGCCATGGCACCACTTTTGGCATTCGTCTATGTATGTGGTATGGAGGAATCGAACCCAGGTCTTCATACATGTCAGGCAAGCACTCTACTACGAGGTCAAACTTCCAACCAGCATTGTTTTAGTAATAAGAGTTGTTAACCTTTTTTTGGAGAGCCTTTTTTATATTAAGAGCATTAATTATTTTAAACTTCCAGGAAACTGACTAGGTAGACTTGTTTAGATACCATGTTTTCAAAGAAGGACGTAGACTAAAATAAATAAGCAAACAGTTTTCACAGATGTTCACCTCTGCAAACTGTAAGGTGATATTTGAACACACATATTACTGTAAGGTGAGATTTGTATACACATAATACTGTAAGCTCTCCATTATTCTTTCACCACCCCTACCTTGATCCAAAGTCCATGTGCCTGACTGACCCTAGACTGAGGCCTCTGAGACTACACATAAAAAGACATCTTTCCTCTAAATGCTTTCCTTCAAGTACTGGCACTGTAGCAAGGGTTTCTAATTTTCCCAGGGCCCACCTCCTGTGATTCCGATGGGACTGATATGGGGTACAGGACAGGCATGGAGAGTTTAAGAATCTCCCAAGCAATCAAGTGCTGACATTTAGCAAAAGCTGGTGACCAGTAGATGCCCTGTAAAATGTCTGACTCCAAGAAGTCCTTTGCTATCGACCATTCAAACATAAGTAGAAAAAAGGAGCAACAACAATTTTGAAACTGGTAATTTTTTTTTAACCTGGAAGACCTCCTTCCAAAACACAATCCTGATGGCAAGTTGGATATGAGCAGAGTTCTGCCAACCATCTCCGAGTATCCGTGGAAGGACACAAGCATCTTCCCCTCGTGGCCTGCTTAGGGGGAGTGTGGTAAGATCTAGGATACATCTATAAAACAGTGATCATCACATCAACCATTACTTGCAGCATCTTGCCTGCATATATGGTGTCACACTTATCTTGGAGAATGGGATGGGATGTTTTCTGATCTGACTTCCATGGTTCCTACAGCTATGGACTGCATATTTTCCTGCTGTGCAAGCAGACACATTGGGCTTTAATTTGTGGTTGTTTTCCCTGAGATTGTTTCCACAAAGCTAAAGCAATCTACCAATTGAGTCAAAACTCCATTTATGGCTTTGTGATAGTTCATCAGAAATGACTATCTCACGAATTTTCATGCCCAAGCTGGCTTTGAACTATGATCCACAGACTTCAGTTTAACAAGTAGCTAAGATTACAGGCTGGCACTTGTGGTGAGTGGCACTGGTGTATTGCTTTTGAAATAATAAAATAAGCTCAAAATAGGGTTAAATTAATAGCACACAGGATTTGAGGTAATAAACTCTGAGTTAGAAGTCCATAGCAACCTGGAAGTTTATCTTAGTATGAATTAAATTCATTCTCAAGTTTGTGCCCCTGAAAATGTGACAGAAAAATAGCACAGTTAGAATTACAAGCAAATTTGAACATTGTGCTATCCTTGATCTTTATGTATTATGGTGGCTTTTTGTTTTGTTTTGTTTCTTATTGCAACTGCTTCTTTCTTCAAATGTTTCTAAGTTGAACAAACTCTCCTTTGTAAGAATACCAAGGTCTCCTTCTCTTTTTTAAGCTCATGTCCTTTCATGAGCATCACAATTTCTTTCAGGAATATAAGGAAAGTAATTGTTAGAACACAAGCTCTCATAAACACTTTAAGAACAAACATGCATCCTGTTCCATGGAAGCCATTTAATTAAATGAAAATTGTTGTGAAACCAATGTTTTATTTTCAAAGGAAAAGATATGAGAGTGAATTTACCAAATCTCTCAAATACATATTTTTAAGAAAAAAATAACCAAGAATATATACTTTCATTTTTATGCTTTAGGATCTTGCTTGAAACCAGGTAACATTGAATAATGCGTGGCCATTTTTCAATTAGTATTTTTCTATCTTCATTTGTTTTAATTTTTGGCCCTGATGTGATTTAAACTCAGTGCCTAATACTTGTTGGGTACATACACATATATATATATATATTATGTATCTGTATATGTATGTATGTATGTATGTAACACACCACACACACACACTGAAGTATGTGCCTGGGCCTAGAGTTTCAATTACCTCAAATAAAACATGAAAATTGCCCAATTATTTTTATATTAATCAATTAGTATAAAACATAGGAGGTTTTTTCCTTTCTTGAAGCAGTCGAAGAAATGGTTTCAATTCACCAAGTAGATTATGAAGACAGTGCATCTTGAATGATGTCACTCTTCCATTATTCTTCCTCATCTTTACCAACACCTTCTTCAGCTTAAAGTTATGTAATTTAACATTTACAACACCTACATGGAGTATAATGACTGCATTTTTTGGCCTTACCTTCTTCCATTTTCTGTTGCTCCTTTACTTGCTCTAGGAAAACTGAAATGGCCTACAGTTATAAACTAAAAATTGGTAATTAGTGTAATTTATTCAATATTGTTTTCTTGTTTGTCAGAAAAATTCATTTTTATTTCAATGCTTCTAAGTGACCATGAATTTTGAATTAAGTAAATTTAAGATAATAAGATTAATTAAACCATAGTGGCAATTGCCCAGCATGAAATAGATAAAATGATCATAACATGTCTCCATTCTGAGTGAAAATTTATCCTATTTTTTCTATTTTTCTCCTTGGGAGAGCTATGCCTTAGTAAAGTGAAGTCATTAATTGTGAACAGCCTGCAGTTAAATGCTTAAATATTCAAGTAAACCTTTTCTTCCCACAAATATTTCTCAGAGTAAAGTTATAGCTCAATAAGGAATACATATCTCCATCTAAAGTTCACTCTAAATATTTTTCTCATTGTCCCCTGGTACATTTGAAAAGACATTTACATATGCTTTCCCTCAGTGTTCATTTATTACTAAGATTCAGATTCAGAACAAATTCAGTGTCTTCTACAAAAAAAAAACACACTAAAATTTAAGTATTCTGTGCAGTTAACACAAACACTATATTTATTATACAATACATGTTTCTATTCCCATGATACTTCTTAGAAGCAATTTTTGTTTGAGACCTTATTTTGTTTAATTTTACGTGTCCATTCAATGCCTTGTAATAACCATGTCTAAACTGAGTGCTGTACATGAGGACATGGTTCTTCCTGCAGAAATGTGTTTTTAGTGGTTTTAGGCATGTCTGTATTCAATCTAAACTGAAAACTCAGATTCAGACCCAGTAGACAAGTGAACCCACTTGGCTATTAGATGATATTATTTCAGGTTCTTGTATTTCAGGTTCAATAGAACACGGTGCACATCAAAAGCCATACAAAATTATGATTAATTGCTGGAGCAAATTTTTTTCTGAAAACTAGAGTAAATACTTAATTCTATCTTGTGAACTCTATTGCATCTGCTGAATGATTTGGGTACATGTCACATTATTTTAGGATCATGTGAAATGAATGAAATTTAATTATGTGCTCAATCATCACATTCCCTTTCCTCATCCCCCATCCCCTACATGCTCCTGGGGTTTGAACTCAAGGCCTATGCACTGTCCCTGAGCCTATGTGTGATCAAAGCTAGCTCTGTACCACTTGAGCCCCTACAGGATCCCTTCTGGATTCTACTGAGTAATTTACTGGAGAAAAGAGTGTCCCATTATATGGCTTTTGTTTCTATATCCTGGAGGTCCTAAAGAAAATATGGAGTAGTCCATGTTCACATACATGAATGAAAGCAAAATATTTTTCTTCTGTAATGTAATATAAATATAAACAATTAGAAAACATTTGATAAATATGAATTGACATCAAGAAGTCTTTGGCAAAATGATAAAATAGCTTCTCATATGGCATAAATTCATATATTGAAATGCTAAATAAAAATATTATTTGATGGGGAAAAAAAGTGTGTCCCAGACCTTCCTGCCTTAGCTGGCTTGGAACTGCAATCCTCAGATCTTAGCCTCTTGAGTGGGTAGCATTACAGGTATGAGACACCAGCACCAGGAAACAATGAAAGAAGTATTCTCTCCTAACATAGACTGGAATATGGACACCTTCAGATTGTGGCATTACATTAAGACCTCTAAATCACCTGAAAAGTATCATAATTGAGTATATGAACATATCTAAAGAAAAAATGTTCCATCCAGAGCAGTTTATTTTCTCTAAAAAAACAAGCCCATATTACTATATTATAAGCTAGGATGTTATAACGGAGACAATATTAATCAAAATGTATTTAGTGTGTATTCAGACTTCCCTTAAAAATTGATTTAATATGCTCATTACTATATGGTCATTGAAATACACAGAAACCTATGGAATTATAACAGATAGTAATATCTTAGAATGCAAGACGAGAAAGTTCTCAAAGAGAAATGATTATAAATCATATGTGTATTAATGTATTTTACTTAAAACAAAAATCTACAATGCTAAATGAAAGGACCTCCAAGATATAGGAACAATAGCCACATAATGTGTTGTTCTTAATGTACTATGTTATTTCTCATCTCTTTTGTAGTTCCTTGGTTATATCATATTGTTACAGTATCTTACCTTGTTATCTGATATACTGTACATATGTCTATTTGAAATAGGATAGGGAATGGGGGAAAACAAGATGAGGGGAGACAGTGGGGAGAAGGACATGGGGACAAAAACATGAGGAGGGTAGTAATGATTGTTAAGTATTTCATCTTCTGTCTGGTGAATATAATGTAACCCTTCTGTTAAATACAATAAGAATATTTTTTAAAAATCTACAATACTGACAAATTTATGACATGCTGTGCATCTGAACTCTTCATACTCTTCTCCTTGTTAATATATATATATATATGATAGTAGCCAGTCTAGATTTAAAAACTTGTAATTAGTAATAATATTCTGGTGTAAATATTCACATTCAGAAGCATTTTATTTTCCAATTGTGTTTCTAAAACTTTGCTGAGAGCTGTCATTTTTTTGGCATAGACACAGCTTCTCAGAATTATTAATCTTATGAGACATATGAAATGTGCTCTTCAGTGGAGAGAAAATTCCATACAGGGCAACTCTGCAACTTATCAGACAACTAACGCAGCTGACTTCACAATATGACACATCTAAATGGGACTCCGACTGATGTGTTCTGCAAAGCTGTGTCAGGAGAGGAAGCATGTACATGTTTATACTTCTACAATGAAAAAAATCAGACCACCTGGAATTGCAAACCATCATTTTTCGGCCCATTAATTTTACAGTTTTGCACAGATTACTTAAACTCTCTGTGTTCCAGGCACCCCCTTCAATAGGATAAGATCAATGACTATGAGGACTTGAATAATTCATTTATGAAAATCCTTATAATAGTATCTACCTCTTAGTAGTAGGTACATCTCAACTACTATTATTTTTTACTTATCTGGTCCGCCAAACCCAAGAATGAGATTTTTGAAATGGCCCAGGTAGAAAGGTATAGGAAAGTACTAATAGACACTGAGCAGCCTATCCAGTGTTGACATCTTTCCTTTTAAATTACAATAGTAACAGAAGGAGCACTGATAAAGACACTGAGAAGACAGAGCACTCTGCTTAGATTATTTTTGTTTGTTTTGGCATAACAAATTATCATAATATTACTGGCTGAAAAACAAAACTTATCCCAGTTTCCACGGTCCTGGCATATCTGAGTTCTTCAAGCTGGGCTTGACAAGTATGAAAATCAAGGTCATATCCTTATCTAAATCCTTATATTGGCAAAATTCATTTTTCTAGGCCATTTTTCTAGGCATCCTAGCCTTTCCACATTTCCCCATTTCTTCCTGTGGTGTTGGTGAACTCGCCTCTCACAGGGAGCTCTTGGGTTCGTATTAGCCCCTCTCCTCCCCTTTGGAGTCCAACACTTTGGACCTCAATCAGAAGGAACTGATCCTTTCAAAGGTCTCTTCTGATTGGGTCAGGTCCCCAGAACCCTATCTCTTTTATTATGTCAGAGTCAGCTGATCAAAACCTAATCATGGCTTGATTTCACACCATCTCTATGCTCAGTGGGCAGGAAAAGGCTCACTCTGGTTTTCAAGGAATTCTATCTTCCTTCTGCCATATGTTGAAGAAACACTTTGTCCATTTTAATCCACTTCCCTTTTCCCAGAATGTTCCTGGTATAGAATACATATTGAACAGATTCTTTAATTGTATTTCATTTAATATATTTGGACTGGAGTTAACGACAGCTACCAAAAGTCTATGCCCATTAAAATGAAAGATAAGGAAGAATAACTGTACCATACACAATAGTTTAAGGAAAACTTAAACCTCAAAATTAAAGTATATGTCATTTGTCCCTTGAAAACTAAGTAGGAGAGCCGTGAGTGTGGCTTAGTGGTAGAGTGCTCACCTAGCATGCATGAAGCCCCGGGTTGGCTTTTTTTGTACCACATACACAGAAAAAGCCAGAAGTAGTGCTGTGGCTCAAGTGACAGAGTGCTAGCCTTGAGCAAAAAGTGTCCAAGGACAGTGCCCAGGCCCTGAGTTCAAGCTCTACAACTGGCAAAATATACAACAAAACAGCAAACAACAAATAAAAACCAAAGTAGGATATGGTGACATTTTCTATGTATAGTCATTGAATAAATAGATATTACAGAGTCATCATTTGTTAGGTAGGAAATAAAATGGTACCCTGATTTCTTGGCCTCAAACTTCAACTTATTGTCAATGAATGTTCTATAGTATTCTGTAAATTATAAATATGTTGATTAAGTAAAGAAGTATTAAAATAAGTAAACAACATGTAGATAAATTATCTTAGGGTGATTTTTCTAATGGATTTAATAAGTCTCAAGAACTCTATGCAATCCTATAAAACATATAATTCAGTCTAGTCTACAGCAACTTTATAGAATCCATAGCCATTTTATCATTTCTTTACTTTTATAACAACACATTTGCCTGGAAGTAAAATGAATTATAGTTTTTTACAGACAAATTTCTAAAACATGCACCTAAAAGTATGTTTAGTATTTTACATTAAAAATTGGTTTAGGAAACGGATCAACACACGAATTGAGCTTTGAAATTATTACATTTATGTTGGTGTATTTTCCCTGTGACTCGTTAGTATGCTTCTTTCTAACAATGACTAAACATGATAAAGCTTCCATTTAAACACAGCTGTATATCAATGTCACTATGGGAAAACATCTTCCTCATCTGCAAGAGATATATTAGGATTCAAACATAGAACTGATCTAATGATATTAAAATAGTTCCAAGATGAAGACTTAAAAATGAGCCTGTGTCTATAATAAGAAAACAGTTATTGGATTGACTTGGGATTTTTGAGCTTCTAGAGATAAAATAATCATGCAACTTATTTAAGCTTAGCAGATCTAGATTCATTTAATTCATTCTTATCCATGAGTAAATGTCATTTAACAAAATTCTCTAGCAAGACTGGTTTCAGAGGAATGTTTACAAACCTTAGACTTCAAGTGGTACGATCACATATTGTGGATGAAATTAATCATCAATGTATTTCCTTAGGGCATCATTTCTCAGAATGTTGTCCATAGCCTCTTTCCCAGAAGAAACAAATCTGGGACAAACTACCCTAGTGAATGTAACTTGAAGTTTTAAAAGCTGAGTGGCAGGAAAAAGGTTTTCCTTTCAAGCAATGACACAGATCAAGATGTATTTTATCTGTCCCATTTCATCCATCTGAAGTTAACAAAATAACCCTCAATTACATGGCCATATCAGAACAGTTATGTTCAACAATTATCTAACTGCAACCTACAAGATGGAGAGCCGAAAAGGAATTTGTTGTTGTTGTTGATGATGATGGTGTATACCTACCTGTAGTGCAGATAGATTCCTGAGGTTTACAGTGTCCACCTAAATTTGACCCAGTTATCACCAAATGTCCCTTTAGACAATTCAAACAGAGATGATTATGGCAATATGGCCTGTTCAGGCACTTTTCTTCCTAGCCATAGATAATCTTTCCAAGTCAGTAAGTTAACAGTTCTGATTTAGAATTCTTCGTGAGTTGGATTATCATTAATTATTCACCAAAAAGAAAGAAAAACATTGAATACTTATAAAATGGGGACTTTGAATTGTGATTCTGAGGCCACAGAAAGAAAATTCTCATGTTACAACATAGCATATCTAATCACTGTCTCTAAACAAGACAGAGAATCTTTCTCTAAATTGTTTTTCCCTCGTATTCACTAAGAGTAAAACACAGTTATTAACACTGTCCTTTTTATGGTGAAAAAGCATCTTTGAATTACATCTTGTTCACTTGGGAGACCAGAAATGAGTACACTTGTTCAAGAATCTGTCAACATGGGAGAAAGCTCTTGAGAAATCTGAGACAACATATATTATAATGAATTTCCTTTTTGTATTCTAATTGCTGTATTTGCAGTGACAACCTGACTTTCTGACTTAGGATTTTCTTTTGTTTTGCTTTCATGCACTTGATATTATTGCTGTTTCAAAATGATCTCGTAGTAAGTTTCCTTTTAATGTTTGATGAACAGAGACTTAGAAACATCTCAACTATTATCCTTTATCTACTGCAAATGCTCCTCTAATCTCCATCCTTAACTGAATTTTCTTCAGATTAAACTGACACACCTCAAAAAAATGAAAGAAAGAAAAGGGAAAAAGAAACAAAACAATACCATTCTTCACCAGTACACCACATTTTTTCAAAGATCTTTGAGCAAACTGGGTGCTGGAAGTTCATGTCTATAATCCTAGCTAATTAGGAGGCTGAGATTTGAAGACTGCAGTTTGAAACCAGCTATAAAAGAAAAGTCTGTGAGACTCTTAGCTCCAATAACCTTCTCAGAAAAAGCTGGAAATGGCCCTGAGGCTCACAAAGGAGAGTACTAGCTTTGAGTAAAAAGAGACTCAGGGACATTGTCCAGGCTCTGAGTTCAAGACCCAGGAATAGAAAAAAAATACATTAGAGTGAGAATTTATTCTTAGGCTGAATTACAATTGTTTTGAATTCATTACTGGCTTTCTGCTCATTGTCAATTCATCTCACATAATGCAAATCATATTCTTCCATGGTACAGAACCAGCTGAGGAGAGGCACAAGGCTGTACACGGCTGCAAAGACTCCCAGGCTTTGTGCCAGAATTCACTTAATAAAAATGTTTGGGATTTTACTGAACTCATCAAGTGGAGTATGTTCTTCATGCATTTCATTGCACTATTGCATACCAATCCTTTTATTAGGGATGAAATATGTATAGAGTACAGAGGATGAATTAAATCCCTTTGGCCTCATAGCTTAGAAATTGTTCAGCACTTTCCGTATTTAAAGAGACAAATTAATGTCCATGACATCTATAAGGCAATTTCCAGGACTATCATGACCTCTGTTTTCAACCTTCTGACTCAACTGCTGAAAATTCCTCTTGAAAAAGACAGTAAGTAAAAGGATTGGTGAAAATGATCACCACGCCCCACAAAGCTCTGCGCTTGCATAGTCATTAAATAATATTCTCTGGTTGTTAAGCGATACAACAGCACTTCAGTAAGCCACAGCAACTCCAGAGTTTTGTTTCTTTAAACTAATATATATAGAAAAAGTATATATATATGTATATATCTTTAAACTAATATATAGACTCTATATTATATATATATATATGTCTAGTTATTTATACCAAGAAACAAGAGAGCTTGTTTAAAATGAAGACAGGGGGTGTACTTATAAAACTTAAGGCATATTCTATAAAGTTAAGGAAAGAGAGGGTGAAAGGGATGGAGAGAAAGATGGAAGGCCTGGCAAGGATTAAGATTCATCGTGTCCTATATACCTACTTTGTTGAATGACAAGTTCCTTTTACAAATTCTTACTTTCATTTTTTTTTATTTTTCAGATTTTTTATTGTGATTAATAGAAGGGTTACATTATATTCACTAGATAGAATGTGCATAACTTCACAAACATTGATACCCTTTCTTATGACATGGTTCCCATTTCCCTCCCACCCTCCTCCTGCTTATCTTGATTTCCCTCCTTCCCAATCCAATTTCAAATAACCAATTAAGCACATATAAAATATATCAGATAAAAATGTGAAATATTGTAACAATATGAGATAAACAAGGGATGGCCAAAGAGATGAGAGATAACATAGTACATTAAAGACAACAATCACTCATTATATGGCTTTTGTTTCCTTATCCTGGAGGTCCTTACATTTAGTGTCATACTATTTGGCCTAATGTCTCTAGATTTTGTTCTATTGTAAATCTCTGCCAGGAAAGCCCAAGGTTTCTACTGATTTTGACAAATGAGGGAGACTATCGGGCCTATGTTCCCTTGAGTCTGGCTTACTTCACTTAATATGGTTTTTTCTAAGTCTTTCCATTTCCTTACAAATGGGGCAATGTCATTCTTTCTGACAACAGCATAGAATTCCATTGTGTACAGATACCACATCTTGTTGATCCACTCATCAACTGAGGGACATCTGGGTTGGTTCCATATCTTGGCTATGGTAAATAGTGCTGCAATGAACATCGTTGTGCTGGTGGATTTAGTATGTCCTTGTTTCTGGACGAGTGGGTAAATGTCAAGTAGTGCAATTGCTGGGTCATAGGGGAGCTCTATATGGCCAGGATCAAGAAAACTAGTAACAACAGATGCTGGAGGGGATGTGGCCAGGAGGGATCACTACCTCACTGTTGGTGGGAGTGCAAACTCATTCAACCACTATGGACAGCAGTATGGCAGTTCCTCAAAAGACTAAATATAGAGCTCTCCTTTTACAAATTCTTAAAGGCAAAAATAAAAATTAAAAAATTACCTAATCCTTCTAAATTCACAGCACTAAAATTACCTCAGGTAGACTCCACTGTGTCTTGATCAAAATGTATTCTTCCCATGCTCTCTAGACATATTGCAATGTTTAAAATAGGTCCCCCACTGAATGCCACAGTCTGACATTTCCATTTCTCAACAATTATGTCAGTACATGTTTTCCATGGAGAACAATCCATATGTTCATGCCATGATCTACCTCAAGAGTAAGACAAAAGCAAAGGATTCCCCCCTAGAGGAGGATTATTATTCTAAAGTGTCTTGGTAGAACTCATGAGCCAGAGAGGGGGGAAAAAGCAATAACATAGAAAATAAGAAGAGAACCAAAGGCAAAAAAAATAATAATCATGGTAAAAGCCATCCTAACACCAACAGTTATTAGGAGAGAAGAGTAATTTGTGAATAGAATGATGCTGGGATGGATAATTTTAAGTAAATGGACAAAGATGAATTTAGCACAGATCTACTTATTCTGCCTGTGAGGGATTTGTTATCTGCATCCATTTGCTTCAGCTTTGCTTATGGTTTGGGGGAAAATAGACAAAAACACAAAGCCCATTTTGATCATTTTAATTCTCAGTTTAATAGTGCCACTGAAAACATGTCTAAGTCAATTAAGAGAACAATCACTGTCATGTCAACAAAACCATCATCTTAGTATTATGATTCATTGTCTATAGAATAAAATTTTATTTTAATACAGTTGTATCTTAGAATAATGTTTCTCAGAATTCTGATCATATCATAGTTCGAGAATTAACAATTATATGCATGCCCTGTTTAAATATTTTTCCAATCACAAATGAAAAATAATATTCATACAGAATTCAGAAGAATGCTTTCTAATTGACCTGATTATTCCCAAATGACCAGCTCATTTTTCAAAAGGTTTGTCTCCTATTTAAAAAAATGAGGCTGCCCCACTTTGAATAAGCACAGGACATGAACCTTTAAACTATAAAAAGAAAAGCTGTTTTTGTTCCAATTTAAATTCAATCTATCACAAAGGTAGAACAGAACTAGACAAACAATATCGAATAAAACAAAACTTACTCTGTGTACAGTTTTACCTAAATACATGAATGTACAATTATAAAACC
The DNA here is from genome assembly GCF_031878675.1 of Megascapheus bottae. NCBI lineage: Eukaryota > Metazoa > Chordata > Mammalia > Rodentia > Geomyidae > Megascapheus > Megascapheus bottae. Next base: position 19,108,157 of record NC_143531.1, read on the forward strand.
GAGATGAAAACAAAATTCATCAAAGACCTTAAATGAACATAGATTGTGATTTTTTTCCTTCCAAGAACATCAAGAGATATAACTTTAATGTGTTTTAAAGGTACATATATAATTAGCAAAATATATGGGGAACTTATGGGGAAAAAGAAGGTAAGAAATTTTAACTTATTTACTACAATTAAAGCACAGGTAAAAATGAATTTTTTTCATTCCAGTTGGATAAAAAGTTACCATAATTTTAACCTAGATTCCAGGATAGTGTCGCTCAGACAAAAGAAAAACAGAAGGAATTTAATTTGTGTGTATATATTAGATATGATTCAAAGGGATTGGATTATTTTGACCCAGGGGCATTGTTTTCATTTGTGGACTAAGGAATTAGCATTATAAATAATGTAAAGAAGATCAAATTATGACTTGAGAATATGTGCTTTTACCTCTGGGTTTCTAGCCTCTATAAAGAACAAACAGATGCCATAAAAGTATAGGTTCAAAACCACCAAATGACTGCTAAATTCCGTATACTAAAATCAAACAGATGACCTGACTAAAGGAACACTTAAAAGCATGGTTAACCCTATAAATAGTGTTGATGGACTATTGGAAAAATTAGAATAATAAAAAATAGGACATTGGAGAAAAAAATATCAAAAGTTTTACTTATGTAAAGTACAAGTGATTCTATTTATTAAAATACATAGTACCACTAAATTATGTATTTTAATTTTCTCACTATAAATTCTCAAAATTACACATGAATTTGGTAAAAATTACAAGCCATGCCTTTAGAACTATATGATAGCTCATTCCATTATTTTATGCTGCACAAATTTAGTTGATATTTTCTAATAAGGAAAGATGCAACATGCATTTTGAAAAATATACTTCGCTACCTTTTGAGTCACTGCATAATATTTGCACTGGGGATGAACATGTTTGGTTTTTGTTAGTAACCTCTAATTAAGTAATCTGATATCAAGTCTAGGAATTCTTTCTAATGGAAACATCTATTACAGTCATGACAGAGTAAAAGAAAAAGGAAATTGGTAAGTATCTTCAAGGAAATAAATTAGAATCAGAGTAAATGCTGAATAGTGAGATTGAGTTTAAAAGGCTTACAATTCTTGTTTATCAACACTAATGAAACAGGGAAGATGAGAGTGGAGCTCACAGAGAGACCTGACCAAGACGTTAATGCCCACAGCTTGCTTTCTTAGGGCATGACTGACAGGGATTCTACATAAATGAAGACTCAGCTTCCAACTCTGTTCTGAAGTTTCATTCTGCTATTGCATTTCTTATATAGTTCCTCCAGTATGAATACTTCTTGTCTACTGGTGGAAATTATTGTCCAAAATTATGAAGTGAGAGACAAACATAAAGTATGTCTGGAAGAATTCATCAAGTGCCTGACCAAAGAAAAGATTATAGTCAAAGGGTATGGAACTAGAACTGTTCGTTTTGAACATGTTTCTGATCATTCCAGGAAATTTTAAAAATTGGGGGGGATCGTATAGATTACTAGTCAATTAGAGAGTGTTATATACATAAAATAAGATTTTTTAAAAATAACACATTACAGAGGAAGGGCGTGGGCAACAGAAGAGAAGGAGAGAGTATGCAGTCATAATATCCAATGCATATTCCATAAAATTAACTGCCATGGCTATTCTCTATGTAATACAACCAAGCTACATAAAGAATCTGCAAACATTAAAATTTTGAGTTAGGTGCTCAAGGTACTTTTTAAAAAGGCATTCTCTAACGAGAATGATGGAAGGGGCATATCTGCTCCTGATTCCTTAAATGGTAGCACTGCGTGTAAATACAGTTTTAGGGCTGGGAGTTTAGTCTAGTGGTAGATTGCTTGCCTAACATTCACAAAAACCCTGATTTGATTCCTTGGTGCCACATACATAGCAAAAAGCCAGAAATGGTGCTGTAGCTCAAGTGGTAGAGCTCTAGCCTTGAGAAAGCCCAATGACAGTGGCCAGGCCTTCAGTTCAAGGCCCAGCACTGGCCAAAAAATAAAATAAAATAACTAAATATGAAAGTTTAAAAACAACACCCTAAAATTTACTTTACATATTATATATTGCTCATCAAATTGAATGTATTTACTATAAAGCTCATCTGTTCAGAATGGGGATCCATTTTTAGTGAATTATTTTTAGTTTATAGGCTACACTTTTATTTTAGTATGTAAGCAAAAAGCTGGGGTTCACATTATCAACCTTTCTATAAGATGCAATTGTTCAAGGTTTCAAAATTAGAGGAAAGGAAAGTTAGCAAGTAGGAAAAAAAAAAACCTCTTAATAGCATTATAATGGTGTATTTTGGTAATGACCTAATTAGGATTTTACACAAACTTATTCTTTTAAATTAGGCATTAGGTGCTGTGCTTGAGAGATTGAGGAATTATTCTTCAATAAGTTAAATAAAGTCTGTGCTCAGCAATTCTTCTTGACTCCCATGGAGAAATTCCTTAGGAAGATTATCACCCACAAGATACCAGTAAGCTAGTTTTTTGTTTGTTTGTTTGTTTGTTTGTTTTGCTTGTCTTTCTCCAAGTCCTATCTCTATGAAAAGAAATACTTGTAAAGACCCTGCCCAGAAACCCTGATCTACATGTTAGTCACTTTCAGAAGTTTGGTCTTATGGAAAAATAGTACTGACATTGTTTGGTTTTTGGAACTGAATAATTTAGTGCTCCTTTTTCCTTCATATACTTCTTTCTTTCCTGTTTAATATTCTTTCATAAAACAAAACATTTTAAAAATTCAACTGTGATAGGATATAAAATAAAGAACCTCTTCATCTCAAGTGGCTACAAGGTCTCCTCGGAGATAACCTTCTTAAAAAGTACCTTAGGTACCTAACTCAAAATTTAATGCTTGCAGACTCTTTGTGTAGCTTTGTTTTGTTATGTAGAAAGGAGTCATGGCAGTTAATCATGCCTAACCTCATTTTTTAAAAAAACTAAACTAAGGTGCACTGTAAAGATTATGTCTGCTTAGCAATCAGCTCTGAAAACTACTCAACTATTGGAACATACTTTGATAAGAAATTTCACTGAAATTTCCCTGTTTGTAAGACGAGTTTATTATGTTTAGTTTTACAAAGGGGTTTCAATTCAATGTCAGTTTATGAATACAATGCATAATTAATGGTGTACCTTGCATCATTCTTCCTGTGCCCTCTCAACCTAATCAAGCCCTTTCTACATTTTCCTAAGTTCCAAGGATTTGCATGGAATATTATGATTTTGGTCTCCCTATCTTTCTTTGTTCATTTATCAACACCCTTCCTCTTGTGTTCACTCTCTCATCCTAAGTACCAATTGTCCAGTAATCATTTTGTTAGACGGTTAGTTTTTCTAGAGTTTCACTATTGGAATTCTACAATACACACATTAAAAAAAAAGTGCTGCACACCTCTAGACATGAACAAAATGCAAATCACGGCATCAGGGGGATTCCATCTCACTCCACAATGGAGTTTGTTTATATCATCGAGAATCTAAACAACACAGCCAGACATCGGTGGCTCATGGCTGCCCCCCCATTTACTCAGAAGGCTGAGATCTCAGAATCGCAACTTGAGACAGGAAAGCTCATGAGACTCTTCTCCAATTAACTACCAAAAGACAGGAAGCGGAGCTATAGGTGCTCAAGTGGTAGAATACTAGCCTAAAGCAAATTTAGCAGAAAAGCCCTAGGACAGTTCCAGGCCCGAAGCTCAAGCCCCAGAACTGGCACAAAACAAAGGAAAAAACTATAGATTGATAAGATAGATATTTTACATGTAAATTATAATATAGTAATATTAACAATATAATACATATGTTGTGTATAATATATAATTATACAACTATAATACCAATGTAAATACAAATATGTATACAAATATTCATAAATACACATTTATAAATAAATATTTGTATTTATGTATACTAAAAAGTATAATAAACTATGCGTATAGTTTATATGTATACCTATATGCTGGGTATATAATGCTGATAAAATCTTTTTTAAGAATTTGTCTTTAAAATTTACTATTGTGATTTGTTTGTAGATTGGTATATTTGACTAGTCTGCTCACATTGTTTCTGTAAAGTTAACTTCGGTATAATTTATTCAAGGAGTTGAGTATTACATTTAATTTTTAAGTGTTTATGTATGTGTCTTCACTGTAAACAAACTTAGAAACATTTTGGTAAAACAACAAACAGTTGTTTGCTTCCAAAATATAGATAATATATTCATTCATAAAAAGCATATTTGCTAGTTTTGTAAAATATTGGATAATTGTTGTATTTAAAATAATATCTTCCTTTACAAAATCAGGTAGCAATATTCCCTGGCATGTGTTTACTTAAATTATGACAATGTATTCATCTCAAAGCTTATTTTGTTTCTTCTATTGCTCAACCTACATTTTTCTTCTCTCTTTTATGTTTCTTTTATTGTATAAGTGATGTGCAGAACAGCTAGATTTGGATAAGTGAGATAATGAGTACATTTGTTTTTGATTAGTGTCACCTCTGTTTTCTCCTCCTTCCTCCTTTTCCCTCCTAACTCCCCTCCCCAACAGGTGCATAGTTCATTTTGAATTTAATGTCTAGTGACTTAGTGCCTCCTTAATTCAACCTTAGTTCCCCCTGTTGTTCTTTTTTTGGGGGGGAGGGGTCGTGTGGCTTGAACTCTGGGACTGGGTGCTGTCCCTGAGCTCTTCAGCACAAAGCTACCGCCCTACCCCTTGAGCCACAGCCCCACTTCAGATTTTCTAGTGGTTAATTGGAGATAAGAGTCCCACGGATGTTTTAGTGCGCAGGCTGGCTTTGAACCACGATCCTCAGATCTCAGCCTCCTGGGTAGCTAGGATTACAGGCATGAGCTACTGCCCCCGGCCCCCACCCGCACTACACTGCCCCCCCCCTTGTTTTGGATTTTGTTTTTATTATGATTATTACTGAAGATGAAGCAGAAAGTTCCGGGAATTCGGTGAATTTCCAACACACGGATGGCAAAATGTCACCAGACTGGATCTCAGAACACATTTTTTTTTGCCTTTTCTGTTTGTGGTCTTTGGGGTGGGGGTAGAAATGGAGTGAAAAGCGTAAAAAACACAAATACAGCGTTGATACTCACTAGACTCTATGTTGAGAATGAACTATCCAACTTGGGGAGGTGTTTAGGAAGAAAACACTGAGAGAATGTGAGAGAAGGAGTGACATTGTTCAAACATAAATGTACTCAATTACTAGACTTACGTAACTGCAACCCTTCTGTGCATCCCCTCTACAACAACAATAAAATACTTTTTTAAAAGAGAGAGCTAAAGTTAATATCACCTATGATAAGTCTATAAATCTTGTTTTTCTTTCATTCTCTTTGCTTAAGAGTAGAGCTTGTTTCTATTCATACTGATCATGTTTTAATGTGCACGATATTTATCTTCCAAATTAGGGAAATAGTCCATTTGAGACTTTTTCCCTCAAAATTCAAAAAGTTTCAGTAAACAAAACAACTAAAATTCATAGTCCCTATTTTGAGAATCTGTAGTTTAAGTAATTTATGAAAATTTTCATTAGTAAGGTATTATTAAAAAGAAATTTTATCTTTTATTATACACACAGATGCAACTGAATGGGATAAAAGTGTGGATACAAATTTAATAAACCTCGGAATGAATTTGTGGGCTAATGTGCAGACTAAATAAAAAGTAATCATTGAATATTATTTTATGCTCTATTTTTTGCTTACTCACCTCCTTTAATTTTTAAAAATGTCAGCTGTGATCATTTTTCAACCTTTTGGGGGCATAAAAATGTTTGTAAACTATTATAGTACACTACTATTTATGTCATATATGTGTTAGATAGCTAAAATAATTTGAAGAAAACTATTTAGCAAGTGAAACTTAATTTTACATTTATATTTCTGAACACGCATTACAGAGTAACTATGTATCTCAGGATAATGACAGAAAACAAGTTTTGCATGTGCTGACTTGTGAGGTGCTGTAAAAAGCTTTGTATTAACTCCATATATGCCTAAGAAATAAGGTCATTATTCTGATGGCATTACAGACTTTGCTGCTGAAACAAAAATACACTGGCTTAGGGCCACAAGGTTACAAAAATGCCAGAAATGTTCTTTGTATCGTTCAACTCATCATTTCTAAAACTTTTTGTTTCAGCTATAACCATTCCTACTTCAAACTTTTAAAGAGTCTTCTTGAAGAGTTTTAGGTCATGTAGCTAATGTGAACCTTTAGTTCTCCATTTGGAAGTTGTGAGGAAATACATCAGATGATTTAAAATAAAGAAATAGAATCATGACATGATCCTAAACAGTATTTTTCTATACATGCCCTTCCCCTACTAGTTCTACTGGAAATACATGGAAAAAATCTGCTGTAGAATAGATACGTAGTTGGGAGAAGGATGGCTCAGTTCTTTGAGAATCTACACGTTCATTATTAGGTGCTGAAATGAGCATCTGTAAGTACTCTACCATTTAATCTATACCTCCAGTTCCACCCAGTTTATTTTTTTCCTTAAACCTAAGACCTGTTTTTTAGATAGGCCTTTGTACCTGGTGCTGGAATAAGATATGAAAACCATATACAGATTGTTGACAATTGGATTTCACTAACCTTATGCTTGAATGGGTGTTGGCCACAGGTGTTTTTTTTTTCAATTTGTGCTTCCTGAGGAGTTAGACTTACAGATGTATGCAACATGATCAACTCACATAGTTCTTAATAGATACTGTGTAAATGCTTTGTATGTTGTTTACAGGTGCTTAAATGGCAGTGTGCTTTTCTTAACCATTGCACTCAAACACCCTGAGATGATGACAGGGATATGCCAAGTGAAGAGTGACAGAACAGCCGGTCCAGAAGGAGACCTATGCTTATGAGAAATCTAGGTAGGCCATGAAGGGGGCACTGGTTGGTCAATTAGCATGTGAAAGACATGCAAGGCAGGTGCTCTAAGCATTAAAGGGATGCCTGTTTGGAAAGAAGGGAAAAAATGGAAGATGAGATCCAGTAGAAGGCAATCTTAACTAGAGGTGACACTGCACAGACAAGAATGAAAACAAGGGAAGCAAGAGGACAGAGTTTCTTCTGGATAAGTACGCTGGTTACCAATAGGAGCCCTTAACAGCCATTTAACTCCAAGCAGCAAAGAGTCTGACTTAACATGTTATTTTCTCAGTAGCTTTTTTTTGCTGTGTTGCTTTTATCTATTTCTTAATTGCTTTATATTTAAGTGGTATGGCATGATGTTTAATACTGATTACCATGGAATTATCTCCTTAGTATTTTTTCTTTCCTCTTTCTCTTTCTGTGTGTAAACATGTGTGTGTGTGTGTTCAGTACATCTAAAAGTCAATCAATTATTTTTGACATGACCTCTATGAAGTTTCTAGTTAGGCTGTGTGAAATAAGCAAAATAAGCCAACATATTTTTTAAAGGGAAAAGAAACTATTGCAGGTCTGGAACTGTTAGATTGCATATTGAACACTAAAGCAAAAAATATTAAAAGTAATATTCATAACCCATTTCCCTCTACTCACTCCATTTATTTCAGATGATTCAGAGGTGTCACTCTACTTTTGACAAAGAAAGTAGACAAAGATCTATTGTCTTCAGTTTAGTGAAAACAGTACTTTTCAAGAGTTAATCTCATTTATCACCTAATCATAAAAATCAATTTTTAAATGTCCCATTAGCTAGGTTATCATTCAGGCAAAATAAATTCCTTGTCATACCTGTCAGGACACTGAGCAGAGCAGAATGTAGCAAGCTAGCATGCATTTCTAAAGGCAATTAGAACTGGGAAAACCAAACCAAATGAAAACTTGCTTGTCAGTTTATGACATTGAAGAAGACAATATCAACACACAATATGCAGATGGCAAAACATAGCATATGGGTACAATCTGTCTCTTTTCTTCTCTTTCAAATCTCAGTATGTATCAGAGAGCTTCATTAAAAGCTAGATTTTCCCCCAAAGTGACTCCAGAGTAAAGTATCCAAAGGTCCCATTATGAATTCCTCACATCACGCCAACCAGAAGAGTATGTGTTAATTCTGGTTCTCTGGGATTACAGTGGATGAATTTATTCAAAGTACATTGCATGAATGTATGGCAATGCCACAATGAAACACTCTCATACTGTAAATGAAGCAAAGCAATATTTTTTCTAATACTAGCTACTCAAAAGGCTCTCATCAGAGGATCATGGTTCAAAGCCACAAGGAGCAGAAAAGACTGTGGAACTTATTCTATCTCCAATTAACTATCGAAAAGAGATGAAAGAATGACCCAAGTGGTAAATCATCAGTTGAGCAAACAAGTCAAGCAAGAACTCAAGGAGCAGAGTTATAATACTGAAATTCACAAAAGTGACCATCTGGTCACTTAGGTCACAAGCCTATAGTCCTAACTGAACAGAAAATAGCAGAGAAATATGATATTATGAGGGAATGTGAATGACATGAGCAATAGTATGAGGTAGTATGAAGACCCAATAAACCTAGAGAAAATAAGAGTAGTGTAACATACCCTTTAATCAGATGACCATCTTTTCATAGTGAAAGTACAATTAGTTTTTGAATATAAGACATTGAGCTAGAGTAGTTTTTATTTCTATTATCTATTCCCAATAGGCAACCTATTAGAGAAGTGTGTTGCAAGTCAATTAAATCTATAGTGGTCACTAAGTTTCACTGGTCTCAGAATAATGTATAAAATTATGCAGATTAATTCACAAAATTATGCACTTTAAACGTGAATGGATGCAACTGTAATTAATCCTATTATACACTACACACACACACACACACACACACACACACACACACATACAACAACAACAACTATATTCTTTTCTCTCTTTTTTGTCAGTCAAGGGCTTGAATTCTGCCCCTGGGCACTGTCCTTGAGTTCTTCAGCTCAAGGTTACTGTCCTGACCCTGGGCCTGGGCTTTGTCCCTGATCTCTTCAGCTCAAGACTACCACCCTACCCCTTGAGCCACAGTGCCACTTCCAGTTTTCTAGTGGTTAACTGAAGATAAGAGTCTCACAGTCTTTAGTTCCCAGGCTGGTTTGAACCACCATCCTCACATTTCAGCCTCATGTGTAGCTAGAATTGCAGGCTTGAGCCACAGAACCCAGCTAAAATAACTATATTCCTGAAGCTGGAAGATTGAATATGTTAAAAATGTGTTATGAATTAGACTCTGGGTTCCATAAAGGTACAAACCCACATATATTCTCCCAGTTTCCAAGCAACTATCCAGAAAAATGTAAGTATTCACAAGTAGTTTGCATTTAAATAAATTGGGATTCAGATGTCACATGTGCTTAAAAACTCATTCATAACAATATTTTGAACTCAATGTCAGCTAATTAAAAAATTCATGCAGCTTTCCACTCTATCTCATCTTACAATTATAGTTGCTGCAAAATTCATTATCAGAAGTTTATGGATAGAACTGGAGTGAAGCTCCCCACTTAATTCTGCATGTTCCCTCTTGCGCCATTAAAACATACAGTCATGTTGGTTCTGAATTCTCAGACACAGGTGGCATTCCTGCTGACATATCAGCAGCGAGAACAATGCCTCAGTCATTAGAAAATTATATTAGACATACGCTGGAACCACTTACCAGCAGAATACTGAAGGGACAGCATCAGAGAAGCAAGATAAAAAGGACTGGCAGAGAGAAAATGCGAATGCATCTCCACATCCCTAACCACCAAGGATCTCGAAAGCAGCAAGGCAAGAGCTTAATGGGGCACAGTTCAATTTTACAATTAAGAACAACTGTTTCCAAGCGAGTCCAAGCATAATGATTAGGCATACTAAATAGAGAATAGAAAATTGGATTAGAAAGGAAGGCATTCAACAACAACAAAAGTATGTTCTGTTCTGTTCTGAGCAAGAACATTTACCTCTCTGGGGTGGATATTGTACTAAGTGGCTGTATCCAAAATTAGAGAAACATTCATAGAATTGATGGCAGTTTCCCTAGATCAATGTAGTATTAAAAGTTTTTAAAAAATCTTCTGAACACAAGCCAACTACAGGAAGTGGGCATAATTTGAAAGAAAAAATACTATCAGCCATTCTCACAGATATTAAAACTACCTCTGAGAACAGTTTTTTATCTTTCTACCATTGGTTTTGATGCATTTTAAAACTTAATTAATTATAGACCTCAAATAATTACTTAGACTTGAACAATTATGTCTAAGTCTTTGCAATGATCACACCATGTTGTTTCACTCATGAATACTATTGCTAATTAAAATTATGAAAACTAACAATTAGCTCAATGCTAACCAGTGTACATTTCTTGCTTATGCTTATGTTTCAGCCAAATATCCCAATAAATTCCGTATCTATCAGGTGGCTCTCCATTATTTGAAATGTTATTAACGTTTTTGTTAATTTTTACTGATATTTATGTGCATCTGGTTATACATCATTCCTCCTTTGAACTACTATGTAAGCTGTGTGTGTGTGTGTGTGTGTGTGTGTGTGTGTGTGTGTGTACACATATATGATTACTGCCAGGTCTGAAACAAAGTATAGGGCTCATTCATACAAGACATAGAAAATAAGTGTTGGATTAGCTTTCTGTCAATGATTCTGGCCATCTAAGTTTGTGTTTCAGATCCCCAGCTGGGTGCCTGCTTATCTATCCTAATTTTTTCCTTTTAATTTGTGACTGAATTATTTTTTGTTGTATTCTGCTTTTACATTTGTATATTCTTCAATTGGACGGGCTCATTCTAGACTTTAGACTTTAGATTTTGATGCATGTGTATAATCATCTTTAGTAACTTTTTCTCTTTTTTATTGTCAAGGGTTAAACAACTGCAGCTACTGTCTTTGCCCTAGAAAAGATAATGCCCAATCAATTCTACAAAGCTTTTTTTAAAAATAAATTCTTATTTTTTTCTTTTTTTAATTGAATTATCGAGGGGTTATAGTCATATTTGTCAGATAGAATGAGCATTTCTTCTCACATATTGATACCCCTTCTCATGTTTTTGTCCCCATTTCTCTTCCCCCATCCCTCCCCTCATCTTGGGCTTGAACTCAGGGCCTGTGCACTGCCATTGGAAATTTTTTGCTCAAGGCTAGCACTCTGCCACTTGAACCACAGTTCCACTTCTGGCTTTTTTGTGCAGGTGGTACCAAGGAATTGAACCCAGGGCTTCAAGCATGCTAGGTGAGCACTCTACCACTAAATTACACTATGGGCCCACTTCTACAAAGGTTTTTAAACTGCCACTTTCTTCCCAGGATTTCATTACTCAATCTCATGTTGTTGAGAAACTTTTCTTGTGCGTTATTTTTTGCACAAGATTGAAATGGTTCTTCAGAGCATCAATGTTAACTGTTGAAGATCTCATCCTCTCCATCCATTACAGAGGATTTCATTTTCCTTTCATATGGTCACTCTTGGCTCAACTACTGGAGCACAAACAGACATCATCCCAAGGATTCTACGGGAATGCATCTTCTCTAGTGTGAATTTCTGTCTTTCTCCAGGAACATCCATTAGTGTAATTCCCTGGCAAGAGAATTCACCAAGAGAAAGTAAATGGATTACCTGAGTCATAAAATTAGGAAAAGTAAAACAAAACCAACCACTCACAGAGGGAAGGGTTTCTCTGACCCAGTTTTGCCAATTACGGGTTAGTCATTTTAAATAAACTCTAAGGGTGAATATTAGAAATCCCTTTCTTGCTAATTAAAAAAGTCATATGCTGACTCCTTTACACTTCTTATTCAGGTGTCTCATATTGCTATTCCTAGGCCCAGGAACGTGGCCATGACCGCTTCTGGCTCTCATGAAATTGGGTAAATTCTTAGTTCAAAAATGAAATTGTGGGGCAAGGAATTTGGCATAGTGGTAGAGTGCTTGCTTAGCAGGTACAAAGACCTGGGTTCGATTCCTCGATATTACATACATAGAAAAAAAAAAACAGAAGTGGTGCTGTGGTTCAAGTAGTAGAGCCCAAAGACAGTGCTCAAGCTTTGAGTTCAAGCCCCAGGACTGGCAAAAAAGAAAGAAATTGTGATAATAAGTCAGAGCCAGATGCCAGGAGTCTGTGCCTATAATCCTACCTATTCATGAGAATCATGGTTCAAAGTTAGCCAGGGCAGGAAAGTCCATGAGATTCTTATCTCTAATGAATCACCAAAAAACCCACTAAGAAGAGATATGGCTCAAGTGAAAGAGTGGTAGCCTTGAGCAAAAAAGCTCAGAGACAGCACTCAAGACCTGAGTTCAAGCCCTAAAACACGTACACACACACACACACACACACACACACACACACACACACACACACACACCTACCTAATAGCTCTGTTTTCCTTCCCTACTTTTAAAAATTAGAAATAAATTATTACACAGTAGACAGTTTAGGTAAATACTTACCATCAGTGGCCCATTTCTGAGGAACAAAGTGAATTTATCATAAGGCCTACTTTCTTTTTTTTCCATATATTTTTATTGTAATTAATAGAAGGGTTACATTATATTCACCAGATCAAAGGAGCATTCCTTCACATACATTGCTACCCTTTCTCACGTCTTGGTCCCCATTTCCTTTTTATTTTTGAGAACAATCCCATTATGATGCCCAACTTGATATTAAATTCTCAGGCTCAAGTGACCTTTTTTCTCAACTTCCCAAGTAGTTGAGGCTATGTGTATACTGCCCCATCCCTAGCAATTGTTCTAGGTTTTGTTCCTGCTTCACCTTGACAACTGAACCCACTGAGAGTGAAGTGTGTGTGTGTGTGTGTGTGTGTGTGTGTGCGTGTGTGTGTGTGAGAGATGGGGCTTGAGTTCAGCCTGGGTGCTGTCTTTGAACTCTTCAGCTCAAGGCTACCACCCTAACCCTGGGCCTGGGTGTTTTTCCCTGAGTTCTTTAGCTCAAGGCTCTGCCTTACCTTTGAGCCAAGCCCCACTTCCCATTTTCTGGAGGTTGATGGAGATAAGAGTCTCAGGTCCTTTTGTGCCCAGGCTGGCTTTGAACCTTGATCCTCAGATCTCAGCCTCCTGAGTAGCTAGGATTACAGGCATGAGAGTGAATCTTTGAGGGTGAATTCCTACAGTCACATAGAGCCTTGAATCCATGTGAAAATGCAGGACCAGATTTCAGGCCAATAAAGTGACCCAAAATAATTATGGTAAATCTGTTGGAATCAGAACTGTCTCTCACTTTTTGAGTATCATGTGAGCTCTGTCAATATTGGAATGATCTTCAGGATTGGAAAGAACTTTACAAGTTGGCCTTCATCAGAAGAAAAGCAAATTGGTATTTGGTTAAAAATGAGGTAGAGTAATTATTTTTTCCTCAAAATTCTGTATCAAGTAATTAAACTATCATAGGTCCTTTCTTGAGGTAAACTATATGTAAAATGGAATGTCTATGTGTGTGTAACTCACAGGATATCATGTGGAGTTAGATAATAGAATTTTATTATTATCCTGAAGATTGGTCCTCAGGCAGTGTCTTGCTGCCACTCCAGAGATCAGAGTGGTTCTAAAATACTTTTGTCCCAATTGATTAACTTTACTTGTTCTCAAATTTAATAAAAACATGGAATACTATTGCATGTAATCTTCTGTATAAGACTTCTTTCACTCCAAATAATGGTTTGTAATTCATCTTTGCTCCTGCTTTTATCAAGGTTTGATTGCCTTTTATTGCTGAGAAAGATCTTTTATGAATATGCCATGGTTTGTTTATTTTCCATTGTCATATTGATAGACATTTAGTCTATTCTCAATACAGAGCTTCTGTAAAAAATGAGCTGCCATAAATATTCTTGAACAAATATATTTGGAAGCATAAGCTTTTTGTAAGGTTGATATGGTAAATTTCTAAAATCAGGTTTGCTAATCATAAAAAGGTATGTTTTGTTTTAGAGAGAAACAAAGCTTTTTTTTCTTCCAAATAGGTGATGACAATTTATATTCTTAGTAACCACATAAGAATTCATTTCCATATATTTTGGTGTTGTCAGTCTTTTGAATTATAGTAATACTTTTGGTAATTAAGTTGAATAATTATTTAAGCTAAATAACTGTTTTATAATAAATTAATTTACATTAGGAAATGAATACACCTCTTTTACTTGCCAATCTCACTATGGTTTAGGGAAAGTCATGCAACAGTAGATGGTAATTCATAATTTCTGAGTTAAACAATTAAATAAAAATGTTCCTTGTGTCTTTTCATGGGCATATAGTTTAATGCAAGAAATTGTCACATTTTACTTGTAGCCTCCAGGTATTTCTCACATGTCATTTTAATGATAAACGTCATTGAGGTAGTTTAAAATAAGTTATTAACGACAACATATATTTCTTTCTTGTGACACTCCTCAGATTTTCCCATTCAGTCATGTCTGGCTGATATGCTCAGTAGTCCTCTCTCCTCTAGCTAATATAACCATAATATAATAAAAATAATATAATGTATTTTCAACTGTTTGCATCCATCTCTTCATATTCATGAGACTTGCCATTCTTCCTTCCATGCATTCCCTCAGATTGGTTTTTTTTTTGTTGTTGTTTTTTCTTAGAATGCCTGCTTCTTGGTCCTTCTTTCTCTGTTACAGTCAAGTATACATAAACCTATTTAATCTTTCTGAAGAGAGTCTTGACTTAAAAGGGTTTTGTTACCTGAAAATTTGTTTGCTTAGAATTGAAAAATGATCATTAAAAGGTATTAAAAACTATAAGAAGCCATAAAACCATGACTCAACAATAAAATTCGGGGGGTCATTAAAAGATACCTCACTCTAGGGACTGGTGGCTCAAGCCTCTAATCCCAGCTACTCAGGAGGCTGACATCCAGAGGATTATCGTTCAAAGGTATCTTGGTCATCAAAGTCCATTCGACTCTTATCTGCACCAGAAAACTGGAAATGAAGCTACGGATGAGTGGTGGGACACTTGTCTGAGCAAAATGCTCAGGGACTGCACCCAGGTGAGTTCAAGCCCCAAGACTGACCAGAAAAAAAAAGTACATCAAAGAAAGAATAATTTGAAAATCACCCAAAGGGTATGGAGTAAGAAGTCCGAGACACTTCACATGTCTACTTCTAAAGTGGACAAAATGGAGTTGTCTAAAAATGCTGAACTGTGACCTAGCCCCCACTGGTGCAGGAGGTACTAGGTAAGAAGAACTATACTTGGAAGAACTATACTTAAGTTCTAGTCTTGCTAGGTTCTCCCACTTTTTCTCCGTGACCGTCAGTTTTTAAGACAGTAATGCCTTGTCAGTATGACTGGGAATATATTCAAAATGCATACACTTTATGTCTTCAAGAATCACCTCTGAAGAACCCTCTCCCTTTCTTATCCCTCAGATACAGGAGGCTGGCTAACTGCTCCCAACCCAATTGGGAGGATGAAAGATAAATAAGTAAATATTTAAATATGTAAACATGTAATCAAGACTCCCAGGATGCTGTGGATGGGTGAGATTTGAAATCTACCGTTCTTTGCTCTTCTTCATGGATCAATCACAAAAACACACACTTTAAACCCTTGAGAGCATTTTTTTCCTTGCTAGGCCTGGGCCTTGAACTCAGGACCTGAGCACTGTCCTTGGGCTTTCTCAAGGCTAGAGCTCTACCACTTGAGCAACAGCATCACATCCGGCCTTTTATTTTTCTATGTATGTGGTACCAAGGAATCGAACCTGGGTCTTCATGCATGCTAGGAAAGCACTTAACCACTAGGCCAAACTCCCAGACCCACTTGAAAACATTTTTAACAAAAAGCCATGGTGCGATTCTGACTGCTTAATGGATAATTACTTCTTATCCTGTCATGATTTCATCTATGTCATTAATGCATCCAGAACTCACCAGAGTTCTAGATCACCAGATCCTGTTCTTTATTTCTTCAGATTTCGGGTATACATAACTTCTGCCAAGAGTTTAATTTGGATACCAATTTTAAGTCGTTCCCCAAAGCATGTTCTTTAACCCCGTACTCCTATTTTAAGATGTTACTTCATTTATACAAACATTTCCTACATTCCAAATACTCCCACTGACTTGTCCTTTGGTTTCATTCTAAGTATTTCCACAGAACAGATCTATTCTCAAATATTTTCTTGAGTGAATAAATGAAATACATAACCATCATTTAAAAATATTTATCTTTAACCTAAAAAAGAGAAGCAGTGAACTTAAGTAGAATTTAGAAAAGAGGAAAAGGAGGGAAAATGGAAAGAGAAAAATAGAAAAAGTAAATAAAAATAGGATAGAAGAAAGGAAGGTAATAAAGAAAGGAAGAAAATAATGATAGAGATTTTGCTATAATAAAAGTGTGGATAAAATTTTAGGATGAAACTAACACTGTCTTCTATGTCATCAATTACAAGGACATAATGAGGATTTTTGTTGTCAGTATTACTCTTGTGAAATGTACTTAATTTTTACTGACTTCAGGTCAAAGAAGCATGAAATATCTCTAATTAAAGATAATGCTTGTAATTATTTTAGTGATGCTTGATATACATGAAATTTAAAAAACCTGATATTGGTAATAATTGAGGTCACGTATTTCCTGCCAAAACAATGTGCTTATATATTTTATAGACAATATGAAGGCTAAGTGCTTTTTAATAAGAAAAACATCCAGCTGGTGACTTTAATCTCAATTTTAATTTAATATTGAAAGAAAATTTTAATTACTAAATCATCTCAAGTATATTCAAAAACATGGATAGCCTACTTAAGAATATCTTCATATTTTATTATTAGAACATATTTTCTCATTTTAATACCAAAAAAACATCCTGTAGATATTTTTCAAATACATTAGGTATAAAATGAGTCATTTTTGCATTTATCTTTTTCATAATTTAATAAACTAAAAATGTTTGAGTAAGCAATATGTGGTAAGATTTCATCTTTATTTCTGAGAATTGTGTTTCTTCTTATTTCAAGATCATGAAAAGGTCTTGTCTAAAATGTATTTTCAAAAGATATTAATGGTAATATAACTTTAATGTTTTACCTTACATCTGATTTATGTTGAAAATGCTAATTTTGGTGAAGAAAATACTTGTGACAACTAATAATTATGAATGTTTTAGAATACATGTGTTCATTATGGTCAAAATGTAGAAAATAAGGTAAATTCTGCAGAAAACAATGTATTAATTTCATGGATACCAGTCCATGACTAAAATAGTTATATTTCTTCAGTTGATTTAGCTGCATAAAACTCTTGCAAAACAATCATATCTTGACAGAAAACTTTAACAAATTGATTAGAAATTTTATATTGTGCTGCAAGCACAAAGAGCTAAAAGAAAGACAATAGCCACGGTATTTTTGAGCTGGGCACAGGTGTCTGTGCCTGAAATCCTAGCGACTCAGAGGATAAAATCTTAGAATCATGATTCAAAATCATCCTATACAGGAAATTTCATGAGATTGTCTCCAATTAACCACCAAAAGGCCAGAAATTGAACTATGGTGGAGCATTATTTTTGAGCTAATGACCTTAGGAATGTCACCTAGGCTCTGAGTGCAAGCCCTAGGACTGGCACCAAATAAAACCCAAATAAACAAAAATAGATTTTGGATGAATGTGATTATTTTAAGACAAGACATCTAAATGAGACCCTTAGAAGTTTTACAGCATGCAGGTTGAAATAAAACATAAATACATGTCAGAAAACATTGTACCACACTAAAATGGGTGTTAACCTTTCTAAAACAATAAAGCTACATTTAACAGAAAAACAATTTACTACTTTATTGTAAATTCTTTTTAACTACATTAAAATAAAACAAAGATGTTAAGTTTTGCAGTCATTTACACATGCAACTCGAGATTATTCTGTGGTAGGTTTGTCCTGACTCCCATCTCTCATTCTCGAAAGCCTTTCTGTAAACTAGAGTTTGGAAAATCGAACTATTTGTACAGCTCCCCAGATGCTAGTATGGGTCCTTCCAATCATACAAAGCTTGTGTCCAGAAATGAATTATGTCGGGAGAAAGCAAGGGCAGTTAGTAGCCTTGCCAGCATGGTTCAAGGTGGAAGTTGTGTGATTCCAGGATCAGCAGCTTTGCTAGTATTTCCTGATAATGAAGTCTCTTGACCTTGACAGAGGACACAACTCTTTTGGCAACAAAATTGTTCTTGAGAGTTGTTCTTCAAAGGTCAGTCTGGAGTCAGAGGCTTGGCTAATCCCAGATTTTCCAAGGCTATCACTACTTTAATAAATCCATTTATGTGTGAAATTGTTAAAGTAGATTTCTCTTTTGGGATTGAGATCCCGGACAAATAGGGAAGCTAAAGGAGACTTCTCAGAGAGCCAACTTTTAAGCTTATACCTGAAGAGTAACAGAGTTTAGTCTGTAGAACAGTGTGATGGGGAATATGTTTTAGCCAACAGGATATATTTAGAAATGTGAAAAGTGAATGCTAGTTAAAGGAGCCAAAAAGTTGAAGATGATAGAGAAAGGATGGAATAGATGCATAGAAAAGCCAGTATCTCAAATGAGAAAATCATTGCAAGGAACAATATCTAAATGAACAATTCATCAAATTCATTTATTTACCAGTATTTTGTTTATTCTTAAAATACTCACTGAAACAGCCAATAGGCACATTGGCAGAGGGTTTGCAGGTAGCTTGTCATATACTTCACATTTTTCTCAAGAAACCCTTTTTAGGCTTTCCTTTTATTTTACAAATAATAGCCTCATAAAAGAAAGCATTTTGAAAGAATCAAATTCAACTTGTAATGCTTATTTATTTAAAAAGATAAACTTTAAAAAAATCTCTGCATTGAATTCATTATCAGATTCAGTCATGAGGAATATTTCTAAGGTTAAAGTAAATGGGACAACTTGGACATTTTAAAAAATTGGTAAACTCATCTTGGCAACTACAATGGCTCTGAGGTAGACATAAAATAAAGAGAAAGACTGAGTTATGGCTCATTTAAGGAAGTGGGAATTTGTTACTCTGGTGTGAGTTAGAGAAATGGAAGATTCTTAGGAAGAGTAGTGTGAATTTCTGTAGAATGGAAAATTTTTCACCCAGATGGGTCCTCCTGCACTACACATTGCTAGATTTGAGATATACAATAGAATTTATCTATGAGCGCTCTCTCTCTTTTTTTTAAACAAACTGAACTTAAAACAGTGCAAAAATCTTAAGCATTCAAATACAGTAACTCTAAGTAATGTTAGGAATTCCATTATTTTAGAACATGGCATCTTATATAAATATTCTTTTTATTTGACCAGTATTGATGTGAACTGAGAGTCACCCAGCCAACTTTGTTCCTGCAGCTAACACTCTATCACTTGACCCATACTACCACACTCGCAGATTTTATTTCTGGATCCAATCTGTTTTCCAGATTTTTGTGGGGGAGGTCTTGGGGCTTGAACTCAGCCTGCACACTGCCTCTGAACTCTTTGGCTCAAGGCGATCACCTACTCTTGAGCCAAAGCCCCACTTCCTGTTTACTGGCTTTGAACCTTTGATCCTCGATCTCAACTAAAATTATAATTCTTTAAAATAAGAAAAGTACTACATAATGCAGTTTGGTGTTGAGTCTTGGAAGAACTGTCTCACACTGAAACATAGTTGTAAACTCTCTGCTTTAGAAACACCTATTACCAAAAATGCAGCAATAATAATAGGGATTGGAAAATTTTACACTTTCAAGCCCACCATTAAGTGCTATTCCAACCGCCCAACATCCTCCCTTAAACTGAGAAGTTTGCCTTGACATAGGCTCCCTGAGAGGCTGTCTCTAGTCTGTCAACGTGATGACAACCCCTTCCCTAGTGGTAAACAAAGTGGGATAAATAAGTATCTGATCTTTGTATTTCCCATGTTGAGAAATACTAAGATTTGGAGAATAAGGTAATATACTGTGGCTATGTAGGACCAAAGACTGGGTCATTAGATGAAAATATATGTCCACTGTATGTAGACGCACAAAGTTTGGTAACAGAAAGGAGAACACTTGAGACAGGAATTAATAATTTCTCCAGACCAGTAGAGAAATCATATATTGAGAAAAGAATCAATTGAAGGATAGAAACTGAAGATAAAACATAGTTAACAATTACTGAAACTGAGCCCAAGAAGAAATAAGGAAAGCATGCTACTCAGTAGAGATAAGAAAGTTGGCTTGAAAACAAAATAAGAGAGAGGGAATGAGACAGGCTCAGTAATTAACCTGTGAACAATGAGATTAATGTTAATACCATGTTCTTAAATATTTCTTATGTTTTGGACAGGATTCTTGTGAGCTCATCTAATTTTGTTTACAAACTGATGACATCTTATAGATGAGGAGATGAGTACGAAGTCTTACATGCAATTATGGTATAAAGTCAGATTAGCCTGATCTCAAGACTTTAGTTGAGGATAAGAAAATTAATTACATACCTTTAGATGCCAAATATTGTCAAACTATGAAACAAAATGTTTGCTCATGATAAGTCATGTTAGCTGAGAGCATCCTCTCCTTAACCTCCTTGCTATTCCTTCTGGTAGGAAAGTAAATGAATAGACTCAAAAAGAAATGTCATTGCTCAGCATTAAGTTTCCATTTAGATTCTATTTCTATCTCTTTAAAAGATACCTTGAAAGTCACGATTTGTGGGAGGAATTAAAAGAAAGAATTCTTAAGTTAAAAACTTCCTCTTACATCTTAAGAACAAGGCTTAGATGTCTGCTTTTGCAGTTTTGCTATAAAACACTGCGTAGAAAGATCAAGGATGTGACATTTAAGAAGATAAGGAGTGAGTTCTTCGCACCTGGGTGTCTCAAACAACACGCAGAAAATTAGGAGCGATCAAGATATGAAGAAGAAAATGGTAGATTCTCTATGGTAATGGAAACTCTCAAGAAAAACTGGGAATTGGCAGCAAAATAAAAGAATTAGCATATTTTTCCTGGATAGACTACTGTTATAGACCCATGAGAATGGAGAATGTTTGGCTTAGGACAAGGAGATCAAGACACAGTAAAGTAAATGGGCACAATGACAGTAACCATAATGAAATCTTAGTAAATGTTTACCAGATTGAACAGGAACAGTGGCAAAGATTCAAATCCCAAAGGTACACAGTGACCAGTCCAATGAACAGAAGGAAATCTTTAGACCATCAGGCTCCATTTCTACTACAAGGAAAACCCACAGTCTTGATAACAAACATAATTTTAAATTTAATCTATGAAAACTTCCATACAATTTCAAAGCTAATCAAATATTAATCAAAGACTTTCAGTTCAAATAATGAATGTTCAATTTGTATTTCATATAAATTTTAAAAATCTATCAAAATATTGTAAGTGTGCTGTAGATGTACATGCAATCCTTGGGGAAGTTGCAAATTATACATCGAAATGAATACATAAATAAACAGAACTAACCAAGTAGTATTTCTCTGTGGTCCTGCATTCTTCATTTAGATTCATAGAAATACTGGGCCAAGGACACAGAGATATTGAGGCAATTTCCAGATGAATTTACAGAGACTTGCCATATGAATGAATATAATTCAAATGAGGTCATTAAGAGAAACTTTCTCAACTACTCCCAAATTCAGGTTAGGCGATGCCTCCAGGCCATTGGGGACCAGATGCTACAAGAGGAGAATTATTAGCCTGATCACTAAGTAAATTTTCAGCATCTCTTGTCCTAATTAAGAATGAGCCATCAAAATAAGTACACCTATGTGCTCTAAACCTGATTTTTAAATCCAGGGCAAAAGTACCTTTTGGAATACTTTAATTCTGTCTAAACGAAGTGCATAAATAGAAAGTTATAAATGATTTTGTTGATTAAAAATTAAGATTGTTGACAATCAGACTATTGAGCTGTCTGTTATAAGTTTACTAGACATACACAAATCATAAAAATGTCCATTTCCTTTTTGCAATCCATGAATATTTAAGTTATAATGTAGACACCATGTATAGGCCTAAAATTCAGAGGCAAACTTCTAGAAAATGAACTTCTAATGGAATTCCAATGGTTTAAAGTCAATGCTACATATAGTTCTTATATGATATGAACAGAGTAGTTAATTACGAGATGTTTGTGTCATATTTTCAGTGACAGAGTTTCCTTTTGGGAGAACAAATGAATAAGCATACTAGTTCCAACTATTTCAGTATGTTCGTAAGTTCACAGCACACATGTAGTAAGCATACAAGGGTCAAGTAATACTGAAAAACTCCAAAATTTCTATTCTATGGCTAGGTGATTTTCCTAAGATATATTGAATCTATGCTCCTATTCCACTCTAAACCCATAGTAGATTTTTTAAAATGTATCATAAGTTATGAAAACTATAATAATATTTTTCTGTTCATTGACTATTCCTATAAATATGTAATACTGCAACAAGTTACCTATATCATATTTGGTTTCAGAATTTCTCCAGAAGATCTTTCTTGGGAGCTTTTGAGATATTGCACAGCATGATGTAATCAACACCATGCTAGGTTTTGCAAAACTGAGATTAATATACAGGTAGAAGGCAGTTTTTCCAAGAAAATCTAAGTCTTGCAACATCAACAGTGAGAAACGTCTATCGCCTGTAAACCTGATAGAAAATGCTAAGAGAAAGTGATATCTAAAACTGAGATGAGAATAAACATTGTCACTGACATATTAAAACAGGAGCATTTTTAAGTTGTGTATTGAACTTGAAGTAATAGACCGTTATAAGGTTTCATGCAAAGTTTACATGACTGACAGAGGCCAACGTTTATTTTATGAATATTTTTATAATCATATATTTGTTTCTTTTAAGTTTGATTCTTGGAAAACTGTTGTAACTTTAAGATATTTCTAATACGAAATCATGAATGTAACCATAGTGATTTCAAGCAAATTAAGGAAAGTTCTCTTTCCTTAGCTAGTTCAAAAAAAATCCATATGTTATAAATTTTCCTTTCTCTGCCCAAAAAATGCTATTTCGATTTTTTAAAAGTAGCAGCTTCTTGATACCTATGTTTAAAATGTCTTACAATTTCAGAGTTTACATTTCAACATGAACTTTCTCTGGAAATATTTTCAGATTTTGTATATTTTTCTACAATTTTAAAAAGACCCACAGGATTTAAAAGTTTAATGGTTAACATTACACAGGTTAAAATATGTGACAAACAAGAAAAGCATGCATATTAGACTTACTCTAGGGAAGATGTTAGAAACAAGTTTGAAATAAATAACGAAAGACACATAGAAACACAACAGTAAATTTTTCATGTAGAAATGTTGCTTCCACATCACATGAAGCCTTTGTTGACATCAGAAGTGTCTGACTGGGATGAGGTAATGAGAACATAAAGTATTCTTCATGGAATGCTCAACAAGGCACATAGAAGAAGAAATGGGGTTGAACTAAGAACAATTCTTGCCTATAAAATCTTCAGAAACCTGACTTCACTACTTACAACTCTAAACAAGTCACCTGACATTAGCAGCATTTCTCAGAAATCTCAGACTTCTCAAGGAATCTCATGTTGTGTATCCTTCTCCTTGAATCCCATACTGACATGTGGGTGAATGTAGGAATATCCAACAAGGCCAGGCTTGAATGTTAAGATGTCCTTTATCCCTTCCCCATAACTCTGGTTACACAAAATTTATTTTAAATATCAAGTACATTTGTAATATTCTAGATTAGTTTGACTATTTAAGTGACTAATCCAGTGAATTCATATGGTGGAATCTTCAGTTATTTCCAAATTCAAATCTATCAGTGATATGCGATATGAATTTTGAGTGGTGATGAATTTTCTTACATTGCTACTTTATTTTAACATTTTTAAAGCAATCATATTTGATGTACAGATACAAAACTAAGATGAAAATGTGAGGTTCCTTTAAATATTAAATGTTACAGTGATTTGGGACTTTTATTTTATTGAATACAAAGAATATAATAATATATTTAGGGTAGAAAACACGTATCAAGAAATAAAGAATAACTTTGAATAGCAACATGAAAGATATACAAAAATTTACATGGATTTAAATAATGAAAAACAATATTAAAACCCATTAAACTGCCCTATCCAAAATTATTTTTCACATTGACAGTTATGTTTCAAAGGTTAAAAAAATAATTACATATATTAGATTATTTTCTTATATCCAATTGTCAAGTGAATATCACGTTCAGATTTTGCCTAGATATTCTAATCTTTTATATGAGATACATAATTTAGGTTAAAAAAAGTAATACAGAGAAATGTCATATTCTTTTGATGAAAAATGGAACTCAGAGGAATCAAATTAGGTGAAGCCTGGGGTATTATAATAGTTTAGACAAAACTCTGAAATCAGAAATTCTAGCATTCTTACGGCATGTGGTTAGAAATTGAGTGGGTGGAAAATAAAACTAGAAATATTTCTCTGACTTCAGACTATAATCAACATTTGTTTGGATTACTCTATGACTCACCCGCATTTCAGCATTAAGAGTCTATCCTACACAAGAGAAACATCTCAAAATTAAGCAAACAGATGTCTGCTGATATTATTTGCTATTGTAATTATTTATTGCAAACAATTAGTTGGACTGTGTAAACAATAACTTAAACTTTTAAAGCTCTAGACATAATTTTATAGCTGAAACATCAGCTATGTTCCCCCATCCGGTATCAAAGACAAATGTTCAGGTGTGGAAAATGTCTTATGGTTTATATATCCAAATTCAAGATTTCTTTCTAGTTGCAATTTTTGGAACCCTGTTTTGAATGTGGTAAGTGATTACATTAACTACAACTAACCATTTTCCTATTATAGTTGCAAAATAAAAAGCTCATCCTAGATTTATACACATTGGAGAATCGTTATTTCAAAGACTACAGCATATACATTCAAGAATCAGAAAGGACCATATGATCAGGAGTTCCTCGGCTTGCAAAAGCCAAGTACTGGAAACCTAAGAGCTGAGGAACATCTAGTAAATCATGTAACTCATTATATGTCGGGGCTATAGAACTCATTATAAGTCACTTTACTCATCATAAGTCTCAGGTAGAGAAAAGATTCCTACCTTTCTTGGTCTAGAAAAGTATAGGCTGACTGCAGGTTGGTAGGTTCAGTCTGTATAGGAAATCACTGATACGAGCTTTTCTAATTTATGAAAAAAATCAGTGGTGTGTATGTCATCTTACTCTTTCTTAGGTTAAAAAATCTTTGGAGTTACTTCTGTTTAGAAGAGGGACAGAACATTAATAATAAACTCTAAAATAGCAAGTTAGATAAACTTCATAAAAGTGGTAAAAAAAAAAAAAAACCAAAACCTAATGTTATCTTATAGCAAGTTCTACAGTAGTCAAGAGAATTCCCTAGGTGACAGCCAGACAACTAGACTGGAAATTGTAAAGTAAAAGTGACAGCATGAAAACACACAGGACCCTGGGTGTGGTTTCGCCTTAAAAAAAGACAAAGGGAAACAATTCCCATTTGTGAACAACAATAACAAAAAAATGACAGTCAAAGTATGAGAAAAACTAGCTGAGAAACTTGTTACTGAGATGAGAAGAAAAGTGGGTAGCTCCTGAGAAAGAGAAAGAAATCTTTCCTTTAGGGAGTAGATAAAATCATATGATTCTCCCAAAGTTTTCCTTAGGTGTCTATGATGCTGAAAGGGATGTCATTTGGAAATAACAAACTACTTTTATGTCTGGCCATTTGGGATCATGGGTGGACCCCATCGCTTTGTGACTCTTCCATTAAGTACTGTGATGGCATTTGTTACTTCAAAAACTTCATAAACAAGTCAGAAATAAGGGACCCATTTTCTATTCAATAATAGGAATTACTGAGACAGTTATGGAGCAAAGTAAAGGCATGAAAAGCTGAAAGCAAAAGAGACAGAGATTGACACAGAAACGGAGACAGAGATTACAAACTTCCCAAAATATTCTTCTATACTATAGACAAGTTCTGGCAAACTATCCACAAAACTTATGTGTGTGCCATACTAGAGGATATAGCAGCTGAGATTTTAATAGAGCAGAAGGTCCCGGGGCTTGAACTCAGAGCCTTGACACTGGTTCTTTAGCTTTTGCAGTCAAGCCTGGCACTTTACATGAGCCACACCTCTACTTCTAGCTTCTTGGTGGTTAATTGAAGATTAAAAAGCTAGTCTCCTGCTAACTTTGAACTATGATCTTGTATCTGAGCATCCTGAATAACTAGAATTATAGGCAAAGCCACCAGTGCCTAGAAGATTAGAATATTTTATATTTATTTATTTATTTTTAGCAGTCCTGGGGCTTAAACTCAGGGCCTGGACAATGTTCTTGAGTTTTCTCAAGGCTAGTGCTACATCATTTGAGCCACAGCACCACTTCCAGCCTTTTCTGTATATGTGGTACAGGGGAATCAAACCCAGGACTTCGTGCATACTAGGTGAGAATTCTACCAAGAGGCTGTGCTCCCCAGCCCAAAGTACAATATTTTAATGATGAAAAAATAAGTAGTGCTGGACCATGAGTATGGCCTGGTGGGAGAGTGCTTGCCTAGCATGCCTTAAGACCTGGGTTTGGTTCCTTAGTACCACATACATAGAAAAGGCCAGAAGGGGTGCTGTAGCTCAAGTGGTAGAGCTCTAGCCTTGAGAAAACCCAAGGACAGTGCTCAGGCCCTGAGCTCAAGCCCAGGACTGGCAAAAATATTTTTAAAAAATAAGTAGAGCTTATAAAATAAGCAAAAATACTATAAGATAATTATAATATAGTAAACATTATAACACCATATATATATATATATATATAATACATATATAACATCAAAGGAAACTTCCAGCATTCTTTCTTTTCCTTGACTGTCTGAAGACTGCCCAGCAGGCTGATCTGTGCTAACAAGGATAACCCCAGAGTGAAAATATAAGGCAAAGCAAGATCATAAAACACTAGCTGGTGCATTTTAATCATCAAATAGTATATTTGGTGGATTTACTCTTGCTGTGAAAGTTCTGTAGTTTCTTTTCCTTCAGTTAGAAGCATTCAACACTGATGAACCAAAAGATAACAGTTTGAACTTTCACCTCATAAAACAAATCCATGGTTTCTTTTCTTTTACTGGGACAATAGTCTGTAGAGATTTAAATGCCAGAATCAATACTACATCTTACTAATTGTGGCCTGCTGGGACATGGAAAAAAATGTGTCCATTCTTTGCTCTAACACGTCATTCACATTCAAGTAGAAATGCAAAATATGATCTTCCTATTATCTGAAAAAGACTAGTCTAATCTGATAACTTTTGGAGATCACTTTTGCCTCCTCTCTGATGAATCTGAGAAGTCTTTGAAAAATGGCAGAGGCGATTTTTAATAATGTGGTTTTGCCTGGTGATTGTGCTACTTGTAAAGCAGAGTGGGCATATTCCAGGGAAACAATGTCCTCAGACCTGGTGCTGTGCATAGAAGGGCCATGAAGTTTGACTTTTCATTTGCAATGAAAGTTACAAATGCTAGGAAGACAAGACTCAGCCAAATGGATGTAGCGCCTCTAAGTGCTGCCTCAAACATTATCATATAGATGGAAATATAAATATAAATGAAGCATGCTATCACTTGCTGAATCAAATTGTATTTGATGTCCAGGCAGTTTAGGAATTCTGCATACTGAAGATCAAAGTACAAAATGGAAATATCTATTTATTCCTGTACATACGGTAGCACATTAAATCTGGAGTGAAAAAAATCAATGGAAATTATTTCTCTAAAGGGAAGAACTCAGGATTATACATAACTTGTCAAACCAGTGGAATTTTGGACTAGTTTTCATTTCAACTTAGAATATTGAATATTATTTTCTCCAAATTTTCTCAAAGTGACCACAAATGCTAACATTTGTAGCTCAAGTGGTAGTGTGTTAACTTTGAGCCCAAAAGCTCAGTGACAACACCCAGGGCAAGCTACACACACACACACACACACACACACACACACACACACACACACACACACACACACACACCAAAAAGGCATACGCTGCTTTAGTGATAGATATGTGCTCTGCGTTTGCTTTGGATCAAATTCTGGCATAGCTATTTTGTAGCTATGTGAATTTCTGTAGGCTATATTCTGTATGTGTTCCTGTTTTCTTATCTGTAAATTTAGAGCAATGTTAACCATCGAACCAATGACACTTTTAAAGACGAAATGGGTCCTTAGATTTTTCTCCTAATACAGAACGGCACTGACATAGAACATAAAAAATAAACAGACATCAATATTTGTATAGAAACTGATTTCTGTTTTCATAAAGTCATTATCTACTTTCTGTTTATCTTACATATGTATTTCTTTATCTACTTTTTCTATTTTTATGATGTCTAACACTATAGGCTATCAAGAAATACTTGTTAAAGAGCTTCATGACAAAAATGTACTTTGTGTGGCTCATTGAGAGGATTCTAGCTTGTATTTCAAGAGCTCAATAAACCTTTGTTCAATGAATGAATGAGTCTCCATCGAAGCTAGGAGTGTAGAGCAATTAAATGTGTATAAAAATGGATCCAACTGCCTGGTGAGATGCAATATCTTATCACCGATAAAAGAATTATGCTTAATGATTGTTATAGTAAAGGTTTTTTATTGTGTGCCCTATACTATCACAAAATTACTTAATTTATGTACAACATTAGAGGATTTTTTTTCTGTTCTGTGTGATGATATTTATCCAGTTACCTTAAGAGTAAACCATGCGGCCGGGAGTTTGGCCTAGTGGTAGAGTGCTTGCCTCGCATGCACGAAGACCCGGGTTCGATTCTTTGGTACCACATATTTAGAAAAAGCCAGAAGTGGTGCTGAGGCTCAAGTGGTAGAGAGCTCTAGCCTTGAGAAAAATCCAAGGACAGTGCTCAGGCCCTGAGCTTAAGCCCAGGACTGGCAAAAAAAAAAAAAAAAGAGTAAACCATGGAATTGAAACAGACTTGAAGTTTAGGAAGACACAAATTTCTTTGTACCATCAAAAATTCTGAGACACCAGCTGTGGTGTCTCATGCAAGTTATCCTAGCTACTAAGGAGGTTGAGATCTAGGTTTGAAGCCAGCCTGGGCATGAAAGTCTGTGACACTCTTATCTCCAATTAATCACTAGAAAACCAGAAGTGATGCTGCGGTTCAAGGTGTAGGGGGGTAGCTTTGAGCTGAAGAGCTCAGGGACAAAGCCCAAGCCCAGAGTTCAAGCTCTACAACTCACTAAATAAATAAACAAATAAATGAATAAGGAGTTTTAGTAAATTTTATGTTTAAAAGATGTTATTATATATGAAAATGATCTTGTTAAGAATTTATTGTAAATGAGACTTACAATAACACTTCTACAAATATCTTCAGTATTTCAGGTGGGTGAGGGCTTGTACTCAATTCTTGAGCACTGATTCTTAGCTTTTTACTCAAGGTTATTGCTCTACCACTTGAGCCATAGCTCTGCGTCTGGCTTCGAGCTGGTAGAGTCTTAGGGACTTTCTGGGAAGCTTTTGAACTGTGATCCTTAGCTCTCAGGGGCTTTTGTAATTAGGATTTCAGGTATGAGCCACAGACACATGATAGAAACTGTGTTTCATTTTGTTTATAGATTCAGACAAGGCAAATGAAAGCGTCTCCCAATTAAAAATCAAGGTAATTTATAAGAGCTTCTAAAAGTTATCCTAAATCTGAAAGCTTAAAAATACTTTTACTTCCAGATCTCTTAAGGACTATTATTGAAAAATACCAATAAACTGATCTGTTAGAAGTTAAATAATTTGGTATTCTGAGTGCAGTTTATACATCAATAATATAAATGAAGCAAGTCATTTATTTTTCTAAATCAATTCAAAACCTGAAAATAATTTGGTGTTCTGGTTTCCTATCACTTTTATTCTGATCACTCTACTGTACTCTCAAATCACAAATAGGGCTAGAGGTATGCCTTAAGTGGTAGAATGCCTGCCTTTCAGAGTGCAAAACAGTAAATACTTTGGGATAAAGTAAGGTACAATCTATCTTTTTTTATTAAAGAATTTATTAACATTGATTTTTACATCATATTTCAAATGACAAGTTTAACAAAAGTGTTCAAGAAGGGAATCGCTATATACAATCACTGGGGCTTAGTTTTTAGAACTTAATTAAAATTAGGCTAAGGGTTTGTATGTCATAGAAACATATTAATTTATGAAATAAAACATTATGTCTATAGTCATAGGTTTTAATGTCTATATAGTTATGTTTATATTTCCATTACCATGTCCATAGCTTTGGGTATGCAAGTATTGAGTCCTCGCTCTTGTTCTCTTTGGGTCTAATAGCCACATATTAAGGATACCATGCGCCTTTTGTTCCTTTGCTCTTGACTTGTCTCACTCAACATGATTCGCTCTAGATTCATCCACTTCCCTGTGAAAATGAACCTGATGTTTAAGATTAAAAAACAAAAACAAAATTCTATTTTGGTCACAGGTGGTTCATCTGTAATCCCAATTGCTCAGTAGACAGATCTGAGGGTTTGAAACCACCAGTGTAGGCCAAAAAGACTCACGAGACTCTGATTTCCAACTAACCAACACAAGGCTGGAAGTAGAGCTGTGGCTCAAGTAAGAAAGGTTTTGCTCCTTTCCCAGACACTTGCAATTTCTTCCAAGTGAAATTTTTCTAACACAAAATTAATTTCTTCCTTTTCTAAACAGGAAGCTATAAAGAAAATGCAATAATTGGCATATTTATCTGTAAGAGTTGACAAGGTTCAATGGGCTAATGTCCTTATTTTTTGTCATTGTTCATTTCTGGACCACAAATCTATACTAAACACTAGGTAGGTGTCTAGTTTAATGCCATTTCCTAAATGTGAAAATCTAGATACATTTGTTAACTCCTATATATTACCTCTGACATTTGTGATAATTTTTGTATGTTTAGCTACAGGTGAAGAGAAATAGATTTTATTCATTAAGTCACTTTTAGATTCCAATACCCAGTCTTACCAGATCACAATATAATGGATGAGTCTGTGCCTTTCCCCACACTCTGCCCTTATCTTTTTCTCTTTTTGCTCAATATATGCAAGAAAGAAAAATGCAAATCTTAGGTAGTGCACTTAGAGCTAATAAAGACTCTTGTTCTAATTCACTTTTCCACAAATTGAGAAAAATAAATCCTCAAATGGATGTTCTGAAGAAGAAAGCCGCACAATGCTCAGCACAAAATGGCCAATAAATCGTGTTTGGATCATTGTCCTTTCAGAATTGTATTTAATCTCACAATCAGTCAGATTTATCTGTATTGCTGACCTTATTTGTTAATGTCTTTCCTCATACTAAGTAGGAAAGTCAGAGGTTCCTAAGGACATATTTTAAAATACTAATAATCTTGAAAAGGAAAACAGGTATTTTCCAGTAATTTAATATTTGTTTCACATTCCTCCATGAAGATGATAGGAAATTTTTACAAGTTATCTCAAATAAGCATTTTAGTCTGAAAGGAAATCAACATATTAGTGGGTATCACAAATCAAAATATACTTTGTCTTAATAGACTATACACCCAATGAAGCATGAGTTCTAGAGTGGAAAAATAATCACTCCCAGAACTGCTTAGGATAAAGTAAAAGACAATTTTCCCAAATGAAAATGATTGTGTGTAACTGTCGCAAATTTCCAGCAGAATGCTCCACGAGCTCGCTCAGCAATGTCTCACTCGCAATTCAACAAGAGCTAAGTGGAATTTGAAATCATTTCTGAGTGCATTCAAGTGACAATCATATGTCACACGCAGGATTGAGGGAAAGTTATCACTTCTTTCCAGGAAAGAACATGAGACAATCTGCTCAAAGAAAGAACTTCAACCACTTGCTCTCTCAATCACTCTTTGAAGTATTTTTTTTAACTTTCTATTAAGTCTAAGCTTTTGGTTTTGGGGAACTTAAAAAGTTTCGATTCTTTAATTTACTTAAAGTATTTTCATGTAAACTGATGATCAGTTCAGGTAAAAAAAAAAAAAAGAAAACAGCCTTTTTTTGTCACACCTGTGTAATTTTATAGGCACATTGACCAAAACTAAGATACAACTAGTATGGCAAAAAAATGAGCAGAATATTCAAAATGACCAAGTAGTTTTTAAGTAAAAATCTATATTCTCTATGGTAGCTTCTACAGGAAAAACTTTGGATAAATGCATGTGATTTCGCAATACAGTCACAGAGTTTAAATATAAAGGAAATTATAAAACCCACGTGGTGATTAGAAAATACAAACTAAAATTCTTCTAAAGTCAAGCAGAGTCCCTTTCTATACATACTTTAAACTTACATATTTCAAGAAAAAAAATTTTTAGAGTTCTAATGTAGGTTAGGGTGGGAGATGAAATTTTAATACAGAGATAAAATATTGGACCAGCTCACAGTTTGGGGACACCACAGTCAGGTAAGCAGTCAATTAATACATGACTACAGATGCTAAAAGAGGCAAGCACAGAATAGTGGTTTTAGGTGCTTATATCCGGAAAGAAAAAGACAAGAAAGGAAGGTAAGCTGAGTAGTAGTGATGAGAAAGCATTGCAAGTATAGAGGAAGTGACTGAGCATGTGATTTGTGAGGGGAACGCTTTAATGAATTTCAAGATCTTCAGTGTAATCGCTGTCCCGGGTTTACCTGGCTGAGGGGTGGGGGTGGGGTGGTAGATGAATTGGACCAGGTGGTTTAAATGTATCAGGCTATCGTTCAGGAGATAGAAATAAACCGATCTGGGAAATAGTTTTATTAAACTTATAGCACATCTATCAAATATAAGAGACTGCATAATATTCACAAGAGAAGTGAGAATCGGTTGGTTTTTTTTTTTTAAACATTTTCAGACACATCTAGTTTTAAGCTAGTCAGATAAGCAGGACACTCAAAACCTCCCATTTGTTGAACTTATAAAATATTACCATACTACAAATGCAAATTTGTGCCTGCAACATTTTGCTGTCCAAAGACATTGATCTTCACATGAATGATAATCCTTAATGCTCCCAGCCTCTGTGAGGAAATGCACATGGGCTGAGCTAGCCTGACGGATCAGAGGAAGAGATTATCTGGCATGCGGTCTCTCTGGCTACGAGATCCTGTTTGGAAATAGAAGTTATTCAACCTCCCCCAATAGTACAATTGATTTTATTCTGGTTTTTTTTTTTTTTTTGCAGGGTCTCTCAATTGTATCGTATATATTGCCTGGGATTATTTTATCCATGTGGCACTGCCCATGGGACTATGTGAGAGGAAGCCGAGATTGGTACATTATTTGCAGATTTAGATTTTGCCAACTTTATCCCTGATTATACTGGGTTTGAGACCACACATAAGGCAAGTACTGAATCAGGTAAAAAGAGCTCATTCCAAGCTAAGGATAAATGGTGCTGGTCCGAAGGCAACTTCCCAGATACTGTTGATGTTTGTGACTCGATCTACCTTCACAGTGACAACGAATATTAGTCCTAATAAAATGAAACTTTCTTGTTCTCGTTAAGTTTCTGCACAGCGACACATCTTTCACCTTATCATCTGTAATTGCCCACATTGAACCTGTTATGCCTACGGATAGTCCCTTAAGTTTTCAGCAAGGCTCGTGATCTACCGCTTGGGCCACAGTTCTGCCTCTGGTTTTTTGCTGATTTATTGAAGCTAAGAGTCTCATGGACTTTCCTGACCAGACCAGCTTCAAAACACAACCCTCGGATCTCATTCTCCTTAGTAGTGACCCTTACAGGTGTCAACCCATCAGTGTCCAGCTGCAAACTTCCATTTCTGTCTTGTCAGCTCTCTAGAAGAATATATGACATATCATTAAATAAATCACACTCTACCACCCTAAATTATGCCTATCTCTTAACAAATCTGATTGTAAAATAGTAACGTTTTCTCTTTTTTCATTTATGATTATAAAAGCTGCTTAATGATAAAGACATTTCTGAAATAAACTGTTAATTTGATGTGGAAATTGTCTCATATTTGGACATTTTTACTAGTGAATAAAAACACATATAGAATGATTATATGTTACAAATACTAATAGACATATAGTAGAAGAGGTAAAATAAGGAATAGAGATTTTGACAATTATTAAATTAGTTTGTTTATTAGGATAATGGCTGTTTCTAAATTCATACATTTATTTACATAAACAAAACAAGGGAGCAGAAAGTAGCTCCTTAGTAGACACTTCTTTTAAATTTGAAATGTCGCTAATACTTCTCACTTATTTCACTTATATGCATTTCCTAAACTATGACAATAAAATTTATATTACTTTTATAATTAAAAACTGGAAGTATTTAATGATTATATGTAGTGAGGCTATTTTTAGATATGAAAATTAGTATACCTTACTCTAACTGTAGCTTCTACATTTTCCTAGGAACTAAATAAATTAGTATGTATACATAAATTAGTATGTATAGATAAAGTAGTATGTGTAGTATGTATAAATTAGTATGTATAGATAAATTATACTTGGGAATATACTTTCAGTTTATCTAAAATTTCCATGAAAGCAAAAGTTTTTAAAGCCACAGTTATAATTAATATACTCTGGGCTTAAACCCAGACTTTCACTGGGCTCCCTTGATTTATTGGGCCTCAGAAATAGAAATAAGAGCTAATTCTCAGGCCTACATAAACTGCGTAGATAGCTCTTAGTTTTATAATTATGTGCAAAAGTTCTGACTTAACTTAAAAATTTACCCTTTTGTTCTAATTCATATTAATTTTGCAACCTATGATCTAGTTCCATTTTGGATGAACTTTCTAGCTGTGTCTAACTATACCTACATGTGACAGAAAAGACAAATTTCCAGTGTGCTTTGCATAGTTTTTTCAATGTAGGTGTTTTGTAAGGGAGAAATTAAAAATATTTTCTAGAAAAAGATATATTTTGCAAGCAAATGGATATTCATATACAGTCGTCTCTTTCATATCCTTTCATCAATGA
The DNA here is from genome assembly GCF_031878675.1 of Megascapheus bottae. NCBI lineage: Eukaryota > Metazoa > Chordata > Mammalia > Rodentia > Geomyidae > Megascapheus > Megascapheus bottae. Next base: position 19,143,195 of record NC_143531.1, read on the forward strand.
CGATGTCCTTGGAACATCTGTTCTAGGGGCTAGGTTATAAAATTGAATAATCTAGAAGAGAGATGAAATTCAGTGAACAATTCAATGTATATCTGACAAAATTAAGAGGAGTGAGGAGGGGTCAGTAGAGATAGTGATGGGAGAGAATGTCAGAAGGAATGATAATTGGCTGAAATACATTGTATTCATAGATTGCCTTGTTAAATGGCAATTCTTTTGTATAACTACATAAAGATAATGATTTTAAAAAAAAAAAAACAAGACGAGAATAATCCCTGGCTCTTGACCGGAGATTACAGAAGGGGCATGTTGATCTGAGGAAATCACATATTTAGGTCATGAGTTTCAAGAGGGAAAATATTTATCTTTAACTTATTAAACCAGACATCGTTTTGTGAAAGAAACAATGCATGCTTTCTTGTTACCATATTTATCCTACTTTAGGTTGTTTAACTAGATCTCTTTTCTGAAGGATTAATGAAAATATCTGACAAAATTTAAGACAGTAATAATCCATGTCAGTGTAATAACATTTAGAAAGGGAGATGAATTAATGAACGACATGACCATCAGGAAAAAGCAGGCATTCATTTCCTTTTAGTGTACCATACATATTTATCCAGATATTCCAGCAATGAAATACATAGGGACCATGAAAAAGATGGATATAGGCCTTCAAATCATTTCTCTCCTTGAACTTAATGTGTGCTTGTGGCTTCTGTTCACAGTGAATATGAGTACTATACAATGGCATATGATTAGATTAACAAAAGTGTGCATGGAAGAAAACACTAAGACGATGCCAGTATGCTAGGTCTGGACTTAATTAAATTAGGCTGATGCTTTATCAATGTTCGTTCCCAAACACTTACTCTGGTTTCATAAATCTGTTTTAGCTATACACAGGAAATTCTAAGATACTTTCCTTTTGTGTAAATTGTTATAGAGACTCAGTGAAGTCCCTAAATTCAAAACCCCTCCAATGAATATAAAAAATTGTAAAGAAATAGTCAGCTATATTATGCAGCCTCTAGCCACATTGATTCAATTAGTGATGTGATAAAAAAAATTAGGTACTGAGATTTGCTCAGAAGCCAAGTCCGGTTTAGAAAATTAAGAAATACTGAGAGGATAAGTAGGCAGTTAGTAGAATTGATTCAGATCTGACACACTGACCCAGACTTTCATAATATACTATGTGATGTCTTAATTCCTGCTCGTCCAAAGAAATACCCAGACGGTTGTTATTGGTCAGCTTTCTAGTAACTATAACAAAATGCTTGAGCAGGAAGTTATAAGGAGGAGAGGTATATTTTGGATCCTAATTTTGTAGGCTATAGTCTACTGAATGACAGATTCTATTGTTTTGGCTGTGTGGTAAGGCAATCCATTCTGGGTAAAGAAAATGACTCCTAACCTCCTCAGCCATGAGACAAAGATACCAAAAGAGGAAGAGAAGGTTTTCCTGATCCTGGCCATTCTAACTGGAGTGAGGTGGAATCTTAGAGTTGTTTTGATTTGCATTTCTTTTATGACCAGAGATGTTGATCATTTCTTCATGTGTCTATAGGCCATTTTTGTTTCTTCTTCAGAGAAGACTCTCTTTAAGTCTTTCGCCCATTTTTTAATGGGATGGTTGTTACTTTGGAGATTAGTTTTGGAGTGATTCAATTTTTTGAGTTGTTGATATATTTTAGATATGAGGCCTTTGTCCGTTGTTTGGTTGGTGAAGATCTTCTCCCACTCTGTAGGCTTCCTAATTAATTTACTAGCTATGTCCTTTGCCATACAAAAGCTCTGCAGTTTAATGCAGTCCCACTTATCCAGCCTTTCTCTGATTTGTTGTGATTCTTGGTCCTTATTAAGAAAGTTTCGACCTGTGCCAAGGAGGCCTCGTGTATCTCCTATTCCTTCTTGTAAAGTTTTCAGTGTGTCAGCTTTTACCTCCAGGTCTTTGATCCATTTGGAGTTAATTCTAGTTCAGGGTGACAAAGAAGGATCCAACTTTAGTTTTCTGCAGGTGCTTAACCAGTTCTGCCAGCACAACTTGTTGAAGAGGCTGTCTTTCTTCCGTTCTATTTTTTTGGCTCCCTTGTCAAAGATTAGGTGGCCATAGGTCTGTGGTTTAATATCTGGGTCCTCAGTTCTAATCCATTGGTCTTCAGGCCTGTTCTTGTGCCAGTACTAAGCTGTTTTGAGGATTATAGCTCTGTAATAGAGTCTAAAGTTTGGTATTGAAATTCCTCCTGAGCTGTTCTTTCTGCTAAGAAGTGCTTTTGCTGTACGGGGTCTTTTATTATTCCATATGAAATTTTGAATTGCCTCTTCTATTTCTTTAAAGAATGCCATTGGAATATTGATGGGTATTGCGTTGAATTTGTAGACAGCCCTTGGCAAGATTGCCATTTTCACGATGTTGATTCTTCCAATCCAGGAGCATGGGAGGTTTTTCCATTTCCTTAGTTCTGCTTTAATTTCCTTTTTTAGGGTTTTAAAGTTTTCATCAAAAAAGTCCTTTACATTCTTAGTTAAGCTAATTCTTGGGTACTTTATTTTCTTTGAGGCTATTGTGAAAGGAGTTTCTTTCCTGATTATTGCCTCATTCCTCTCACTGTTGGCGTAAAGGAAGGCAGTTGATTTTTGAGGGTTAATTTTATAGCCTGCTACCCTTCCAAAGTTTTGAATCAGCTCAAGGAGCTTGGGAGTAGAGTCTATAGGATTCTTTAAATACAGAATCATGTCATCTGCAAAGAGGGAAAGTTTCACTTCCTCTTTCCCTACTTGGATCCCCTTTATGCTTGCTTCTTGCCTTATTGCACTGGCTAAGAATTCTAATACTATGTTAAAGAGGAGTGAAGAGACTGGGTATCCTTGTCTCGTTCCAGATTTTAGAGGGAATGGCTTTAGATTTTCACCGTTAAGTATAATACTAGCTGTGGGTTTGTCAAACACAACCTTTACTATATTGAGGAATCTTCCATGGATTCCTAGTTTCTCCAGAGCTTTTAATATAAAGAGGTGTTGGATCTTGTCAAATGTCTTTTCTGCATCTATTGAGACAATCATGTGATTTTTGTCCTTGCTCCTGTTGATGTGTTGAATTATATTAATTGATTTGCGTATGTTGAACCAGCTTTGCCTCCCTGTGATGAATCCTGTTTGATCATAGTGTATAATTTTTTTAATGAGTTGTTGTAGACTTTTGGCCAGTATTTTGTTGAGAAGTTTTGCAACGACGTTCATCAAAGAAATAGGTCTATAGTTCTCTTTCTTTGATGAATCTCTGTCTGGTTTGGGGATGAGGCTTATACTGGCTTCATAGAATGAGAACCTTCACTTTCAATTTCTTTGAAGAGCTTGAGGAGTATTGGTGTGAGCTCTGCTTTGAAGACCTTATAGAATTCAGCTGTGAATCCATCTGGCCCTGGGCTTTTCTTAGGTGGAAGGTCTGGTATTGCTATTTCTATTTCAGTGCTAGAAATAGGCCTGTTTAGTTGGGATAGTTCTTCTTGGTTCAGTGTGGGTATGTTAATATTGGCTCGGAATTCATCTATTTCTTCTAGATTCTCGAATTTGCTGGCGTAAAGTTTTGAGAAGTATTCCCTCATGATACTCTGGATCTTGATAATTTCTGTCGTGATATTACCATTTTTGTCTGTGATTTTGTTTATTTCGGTATGCTCTCTTCTTTTTTTGGTAAGATTTGCTAAGGGTTTGTCAATTTTGTTAATTCTTTCAAAGAACCAACTCCTTGTTTTGTTGATTCTTTCTATAGTTTTTTTGGATTCCAAATCATTTAATTCTGCTTTGATTTTAATAATTTCCTTCCTTCTACTGGGATTAGGGATTACAATAAAAAATTAAAAAAAATAAAGAGGAAGAGAAGGTACCAGGATCACAAAATCCCTTCATTGAAATAGCCTGTGACTGGAAGACCTTCCCCAAATCCCACCCCCTAAAGTCTCACAAACCTGCCTACAGCATAGTTCTGGGGAATGAACTCTTAGCACAAGGAAGACCTGACAGACATGGAATATCTAAATCATAGCAAGGCTCCACTCATTTCTATGAACTTCTAGAAATACTAGTAAATTTCTGACACCGTTTCAATTCTCTGAAAAGCACTTAGGTTGAAAAATTAATTAAAATATTTTAGTAAGTATTGTGTTGTTCCTTCTGTGTGTGTGTGTGTGTGTTTGTGTGTGTGTGTTTAAATCATGATTAGTTCTTTGAGTGAATACTAGAATGAGTCTAACTAATCAAGATGCAATGAGAGTAGTGAGATATAATGTGAAATATTTAATGAAAACTAGTGTATTTGAAAGAAAATCAAGTTGTTCATAAACTTCTTGGGTATGTTTCTTGGGCCAGATATAATAGCTGAAATGAAATATTCTTGCTTTTCATAAAAATAGGCCATGAGGCAAGCATAATTGTGGCACAATAAAGGGTCACTTAAAATTATATCCCAGGGGTCATCTAATATTTATTCAATGGCATACAAGTGTTCTGCCCTTTATGAGGAATTGGCCAGGTCTCATAGATCTTATGCTTACAGCTGGATGAAGTCATTTGAAATAGTATAATAGCCTTGATCCAGAAATTAAAATTGTCTACTCTAACCTGTTAATTAACAGGTCTTCCTTCAAAGTAGTATTGGTTGTCTTACATGTTCAGGTCCTGACTTGGTGGCTGGAATCTTTCTGAAAAAGGACAGGTTCAGAGTCCAGCACCTCATTCTTCTTGTGTATACCACAAGACAGGCACATGGAAAATACCCTTGGTCTGGCATTTGGATAAATACTTAAATATGTTGTTATATCTTTGAATAGAGAAAACACAAAAACTCTGGTAAAAGAATGCCATCTTTATTTCTATTGACAGGCTGCTGTTTTAGCTTACATCAATATTTGATAGGTTTTCCTTTCTTCTACTTTTTGATGTTTGCGACTTAAAAAGAAGAATCTTTTGAGAATCACATTTAACTAGGAAAAAATATGTTTGATATTGGCATATTGTTTTACAAGTTCTACGTTTCCAAGGCAACACAACATGGGGAGTAAGAATTGGGAAAACAACAATCACACTGCTGCAGTATTGTATGAATAGGAATAAATCATGTACCTTTAAAGATGTGGTTACCCTTAAGCCAAATACATGAGTGCTACTAGTAAATCCTCTTAAGCTAAGCATTAGTTTTCCCTATAATTCTACAGACTTAAATAGAAATCAGGCTAACATTCATTCATTGATGGACTTAAGGGACCCATTAATTCTTACTCTTGACTTGACTCTTTTGATCCAACTAATGACTGATCAGAACTTACTTGTTACAGTAACTGTTTTGGGTTGTACTGCTGTCTGAACTCAGAATTTACACCTACTAAGCAGGGACATATCACAGGACTACACCCCAGTCTTTCATTGTTAATCATTGTTTGAATAGGGCCTCACTTTGTTGCCCAAGCCAGCCTGTACCACAATACAACTTACACTTCCTGCCTAACTGGAATGTAATGTGCATGCCACCTTACCTGGCTTTTTATTCATGGGAAGAGAGAGAGAGAGGAGGGAGAGGGAGAGGGAGAGGAGAGGGAGAGGGAGAGGGAGAGGGAGAGGGAGAGGGAGGAGAGGGAGAGGGAGAGAGAGAGAGAGAGAGAGAGAGAGAGAGAGAGAGAGAGAGAGAGAGAGAGAGAGAGAGAGAGAGAGAGAGAGAGAGAGAGAGGGAGAGAGAGGCGGGGGAGAGAGAGAGAGAGAGAGGCGGGGGGGGGGGAGAGAGAGAGAGAGAGAGAGAGAGAGAGAGAGAGAGAGAGAGAGAGAGAGAGGGAGGGAGGGAGGGAGGGAGGGAGGGAGGGAGGAGAGAGAGAGAGAGAGAGAGAGAGAGAGAGAGAGAGAGAGAGGAGAGGGGGAGAGATAAAGCCAAATTTGCCTGGAGTGGAACCAATTTCCACATTCCATGAAGCTGGCAAAACCCAGGTAAACAGTGATGCTTGGCTTCTGCCAACATTAAAGTTACTATTTCCTCAATCAAGTTCCTTGAAATCCAAATTCTATTCCAATTTCTAAAGGGGTATATTTCAAAAATATTATAAAATAACTTCAAAATTAATAAATATTTTTGAGGGAAATCAAATTTCCTCATTCTTTTCTGAAATAAATGAGAATCATTTTCCAAAAACAAGTTCTTACAGATAATGTGGAGTAGTAGAACCTGTCTTTTACATAGATAGGAAACAACACTATTGAGTTAAAAATCATCTATTTGTGATTGTCAAAATATCAAACAGGAAACATTTTGTGTAGTGATATAAAGTACAGACTGACAGTGATCAAGATCTATTGCATAAACTGTATGTTGTATAAACAGCTTTGTTAAATGGCAGCTCCTTTGTACACCTACTTAGAGCTAGTAATAAAAAATTAGGTTAAATAACTTGAATATAATAGAATTAAATTAAAATAACCTGGAGACTAGCATTAATCATTTTTGTAGTAGTTTCCTTTGTAAAGAAAATGATTATTCATTTAAACAGTATTACTTGGCGAAGAGTAATTTAGAACTTCAATTTATAAAATTGACTCAAAATCTATAATTAGAAAGGGTAACATAGCTCAGTCACAGAATACTAGTGCAGACTTGATTCGATACCTGAAACTGCACTCACACACACACACACTAGTGCATGCATGTGCACACACATGCATTCATTTTATAATTAGCCACTAAAACTAATATTGCAGATTTGAAATCAGAGTTCTTTCCATTTAATGAATAGACTTATACCATATAATCTAAGTATTTTCTTTTCATTCACATATGGAGTTACATAGATTTTTTAAAATGCTGACATGAATTAGCGGTCATACCTTTCTGTTAGAAAAGGGAGAAAATGTGGAGTATTTAATCTTAGCTAACTCCCTTAGCTGACACAGCAGACAGACTTACTGAGAGACTGTGATGCTGCCAGAGTTCTGACAAATCTTTTGAGCTGTGTTAGCACTGGAGTATTAGTAATATTCAGGAAAGTGGAGGAGGAACAGAAATCAGTCACATTTCATCATCATTTTTCCATTATGAAAGCAGGCATCAAGTTGTGAACAGTAGAAAAATGGTGCAAGAAGTAATTTGAGTAATTTGCATTATTATAGTTGATAATATACATCTCCAGGTAGAAGGAACAGAGTAGATAAATGAAAAGAACAGAGGTCACTACACACCGTTCATGGTACACACAGAAAGTTCACTGGAGAAGCTTAACTCTTATTAAAATTATGGAAATGTTTTCAATCCACGCCTATTTACTTTTCGGGATAGACTAGAAGCGCAGAGTTATTTTAAGAATTTTATCATTATAGAGTATGCAAAATACAGCAGAAATTTTAAGACAATCTTTGCTTCTTCTAGGAGCATCCTGGCAGGGGGACACATGCCTATCATGCCACCTATTTACTATTTATAAGGCAGAAATCTGAAGGGTCATGATTAGAGAGCAGTTGGGGAAAACATTCGTGAGGCTGCATCTCAAGCAGCCATCAGGAAAGGCTGGTGCATGTAGCTGAGATCAGTCCCAACTGCCATAGGATTATAGGTAAAATGTTGGCCATCAGAATGCTCCTCCAATAGAATCTCAAGACCATGTCCTAAAATGAACACAACAAAAAAAAGGGCTGGGTTGTGGTTCAACTGGTAGAGTACCTGCCTAACAACGATGAGGCCCTAAGTTCAAACTCTAATAACCAGCACACAGAAGAAGAAAATGACAGCGAGGCGCCCCCTACTTCCTTGAAACATTCTGGTTGCCCCTAGTGTAATTTTATTCATTGTTGATTGCTATTTTTCTATTTTTATTTTTTAAAATATTTTATTGTAATTAATAAAAGGGTTACATGATATTTGCCAGAGAGATGGTGCATTAATTCACATACATTGATACCCTTTCACATGTCTTGGTCCCCATTACCCTCTCCCCCATGTCCCCATCTTGGTTTTCCCCCTTCCCTCTCCAATTTCAAATAACCAAATACAAATATACCCAATATATCAGATAACAAAATGAGATACTGTAACAATATGAGATAACCAAGGGACAGCAAAAGAGATGAGAGATAACATAGTACATAATTGCTATTTTTCTATCTCCAAACTTACCTTCCTCTCTCTGCTCCTCCTGGATTGCTAAATAGAGTCCAAACCCAATACATAGTACATGTTTACACCTTCAGGATTTCCTTTGGTGAACTAGATTCAGCTCTCTCTTATTTATAATTGAATTCCCATTGTCCTCCAAATTCTCAAGTAACACTGAGCTCATCTCTAAGATGTGGTCAATCCTTCTGCCAACCCAACTTTACCCTGTCTTTCCAGTTCCAGTTGCATCAAATGCACATTTCACTACTTAGACTACTCTACAGCAAGATTCCCTTCTGGGAAGAACCCCAGGCCTCATGAAATTAATTCCATAAATCACTGTGGTGTTGCTGCACAGGTGTCATGTTCCTTCATCTACCTCTCAAAGAGTTCCTTGATTGAGTAGGAGTTTTCACACTAAGTCAATGAAGGAACACTGGTGCAGTCACTGGACTTTCAGTAAGATACACATCACCACTAATGCATTCTTATTAAGAAATTGAAACATCCTCTTCCAACCCTATAAAGGTTAGTACCCTTTAAGATATCAAAACTAATCCTATAACTATTTTCCTCAACTATACCTAGAGTGTAAAACTTAGTTTTATTCGCTTTGAAATTAGGAGTATATAATTATCTACAAAACTGCGCCAAACTGTGGCCCTTCTCTATTATTCTAAGCCATAGTAAATTGTTCCAAGTATTTTAATCCTATGCTGAGGGCCCTTTTAAAGGACTCCATAAGCACACGTTTTTAACTATAAGATGACAAAGACACAAGATATTCTTTGTGTAACTATGTCTTTATACATATCTATTCATGCATCTGCTTATTGTGTGTCATCCATTGAGTAACAATCTATACCCCTGCAATGCAGTTTTGCTCATTCAAGTTACACAGTAAAGTTTCTTACATTTAATGTGACTTCTTAGCACATTGTTAACTCCTTTTGGAAAATTTACTTAAACATGTGTTTTCATTACAAAAGTACATTTTAATCAGATCATAAATTATCATTTTATATTCTTCTAATCATCTCAAAGTAGTAAATGCATATATAACTATGAGAATTTCAGGACTGGATATAATGTTGAATATTATGATCAGTCACTGAGAACACTTATGCATATGTATGATCCAGACATAATCCTAATGATCTAGAAAAAAACTTGAAAAAATAGCTCATTTCATATATCAGTACCATAAACTAAAGTCTGTAAGAAGAGAGGGTTTGAAAGAGTAACAGTTCATGCTAAGTGGCTAGTCTTTCTCTCCTTTGCTCAGAAATGCAATTTAATCAATGACATCTTCTGCCAAGGCTTAGCTGTAAGCACATGCATTTTGGGATGCAGGATAAATGTTTTTATTGGTATGATATAGTAGAAGAGAACATCTGCCCCCTTTTATGCATTGAATATCAAAACTGCAGTTCCAATTATGCATGACTTTGCGTCTCTTTTCAAAAAGGATACTGAAGTTATATTTTTGACACTGTCTGGCACATTTAAAGAGGATCTTAAAGAAAAAATTCCTTACCTAGACTCCCCAAGGGAGGAAATGAGGTGATATTATCATGTTTTCTAAATTTGAACAATTTACCTAAATTTTACTACCAAAAACATTTTCTCCAGAAACTATTGAACAATGCTGATCATAATACTCATCCCCGAAATGATACATCTTAGCACACCAATGAGGAAGTTGAAGCTAGAGATTATGCAAATAGCCAGGAAGTACACTAGAGTATAATTATGAATAAAGCCTTTGTTCATAGAAACAGAAGGCATTCTTTGAGGGTATATAAAAACATGTTTATTCATAAAAGTTTATTTTGCACACGGTACTTTTGTTTCCTATGACATTTTCTTTTAGCCTAAAAAGAGAAAACTTTCAGAATAGTCTTTACAACTTCTGCTGTTTTTTTCTCCTGTGAAAAGATTGTCATGCAATGATGTTCCTCTGCTCAGCTCAGCTCAGCTAAGCAGAGGCATAAAGAAGAGCACTGTGGCCTATGCATAAATGGAAAGCCCTATCTGAAAAATAACTAAAATACAAAGACCCGAGGGTGTAGAGGAACTTCCTAAAAAGTAAAAACAAAAACAAAATTAGAAAAAAACACCCAAAGGTAAAGAATTAGAAAATTTAATGTTAATTGACATTATGCATAATACATAAAATTATATCCTTCCTTCCTTCCCTCCTTCCTTCCTTCCATCCTTCCTTCCTTCCATTCATCCTTCCTTCCTTCCTTCCCAGTAATGAGGTTTGAACTCTGGGCCTGGGAACTGTCCCTGAGCTCCTCAGCTCAAGGCTAGCACTCTACCCTGGAGCCACAGACCCACTTCCAGTTTTCTGGTGGTTAATAGGAGATAAGAGTCTCACAGACTTTCGTGCCCCGGCTGGCTTTGAACTGTGATCCTAAGATCTCAACCTCTTGAATAGTTAGGATTACAGGTGTGAGGCACTGGTGTCTGGTCCCATGTTTCTTTACCAAAGTGTTCACACTAATATGGAAATATTGAATCTGGTAAAACAGCAAGCCAACAAAATAATTATTGTACATACATAATGCTTTTGATGTCCAATTCATCATAAAATGGAGAGGCACAAAAAGCAGTTTAAAATAAATTTGGGATCTGTATTTTAAAATAGCACTCCTGAAAGACTGAATTATTTGAGGAACAGAGAAGACATTGGATCTTGCTAAAAAGTAAATAGAGATGATATAAGTTGTAAACCATATAGATTATTTTTTTCAACCAAGAGCACTGAACTGAAGAAATAGACTTGGACAATTGAGGTACTTATTCAAATCTATATTCCCAAAGAACTGCAAACCCAGGACTTTATTTTTAATCTTGTCCATGACACCACAAATCTGAAGCATTTCATCATGCTTTCTCTTCTACCTTCTATAATCTCCTTCACACAAGGTTAAAATGTGATAACGTTATGAGATACATACTGCCATTGCACCACATTTTAAGGAGGAGAAAACTGCTACATATGACTCTGGCTCATGCTTTCTCAGTGTTGCTATGAAGGCCACACCAGTTGACCTGGTTGGGATTTGTTCCTGGGTGTTCAAGCTCCACAGACTCCTTTCTCTCCTCACCAGGCTGGCCTGTGATGAGAAACTACATGGTGCTTTGCAATCTACATGCATCAGGGATTCCTGGAGATTCTTTGGAGACTCTTGGGTATTAAAAAATGTCAAGACAGGCAGGCAGAGGAAGCAGTCAGGAAATGAGCACCCATTTACCCATTTACTCATTTACTCATTTTACTATTGACTCATCTACTCACTTTTACCAATTTTTATGCCATTTGCTTAAAAAAAACATTCATTTACTCATCCCACTGTTTTTCTTCTTACTATGTTTCCTACGCTAGATTAAAAGAAAGGATAGATGTTATCTATACTTTTATGGTACTTATAGAATATTCCTTTAGACATTATCAATATGCAAACCAAACATTGATGTTTTCAGATATGGGAAGAATATGAATCAGGCACATTTTAAGAAACATTTCATTAATGACTTCCCTTCCTTTAAAGCTCTCATAATTCAATGCAAATATTGACAAAGTTGATTGAGATTTTGGCTTACTTCCACAAGCAGTATGCCTTAGCAAAGAAAACTTAAACCTATTATTCATTAGCCTTCCAAATTTGACAATGGATTGTCTTCATATATGTGGAGTCAAATTATTTCTATTAAAAATAAATTTAAGTGTCATATTTTATTGATAATTTTCAAAATAGAACCTTGACATACCTACAAAATATTAAGAAAGGAGGATATATTGTTTTTATAATACATTGATTCCTGACATTTCACAAAAAAGTCTGTGGGGCAAGGTACCAAGTCGCATGAAAAGGCATAATTTTAAAAGTTGATTGGTTTTAACTTTTCCAAATAATTACTAACAGCAGAAGCAAAAATGCTAACAAGCACTGAGTTAGGCAGGAAGTTTATGCAGGGTATGATGATAGTGAAATTGGCAAAATTAGAGGAAGCTGTAAAGTTTAGGAGTGCCAGGAGCTGTCCCCTTTCATCTTTCTTTTGTTTGCATAATGGCTGGCTGCTTCTGAGCCACCATCTGCACAGGCTAGAAATCAGGGCTGGCTCTACCCTCATCTGCATAGACATCTAAGCTTCTTTCTTAAAAGTTCTCGACTGTAATGAGTTTCTGCAGAGAAGCTTCTCCTCAAGTTCCTGGCCTGGCTTTAGGACTTTCCAAAGGCAGTGTTACTTCTCACAAAAGTAGACAGAGAGAATGAATTTGAAATTTTAAGAATGTGGCTTCTAAGTAATAAAGATCCAAGAACAGGTTAGTCGAGATTCTGGAAGTGATTAACATCTATGGATATTTCTAGAATTGAAAAAATCTCAGAGAAAAGGTACCCTACAGTAAGAAGGCATAATGCTTCTAACTAGGGGTCAGCAGGATATCTGAGATGGACGAGTTGCTGAAACACAGAAATTGTGATTTCTTCCTATATCCTGCTCAACTTGCCAGGAATACTGTCTGATTAATAGTGTATGTCAATTGCTAAATTTATTTCTTAAAATAGGAATGGATAATAAAATAGAAACTTATCTATTCTTGATTTTAAAATACAATATTGTTATAGTCTTTATTAATAATTTATTTTATTGTAAAGGTAGTTTACAGAGTGGTTACAGTTACATATGTAAGATAATGAGTACATTTCTTGTGGAACATGGTTACCCCTCTCTTGTTTTCTCCTACTTCGCCCCTGTGGCTCTCTTCTACCTCACGTTGTAAAGTTCATTTCCAATATAGTGTCTTATGAGCATCGTTATTGCATTGGCTTGCCCTTTGTCCTTTGTCTCATCATTTCTATTTTGGTCAGATATATATATGACACAAAATCAAAAACAGTGAAAACAGGGGATGAATCAAAGGAAAAATAAAATGAAAGAAAAAAAGAAATAACAGTATTTTAAGAAAACAACAATAAAAAAACTCTCATTTCTATACCTTGGAGGTCATTCCAATTACAATCATTTTACATAGGCACATATACATTCTTATTGAGCTCTTTTCACTTTTATTAGGACTATCCTAGACATAGCTAATTATTTCAAATGAGAGGAACTATATCACCTATGGCTACTTCATTAATGTGATATTTTCCAAGTCTTTTCATTCCTTACAAATGAGACAATACCATATTTTAGATGGAAGCATAGAATTCCATTGTGTGTATATATCGTATTTTCGATTCATTCATCCACTGAGGGGCATCTGGATTGTTCCATATCTTAGCTATATAGTGAAAAATGCTGCAATGAATACGCATGTACTGGTAGTATTAGTATGACCTAATTTGTGGTCATTTGGGTAAATTCCCAAGAGTGGGAGTGTTGGATTATTTAATCTTTTGAAGAACCTCCATATGGCATCCCAGAGTAGATGAACCAGTTTACATTCTCACTCACACTGTGATAGCAAAAAATTCTATATTTTTATGTTTAATGCAATGTTTTACCTGTAGCAAATTATTCCAAATTTAGGAAAATGAAACAAAAGGCCTGATTAATAAAACTTATAGTTCATGTTGCCAATAAATATTTCATTTGTTTGAAAAGGTGACATATGGAGCTGGGAGTTTGGCCTAGTAATAAAGTGCTTGCCAAGAATGCGTGAAGACATAGGTTTGATTCCTCAGTACCACATACACAGAAAAAGCCAGAAATGGTGCTGAGGCTCAAGTGGTAGAGCTCTAGCCTTGAGAAAGCCCAAGCGCAGCGCTCAGGCCCTGAGTTCAAGCTCCAGTACTGGCAAAAAAGAAAAAAGAAAAAAATCACTTTTATCCAGAGTTCAACCATCACACACACACACACACACACACACACACACACACACACACACACACACAGGAAGTGGCTGATTCTTTAAAATTAGCATGACCTTCAATGGCAGATTGAGAATTTTTTCCCATTTCCACATCATACTAATTGAATGATGGAGGAAACATTCTAATCCAGTGTTGGTTGGTGAAAATAATATCAACCTTGTAGAATAATTCCAAAAGACCTGTAACATAGTAGGTCCTCAGTAAAGGCTAGTGCTATTTCCTAGAAATTGATTACAGAAACGTGCTACTGACATCTAGTGGTCACTACTTGCAAACATGAAGAACGACATACCTTAAACTCAGTCTCCCAAACAAGTCATACAATCATTCCTTAAAGATTATTAAGCATCTTCTGTGCTCTAGAAGGTAATTCAATATCCTGCCAAAAATCTCTTCCTTTAGTAGAAGAGACATATGTCAGCCAATTACTACAAAATTTTTATAGTAGAAAGTATCTACTATCAAGTAGTAGTGCTAAATGGGTTTTAAATATACACTCACTCTACTGAAGAAGTTAAATTTTGTTCTGAGCCTTAGAGGAACAATAACATCATTCCTTTGTGGTTTAGGTAGAAAAGAAAAAAATATAAGTTTCCTACCAGTTTAGGCATTATCTTCTTGTATCATGTAAATTTACCATATAAATCTCATATTCTGGAGTGCAGATTAGATGAGGGACAGATTAGAGGAGGGCAAAACAATGAAAGAATTATAACAAGTATGAAACGTCAAGGACTCAAACTCACTGAAATTGTGACTGAGACAGGCAGGAAGAAAGGTAATAGGGAACGCTTCTGAAGCCCACAGTACACCTTGTTGTTGGAGAAGGGAAAGAGCAAAGGAAATCAGGATTGGGAATGCTTTGTGTTTGTACATTTTTTCGAAACTTAGAGCATCTCTTAATCTATCCAATCAGTAATTCAGCACATAGGTCTGGAGAGAGACTGGATTGGAAATTGGAACTTTAGAACTTTAGAACTATTAATCCAAAAGCAATTGCTAAAAGTACTGGAGGGAATGAGGTTACCCACAAAAACTAAATGAATCTGCCAAAAGAAGGGGTGAGACAAGGGGAACACTACTTGATGAACAGGACCCAAAGTGGCACTGGACTTAGGCTCGATTTGTTTAAAATATCCCATTAATAAGTTCTAGATACAAGATTAGATCATAAAATGGCTCTGGAAGGAGTTGGGTGATAGAAGTATCCAAAGGATAACAGATGTAAATGTGTGTATGTTTCTCTCTCTCCCCACTCCTCTCTCCCCTCTCCCCTCTCCCCTCTCCTCTCTCCCCTCTCCCCTCTCCCCTCTCCTCTCTCCCCTCTCCCCTCTCCCCTCTCCCCTCTGCCCTCTCCCTCCCCCCCCCTCTCTCTCTCTCTCTCTCTCTCTCTCTCTCTCTCTCTCTCTCTCTCTCTCTCTCTCTCTCTCTCTCTCTCTCTCTCTCTCTCTCTCTCTCTCTCTCTCTCTCTTTCTCTCTCTTTCTCTCCCCCCCAACTTTGTGTTGGTCCTGAGGCTTAAACTGAGTTCTGTATCTGAACTCTTTTGCTCAAGGCTAGTGCTCTACCACTTTGAGCTACAGTTACACTTCCAGTTTTCTAGTAGTTAATTGGAGATGAGTCTCATTCACGTGTCTGCCCAGGTTGGCTTAGAATTATGATCCTCAGATCTCAGCCTCCTGAGTAGCTAGGATCACAGGCAGGAGCCACGACTCCCTAGCTTCAGAACATAACTATTCCAAGTAAAATTTAGATTATTTTAAGGCTTAAAAGCAGAGTTATAAATTTCTTTTAGAATGGCTTCATGTCACTAGGTGTTGTTGAGTTTTTCTCTTACAACATAAAATTGTAGTGTGTGCTTTAGACATCATCTTTCCCTAGATCATCAGGAAAGATTTTATCCACTGCTTATAAAAAGCGTATGTATTCTATTTACTGTGGCCATTTAGTTTTCCTTCTATCTTTTCATTTTATTGCATTCTCTTTCCATTTTCTGCTTTCTTGATGTTCGTATTTCTTGCTTCACTGCCTTATAAATTGAGGGCATTATCCGCCAGTGGTGCTGTCAAGATGGAAAGAAGAGTCGTGATGCTACTTAAAACCTGCAAGTTCATAATTTCCATAAATGTATATAATCACTTTAAAAATATTTCTACTACTAATTGTTATTATTAAATAATTAACATTTATAAATTAAAGTGATTAATTAAAATTAAATAAATTTAACTAAAATAGTACTAATAATTATTACATAGTAATATCATCATTACACAATAATTTTTGCTAGGGCTTGAACGCAAGCTTGGTCACTGTCCTTGAGACTGTTTTCCTCAAGACTGTATTCTACCACTTGAGTCATAACTCCACTTCCAGCTTTTTGGCAGTTACTTGGAAATTAGCATCTCATGGACTTTCCTTTCCAGTCTGGCTTCAAAGCATGATCCTCAGATCTCAGCATCCTAAATAGCTAGAATTACAGTAACAAGCTACTGGTATCCAGCTTTCTTTTCATTTTTAAATTTTAGATTATTCCCTTCATTTTCACCTTTTATTACATTAGGAAAAATTTGTTCTATCAATCACTTACATTGCCTCATGACTAATATTTTCCGTATGCTAATATTCCAACTCTTGGCTTTTATATTTGTATATCATTTTTGTGTCATTTTAAAAAGTGACCTTTCTTAATTATCACAGATTACTTTAAATAGCATTTGATGGTGTCATTTCAAGATCCACGTACTGTAACTTGGTGAATCATATTACTTTGAGCAATTCATTAAACTTCTCTGTACCTGAATAAACTTTATTTATTCCACAGGGAATTTCAGCTCAGCAGCATCACATTAGAGGAAAGGGATGAATACCTGAAGACCTCACATAATTTCACCCTGATGAGGGAAAATGGGTAATTTAACCAGTTAAATTAGCTCCAATGAGCAATAGCCAACACAATTTAAAATTCACTTAGATCAACAGATTTGAAATCATGAAACTTGACACTTGAAAAATCACTTAAACACATAAAAAATTTTCACAAGAAATTATCCATAAAACAAATTTAGTATTCCCATTCTTTTACAACACAAATTCACCTAAAAGTAGACCTGCATCATTAGCCTGATTCTCAGTCAGGATCTAATGAGAACAAGGGTGGTACACATATGTGTTTGCTTTTCTACTTGATTTATAATGAACCCCAAATATTCCAATTAGATACCAGAGAGGCAAATGGAATAACAAACATATTATGGGATAAGAACTGTTAAGGTGTGTTCTCAAAATCCATCTCAATCATTCGGAAAAGGACAAGATTCAACACAATAAACTGAAGACATGAGGGGATGGCCCATAGGAGTTACTCGAAATCATACAATGTTCTGTGGGTCTATGAACAAAACCCTGTTTGCTAGGAACTATCTATATGATAGGCTGATGGGAATAATCATAATGCAGTAAAACAAATGTAATAAGACTGCCCACTTGCACTTTTTTAGAAATCCCTGAGTATTTTCTTTTGAATAGGCAACATTCAACCTAAGCTGATGTGCTAGATAAATGCTACTGTACTCAGGGCTCTCTGCTATTCTCTTTGTAGTTTAACATAATGACAATAACAAATATAAACTATTAGGAAGATTTCTTATTGAGAATTATTATTCGCAGAAGACATTGAGATCACGTGCAACTTAATTTTCTTTTTCATAGTTTTTCCATGTGCAACTTAATTTTCTTTATGGAAATCCTAAGAATGAAGGCCTAACCAGTAATCTTTTTTTATTTTAATGAAGATACTGAAGTACAAATGGCTCAGGCAACCTGACCAGTATAACAAATTGACACAGCTTCATTGACCCTAGTTTGTAATTACTCCTGATTCAGGATCAATTCAATGATTTTCTTTTACCATATTTTATCTGTCTACAGAACACATATTTATCACAAATTATTTCATAAGCTTCTTGAAACCATTAGCTCTGGTAATGCATAAATCACTTCTAGTAGTTTTTAATTTCTATTTTCTGAGTTCTTCATAAATTAACTATGAATTACTCAGTTTAAAAATGAATACTTCAGCTAATATGTTCTCCAGGTAGCCTCCATTTTTTTCAGTTTTTTTGTTACTGTTTTGTTGACAGCAGTGGAATTTGAACACAAATTTGACTACATACTAGGCAAAGGATGAACACTTTTTCTATGCATCTGGCCCTGTTTGCTCTTATCATTTTTTTTCACATCATCCACACTGGTGTTTTATTATAACTGAGGAAAAAGAAAACCAACAAAATGGGTAAGAGTAAAACAAACTCAAGCAATGCATCACCAGTGATTAATTCAATATAAAGGAAAAACAAAAATAATTTTGGGGTTACTCATCCAAATTCTTCAGACTCTTCTCTTTATTTACCCATCTGATCATTTTTTTGACAGTCCTGGGCTTGAGCTGAGGGCCTGAGCACTGTCCTTGGACTTTCTCAAGGCTACAGCACCACCACTTGAATCACAGCACCACTTCCAGCTTTTTTCTATGTATGTGGAACCGAGGAATCGAACCCTGGTCTTCGTGCATGCTAGGCAAGCACCCTACCACTAGGCCAAAATTCCTGGCCCCATTTGGTCATTTTTAAGATAGAGTCTTCAATTTGGCCCAAGCCTATTTCAGACTTTCTATCCTAGCTAGAATGACTTGTGTTCACCAACAAATCAGCTTCTTTTGTTCTGAGACTAGATCTTGTCATCTCTTTGCCCAAACTAACCTCAAACACTGATTGTCTTCATTTATGCTTATTAATTAGCCAAGATTACAGATGTGAGCCACTAGCCTCCAGAGCATCCACTCTATCTTTCTTATTTTTTTTTTTACTTTTCAGGTTTTACATACTACTCCCATTCATTTTATTTTGCTGTTATTTCTTAAACAATCCTTCACATGAGTCATCTGTTCTAACCTGTCAAATGCCATTCACTAAAATTAATAACAACTTTTATATGGGAAAAAGTTGAAAGATCATTTGGTTTCTTTATGTCTTTATATCTCTGCAGGTACTGGATACTTTTTAAACTAGGTACTACTCTCAATATTTTGAGTTATGTTTACTCTCAGAAAGTATACTAGGACTCAGTAAGTGTAACTTGTCAAAAGACAAAGTGAGGAAGTCTGTGACAGGATGAAATTGAAGCAAGAAATGGGTCATGAACCATTTTCTCTATATTTAGGAGGAGGTGAGTACACTGTAATACACCATGCTCTAAATCTTAAAACTCATTGCACCAGTTTCCTGTGATAAATGTGTCAACTTCCAGACCGCTAGTTTCTAACGTGAATCCATATTTTGGTTATGTTTTATATAACCAAATACAGAGAAATACTCTAGATTTGTTGCAGATGTACCACTTTACAGTGTTATTAATATTCTAACAGAAAAGAATGAACAAATCAAATAAACAAAAAAATGGTCTTCTCGTTTGTTTTCCAGGATGATCTATGAAGTGCCCTTTGTGACTGTTGAACCGCAGTACTCTACAGAAGGAAAATCAAGTGTGATGTAGAATTTCCCCACACAAAATATTGCCTGCAAGCTGGGTGCTGGCGGTTCACACCTATAATCCTGACTACTCAGGAGGCTGAGAGCTGAGGATCACAGTTCAAATCCAGCCCAGGCAGGAAAATCCAAGAGTTGCTTATTTTCAATTAACCACCAGAAAACCGGAAGTGATAGAGCATTAGCCTTGACCTGAAGAGCTCAGGGTCAGTGGCCAGGACAAGATTAAGGCCCGCATCGACAGAAAAAATGAAATATCTGTGTCTTTCCTTACTACTTATTAAGCCACAATTAAGATTCACATATTAGTAATTACAATGATATATATTGGATCTGTGTTCCCTAGACATTAATTTGTTACATTATCAGCATTTGTCTTCCTGCATAGGTCATTTTTAATCAAGGGCAGATAAATATCTATTCTACAATAGGCATTTGGTTTAATTAAATATTATGACAGACCTCAAGCAAAGAATCAGTGTTGAAGGAAGCCCAACAATGGTGGTCTGGGTGTGAGACCGAAACCAAGGAAATTAAGAAGAATAAAAAAGAGGCAAAGATACAAGATAGTACGAACCACTTCTTTTAGAACTTTCTTTATAGTTTTTCAACTTAACGTCTTGATTCAAAAGGAACACACAGGGCTGGAGATGTGGCTCACGAGGTAGAACACTTGGCTCAGAAGTGCAGGGTCCCATGTTCAAAACCTCAATCCCACAAAAAGAAAAAAAATAGTAATTAACTAAGTAGAAAAATGAAAAGAATCAAGAAAATAGAATTTGTTAGTTCTGCAGCAGCCGATTTTATTTTAAAAGAAGCATTTAGTTATACACCTTCCCTAACTACACGTCTTAATGTCTTTCCTACATCATGAATCTATTATTCCTTAAAAAATGCAAAAACTGTGAAAGAACCTAGCAAGGTATGTTTTGAACATTCCATTGCCTCTTGCCAAACAAGATAACGTAATAGAATTTTGCAGAATACGAGGGAAATCATACCACACAACTTTAAAGTTGGAAGTGATTTCTCTAACTACAGTTAGAGAGTTGAGACAAACAACTGGAGACAGCCATAGAGAACAGTGTTAGCCACAGTGTACAGAGAGCAGCTTACCCAGACTAAAGTGACTACATTATACAATAGAGAAATAGAAGAGAATAATTGCTTTCCAAGAAATTGTTTCCACAGACAAATACACTTGACACTTGTTTTGCCTCAAGACTAAGTAGCTGTGTCCTCTAGTAATCAATTACTAGCCAAAAGAAAAGCACAGTGATAGTCACTCAGATGAGATAATAGCTACATTAAACTGATGATTAAAATAAATCAGGACAGGGATGTAAAAACAGCAAATACAAATGGGTAGTAACTTGGATTGATAAATTCTCTTGAGAAATGTCGAGTTCTTATTCTTGAGTATACGTGGTTTCATTTGCTTCTTACAGGTCATGGGGTACTATTGGTATTTTGCTCTGGTTTCTGTTTAGCTTTACCACTTCCTAATGTTAAGATTCAGGGCAGGTTGTTTAAACTCTTCCTGACTTTGCACCTTCCTCTTTGAAACAAAAGAGAATAGTAGCTACTTCACAAGTTTGTTGTAAAGTTCTTTTTTGTGTGAATGCATACATGCTGAGTGCATATAACAGGGGCTGAAGCTTACCGCAATATTTAACTCAAATTCTTTCTGTCGTGGAGCTAATAGAACCCTGTTTTCCTAGTTTTGCGGATTGAAACACATCCCAATATCCAAATATTCTTAAGGTCAATGTATGTAGAAATTCACAATGACTTCAAATTTAAAGTAATAATGCAGTGTTTTATGTCATATCCTTTTCAATATTTCCAATCATGTGTAAACGGGCTTCATATTTCTGTAGACAATCTGTTCAGTGTTCAAATGAAGCAGGAAAAAAAATGAAGTGAAATAACCTTCAGTGTTTATTTGAGAAAAATACATTCAGCCTCACAGACCCTGGGGTTATTATCAGAATTACAGATACAGAATTCTATAATTCTGGAATTCTGGATAATATCTGAATTTCGGAGAAAATCAAATTTTGGATGAACCCCAAATTCAGTCCCTTCTAGAAGAGAGCAAGAAGCTCTGAAGGCAATGAACAAAATGAAAAGAGGAAATTTCTTTTTGAGAGGGAATAGTTATACTACCAGCAGAATCAACAATATCTTTGATAAAGTCCTAGATTAAAGACCTAAGCCCTGAGACCTGTGTGTTAGTTTTCCAACTATTGTAACAAATATCACGAGACAATCAACTTGCAAAGAGAACGGGCTTGTCTGCTCATCTGTTTGGAAAGCTCTACCACTACCGATTTTTGTTGCTCTGTGTTGAGGCACAGAGTTCACATAAGGGTAACTTATTCAACACATGTCCAAGAAGGAAAAAAAAACAAGGGCTGGGGTGTAGCTCTGTAGCAAAGTGCTTGACTAGCAAGTACAATCCCCAGTACTGAAAATGAAAAGACCAATATATATATATATATATATATATATATATATATATATATATATATATATAATGAACAAAAAAAGGTTAAAAAAGAAACCCAAACAAGGCAGAAAAATAAAAGAGAGAAGAAGACATGTGGGTTCTACACTCCCACTCAAAGCATGCAACTAACAGGTCCTTAACTCTTAAATTGTCATCATCTCTCAATAATGCCACACCGAGGACACAGCCTTCCATATGGCCACCTTTGAAGGAGATTTGTGAGCCAAACAACTGCAACCTCATTGTGTTTCTGTGGGGATTAATCAGCCTGCAAAAAGTGATGAAGATTAAATATGGCTATTTGGTGAACCCTAATCTTACCTGTCTAGTGGCCTTATAAAAGGAAATTAGAACACACAGACATCAGGGATGCTTGTAGAGGCGGCACAGTGAGAGTGCAGACATCTGAACTCTCAGGTGACAGGAGAGAAGCCAATCCTACCCCACATGTCACATCCATGCTCCCCATAAAGACATCCAGCCTCCAGATCCATGAGAGGATACTGCTGTGAACGCCACCCTCAAAAACAGTATAGTATATGGTAGCAATTATCCTTAAGGGTATTTAAATAGTATAAGTCTGAGGGTTTCTAATCTTTGAACTTTTAACGAAATTCACATAACTTTATATAGAAGTTTGATAGCATGATGTTTCTGGGAAGGTAAGGAATCATGAATCACCCCCCCTTGCCCCCGCTCATAGATAACCTTATTTACAAGTTCTATTATATGTAGGTAATGAGCTCATGATCACAAATAAGGGACTGTACCTCCGTCCCTTAGTTTGTGATCAAGGATCATCACAGAACTATCCAGAGTTCTCATTCTCCATTGACAGACTTAGGACTGAGGTCAAAGGACTGGCTACAAGTGCATAAAGATAGAGAATGAACATAATTACAATAAAAAAAAACCTGTCTTTCCAAAAGGGATTGTCGGGGATTGGAGATATGGAGATCTCTGTAAAAGCTGTACAGTTCTTTAGAGAAAAAAATGGCTCCTCTTGCAGATTTACAGGAATTGACTTCCTTAATCAACAAAGCTACCTAATAAAATTGTAGCTAGTTCACAGAGAGATTGCTTTTTCTACATGGAAATATAAATCCAAAAGGAAAAGAAACTCTCCTACTAAGTTATTGATAAGTACCAAAACAATGGAAACATTTCTTTCTGTATATCTTTGAGGAGGCAATTAGCTTCTATTTATAATTAAGAAAGGAATCATCAGAGTTCTCTTCATTTGTATATGAATAAATACTTCTCTGATGAAAGAAGCCTGAATTAGTTCAACCATCTGGATTATTATTTTCCTTTTCCATTAATTGGCATAGTTAAAGGGCAAGAAACAAATAGATAATCAGTTGCATACACAAATGAAAACAAGAGTAAAAATAAACGTTTATAATTTAAGAAGACGATTTAAATATGAAATACAGCAGGCGCTGGTGACTTATGCCTCTAATCCTAGTAAGTAAGAACCTTGAGATCCAGCAGTTCTCAATAGGAGGCCAGCCCATGCAGAAATGTTTATGAGATTTTCAATGAGACTGCACCTCCAAAATAACCAGCATAAGCAGGGTAGAAAGTCTTGGATTTGAATCCTCAGTATCACATAAACAAAACAAAACAAAAAAAAGCTGGAAGTGGTGATTTAGCTAGCCTTGAGCAAAAGAAGCTCAGAGATAGTGTCCAGGCCCAGAGTTCAAGTCCTGGACCTGCCAAATAAATAAATAAATTTCTCTTCTCTTTTTTTCCCCTTATGGTTAATATTGGGTTGTTACTGTATCTGACTTTGTTACCTGGTATATTTGTATATATTTTTATTTTTTTATTTGGAATAGGCAAGGGAAGGGTAGAAAACAAGATGATTGGGAGGGGGTAGAGGGAGGGAAATGGAGACAAAAACCTCAGAAGTGAGTGAGAAGTAATGCACCTCCTACCTGATGAATGTAACTTGTAACCTCTCTATACATTATCCCAACAATAAAATAAAAATAAATTAATAAACAAATAGAATGAGAGCGGGAAGGTACACCTTTTGCCTTAAGAAAGAACTTAATTGAAAAATACATTCTTTATATTTTAGATATTACAATTTATGCTGTTTGAAAAGTCAAAATCCTTCCCCTGTAATTTTTCTTGATCTTCAACTCCTTGCAAAATCCATTCTACATCTCTTAAGTTCTTGCTTGTATCCAGATGTTTAAAAATAATAATGAATAAGTGAGGGGAATTTGTTGTATTCTAGATCCCAGAAGTCAAAACTTCCATTCATTTTTATCTTGTTGTGAAAACCTATCATGTTAGAAAATCTACCTGGTTGCTTCCATTAAACCATCTTGCAAGACCTGCCTCAGGAGATGTACAAAAGCTTTGTTTAACAAGGTGTTTCCTTCGGTCATATCCAGGCTATTGCACGTTGTTTCCTTTTGATCTTTTCTGAGATCAAAAGTGAAAAAGCAAGGGAGACAGATTGGAGGTCCAATGAGAAATCCTTTGCAGCCTGATTGGAGCCACTCTACCTGAAGCACACCTTTCTCTTAGTTGGTAAAGTTTGTATTCTGAGGAGGTCTCTTATTGTAAAGTGAATGCAACTGATGGTCTAAACATACTACTTATTTTTTAATGTAAAATTTCTGCCTTTCTAAAATGGAATGCTTTCCCACAATATTTGTCTGTCAAATCAACTTTGAAAGCTCTTATTTTTGATGAGAAACCTGCTTGCTTTTTCATACACCACTGTGACTGGTACTCTTGCTACCAACGTGAGTCAAGTTTAATGCTAAGAAATCATGAATTCAATAGATTGTCCCAAAATAATGTCCTTCAAAGTTCACTTCTAAAAACTGCATGGGGACTTACCTCAATCTTGTCTTTGTTCTCTAGTTTTAATTTGCTTGGAAGTAAATGGCTGGCTTGTCAGGAGCTCTACCTGGGGTTAGGTGACTGGAAGTTGTCTTAGTGTGTATGTAGGTTTGCTTGTCCATGGTAAGATTCTGCTTTAGTTATGTGCTAATAGTTACTCACATTACTTTGTCACTTTATGCTGAATTTTTTTTGCTAGTCTTGGGCTTGAGCTCAGGGCCTGAGCATTGTCGTTGGACTTTCTCAAGGCAAGAAATCTACCACTTGAGCCTCAGCACCACTTTCGGCTTTTATCTATGTATGTGGTACTGAGGAATTGAACCCGGGTCTTTGTGCATGCTAGGCAAGCACTCTACCCCTAGGCCAAACTCCCAGCCCCTATGCTAAAAGGCAAAATATTCAATACTGATTTTGACATTCAACCATACCAGTTCTCTTCATTCATGGACTACAACCAGATAGCACATATTTTTAGATTTATGACAAGAAGTACTGATGTCTGGACATTTTAAAGGTAAAATGGAAGTAGTAAAAATCTGCCATTTGTATTACTTTTGAGTCTGTCACTCAAACTTAGTGCATACACTGATGTACGCGAAGACATGAATATTTAATACGCTAATAGACTTCATTTGTAAAGTGTACTACTATTTAAACTGACAATGGTGTATAGTCTTTCAACAAAATTAAGGGTACCTTAGTTTTTAATAATCAAAGAACCACAGGGTCAAAAATTTTCTTGAGAAAAGACACAATGCTTTCTCTGAGTTTTATCCCAATGAAATTTCACCGTGGATGCTCTATGAGCTACAAGGTTGCTAGAAGAACCAATGGTGTTTCACTCAGAATTTGTGTTAAATTGTCACATTTTGCATTCCCATGATCTCTCTTTTCTAAAGAAGTTGATTATCTATAAAGATTAATTGATACACCAAGTACTGATACACCGAGTATGCATGTATAGATATATATGCATATGCATACATGTTAACATAACTAGGATTTTTATAAGAATATCTATGACCAACCATTGCAGATAAATATAAACAATTTATGTGTTACTCATCTATAATTCTTTCGGAAAAATCATTTACAAGTTAACTGCTTTTAATTTATATATATATATATATATATATATATATACAGATATATTTAGCACAGGGTTCAAATCTAACCGTCCTGTCTAGCAATTAGCTTCTCAACTGTATTTACTACTTAGCTAAAAATCATTATGGCTGGCTGCAATTTCCAAGCATGCTTTGTTCTCATTGCCTCAATAAGTAACTAGAACACTTTAAATGACACTTCTTAAGTCTTTTTATAAATATTTGGAAACAGGTCCTTAGTATTACATTTATCAACACTTATTGGGAATGTCTGTCATTTGTACTAAAATGAAGTAATTCATTTTGAGAGGCAACCATTATCATTGAGTCTTTATCAATCATGTCAGCATTATAATGAGAAATTCTAAAAGAGGTTGAGGTAAGAGTTTCTAGATGGGGGAGGTGGGGAGAAGGGTAATGGGGACCAAGATATGTGAAAGGGTATCAGTGTATGTGAATTAATGCACCTTTTATCTGGCAAATATCATGTAACCCTTTTATTAATTACAATAAAAATATTTTTAAAAAATAACAAAAAAATAACAGCAACAACAAAAAAGAGTTTCTTCAGATTTGCCACTACAGCTTTCAGAGCACACCATCTCTTCATAAAGTACACGTAACACTAGACCAAATGGAGTCCAGGAGATGAATTGTCCCACTTCCAGGGAAGAGAGTTTACTGCATTCTTTGTCAACAGATTTTCTGTCTTGAAGACTTGACAAGAATATTTCCATAACACATTCTCCCATCATTATTGTGTTGTTCCCCATGTTTCTTACCATAAAACATTATAGGTTTAACAGTCATGGGAAAGGCTGGTGAGTGTTTGCATGGAAGAGACAAATGCCCTAGTAACCTAGAACTTCCATGGGATAAAGTAGGTTTCAATGTTCATATCCCATATTTGCAAGGATTGCAAGACATAAAGTGTAGAAAACTTTACTAGTCCACAATCAATGTGGTAAATTTACTTTCTTCACAATTAGTTTCAAGAATCTCAGAAAAAATTAAGGCTATCTTGTCTATGAAGATATAGACAGATAGATCGATGATACATCTTTATATATCCATATAGTTATAAATCTATATAGATACAGACATATACATATACAATAATTGAATCACTACAAAATTTGACCTTCAGATAAGACACAAATTAGTTAGAATTATTATCAGAATAATTTAGAATTTTTCACTATTATTTCTATTTTCATATACATTTATTGTAATTAATAGAAGGGTTATGTTATATTCACCAGATAGAAGGTGCATTACTTCACAAACATTGACACCCTTTCTCATCTCTTAGTCCCCATTTGATTTTTCCTAAAAAATCTAAAGCATATTCTTAACATGTTAATTATTCATGACCACATTTCTAATAAAAATAGAATCAGAGGAAATAAGAACCTATGGAATAAAATTTAACAGATGCTATTTTTTGTTGTTGTTTACTAAAATCAATCAATGTACTTTACAAAACAACATGAAAAACTCACAAAGTTATTCAAATGAATGATAAAAATTCCCCACAGCTTAAGGTCTTAAGGGGGGGAAGAGTTGGAATGTGTGTGTGTGTGAGAGAGAGAGAGAGAGAGAGAGAGAGAGAGAGAGAGAGAGAGAGAGAGAGAGAGAGAGAGAGAGAGAGAGAGAGATTTAAGTGCTTTTCCATCTACTCTTGCTTGTGTGGGGTGTGGGAGCAGCTGTGAGAGGCGGGCTCCACCTGTATGTCCTAAAGGCATGAGACCAGCACTGATAAATTGCTGCAGGACAGTGCACTGTGAACTTTCATTTAGGAGGTGATGGGTTTAGTTCTTTCTCTAAGTAGATCATTTTGGTCTCCTGTCTGAGGAAAAGCATTAACCCTCACTCACCAAACAGTAAAACGCTCTAAGGTCTTCCTGATAGAGTGTTATTTCACCCAGATCATAGTGATGCCTACATCCTTATTACCTCCCTATCCTACAACATGAAAAATACTGAAGGATTAGTCAATATTTCAGCCTCTGCAGCTCTTTTGCGGATGCAGGTCAACTATTGTACTTCCTGTCATAGCAATAGATTCTTCAGGAAGAAATGAACAGAGGAAAGGGGAAAGAAGTAGCATGATGAGTTCACCAGTTACTAAAATGCCAAATACTAAAAAAATATATACAAAAATGAAAACCCCATAAATGGAAATTAAAAGAGCTAGGAGCAAAGCAAATGACATGCATTCAATAAAGGAGAGATGGTTCCCAAGGAAAGAGAAGCCACAAATGTTCAGCTGAGTAAGATTTATTCGTTCTTTTAGTAAGAGAAAATATGGTTGTTTTGCCCAAAATGTGTTACATGAGTATCACCTCTAAAAAGAACTTACATTTTCTGCCAAAACAGCTATTGACTTGCTGAAATCTATATACTGCTCTACCCATGCCTCTTAGCAGCTCGGTTTATAGAATAAAACATTTATGCTTTGGGCATGGAAAGAATTTTAATTAATATTGCCTTACTTGGTGAAATTAGAACATAAGATATATATATATATATATATAATGTGTACGATATACCTGGTAATACTAAGAGCACCTGTGACAATCAACAATAATGATTTTTTTTACATTTCTTACACATCTAATAATAACTATCTAATAATACACCTCAGCCTTTGACAGGAGTCAGGAAAATCCCAGAAATTATAGAATAATTACATTGTGGGAATTTTGCAAATTTCTCAGTAGGCCATTTAAAATATTAATTATAATTTACAATGCCCTTTAGGAAGCAGAAGTCCGGTTTCAAAGAAACCTTGCATTTTTGTCAGCTTCAGAGAATCAAGCAAAAATCAGACACTCACACATTCATGTGAGAAACATACATTTACCAGAATGAATGGAAATATATGTATACAAAATTACTCTCAACATGCCCAGTCACCAAATCAACATTAATCACCACGACCACATCACTAAATCCATGTTCTCTGGTTCTCTCTCCCTCTGCCTTTAAACCTTCTTACCTCTCTGCCTCCTTGCGCAGACTCCAATCTTTTCAAATTTAAGCCCTGAAAGGAGAAAAAGGAAAAACAACCATATAGTGTTGCTGACAAAGAAGAAACTAATAATTAGTACTGAGGCAAGACCACTGAAGAAAATAACTCATAACAAAAAACATTTAGGCAGTTGTGATTATCTTACATGTGCGCTTGATATGTGTGAGACAGAAAAGTATTACTTTCGGAGAATAGTGGTATACAAACATCTCTCGCTAAACCTTAAGACCGTATGTAAAATGAAAGAATTCATTTGTTCTAAACAATGCTTGCTCTCTGCTGAGATCTCAGCCTCGATGGCATAATTGACTCTGGAAATACCGCATGCAACAGGCATGTGAGGAACAGAAAGTTCCCGCTTCTCTCCCCAACCCCCGCCTCCTGCACACAGTAGGCTCCACATTTAAAGGGGGCTAATGAAAATCTAGCAGTAATCCTGACGTACCAGTGTTTATCCAGAAAATATTTAGGATTTGGCCTTTACGACTCTATTTCTATTTTTAAAAAATAATAGGGATTTAGGACTGACAAAAATACTTTCCTCTTATGTATTATCATAAACATCTTCTACAACAGGAGGGAGTAAGTATGAAATCCCTAATATATGCTTTCATCTTTTCCACAGCAAACTAATTGTTAAATGTCCTGGAAGCACAAGATATAGAATCAAAGTGTTTATGTATCTATCTATCTGCCTATCTATCTACCTATCTATCTCTCTATCTACCTATCTATCTATCTACTTTTCATCTTTACTTATCTTTGTTGATTTACTTTATTTAGAAAGGCAATGTAATGAAATAATGAAAGAGTCTTTTCTAATCTCAATGATATCTTCATTCCTACCTGATAATTTCTTGTCTTCAGTGAATGATGTAGAAATTGCAAAACAAACATATGTGGTGTGGCTGGGAGAAGTGACTCACGCCTGTAATCCTAGCTACTCAGGAGGCTGAAATCTGAGGATCAAGGTTCAAAGCCAGCTGGGACACAAAAGGACCTAAGACTCTTATCTCCAATTAACCTCTAGGAAAAGGGAAGTGGGGCTTGGCTCAAGGGTAGAGTGGAAGCCTTGAGCTGAAGAGCTCGGAGACAGTGCCCAGGCCCAAGGGTAGGGTGGTAGCTTTGAGCTGAAGAACTCAGGGACAGCGCCAAAGCAGAGTTCAAGCCCCATAACAAAAAACAACAACAACAACAACAACGAACATATATGATCTCACAGTCTTTTACTCTTTTGGTCGGTTTTCCTTCTTTTTCCTCACCTATTATTTCACCTCCTCCTTTCTCTCCCACTCCTCCTCCTTACATTATCTTATAGTACACACCATTGATTTGTTTACTATTACCAGGCATCATGTGCACATCGGGAATACCAAAATCATCCATCAAAAGTGGCCAACATTGAGATCGTTATGAAAATGAAGCTTCAAGACAAGAATATCAGACACGGAAAATTTTTCTTGAATAATGAGGGCTCTGCATAGCTTGGAAAAGGAAACCAGCTAGTATCTAGCTCTGCATGTCCCTTACATTCAAACCCAGACACCCTGGAAGACAACGTGCATGTCAGTAAAACTCCAAGCGTGCTTCATTCAGTGTGCATAAAAGACGGAGGCATTCAATCTGTATTTTTTCCTATTTCTTCTATTACTCAGTAATTTTAAGTGGGTGAGAAATATTGTATTTTTATGCTAGATTTAGTTGTATGACTTGGGGTTTTTTTTGAAGACATTGGGTATACTTGCAAGTAAGAGTGAGTCTTTGGATACAATATTTAATGTTTTGGGAATGCATCACCCTGTAATTGTCTATTGAGTTAGTTCATCTTTGTTACAAAGGCAAGCATAGCTTTTATTTACATAGTATCTGTTTATTCAGGGAAGAGTCCGCACTCTGGATGGTAGAAACACAAGAGTTCCCAAACTATCCCTGGTCTAAGTGTATTTCTATTTCAATTTCCCTAGTAAGGACTATTTTTTTTCTTTTGTTTGTTTTTTCACGTTGTTCTTTTCTAATCTACATGCAATTAATTTCATACAACTTATGCAAAGATTATGATACACATGAAGATTCTAGGGCCAACGACTATAGAATGACTCAATTAACCAAACAGCAACACATAAGACAAGGGATATTTTTAAAAATTATATATATACCAAGGAACAAAGAACTGTTTCCTGTGTCATTTACATATATCTTGCACAATGGATAGTCATTTTTATATTTTGTATAATTTCCACTAAAACATTTTAGAGTATTTCAGAAATAAGTTTTTTGAGACAATCTGACTCTTAAAAAAATAAAATAAAATCCAGGACAGCCAAATTATTAATCCATATATATATACACATATATAACATACAAATATATCACAAATAATATATAAAATGAAATATAATTAAAGTTTATAGAAGATATATTTTATAGTTAAATAATATATGTAAGCATTCAGGAGTTCCTAGAACTAATGCAAGATTTATAAAATTTTTAATTGATTTAAAGCCTACTTCATTACTCTTCAACAGTATACACGTAATATTTTTTCAATATGTCTAGAGCAAATTATATTTAAAATATTCTAGGGGATATGGTTGGGAAAATATATTTCCTTCACTATACATATTTTCTTATTAAAGAGTCGAAATTGTTTGCATTGATCAAAATTTATCACCCAAGACCAAATCAAAATGTTAGAAATTGTTGGTAGGGGAAAAAAATTATCCTGGAGCAAATGTTCTACAGTGTGCTAAATTTAGATGGTTTATAAGGCATTAACGAAGGAAAACCTTTAACTCAGAAAAATAGAATTTCCTACCAGAAATCTCACCTGCTTTCAGACATCTGACTGAAACACAATAGCTGTGTTTATCTCTATCAAAAAAATCATAGAGGAAAAAGGAATATACCTTCCTTCATAGTGATTAAAAATCTTTCCTCAATTACTGTCTCTCATAAAGCTTTCCCCAGTTTCCCTATAAATGAAAATAGAACATCTTGACCATTATCTTGAGATTATAATTGGTTTGTTTGGATTAGATGGCAGGCACTCTGCATAGCACCTTATATGAATAGTTTATGCCTTCTGCTTTCATTGAGATGCAAGTGACATTCTTAGTCACCTTTTTCTTTTTTTCTGATTTTTTGCACCAGGAAAACTGAGGTAAAAAAGTGAATTATTAACTTGCCTAAGGAGATATGGCTCAAGTGAAGTAGGTTCGAATATTCAACCCAGAGTATGTGATTACAGAGCAACTGAACAACTTCCAAAATCTACTGCAACAACTTTACATGTGTCCAGAGGAATCTAAATGTGTATTATGTAAATATGAAATAAATGGGAATACATATTAGAAAAATATGAATAACTTATAAATGAGAAAGCCTAATTCCAGAACAAAATATATATCTGAAGAAGTAAATGTAAGATAATACATTATGAAAATAACTGGGGGGAAAGAAAGAAAGTTAAGGTAAATGACATTGAATTCCAGAGTCTCTGACTCCTTGGGCTGGGGGGTGGAAATGTGAAACTCAATTGAAATATTTCCTGGGGCTGACAAAAGATTAAAAGAAAATTAATGTTACTGTACGGCACAAATAACATTTCCTGGGGTTTGTGATTATCGTTGCTCTAGGCGAACTAAAATATTAAACGACTGCTACCATGCCCCTAGTTCTACCAGTTTTCATGTTGGCATACTGAATAACTTAAATTTCTTCTGCTTCAGGGACTTGGGTCTTCATATTTTATGAGTTTTCTACAGTGAAGTTTGCCCAGCAACTGGGTAATTTCACAAAGAAGGCAATTGTATAGCTTGCATATGTATTATATTAAGTAGTACCTTTCTTTGAAATTGAATACATTTATTTACTCTGTAGCTAAGCAAACAAAAGTTCTAGAAAATAGAACCCTAGTCCACTAACTATTGAATATTGTAGATATATTTGCATTGGTGTGCATGTTTAATCCTACAAATAGACTAAAGCTATTATGATCATTTCAAACCAAAAAATCATCCCTTTATTCTTCAGTAGTCATAGCAAAATACTTCTTCGCCATTGATATGAGAACAAAAATGCACAATTTTCTTTGAGGAGAATCTGAATCATCAAATACAGTGATGTCTACACACAATAAAGTCTGAGCTTGCCATATTTTCAGTGAATAGTGCCGTGGTTTGGAGACTGTGTGTATATGGCCCATATGCATTCAGATTTTGAAAGCTGCCCTCCAGGGCCTATTGCAAGGTGACTCGCGCCCTCAAAGAGATGAATACTGTTTTCAGAGAGAGTTAGCTTTCCTAAGAGCAAGGTGTCAAAGTCAGCTTCCCTCCTCACCTTGTAAACTCTTCCACAGCTTTACTTTCAAGTGCTCCGTCACCCAAACACCACAAGACCTCACTGGAGGCCTAATAATTGCAGGGCCCAGCCTGGAGATTTCAAAAGATGAGCGCTAGCCTCTTTTTTTTTTTTTTTTTCATTTTGTTATCACAGAAGGAAACACACAGATATAGGTAGGTGGCGTTTCTCAGTCTTTCAATACTACTCGCACTTCTTTAGCTATGTCATTCTTTAAGAAAAAGAACCTTCAAGGGCCAGGAGTTTGGCCTAGTGGTAGAGAGATTGCCTAAGCACGAATGAAGACCCAGGTTAGAGTTCTTGGTACCACATATAGAGAAACAGCTGGAAATGGTGCTGTGGCTCAAGTGGTAGAGCTCTAGCTGCGAGGAAGTCCAAGGGCAGTGCTCAGGCCCTGAGTTCAAGCCATACAACTGGCAAAAAAAAAATTAAAAAAAGAAAAAGAAAAAAGAACCATCGAGAAGATCTAGCACAAAATCTCTACCATTGACAACCAATACCCTAGTTCACCCATTTTGCTATATACACTTGAGTAAGTTCATGGCTAATAAATTCTAAAATATTCATTCATAGATTATTAGATCCAGGAATGGAAATTACCATAGTCATGAAATAAAAACTATATGCCCCTAATATTTAAAATAATGTGTTGTAAAGGCAAACCAGTACTCTGGATACTGGCTTTTTACTTCAAGTGCTACTTTTCCCCAAATGTATGTTAGTTTGCGAAGCTGACAAATTTTTTTAAAAAAGCTCATTTCTTCCCTTAATCCCTCTGAAGGATCTCCACAATTTTAAATAAATAGCCCTTACCATTAGATTACAGGATTTTGCCTTTGTTCAAGTTGCTTTTAAAAAATGACTATCATGTTGAATGCCTAGCATTAGTTTCTGTGTATCCATTCAAAGTCTCTGCTTTAAATGTGCATCATGTACTACTGCATTGTCTGAGCCATTCTAGTAAAGTTTCAATATTAGACAAATAAATCAGAATGTGTCAAAAGTCCACTGCAGGAGGCCTTATTTTATTAAATGTGTTTGTTTCTCACATTATTAATTTCTAGAAACAGCAAAAAAGGAAAAGAATACTAAATGTGTCATATGAGACTGCAAATCAGAAAATGAACAAAAGCAAAAATTTCTTCTGACAGATCAATAGTCCGTATATTTGACAGATCAATGCTTCATGATGTAATTGACTGTCCTTTAAAGCCTAAAGACTTAGTGAAAATAAAATAACCACTTTCATTATCTCCTGAAATTCCATTGCATTTAAACTATGAACTTCTACAAATTAGATCATCTAAGAAATCCAGGTACATTGAGATAAAAATAATTGAGGAAATTTTAATTCTCCCAATCTTATAATAGTATAACATATTTTAAAAGTCAGATGATCCTTTAAATACATAATTGGTTGTCATTCAATGTCCATCTAGACTAGCATGGGGAAAATAGATTTTAAGGTGGTTTTTTTGTTTGTTTGTTTGCTTTTGTTTTATGGGTTTGTTATTGTTGTTGTTGTTGTTGTTTTGCCAGTCCTGGGCTTGAGCTCAGAACCTGATCATTGTCCTTAGACTTTCTCAAGGTTAGAGCTCTACCACGTGAACCTCAGCACCACTTCTGGCTTTTTTCTATGTATGTGGTACCGAGGTCTTCAAGCTTGCTCGGCAAGCACTCTACCACTAGGTCAAACTCTCAGCCCTGAGGTTAATTTTTGGACAGTAACTATAATTATCTGATTCTTTGATTTATCCAAATGGAAGTGAAAATTTGGAAAACTTTGGTATTAGGGCTTGAATTCAGAGCCTGGGCTCCATCCCTTAGCTTTACTGCTTAAGGCTGCCCTCCTGTCATTGGAGCCACACCTCCCATTATGGTTTCTCTGGGTTACTGAAAGTAAGAATCTCAAAGACATTCCTGCCAGAATAGGAATAGAATCTCAATCCTCAGATCTCAGCTTCCTCAGTAGCTAAGATTAGGTTTGTCATTCTAGCCTTCTGTGAGGAAAGGTGTCTTCCACATATTAAACCAAGACAGACAAGATCTTTTGCATGTTATTTACATTAAAATATTGGATAAATGTCTTCTATAATACTTATGTCATGTGAGCGTTAAAAAAAGCAACAGCTTCAGAAATCATCTAGCCTATGCTTCTAATTTTTTAAGAGGAAATTAAGGCTCAGAAATAGGAGTAGGACTACTGAAGATTTCACAGATAGTTACTGAAGGCCTTCTTGCAGATAATGCAACAGATGCAATATTTGTTCTACTTCTCTACCTAAGTGGAAAGTTGGCTGTCTATTCACACTTGTGTTTTTTACATATGGTTCTGCTTATTCTTTTACTGTAATGTGGATGACCTGTTTTTAGGAAGTAACACTTTTCAGTTTGCCCTTTTCTTTTTCTTTGTGAGGCACCTTCAGTTTCAGGATTTTTAATTGTTTGTCTGACACCATGGGAACAATCTTGGCTGCAAAGCAGGCCAGGTGAGTCCCCAAGGTTTACTGCTCTGTGCTTCATTTCTCTTCAGTTGCTAACTGTGAGACCATTTGGCAACTGTTGACTCAGAGCCTTAAGATAATTAGCTTTGCCTCAGAATGGCATGCATACTTTTTTTGGTTAGGAACAAAGTACACAACATATTTTGAAACCCAATGCTATCATTTGGAGAATGTGACCCATTTTGGGTAACTTTTTCATACTTTTGAAGATAGTTTGCATGAAAAAAATCCCTTCTGAATTATTTCTAGTATCATCCCAAGCATGTCTTGTTCTGAAGAAAGGGAACCAGAAAATGCTGAAGGAATATAATACTACAAATTGGAGTATAAAATGCAAAGCATATTTTAATTAAAGTGGGTGAATACACTCTTTAATACAGTAATTGCACACCTCATATAATTTTATTTTATAGATATAAGTATACTTAGCACTTGCCATTTAGAATATATTACTACATAACAAATATACCAGTGTTTCCCTAACATCTTAATTCTGTCATATTATTGTAAAAGAAACACAGATGAGTTCTAAAGTGATGTCCATAAAATCCTCAGGATGATAGGATAAAAAATTACTTACAACTTCTATACATATGTAGATATTAGATAACAGCCTCATTTTAAACTCAATGAATTTTTCCATTAACTGGAAGTGAATTTCTAAAGGAAATTTTTTTCAAGTGAGAAAAACTAGATAGTACTCTGCAGATTTTATGATCTTTAGTCATTACAATGTATAAGATATAAGAAAAAACTACGTCTATATGGAAGCTTAAAATCAGAACAAAGATATCATTTTATTTCCAACTTTGGAGTAAATACATCATGGGCTGACATCCAATCAAATGCTTTTGCTTAATAGAAAATAGAAACATTGATTCTCTGACATGGAATTCAAGACTCTTACACAAAAATTTTGGTCAGTTTTCACTTGTGATCTCTTTTTAAATTAATAGAACAGCTTCATTATTCCATATAATTAATATCACATTAATTATATCTCAATATTTACCATTATATCACACTCAAAAACATTCCTCAGTATCTTGTATCTTTATAGGTTTCCATGTTCTTTCTTACAAAAAGTTATCCTTGAACATCTTTGCTATAGAAATTTTAAAGCCTGACAGAGTTCAAAGGTCACTTCTTCCCAGAGGTCTCTGAAGTGTTCTTAAAAAGAATTCACCTTTCCTTTTCTTCCAGTTCCTTATTCCTTTGGGCACCCACTAAATTATGCAACATGGACCTCTGCTGTGTTGAACACTCAAGTGCATCCTTCTCTGCCACTGGGGCCTCATGTTTAAAAAAGCACTACCCAAAAAGCAGGGGTTGAAGGAGACCAAAAAAAAAAAATGTGTTTACTTGGAAAAAAGAGGCTTTAAAGTACTGTGTTTGAATGAATGTAGAACTAATTTAAAACCAAATAAACTTCTTTGATTGGTATTAATTATATTAAAAAATGTGCATTTAGAAGTCAGGTTTACCTATTGTGAGTCATGCTACCTTCACACTGTAAGAAAAATTCTAAAGAAAAAAATGAAGACTTAGACTATGGCTAATCAAGCTCAATCTCTTTATTTGTGCTCATTCTCTTAATTCATTGTATGTCCTAATTGAAATTATTCTCTTCATCAACCCTCAAAAGTGTGAAGAAAGAGAATTAACCTATTAGAGTCAGAATGCAAGGGTGAACCTCCAGTGAAGTGAAGAAAAGGGTTTGCTGAAGTTCCCTAAACTGCTCAAGTGCTTTGTTTTGTTTGGCCAGAAGCACCAAAGTACCTGTATCCATTTCGTGGAAAACATCTGATCTATTACAAACACCTGTTTTCCTTCAGGGAGTCAGATTTCTGGGATTGAACAGTACTGAAATGACAAATCCCATTCACACCATTGGACTTTGAATGTACAACAAAGCCCCTCAGCACCAATGTGCCAAAATGGTCGTTGGACTTAGATTTAGATAGGAAGTCATTCTGTGTACCATTCCTATTACGGAAGATAGCCCATGCACAGATTTCTCCAGTGTTGGCCAATTAGTTATTTCCTTTGCAAATAACCCTTTGCATCTAACATTTCATGCCTACTTTCAAATTCCTGGTAGGTCACAAATAATGGCAAAGAAATGACTTAGTTTGCTTGAAATGTGAAAGAGGGAAAGAAGAAAAAAGAACAACACTGCAGTATCAGTTGTGTTTTGAAAACTAAGGAAAGTTGAGAAGAAAAACAATGAGAAACAAGAGCATGAGGTCCTGAGTTCAAGCACTAATACTAGCAAAATTAATAAGTAAATAAACAAATGAAGATTATGCAGTAGAAAAATGTGATCACTAGACTTTTTGATCAACTTACTGCCATCTTATCATTTTCCCCTGAAGCCTCAATATCATTGAGGGGAAAGCAGGAAACTAATAGAACAATAAATATTCACCATCACTTTTACAGGGATGCCAAGAAGATAAAATAAATGAAATTGTGTGAAATACTACTGAACATTGTTATGTTTAATTTTTATTTCTCTCCTGTTTTAGGCTTTCACCAAAAGGAAGAAATCACAAATTAGTCGCATTCATTTCTGATAGGACCAAGTAAGAAGAGAACTATGGAGGTTTGTATCCTCATTTCGGGAGCAATAAGGAAACACGAGAAATAAGAAAGAGAGTCAAAAGAAAAAATAGCTGCTCAAGAGTAAGATAATAAATTGCACCAGACCTTGTCAATAAAAGATCTAAAAAGTTGACAAAAATCATGTAAGAATCTCATCTGTATTTCCATTTTCAATACGCCCAGAAAAGCCAAGTGAGGGCTCAAGGTTCTAAGTTCAAAGCCCACAAAAATAAAATGTTGACACTAATCACCTGGTTTATCCCACGGTGTGAGTCAGCTCCGGAGAAGTGTAGAAAATCCCTTTCATAGGTGAGACTGGGGGATGATTCCAAGTTAGAACTTTGGTAACCATTTGAAAACCAGAAGATGGCAGCAGGTGCATCAAAATTCAGGAACACGAAGAATGCTTTTGGATGACATGGTCTCGGGAATTTTCATTTGAGACTTGTCCCAGAGTCAAGTATCCTTGAGGGACAAAGATCTATGAGCTAACATCAGGATTGGTAGGGTTAGGAGCAACTGAGCATTCATAATCGATTCAATGACCACCTCCAACATTAGCAGGGATAATGGGAGAAAATCTAGTTTTTCCCACTGCCTGCAAGGAGAAATCAAATTGATCCTTTGGGGGAGGTCATAAATTCTAGAGTGGCTTGAATAATTAATGGGAAGAGAAACATTTACCAGGAAAATATTGAATTTCCTGTTATATGTAGATAATTTAAGAAAAATACAAGATGATTTGACAGTTTGTTAATGGGTAAATATGGCATATTTATGTCTGTTACATTGGTAGCAAAAAATAGGGAGAGGCAGCATATATAAATAAACAAAAATCTTGAATGACAAGGAGAAGAGTTTTAATATTTCCCACAGCCAAGTCTTCCTTCAAAATAGTTGGGTGCCTGCTGTACCTATTCTATCTGATTCAAAGTCAACTTCCATCCAAAGCAAGTTACAGGAAGCAAAGAGGCTTGTGGCTCAAGTCTGTCATTGTATGCCCCCAGGAAACATACATGGAGAGAATCTCATTTTGGTTACTAGCCCAGAGCTAAAACATCTGCAAAAGGCCATTTCAAATTACCAGCAAAATGCTGGGCTTTAGGCATGCTCAAGTGATAGAGCTCTAGCTATGAGCAAGAAACCTGAAACAAGAAACCAAAACCTTGAATTCACATCCAGTACTGGACCAGAAAGAAAATAAAGCAGGTTACATGAATTTCTCACCACTAAGTAGCCTACTGACCTAATATTTATCAAGTGCCTACTATATTTATGGCACTTGCCTATGCTTTATCACATTAAGAAAGCAACTAGGCAAACTACCCTACATAAAGGAATTTGTATAGAAAAATTCAAACCAACAAAACATATTTGCTCCTTTAAAAATTACACTTATAACCACTGCTAGGAAAGAGAATAGAAAAAAATTACCTCTGTTCATCAATTATTAAAACCATGACAAATCAACTTCTAAAAGACATGAATGGAATTCTATTTTTGGAGGGTTTCCTGGGCCCTATTAGAACCATTGACCTTGTGGCTCTAGATGCAGCAGAGCAGCTTGGCAGGAGTCCTTGGTAAAGCAAAATTGACTGACTCATGGCCCAGAGAAGTAAAAAGAACAAGAGGAAGAGGAAGAAATTCCACAGTCCTCTCCAAGTGCATACTCCACTCTTGAAGACCTCATTTCTGAAAGGTTCAAGCGGCTTCCCATCACTTCAAGGAAGGCTTTACCACAGGGACCATTGGGAGATGTTTCAGATCCATCACTCTCAATGAATGACACAACATGAATTAGATCAGACATGACAGTGAGACCAACTTTGAGCAATGAAAAGGAAATGAAGCTTATTATAGCTCCTGGGAAATTTTGAGTTTAATTATCCTAAGTTCATCACAGAAAGAGACAGTCTCCCTCCTAAGTGGTCGTTTAATTCCAAGAAATCTAATATTAGTTTCTTCAAGACTTATTTCACTTCTAGCCCAAATGACATCATCTAAAACACAGTGGAGAGGTCCAAAAAATTTCCAGAGCTAGAACTAAAGAATTTAGTCTTGAAGATTTCCTTCTCTTTTATGTGACTTAATGTATTTCTCAATATTTATCTTAGTTTCAATTAGGTTTTGACATTTGCAGTTGAAAGCACCTGAATTGATACAGTCACTCACAAAGTCATTTACTCTCATGTGTTCCCATTAACTTGATCAGCCCTAAGGATATTAATGATTTATTACAAATACCTAGTGGGATGAGTTGTGTCACTGTGGTTTGCCATCTAAAAGCTACAATAAATTTTAGGTAATTATATTATATAGGTGTTTTGTGAAAGAGAATAAAGACTGATTAAGTTAATCCTTTCTAATAATCAAATCGGTACAAAAATATAGATTATGCAAGAATTCTACATAGTAAAGAAATATTATTTTAATGGCCAATACAAACAATATTACAGGGCTTTTGATAGGAATAATGGGCTTTCCAATACATTCCCTTGTTTATTTTGTAAGCAACAAAGTCACTGACGGAGATTATGTGAAAAATTAGTCAATATATAAATGTGAATATTTCCTTCTTTTAATGTACCAGCACCTAGCATAAATCGATATTCACACCATCACAGAAACTTCTTAAATTTTTGCAACAGGAAATAGTACACATATTTGGTTAAAAATAGAATCTTGCATTGCGTTGGTGATAGAATATCAAACTTTGGAGAAAAGTGCAGAAGGCAGTTGTGAAGACCTATAGTTCGGGCGTGGTATAAAAGCCAAAACTAAATGATATAAGAAAGCTCAGTTATGGGAAAGCCTGAAGAGGTGAAGAACTTACTCAATGACATTTTTTTTGCTTTTTATTGTAGTTTATTGTCAGAATAATATGTGGAGGACTTACAGTTACATTCATCAGGTAGTAGATACATTACTTCTTGAATCTTGCTACCCCATCTTGTTTTTGTTTTTTTTTTCCCCTCACTCCTCCCACTCCCAGTCATATTGTTTTTCTCCCCTCTCTTCCCTATTTCAAATAAAAAAGTAAGTGTTTACACATATGCCAGTATACAAATTCAGATACAGTAACCTCATGAGATTAACCATAAGTGAAAAAAAAGAGAAAAGAAATAACCACATAGTGCAGTAAGAACAGCCATCATAAAGATAAACCTC
Source organism: Megascapheus bottae (assembly GCF_031878675.1). Taxonomy (NCBI): domain Eukaryota; kingdom Metazoa; phylum Chordata; class Mammalia; order Rodentia; family Geomyidae; genus Megascapheus; species Megascapheus bottae. Next base: position 19,184,907 of record NC_143531.1, read on the forward strand.
TTGTTTCATTAACCTAGAGTTCACTTTGTTTAGACTCATCCTGTACTACTTTATTTTTTTATGGCTTATGTTTACATCATATTTTAAATGACAAGTTTAACAAACAAGTGTTCAAGGAGGGAATCTCTAATTACATTCACTGGGACTTAATATTTAGAACTTAGTCAAAATTAGGCTAAGGGTTTGTATGTCATAGAAACATTAATTTATGAAATAAAGCATTATGTCTATAGAGTCATAGGTTTTTATGACTGTATAGTTATGTTTGTATTTCCATTACCATGTCCATAGCTTTGGGTATGCAGTTATTGAGTCCTCGCTCTTGTACTCTTTGGATTTAATAGCTGCATATTAAGGATACCATGCGCCTTTTGTTCCTTAGGTCTTGACTTGTCTCACTCAACATGATTCGCTCTAGATTCATCCACTTCCCTGTGAATGCCATTATTTTATCTTGTCTGTTGGCTATGTAGAATTCCATTGTGTATATATACCACATTTTCTGTATCCATTCATCTGCAGTAGGGCATCTGGATTGTTTCCATCACCTGGCTATTGTGAATAGTGCACAGATGAACATAGCTGAGCAGGTGTCTTTATAATATCCTGGGTCACAGTGTTCAGGATAGATGCCCAGAAGTGGTATGGCGGGATCATAGGGAAGGTCTATTTTCAGTTCTTTAAGGAACCTCCACACTGCTTTCCAGAGTGGCTGAACTAGTTTACAATCCCACCAGCAGTGCAGTAGGGTTCCTTTTTCTCCACAACCCTGCCAGCAACTGTCATTGTCTGAGTTCAAAATCTTGGCCATTCTTGTTGGGGTAAGGTGGTATTTTAGGGTTGTTTTTATTGGCATTTCCTTTATGACCATAGATGATGAACATTTTCTCATATGTTTTCTGTCATTTTAATCTCTTCTTCTAATAGGTCTCTCTTTAGTTCCCTTGCCTATTTAGTGAATGGTTTATTGGGTTTTCGGGGGATTAGTTTCTTGAGTTCCCTGTAGATACTGGATATCAAGCATTTGTCAGATGTATTGATGGTGAATATCTTTTCCCAGTTGGTTGGCTGTCTCTCTACTATTGCAACTATGTTTTTATCTGTACAGAAACTTTTTATTTTTAGGTAGTACCATTTATCGAGTCTCTCTCCAAACTGTTGTGACCCTGGGATTCTGTTCAGGAATCTTTTGCCTGTGCTTATGAGCTTCAGTGTCTCTCCTACTTTATCATGCAGCAGTTTCACAGTTTCCGGTCTGACATTGAGGTCTTTGATCCACTTTGAGTTAATGCTTGTGCATGGCGAAAGGCTAGGGTCAATTTTTAGTTTTCTGCATGTGGCTGCCCAGTTTTGCCAGCACCAATAATTGAATAGACTGTGTTTTTCCACTGTATATCTTTGGCTTCTTTGTCAAATACAAGTTGACTATAGGTATGCGGTTCTATTTCTGGGTCTTCTATTCTGTTCCACTGATCTTCTGGTCTGTTTTTGTGCCAATACCAAGCAGTTTTTGTTATTATGGCTCTATAGTAGAGTTTGAAGTCTGGTATTGTAATACCACCAGCCTTGCTCTTTTTGCCTAGAATTGTTTTGGCTATTCTAGGTATTTTCTTGTTCCATATGAATCTTTGGATTATATCTTCAATTTCAGTGAAGAATGTCTTTGGGATTTTGATGGGGATTGCATTGAATTTGTACATCAATTTTGGCAGTATAGCCTTTTTCACTATGTTGGTTCTCCCTAGCCATGAGCATGGGATGTCTTTCCGTTTCCTAGTGTCCTCTTTAATTTCTTTCATTAGGGTTTTATAGTTTTCATTGAATAATTCCTTTACATCTTTGTTTAAGTATATTGCTAGGTATTTTATTCTTTTGGTGGCTATTGCGAATGGGATCATTTTCTTGATTTGGCCTTCTGTTTGTGTATTGTTGGTGTACAAGAAGGCTACTGAATTCTGAAGATTGATTTTGTATCCTGCCACTTTGCTAAAGTGGTTTATTAATTCTAGAAGTTTGGGAGTGGAGTTTGTTGGGTCACTCAAGTAGAGGATCATGTCATCTGTGAATAGGGATAGTTTAATTTCTTCTTTCCCTATGTGGATCCCTTTGATGTCCTTTTCTTGCCTTATTGCTCTGGCTAAGGGTTCCAGCACTATATTGAAGAGAAGTGGAGAGAGTGGGCATCCCTGTCTAGTTCCTGATTTTAAGGTGAATGGTTCCAGTCTTTCACCATTTAGTATAATACTGGCTGTAGGTTTTTCATATATGGCTTTCACTATTTTGAGGAATGTACCTCTTATTCCTATTTTTTCTAGTGCTTTCAACATGAATGGATGTTGTATTTTGTCAAATGCCTTCTCCGCATCCAGAGAAATTATGATATGATTCTTATCCTTAGCTCTATTGACATGATGTATTACATTGATTGATTTGTGAATGTTAAACCAGCCTTGCATTTGTGGGATGAAGCCCGCTTGATCATAGTGTATGATTTTTTAAATTTGTTTCTGGATTCTGTTGGCTAATATTTTATTGAGGATTTTGCGTCTGTGTTCATTAGAGAGATAGGTCTGTAGTTTTCTTTTTTTGTTGGGTCTTTCCCTGGTTTGGGGATGAGAGTAATATTAGATTCATAAAATGAGTTTGGTATTGCTCCTTCTGTTTCTATTTCTCGGAAGAGTTTCAAGAGTATAGGTGTTATTTCATCTTTAAACGTCTTGTAGAATTCCACAGTGAATCCATCTGGACCTGGGCTCTTTTTGGTTGGCATTTCCCTGATTGCTTCCACAATTTCGTTGTAAGAAATTGGTCTGTTCAATTTGTTTACCTCATCATTGTTCAGTGTGGGTAGCCTATATTTATTTAAGAAATCATCCATTTCTACTAGATTTTCTTGTTTCTTTGAATATAGGCCCTGGTAGTACCTATTCATTATGGACTGGATTTCTTGGGAATCAGTTGTGATTGTTCCCGTGGGGTCTCTAATCTTGTTTATTTGAGTCTCCCTTTTCCTTTTTTTGATTAATCTTGCCAAGGGTCTGTCTATTTTCTTGACTCTTTCAAAGAACCAAATTTTGATTTATCAATTTGGTGTATAGTGGATCTTATTTCAATTTCTTTTTTTTTTTTTTTGCCAGTCCTGGGCTTGAGCTCAGGGCCTGAGCACTGTCCTTGGACTTTCTCAAGGTTAGAGCTCTACCACTTGAGCCTCAGTACCACTTCTGGCTTTTTTCTATGTATGTGGTACCGAGGAACTGAACCCGGGTCTTCATGCATGCTAGGCAAGCACTCTACCACTAGGCCAAACTCCCAGCCCCTCTTATTTCAATTTCTGAAATTTCTGATTTTATTTTCGTTATTCCTGTCCTTCTAGTTGTTTTAGAATTAACTTTTTCTTGCTCCTCTAGGTATTTCAGGATTTTTTGGGGGTTATTTACGAGCTCTTCTTCTGTCTTTTTAATATGTGCTCCTAGTGCAATAAATTTGCCTCTTAGAACTGCCTTTGCTGTGCCCCACAAGTTCCTTTGTGATGTTTCTTGATTGTCATTACATTCAAGGAAGTTTTTAATTTCATTTCTGATCTGATCTGTTACCCAGGAGTTATTCAGAAGTGTGTTGTTCAGTTTCCATGTGATTGAATGTTTTTTGACTTTGACTGCATTGTTCAGAATTAGTCTGACTCCACTGTGGTCTGATAGAATGCATGGTATTATATCAGTCCTCTTGTATCTGCTTAAGTTTTCTGTATGAACTATTATATGATCTATTTTGGAGTGTGTTCCATGCGCTGCTGAGAAAAATGTAAAAAGTTTCGCCGTTGGGTGGAAGACTCTGTGAATATCTGTTAAGCCCAGCTGGGCTATGGTGACATTTAAGTCAATGGTGTCTTTGCTTAACTTTTGTTGAGTTGACCTGTCATTTGTTGAGAGTGGTGTATTGAGGTCTCCCACTATGATTGTGTTTGAGTCTATCTTGTTCTGTAATTCTAAAAGAGTTTGACGAATTTGGGTGCTCCTGTGTTGGGGGAGCAGATGTTTATAACTGTAATATTATGGGCATAGATTGTACCCTTTACTAATATATAATGGCTGTCTCTATCTTTATGTACTGACTTTACTGAGAAGTTAATTTTGTCGGAGATTAAGATTGTTACTCCTGCTTTTTTGCATGGTGCATTGGAGTGGAAAATTTGTTTCCATCCTTTCACTTGGAATTTGTTTCTGTCTTTGGCAGTGAGGTGGGTCTCTTGGAGGCAACATATGGATGGGTGGTGTTTCTTAATCCAGTCTGCTGCTCTGTGTCTTTTGATTGGATTGGTCAGCCCGTTCACATTTATGGAAATTATGGAGAAGTGGTCAGTGTCCATTGTCATTATTTATTTTTACTTCTAAGATTTTCCTTTCTCTTTTTTCCCCTTTTGTATTTAGTGAATTATAGATGTTTGCTTCTTGATGGGGGTTCTTGATGTTCTACAATTTGTTCTCAATTAATTGGTTTTCTTTGTAACGCTGGTTTCGTGTGCACGTATTCATAAAGCTTCTCTTTGGAGTGAAATATTCTTGTTTCTCCCTCAAATGTAAATGCTAGTTTTGCTGGGTATATCATTCTGGGTTGGCAGTTGTTGGTCTTCAGGACATCAGTGATATTTTTCCAAGCTTTTCTTGCATTTAGGGTTTGCATGGAGAGATCTGCTGTAATTTGAATTTTCTTCCCATTATAATATAGCTCCTTCTTTGTTTTTGCAGCATTTAAGATCAATTCCTTGGTATTCGGGTCTAGTGTCTTTACTATGATATGTCTAGATGAGTTCCTTCTAGGATCTTGCCTGTTTGGGGTCCTGAAACCTTCAATAATGTGAGTATTTTCCCTTTTGAAGTTGGGGAAGTTCTCTGCTATGATTTTGCTGAATGAAGGTTGCATATCTTTGTCCTGAAATTCAGCCCCCTCCTCAATCCCTATTATACAAAGATTAGACTTCTTTGCTGCATCTGCCAGTTCCTGGAGCTCTCTCTGGTAGATTCTGACTGATTTTTTCCAATGTGGTGATTCTCTGTTCCAGCTGTTGTGTTTTATCTTTCGTGTCTGATGTTCTATTCTCCATCTCCATCAATCTGCTGCTTAATGCCTCCATTTTTGCTTGAAGTGTGGACACTGAGCTGATCATGTCTGCTCTGAGGGTATTAATCTTTTCTTCCACTTCTCTTTTGAATTCGAGGAACTCTTTGCTGATTTCCTGCTTATGTTCCTGGAATTGTTTTTGGAATTCTGTTCAATCTCTTTAGTCATGTCCACAATCATCTCCTTGAATAGGGTCATGCTTCGTGTCTCTTCAGGTGCCATTTCTTGGGGTGGTGACATCTCTCTTGTTCCTTCACTCTTGTTTCCTTTTGGGCTTTGCGAGGGACTTTGATTATTTATGTATGTCGTAATTTGTCTTTGTGCTCTCACCGGCATCGTGAACTGTTGTTGTAGTTTGCTCTGTGGTCAGTAGGTAATGGTCTTTACTTGGATTGGGACCAGTGGTTCTGGGAATATGTGAATACCTGTGGTTCTTGGCCAAATTGATTCCTGTGCTGACTAGGTCAGAGTTTGCAGTTTTTGCAGGTGTTCTGGCCTGTTCTCAGAGGCTGTGTGCTGCTGCACGACTAGCTCTCAGCCCAACTAGTGGCCTCACAGTGGGCCATCAGATGGATCTGCGAGCTTCAGTCTCAGCATGCTGGGCAGATGGTTGGTTTTCCTGGCTGCTTCTAGGGGTGGCCCTGGCCAAGGGTCTGGAGTTTGGGAGTTTTCAGGGGCTCTCAGCAGGACCAGCAGGTGTCCCCTCTGTTCCCAGGGGTGGGACCCAGCTGAGGACTTGGGCTCCAAGGGCAGAGCCACGCCTTTCTGATTTTCAAAAGGCAAGGGTGGCTGCTGGTCAGCCCTTCAGTTCCCTGCTGCTTTGTCAGAGAGTCTGTGACTGTGGGGGGCCTCTTGGTGCTGTCTTGCTCAGGATTCCCAGCTGGAGGATGCCCGACTCAAGATTTGAGGGGGACAGATGCTGGCTCCTATTTTCCCGCACTCCCCACCTGCTGTTGTAAGGCAGGGTCTCAGCACCCCCCACTCTCCAGACCCAGTGGCCTGGGAGAGGAACCTGGTGGGCGGGTGGGAGCTGGGACAGCTCTGCCTCCCTTGGTAGGGTGCTGGGTCTTACCACAGCCCGCCTGTCAGTTGCCAGTCAATGGCCTGAGGGAGGGGGCTGTTGAGGGAAGGGACAGGATTCTAAATTCCTTGCCCCCCTGCCCTTGCCAGTCATTCTCAGGCGGGGTGGAGGGGTCTGAGTTAAGTTCTATAGCTTGGCACCAGCTCTGCTTTCCCGATGGGTTTGGGGACCCACTGCGCTACTCATGCCTCTGTATTCATCTGTGGGTGCTCCAGGGTGTTGGGGAATCTTTCACTCCCCTCAGGTCTCCTCCGCCGCCTGTGTTCTGTGTCTGGGTTCCGCTGCTTGCTGTTCTGGTTCCATGTCTGGGTTCTGCTGCTTCTGCGGCTCGCTGGCCAGGTCCTATGCTGGTTTCTGCAGCGGTGGGGGCTGCCTGGCCCGGTGCCCTCCGCTGCTGCTTTTCTCTGCTACGCAGGTGAGGGGTGGGGAAGGGGTCCTCCGAATTCTTTGAGAAAGTTGGATGTGAGCTTTATGTGGATTTCTTCTCCGGTTTGAGTCCTTCTCCGTTGCTTTTTGAGTTTGTTGTTGTGGATTTCTTAAGGTAGTTGGCTCGTGGGATTCCCTGGTTCTCTCTTTTTGTGGGAGAGAGCTAGGCAGCGTCCCTATTGTCTGGGCACCATCTTCTGCCCTCGATGACATTTTGAAAGATCTCGCTTCAGCGAATTTTCCAGCAGGCATATAAATTCGAATGTTAACTTTGCATTTTATCTACATAACTTTGAAAATGTACTCTTCTTTTAAGCAATATCTTATGTAGATTGCTTGTTAAATTATCCTACTTTGCCCCATGATAAAAAACATGATTATTTTGAAAAACAACTAGACAATTGTTTTCTTTCATTAAGTCTTAACATTTCTCAATATTTCATTTATTGTCTGCCCTTGATAATGTCCAAAGTTCATCAGCCAAATTCCAGAAAATAATAGCAGTTTTAATGTTATAATGATGGATGATCATTCCCTACTAATATCACTATCATTCATGAGGAATTTCAAAGATAGTGAATACAAGAAAATATTAGTAAATTCTCCTGCTTCTAATACTCATACCAAGAGAACAATTGGAGTTCATTAAAAGACCATGCCTTCTGTGCCTCAAGGCTGACTGAATGATTGCTCAGATGATGGTCTGAACTATGGCAGGAAAAGTGAGTCTAGAGAAAAAAGTAATTATTTTTTTGTTGGCTTTTCAGCAGTGAAGGGAGGTTTGTGTGAACCTGCTGCTATGCAAACTATAGAGGTGGTTTTTAGAGGCTGGTAATACAGGTCTTCTGGAAAACTGTGATTGTCCTAAAGCACACACACATTTCATTACGGCTCTGGTGATGTCTTGCACACATGTCTGAGGGAAATGTTTGCCAATATGAATTCATACTAAAGGGCAGTCACTTCATTGAAAGCTGGGAAAAATTCACATAAAATCATATTAGGACTTATTAGCTTTTGGTGACATTATCCATTGTTAATGCTTTATTTCCTTGACTAGCTTGCTAATAGAATTCCTCGTGTGCCATTTTCATTTTGTAAACCAAGTACATATTTATACAATTGTAGTCCAAGTTTTCAATCCAGACTACTACATGATAATAAAAAACTCGCTGTCATAAGTAGATTTAACATACAATATTGGTATTATTATTAACCTCATAGAGGATAAATTAATATATATAATCACAATGAAATCCCCAGAAAATATTTCATTAAAAATATATACACATACATTCCATATCAAATAATTTGACCCTTATAAGCAAACAAATAAAAAACTACTTTTATTCATTATTCTTAAGCAAAGCCAAGAAGTGGTGTACTAGGGAATGACCATGAATATCATAGAAAGAATATAAACTCAGTTAGAATGTTACATAAAGTATAAAAGGTGCCAAGGATGTTTGTTCGATAAGCTTAAAATACTACAAAAGTAAGTGAATGTTGTTGCATATTTCATGTCATCATTCTCTTAATGCTTAAAAAACAGTAATGCTTTCTACCACCAGGAAATATTTCTTAGTTTTACATGGGGAATAATTTTGATATTCAATGTGTTGGGGGCAAAAACATGACTGCAAGAATTCTAGATAAAATACAAATTGGGAAGTATCTACTTTCAAAAATCCTCACAACAAATGGTGCTTAGCAGATTGGGGGCAGTATTTGATTCTGCATAAATATAGTTCTGTTCTCTTATGCTCCACATGAGGGCTAGGAAACTGTGAGCATGCTATTTAAACTGTATAATTTTCAGTGTTCTGATCTACAAGAAACAGAAAAAAGCTGTACTTAAATGTTCCTTACAAAGTAGTATGTTAAGTTTAGGGAATCTCCAGATTGGGACAAAGCAGTCATATAGAAAATATAGGGGAAAAATGTGCATTCATTGTAGCTAGAGAGTCAGATAACAGGACAAGGGTAGGATTTGTTTCTATAGTAGTGACTTGCATTATAGTAGATATTACAATATTGGAAATTTGGTCTAAAACAAATAACAGTCTGATGTATTTTTTTCATTAAGAAATTTGCTGGTTATCAGAAAGAATTAATGTGAACATTAGAATGCCATGAGTGTGAGAAGCAATGGAATATTAAGAAAGAGGATGAGGATATTATAATCAGACCATTTGTTATGAGTGCTTCCTATGACCAAGTGATGCCACTTGCAGAAATTTACAAAGGGTATTTACATATCTGCGAGGTTATCATCACACACACACACACACACACGATGATCGCCTATGGTCAAAACAGGTTATATGCATATATTGAAATATCACAGTAAATCCCATTAACATACATCTAATTAATATGTTTCAATGAAGCAGAAAATTACAGCATAAATTTTGTGATGGGGTGAGTTTTTAAGAATATTATACTTTTATGTAAAACAAGACAAAAAGGAAAAGGAAAAAGAAAAAGGCTGTGAGGGAGAAAGAATTATACTTTGGTAAATGTATGTATGTGAAGTAATGCACATTCTATCTGGTGAATATAATGTAACCCTTCTATTAATTACAATAAAAATATATGGGAAAAAATATTGGAACACAGCCCCTCGCACCCTCAAGATTGAACAGCAAGCTGTCAAGGAGATAAGGCCTTGCAATGGACAGCTCATTTGTCTGCTTCTTCCTCACTACTCCTCTATTTGGGCGAGTTCTCAGGATAGGGACAAGAGAGGCCCCCGTCTTCCACTCCAGAAACTGCATGAAGAGGCTTCCTGTGTTCACCCATACAGCAGAGAATATGAGACTGAAAAACCTCATGGCTAATGTGAAACTCAGGGGTGGCTGAGAGGCACAGCATTGCATACAGCATTACTCAGTGCCAGTGTTGGTGTGGCCCAGAGGTACTACAGACCCAGCAGCTGAACCTCAGAAATCTCTTCTCATATTCTTACTGTATCTGACTTTGTTACCTGGTATGTTGTATGTACATTTTTTTGTTTATTTGAAATAGGAAAGGGAAGGGGGAAACAAGATGATTAGGAAGGGGTGAGGAGAGAGAAATGGGTACAAAAATATGAGAATGGTTATCAATGTGTGAGAAGAAATGCACCTACTACCTGGCAAATGTATCTGTAACCCCTCTATACATTACCCCAGCTATTAAAAAAAGAAAAAAAATTAAAAAAAAGAAACAGCTCCGAATGTTCTAATGACCCATAACAGTGATAGTGCTAGGAATTGGGATTTTTTAAAAAATATTTCTAAGTGTGAACAAATTCATACACTTTCCAGCAGCCCAGGATAGGAAAAATTAAGACTACTGCATAGTACCCCTGGGATTTCTGAGAGTGCCGAATTGTAGCTTAAAAATCATTTGTTATTGGCTTTGAACAGAAATCCAGATGAATTTTCTAAGTTCCAAATCTCAGGAAATTAAATTAAAAGGGAAGAGGAAAGTATGAACATGCGTTTAAACTAAGATCAGCTAAGCAACCTGGGTTTAGGGAATGCCTGCATGTATAATATTGTTTACTGTATACTTAAGTATATAATCATCTTATGGACTTCCCATTTCAAAATAGACATTCTGTTTTGAGAAGATTCCTTTCATTTTGTTTTCACAGGTCTACAGCAAACATAACTATACTGGATAGTGTTTACTGATGCTGGCTTGAGCAGCAAGCGTGTATAGAATTTTTTTCTATTGACTCTGTATTTCTTACTAATGTGAACTATCAGGAAAAATGTTCCAAGAAACTATGGATTCTTCAAGGGCATTTTGCTCCTAGATGTATTCTCAAACTACTTTTAGTCCAATGTCATTATAAAAATCTAATTTATTTTGTTTAAATACTCATTATGAGTCTACTTCAGCTTGGGTTGTTTTCTGTGATTTTAATGATTTATGTATGCTAAACAACCTTGCCAAGGGAGAATGCCTACATAGTTCAACCATGAATTTAATATATTGTAAATACATTAAGTTATGTAAACAGGCTCTTCCCATCTTATTAAGTTTGAAAGAGCCTAAAAAATCATTCCACAAGTAAAGATGAGAACTCAAGCATTTAAAAGAGCTTTGTAGTTTTGATAAATTTATATTTTTAGTACTGCCTTGTTACTATATATAAGAAATCAAAATTATTAACTACTTTATTTACATGAGGAGAGATATTCTTGTAATATCATGAATTATCAATCTCTATCTTTATTTCAAAAAGAAAAAAAATGATGTATGAAATGGCACAGATGTTACTTCACAAAGTGTAGCAGCAATGTATTTCGGTCACATTGTTCAAGGTGTTCAAGTGGTCCAACCAGGAAATGACCTTAAAACTGTGATTACTTGGTTTTAATTTTCAGGTACACACAGGTAACCAAATGAAGGTTCCTGTATCTGGCCTCAGTAAAGAATTTCTGACAATCATCCCAAGGCAATATTTTCCAGGTTTATCCAATGGTAAAGCCATGTCTTTACCTAAAATATATATTTTAGCGATAGCTAATAAGCTTACATGGATGAGTCCTGGTGCCAAATGATCCCTGAATTTTTTTTTGTTTTTTGTTTTTTGTTTTTATTTTTTGCTATTCCTGGAACATGAAGTCAGGGCCTGGGCACTGTCCTTGAGCTTTCTCAATGCTAGTGCTCTACCACTTGAACCTCAAAGCCATTTCTGGCTTTTTCTGTTTATGTGGAACTGGGGAATCAAACCTGGGCCTTCATGCATCCTGGGCAAGCACTCTATCACCCATTGCATTTTGGGGGGAGGGCATGGGGCTTGAACTTGGCCTAGGTGCTGTCCTTGAGCTCTTCTGCTCAATGCTACTGCTCTACACTTGCTGCTCACTGTATTTTTAAGAATGTAAATATTCCTATATTAGAAATAAAAAAGCAAGAAATGGTAATAGGAAAATGTATTGTAAGACCTTCCTTCTTGGGTTAGAACACAAATACAACATTCTCCTCCCTAACACTTGTGTGTGTAATATTCAATCAAGATAAAAATATGAGTTTTAAGAGGAAATGTACATGCTAATTCTGATTCCCTGGACTCCACATCTCATTTTAACTTTCTGGCTGAGAGAAAGTATTTTAAGAAAAATAAGGCTGGGTGCAGTGACTCAGCCTCAGGAGGCTGAGATCTGAGGATCAAAGTTCAGAGCCAGCTAGGACACAAAAGGGGCTGAGACTCTTATTACCAATTAACATCTAGAAAATGGGAAGTGGGACTTGGCTCTGGGGTAGGGTGATAGCTTTGAGGTGAAGAGCTCAGGGACAGCACTCAGGCCAAGTTCAAGCCCCATGACCCACAAAAAAAAAGAAAGAAAAGAAAAATATCCTGCAGGGCATGTTTTGCAGGTACACTTTCAACTATAATTGTCTATAAAAACCAAGGTATTTGAGTATTAAAGTATTGTCTATCTAGACTGTAGTAACAGACACCTTGATGAAAAGTGTTTATCTAGTTTGACTTTACTCAAAATTAGCCATCACATATGTAATGTCTATAAAATTAACCCTGAAGTTTTTATAAAATTGGGAAAGGTCAAGTGATAGGGGTTCAATTAATGTGTGATTTTTCACACATTTATCATGAATTTCATTAAGCCATGTAAAATCACTTGGAAATCACATTGGAAATCTAGATATTCTTTGTTTTAGGATAATGATGTAATAGCCTAATCAACCCAACATAAACTGAGGAACTTATAAGACAAGAGTTTACTTAATACCCCAACCTGCTAACTTTAAAAATAGCCTAGTCTATAACGAATGTGCTCAGGTAACTTTTCCTTACTTAGGAAAGAAAAACAGAATAGTATTCAACATAGAGCGTTGAATACCTATACTTTTGCTGAATCCCAATATAAAAAAATAATGGTGACACAGGACTACTGAGCATATTGGCTATTCATCATTCATATGACATTGGACATCCCAAATTACAAGAGAATAGCGTATTTCATATCACAAACCCAAAGTTTCTAATGAAACTCTTTCTGGTGAAAGTCTGTCATTTCTGCTACAAAGTAATCCTACCTTAAACTTAAAGGGCAAGGGGCTGGGAGTTTGGCCTAGTGGTTAAAGTGCTTGCCTAGCATGCATGAAGATCCGGGTTCGATTCCTCAGTACCACATATAGAAAAAAAAGCCGGAAGTGGTGCTGAGGCTCAAGCGGTAGAGCTCTAGCCTTGAGAAAGTCCAAGGACAGTGCTTAGGCCCTGAGCTCAAGCCCAGGACTGGCAAAAAAAAAAAAAAAACTTAAAGGGCAACTATAGCATGCTTATACTTTGCCATTCTGCATTAGTTCTTACTATACTTCTACTCCTGCACTTCCAACTGACATTTTAGCAAATATTATTACAAATAAACATTATTATACACCATTTAAAATTTTTGGATGTAGAAAAATATGGATTATAAATGGAACTCAAATATTAGACAAGGGCAGACAAAAGTGTAAGTACTTGTAGATCATACATCAATGTTTAAAATTTGCTTTTGGCTTATATAAAAATGTTCATTCTATGATAATAACTTTTACAATGCTCAAGGTTATAGAAGAGTCAAAGGCTATGAAATTTAAGCTGAACTATTAAATATACATGTTTGCCTCAAGTATTGCAGTAATTTTTTAAAGGACTTCTTTTGATTTTTTTCATTTACTTCATTTATTTTAACATTGTTTAGGCATTTCTTCATTGCAAACTTTTATGCATAGGACACCAGAATAAAAGGATTTTCCCAGTGGAAAATATCAATAATTTAGGTATTTGTATTATCAGAAAGTAATTTTTCTCCATTAGGATATAAAATCTGTCTTGATATCCATGGTGCTGAGTTTTAGATATAATCCAAAAGTGTGAGTTGAGAATAATCAAAATCTTTAAAAGTAAATCTACCATGTAAATCTCTCTAGAAGCGTGATTCACTCTAATGACAGCATATAAATGAGTTAAATGAAAGTTATATCCCTGCTCTACTCAACACATGTAGTTTTTAGAATTAAAGTTGTTTTAAGCAAAAGTATTCTATATTTCATCATATTTATACCAAGAGTTCATTTCAAATAATTTTCTATATTTCCTTATAAACACCTATTTTTATGTAAAAGTTATTTTTTGTTTTCTGATGATACATGCAGGCAATAAGATATTGCAGGTCTTTTCTTTGAAATGGTTGTTCTTTCTGTGGAAGATATTTAAATGTGATTGCTCAACTATAATATTAATAAGAAGATGTCTCTCAAAATATTACTACTAACAATGGCTTTGTTCAGTATTACATTCATAAAAAAGAACATTTTAATACTTGTTGGGAAAAAGTAATATTTGTAATATAATGCACAAATCAAAATATTCACTAACAAGACAAGCCTTACTGGTCTCGTGTGTTTTTTGAATATATGCGTTAATAAATATGCTTTTTTAAATTTGTTTATAAAAGTAAATACCACATCCGGCAATATATCATTTTATCCTGCATCTGAGTCTTGAATTTTTCTTTCTGATGTAAAAAAATTATACAAGTTTAATACATACAATGTGAAAATTTGCTTCTGTGTAAATTAGGTGGCTTAAGTCTCAATATCTTTCTATATTTATACTCTATTTGTATCTGTTTTCTTGGATTTTTTTAATATTAAAAGGACTTTCATTATGCTATTCAGTATCACTAAGCAAGCCTGAAACTACTGTAACTATAAAGTAACAAATGTCATTTTGTATCTATCATGCCCTAAATCCCATTATTACTGCAGAGGGAAGAATTCTCCATCAATGGATGATTAGCCCTTCTTTCCATATGCGAGTGTCTGTGTGAAAACTTAGCTAAGTCCCTTCATAAGTGGCTTTTCTTAAAAAAATAACAAATAATTTCAGCAGTATCCTTTTGTCTATAGAGAGCTTTTCTGTGTACATTTAATTTATCCCAACTATAATCATGCTAAAATACTGATATGGCTTGCCTAAGCTGTTTTGCTTCTTTTTAGATATTTGATAAGAGCTCTTCGCCTATTGGGGATATTGAATCAGTTCTCCACCCTCTGTGCTTCAAACATTTCATCCAACCATCTCTATCTTGAAAGCAGGAAGATCTTTGTGCAATAAATATCATTTCTAAATCTAGTTAAAAACTGAGTGACCAATTGGTGCCCTAGAGGTACATATCCCTTCCCCCCTACAAAAAAATTACTACAGAGATAGAGAACAACATCCTAAATTGTGAAAAGGCCCTTTAGGTTTCCTCTTGTTTGAAATTATTATTTTTTTATACAAAGGGGAAAACTAATAACCTTACAGGTGACATTTTAAACTTGTTGTTTGTTTGGAGGTAGCTGTTGACCCTGCAAGAGGCTCTTGGTCACCTGAGCCGTAACACTTATGGGATTCACAGAGACTCCGAAGATGAATCAGCAGGCAGGCTGAGCTGCTCTGTCTTCCATTTCAGCCTCCTGCAGTAGTACTTTGGGCTGCTTTCCAAAAGAACGTACAGTTTTACTAGTCAAAACAAAGCAAGCTAAATTAGATTGGCAAAGTGACTTTTGTTAAGCATATGTCTTGGTTCCTTAGCAAACTTAGTTTACATATTATAAAATTTAGACTACCAGACCAGTAGATGTGTGGCAGTGACAGGCGTTACTTCCATGTCAGTACTATTTCAAATCGTCAACCAACGTACACAAATAAAAAGTAACAGATTATTAAGTGGTGAAGGATATGCCTCCTGTCATCAGCAGATATATATATATATATATATATATATATATGGAATCAGTCTGTGTGTGTGTGTGTGTGTGTGTGTGTGTGTGTGTGTGTGGTGAGTAGGGTAGGAGTGCTGGATTGTTTCTAGGAATTAGATCTGCCTGTCAATACAGAAATCTATCTGTGGTAAAGACCTTACATACAATGGCACAGTTTTTGCATATAACATAATCATCCACCTCTAATATTTTTTGACATTTTTAGTATTTCTTTTAATTTTTTTTTAAATTCTTTAAGGTACAAAGGTGTTATGAGCCGATTACACCAAATGACTGATTATACCTCAACCATGTAAATGGTTAAAACTTGTTAAACTTATCATGTAAGAAATCATGGCAGAAAAACAGGTATGCATGTTCAATACAACACAATGAAAATATTTCTGGTAAGTGGTTGGTTCTAAATAAGGAATTTGCATAGAGAATCAATTTTATATGTACTCCCCCACAAACATACGATTTAATTTTTAGGCAGAGGCCAATGAATAATATGAGTGTCATTTATAGAGAGAGAGTTAATATATTTGTCCTTTGAAGATCAAAAATGATATCCTACTGCTTATTAATAAAAGTCAATGCACACATGTTTTCTGCTAAAATTTTTGCTTAAATGAATTAGAGAGATAAACTATTGCTACATTTCACTTTGAGATGTTTGAGGGTTTCAGTTTATTTGTGGATAATATTTGTGCATGATTTAAATAAAATGTTGCTACCTCCTTTATGCAAGCTAAAATGCTGCTCCCCACAAACATCTAAAAATGGCCTCTAGGAAGCTAGAATTAAACAACTTCCTATCAATAGTTGAAATCTTACCCACCATTTCAGCCAAAAAGGAATAGCTTGCTGTGAATGAGAAAGCCAAGCCCTGTGTTTAAGTCCTAGTGCTAGAACACACACAGAACAAAAATAGATGCTAAGCCTTCTGTATCTTATATCATGTTTCTTTGGAAACTTTCTGATCCAATGCCACAGCTACAATGTGGAGGTCTGGTTCATCTTAACATTAAAAGGAAAACTACTGAGGAGGCTGAGATCTGAGGCAGAAAAAGTCCATGAGACACTTATCTCCAATAAACTACTCAGAAAAAGCTGGAAATGGGCCTGTGGCTCAAGTGGTAGAGTACAAAGAAGCTCAAGGCTGGGACAGTGTCAAGGCCCTGAGTTCAAGCCCAGGAACTGAGGGGGAAATATTTTTTTAGATGGGAATGTGGTTTGGACTCAGAATCTTGTACTCTATGAGCTGGCACTCACCAATTTGAGGCACACTGCTCCTTTTGCTTTTTGCTGGTCTTTTGGTGATGGAGTCTACAGTTTTCTGTGGGTGCTGTCCTTGAGCCAGAGTCTCCAGACTTCAGCCCCCCAGGTTGCTATTTATTAGAGCCACAGGCCATTGCTGGCCAGCTGACACATGTGTAGGAAGATTATAAACACTGTAGAACACTGCATCTCAAATGTGACCATTTCAATCAAACCCTGTGAACCCATCCTCAGGAGCTTGGCAGGAATCCACACTGCTGCTCTAATACCTGAGGTGCCTGTGAGTGATTTTCTGAGAACAGAAGATTGGCGAACATTATAATTCATGTGGACTGAAATACTTTGTTTGGTCCTTAGTTGAAACAGCTGGAATTCACTTTGTTGAAATGTAAGCCAGGCATTTTATGTTGGCAGAATCTGTTCTGCTTTATTTGTGAAGGCACTTACATCTTTTTTCTTTTTCTTTAATAATAAAAAAGTAAGTCTGTAACACCTGGTAGCTGTCATGTCAAACTCAAGTGCCACATACAATGGCATGGTCCATATTGGGTGTTCTATTTTGAATTTTTGGGGGTGAAGACTTCACTTATAATTATCTCTGAGTGATGCTTGTCTCTTCCATACTTCAAATTGAGCATCAGAAATGAGAAGATATTTTTTCAAACTTCTCCAATGTTAACCCATAAAGCAATGCTGCTTGACAGAGCTGAGGGGAGTGGTGGGGGTGAGTGGCAGGGGGGAAAGTGAGTGCAAAGTAATCTAGAAGAATATAGAATGTGTGTGTGTTTTTTTTACATAATTTACTATTTCTAAAGCTATTGACCTGTCACTGACCAAAATGAATAATGTACAGGAAAATAGTATAAAGAATCAGGCAACTCATTAAATGCAATTCAAATCATAAGCATAAGAACCTTTCCCAGGTAGAGGTGAGAGCTTTGGACCTGTGGTGTGATTTGATTATATTTTGCAAAAGATGAATTTTATAGCCAAGTCCAAAGCTTTCCTCATCCTTTTCCTCCTGTCATTCTAATAGTCTGTTTCCATACAAAAATTGCCACTTATAATGTTTTCTAAGTATGTTGCTCATCTTTTTCAAATACTTTCAGAAACTCCACAGTAAAAAAAGTACAAAATCAGTTGTGAAATTGCTAAG
This sequence comes from Megascapheus bottae, assembly GCF_031878675.1. NCBI lineage: Eukaryota > Metazoa > Chordata > Mammalia > Rodentia > Geomyidae > Megascapheus > Megascapheus bottae. Next base: position 19,202,726 of record NC_143531.1, read on the forward strand.
TATTCAGCTCCACCCAGGGCTCCTAATGAGAACTCTGTTTTTCTCAGCATGCTATACCGACATTTTGTCTCCAAGTTAAGAGAAAAAAATCCTGCTCTTTTGTCATTTAACTCAAGAAGCCATAAAGATAAGCCTCAATTCAGACTGCATTGTACCATTTGTATACAAGTATTTAAATCTATTAATTCCACTTGCTTCTTAAGATATTTGTTTCTCTGAATCTGAAACCTGCTTGTATTGGGGATATGATTTAGGATTAAAAACTACCCTGCAATCCACAGTTAGCATAAAATATATAGCACAGAAAATTAGCTCTTTTAAAGATAGACCATTAATTCTATTTGATTCCTGTACTGAACATTCTTGTTTGGTGATTACTATCTTGACTTTGTGTCAAAATTAGACAAAGCTCATGGTTTTTATATATTTCATTTTACTTTTATTGTTGGGGTAACGTATAGGAGGGGCTACAGTTACACTGGCCAGAAAGAAGGTGCATTACTTCTCACACATTGATACCCCTTTTCATGTTTTTGTCCCCATTTCCTTTCCCCTCCCTCTCCCAATCATCTTGTTTTCCCTCCTTCCCTTTCCTCTTTCAAATCAACAAATAATGTATATACAATACCCCGGGTAACAAAGTCAGATATAGTAACAATATGAGATTAACCAAAGGGCAACAAAAAAGAAAAGAAATAACATAGTACATTAGGGGGGACAGTGGGAAAAAGGCTTTGCTGAGTGACCGTGGCTCTCCAGAAACCACCCTCGACCAGCCACTCAGTCTGCAGGGCACAGATGCCCCAGTAAGGCCTGCAGCTTGGCTCTGAGCAGTTGGGGGAGTGAGATGAGCTGGAACGGTTGAGAGCCTTCAATGGGAGGGAAAGTACCCATTCCTGACTATGCCTGGAATACACAAACAATCAATTCCGAACTAGTAAATCATCCTTTTCTTTGCATTGTGGTCTCCAGCCTTATTTTTAATTTTCTTCTAAATTTTTAGTTGTTAAAGTAAAAGTGTCTGTATGTTTCTGGTTTTATGTTTTAAACTAAGGTTTTTATTTTGGTGTTTATACCTTTGGTGGTTTAGGAAAAAAAATATATATCCACATAATTAGGAAGGTCTATTTTACTACTGGATTTTTATCTTGAGTAAACGAAGGTACTCCATAGGTATATTTACCTAGATTAAAAAAAAGTCTTGATTTAGGGAAACAGCAGTTAAGATAGAATAGAAAGCTGGACTACTGTTTCTTACTCATTAACTTATTCCTATCTTTAGCACGCTGAATGGAAGAGAAGGCAGGTGTATCTCAAAATAAAGAATTCAAAGAAAAATGATAATTTTTGGGAATGCTCTTCCATGTCTGTTATGTATCTTTGAATGTTATAAAATACTCCCTTTCATCACATAAATTTGCTAAAAGCAACATTTTTAAGTAATAGGAACTCTGATGCACTCATGAACACATTGTATACGTTTTTTTGTAACATCTGAAAAAGTACCTGAAGTATTTTTGAGCTGCTCAATAAATGAGTATCTATCTAACTTGTGGCAATCTAAAATCCCCTTCACACACTAGTGTTTGATTTGGTTTGGTTTTTGCATAGATACTAGAACTTCAATTTAGGGCCTCATTTTCTTGTCTGTTTTTTGTTCAAGGCTGGAATTCTACCACTGAGTATCATCCATAGCATAGCTCTTAGTTGTTTAAGCAGAAATAAAAGTTTCACAAACTTTTCTTCCTAAGCTGGCTTTGAACCGTGGATCCTCAGATCTCAGTCTCCTGAGCAGTTAGAATTATAGTTGTGAGCCACAGGCACCTCTCTAAAATCCTCACATTTTCTTATGCTGCTTCTCAACTCTTGTAGATAAAACTAAGTCCCGAAACTCATTTATTCCTACCTTAGAAAATTTAATATAGACATATGTATTGTTCATTACCAACAAGATGATAGCAAAAAAATGCATTTTCAAACTGTATTTGAAAACATCAATTTCTGTGGCATTCTACAAGTGATTTGATTTGTGATGTCACATCTTCCATCATCACACACTTGGGGAATATTCATGTGTCACACATATGGCATGCTACTTTGTTCTCTGCTTTGATTTCTTATGCCCTTTAAGAAGTTTTCTTTTATGACCAATGTAGCACATTATTCTGTAAGAAATTTTAAAGAATGAAATATATAAACAAGAACAGAAAATTACTCTAAACGCTGTTCCAATACTCCCACACTGTAAAACTAATACTGCCTGGCATCTGATGTGATGTTTGCTAGGTATATGCACAATTTATTCTTCACATGCTCTGAAATCTGCCGTCCAGCTTGAGTTTTAAAAGCAGCTCATGGACTTTGAGTGCAGGTGTCCGTCTGTCATGAGCCTTCATCACAGCCCTTGCTTGACTGACCGTTAACGCAAATGGCCTCAGTTCACAGAAAGGGCACTTGCTAGCATATTAGCCACTTGACAGTAGTTGTCAAAAGCACAGTTTAGAGCAACAATGCTTCTGGTGAATTTTCAGTAAAGAATAACACCATGTCTTTCTCCTTGGTGTCTTAGAGTATGTCTTTGGATTAAGCCAACTTTGATGAAGTCATGTGGTCTGATGATAATGACTCCCTATGGTGTAGGCTCCCAGAAATAAGGGAGGGCCTGCTACCTCCCTTTTTATGGATGTATGGAAATCCAATTGTGTTACGCACTAGTCCTAAGAATGTCATTCTCCGTATTAAGATGGCATCTCCTATAAGAGACAACAGGAGGAATAAGAGTTTCATTCTCTTGTTCTTTTTTCCTTTCTGGACAACGTTCCAAAAATAGTTGTACTTTTATTTTTGTAATCATTCTTTCCCCCTCTTATATGACCTATTGTAAGGGGTACACTACTTAATAAAATCAGACTTTAAATTCTGAAATATTTAAAACTATTCCTATAGTCTAATACCTAAAAGTCATGAATCCTTCAGGAATATCACAACACATGACACATCAATTGGTTTCCTCGGTTTGTCTTATGTTCCTTCCCAGATTTTACTTTTTTATTTATTTTGGTCTCAGGGGCTCACATCTTTAGTCTTGCATTTGTATTTGTAAACTTCTCTATACACGTTCATAAAACACTCTAAGATCATGTGAATGCATACATACGCTCCAACCTGGCTTTATATTCTTGAAATACATTTCCAGAAATTCTTACTCTGTTTTCTTCATTATGCATTCAGAAGTAAAAGTGTTCATTCCAATAAGATTTCTATGGACTTGTAATTTAGCTCATTATGATAACATAAGCTTTTTATCTCACTTTTTTCTTTTTTAATTTTTTATTGTTAGGGTAATGTATAGAGGAGTTCCAGTTACATGCACCAAATAGTATGATTTTTGTTATTATTAAAGTGCTGTACAGAAGAGTTACCATTTCACAGGCCACTTAGCAAACTTTTTATTTCTGAACACATCAAAGACACTACAAATGCTAAGGAATTGGACCTAATATTGATGTTCTGCTTTTTTTCCCCTTATATATTAATAGGGTTTGAATTCAGAGCCTTGTACTTGCTACATAACTTGAATCCCACCCTCAGCTGTTTAAGCTTTTATTTTCATGTAAGATCTTGGATTTGTGCCTGGGTTGGTTTGTACTATGATCCAACTGTTTTTTACATAGCTGTGGTGACAGGTGTATGCCATGACAAAATAAACAAAAGGTCTTGTAAACTGCCTGGTCTGGCCTCATACCCAGAATCCTCCCAATCTTAGCCTCTTGGGTAGTAAGGATTACAGTTATGAGCTGCTGCACCTGGTTTGTAGTGTGTGTGTGTGTGTGTGTGTGTGTGTGTGTGTTTATTTCCTATCACCCTTAACATACAAGATCCTTGCTTTAAGCACCTGGAAGAAAGTTATTTAGTTAGTAATCATTTTACAGGTGAGATCTGGGAAATAAACATGAACCCAAACAATGTAACACATGGAAACTCACGCTGGCTATTCACCTCGTCCGTCATTCACTGTAATTAATGGTACAGTGAATCAAATCAAGGAATTACATACTATAGTTATTTGAAATAGTTATCTCAGACAATATGAAAGAGCCTAAAGAACATGTTATACTTTGTATATTTAAGCTTCATGTTCCAGGAATCATGGAAGACTTCATGGGAAGACTGGTTTTGGAGAAGAAACTTCAAATACTTTAACCAACCACCAATAGGGTAATTAGAAAAGATAGTTTCAAGAGCACCATTCAAGAGATAAACATTGAGTGAGGTAGACCTGTGGCATATTTAGGTGAAAAATGTCAGAAGGATAGAGCTAGGGAGGGAGGGAGGGAGTAAAGGAAGAGAGAGAGGGGGGGAGGGAGATATTGAGGATGCAAAAGTCAAAGGATTTAAATCTAAGAAGACAGCTGAGACCCTGCTGTGGGTCTTGAATGTCAGATGTCATCTTATTGCTATCACCCAGTGCTGAATTCTGCCTCTCCCTTTGCTTCAAGAATTCTGGAGAGAGTGTCGGAAGACATTCTAAAAGGTTTGATGGAATAAAGTCAGTTCTGGGTTTGTGACTGAAAATTGTGAAGCAGTGCTGATATTTCTCACCGTGAATGACCCTAGGTATTTAAAACCAATTCTAAAGGGTGCTTTCTCCTTGGTAGTGGTACAACTAAGCTCTTATTGCCTTCTTGGTATTTAGACAACAGCCTTAGGGCCTTAGGAATGAGTCTGAGAGAAAGAGCAAACCTCCCAATGCAGCCCCACATGGGCAATCATTTATCTCCTTATAGTCAGAGCAAACAACAGGCTTTTAACAGCATTTCTGAGTTATGAGGATGTCTGCTTAAGATTCTCCTGTAGCTGGAGTATTTGAATTTTTCCCCCAATTGAAAAGAGGTTCTAAAAACTGCTCTGAGTCCATCAAGAAAGCAAATAGTCTGCTCTACCATGCTCAGAATATTGCTCTTCCAAACTCAAAAAAGACACAGAACAGAAATGATAGGGGATGGGAACTGAGGAGCAAACTGTATGAAGGTCTTAAATGAACAATGGAATCAGACAATAGAATTAGGTCTTTCCCACACAATTTTCAGTCTCATAGTCTGTGCCACTTGAATCTGACCGTGCTGACTGTCTCACTGAAATACACACTTGCCACTGGAATTTGATAAATATTGCAGGATTCTAGACACACTCAGTGAGGCCAAAAAAGGAGGTAAACACAAAAAGCTCAAGGCCTACATGCCTCTTTATATTTATCTAAAATAATATGTATGCCAAAACAAACTCCAGGATATTGCAGTAAGAGTTCTCTTTTTTGTTTGGGCGTTTTTGCCTTTTTCTTTATGTATGGTGATTCACATGTATATTCTCAGTAAGATGGCTGTGGGGGGCTCAGAACTCAGGGAAAATGGGTTAAAAAGTGCAGCAGTGGAGCTCACTGAACACTGATGGAACTGAGCTGTACAGCATTTCAATGGAGACCAGAGAGAAGGACTGGGAGAGACTGAGAGAAGGGAAGACACTATATGAAAGGAAATTTACTCATTACTTGACTCATGCAATGCTAATCTCCCTGTACATCATCTTCATCATAAAAAAGTAAATTAAAAGAATATACACTTGCACACTAATTTTAGTTTCAGCCAAGCAGAGAATAGATATGCAAAAGTAGAGTTGGGCATAATGGCTCAGGCCTGTAATCCCAGCTATGTGGGAGGCAGAGACTGGAGGATCCTATTTCTAGTTCAGCCTAAGCAAGAAGTAGTGGAGAATAACTATAATCTCAACTAGGTAGGAAGCATACATAGGAAGATAAAGTTCTCAGACTATCTGGGTTAAAAACAAGCAAAACATTTAATAAAACAAACCATGAAACTCTCTCTGAAAAACAAGCCATAGCAATACTACAGAAATGGCACTTGGATAAGTGATTGAATGCCTGCCAGCACAAGTCTAGCTAGCAGAAGACTCTAAGCATGCACTCAGAACAGCTAACAGCAATTTAATGTTATTTCACTCCTTTACCTGGAGGACAGAGGAACTACCAAGCACACACAAAGACATCTTTCTATATATATAAAAGCATTTCACTGGGCACCAGGCCTCAACAGCCTCTGGGAAATCATTAAATACACAAAATTCTCATGCCTAACCCCAACCTTAACTAAGTCAGAATGACTGGGAATGGAGCCAAGTCATATGTGTTTTCAAAAGCCCAATAGGGAATTCTATAGTCTGTTGTGTGTTAAAGTTTGAGGACCACAGCTACTCTAGCTCCTGATGCCCACCCCCAAAATTAATTAATTTAAAAAGTTAGAAAATCTCTGTTGTCAATACATTGAAACTCTTCAAGCATCTCCCCATATCCTTCAATATGACCCTGTCATTAAGTGAAGGTTGAATTATTATTATTGATCTTCAGGGGCATTATAAATGCCATTTTGTCACCAAAACCTCTAAAGTGAATGTTTCCATTCTTTGAATTTTACATGCTGCATGTGCTGCCTTAGGGATTGTAATTGCAATGCTGACCTCCCTCTCTCTCTGTCTCTCTCTCTCTGTCTGTCTCCCTCTCTCTGTCTCTCTGTCTCTGTCTCTGTCTCTGCCTCTCTCTCTCTCTCTCTCTCTCTCTCTCTCTCTCTCTCTCTCTCTCTCTCTCTCTCTCTCTCTCTCTCTCTCTTCCCCCCTCTCTCTCTGTCTCTCTCTGTCTCTGTCTCTCTCTCTTTCCTCCCCCATTTTCCATTGTGTTCACTTAGCTTTCTTTATCACCACTAGATTGTTATTGAGAGTGCCAAGACAACCTGCTTTTTCCTCAAATTCTAGCATTATAAAATATAAATAAGTTAGATATTATTCTAATATTGTCTGGCCCATCCAACGTACTGTCAGTCTACCAAAATGCACATCAAATATTCATTTGGAGGGAAAATTTGTTTGAAGCAATCCATAACAATATAAATAAAGAGTAGAGAATAAATAAAAATGTCTCATGAAACAACAAAGAATGACGCAATTGAGGCATACATTTTCCTTTCCTCCATTTCTGGCCAATTGCCTCCCACCAAATACTGTTCCAGAATATAATGAATAAATGTACGAGTATAAAGTTTGAACTGATTGAGGTGACCAAGTTACTTAGTCTCTGAATTATTTATGGCTCAGAAATAATCAGTGTTACTTATAATGCAACATTCATCAAGATTAAATCATATAAGGAAGAAAAGAACCTATAAGACACAGAATAAATTTAAACTAAAAGATAAATTTTTACGGCACAGATTTTTATGCTTTAACGATTCATTTCATTTACTTGATACTATATATTAACCAAATGTAACTATGTTGTAATGTAACTATTTGAAAAATTATTCCATAAATAAACTTAGGTATTTTAAACTCCTATGGAATTTATGGAACTTCAAAGGAATATTTAAGTGTCAGAAAACCAGGTGATCTTATGGTGAAAATAAGGGGATTGAATTATGCACAGAAAAGACAAGTGGTCAAAATCATATCAGTAAATGTACATCTTTAATGCTTGTGCCTGCAATCCTAGCTACTCAGGAAGCTGAGATCTGAGGATCCTGATTGAAAGGCAACTAGGCAGAAAAATCCCTGTGAGACTCTTATCTCCAATTAACCATTCAAAAACTGGAAATAATGCCGTGGCTCACGTGGTAGAACACTAACCTTGAGCAAAAAAAAGGCCCAGGGACAGCACCCAGGCCCTCAGTTCACGTGCCATGATGAACCAGAAAACAAAAACAAATGAACAAAAAACTACTACATAGTCAAATGAAAAATAAAAATAAAAATTCCACATTTAAAACCCTCACAAATAGAACTTAAATGTAAGAGTTTTCACGGACTTAGTTTTTGAACTAACCTTCTAATGACTAAGATCCAGGAATCTTTTATTGATAAAGCGTTTGCGAATCCTAGTCATAAATCAATAACTAGAAATAACAAAACCTGGAAATAAAATCCATTTATTAGCTGAATTTTTTTTATTGTCTAATATGTGAGCTGGAGTTGCAGGAAACTTTGGAGGCAAAAAGTGCTCACCTGAAAAATCAGGTCACAGCAGAAGAGAAAATGTACTCAACATTCATGTAGTATATTTGCATCACTTAAGGTTATAAAATTATGGAACTGTAACCCCTACTTTTATAACATAAATTAATAAATAGGCAAGAAATATTATATGAAGGAATAGAGTCAACATTTCAATGTCATATCTGACATCTAACATTTAAACTTTGAACACATACACTTATTCATTCTCCTCCCAGATCTTTAGTTTTATTTTCTGAAATTTATAATAATCTTGAACCCACTTTGTAATATGCAAACTCAATCTATGCTTCTCTATCTCTCATAAGTCAATGATCAAAATTCTTCAGATCTACCCAAGGGAGGGGTTCATTCTCATTATTTTCATCAGGTTTAGGGCTTCAAATATTCAGTTTTTTATTGATACATACATAATCAAGCAAGTGTTAATAAGGACTAAAACAGAATCAAGTAGCTAGTTCTCATATTCATAGAGCATTTTGTGCCTCGGTAACATTATCTGTCATGCTCTCTTTTGTTCAAATTGTCATTCCTTGGCTTATGAAGTACTGAATATCAAACTCTATGCAAATAAAATGATTTTCATGATACCTAGTCAAGACTGTCTTAGGGGATGTAGCTTGCCAAGTTCAACACATCTGTTGATCTCCAAGGGAATCAGTCCCCTGTTCATGTGACCTAAGTGGGACATTATAGGGTAGCTGCAATTTCAGAATGATATAACCCAACTGTGATTTGAGTGCAATAGAAAGCATCCCTGGAATCGTGTATTCGTCTTTTTATGAGCTAATGGTCCTCTCCTAAGAGGCTTAGCAGCAAAACCTCAGGATACAAACAAGGATTGATATTTCACACTGGACCAGGTTGTTAGTGATATGCTCTTGTCAGTAAAATACATGGAAGATTCAATGATAGATTACAAAGTAACCTTTGGGTTAGATTCCCCCAACAATAACCTAATGTAGGCTAAGGTAAGTGCTAACTCTGGAAGGCTAACTTATTTAAAATACTTTGATTTGGAACTATCAAAATGGCCCAAGTTTTGCGGAAAAAAAGAATCCACATTTTTGCTCTAATTTTTAGTAAATTTGATGGGGTGAACACACCACTTTTATAGCCAATAGATAATGCTTAATGTTTTCAGAGGGCACACTTTATGGATATTTCTTGATCTGATAGGGTAATGTGTGAATAAACCAATTCCAAATTAAAAATCCTTAAACCAATTGATTAATAAGAGTTAGGTAGCTGGAAGTGAATTTATACAAACAAGGTGGATTTATTAAGAAAAAATATTCTACATACGATTTATGTCATATCTGTACTTAAATTTTGTTTTTTAACCTGGGCTTCAAAAGTCATACACTGTGTCTCAACTGGTAGAATGTTAGCCTCAAGCAAAACAGCTCAGGGACAGTGCAAAAGCCTTGAGTTCAAACACCAGTTAATTCCTCAACACCCCCCCCCACACACACACACTGTATTTTATCGGACATTAGAACTTGACTGGGACAGTCTCTAATGTATCTACTCTGATTTAACCTACTCTTTTCCTGAAGATTTCTATGAGTGACTTAGACTTAGAAAAAATCATATTAAGTGAAGTAAGCCAGACTCAAAGGAACTTAGGCTCAATGGTTTCCCTCATTCGTCATAATCAGTAGAAACCTTGGGCTCTCCTAGCAGAGATCTGCAATAGAGCAAAATCTTGATACATAAGGCCATATAGTATGAAGCTAATTGAAAGGACCTCCAGGATATTGAAACAAAAACAATATAACGAATGATTGTTGTCCTTAATGTACTATGTTGTCTCTCATCTCCTTTGCTGTCCCTTGGGTATCTCATATTGTTATAGTATCTCACTTTGTTATCTGATATATTGAATTTATTTGTATTTGGTTATTTGAAATTTGATAGGGAAGGGGGGAAAACCAAGACGGGTGGGGAGGGTGGGGGGGAAGGTAATGGGTATCAAGACATGTGAAAGGGTATCAATGGATGTGAATTAATGCATCTTCTATCTGGCAAATATCATGTAACCCTTTTATTAATTACAATAAAAAATTTTAAAAAAATAAATACTACCCTTCTAGATACCTTATATTTAACTTAATAGATTATTGAAGAAATATACATTTATTTGAACAATTGTAATATTTTCACAGGCATCATGCCAACCCAGTGTTTTTCTTGACCCAGGGAGCACCTTCAATTTTTACCTTTATTCCTAAATGACATAACTTTTATTAATATATTTCAGCTGATGGCATGCAAAAACATGGCTTCTTCCTATAAATAAGATTGTTAAACCCACTTAATAGCTTTTTACACTTTATGCTAAGATGTTAGCTCAGAAAGTATTCATGGAATATGTGTTAAAATGGCACATAATGAGGTTTAATTGAAGAAAAATTGAATAGGTTCAAACTACTGTTCTGTGCTTGAAAAACCAAATGTGTTATTTTTTTAAGCTCAAAGAAAATATTCCTCATAGATTTTAAAGATATAGTGAATTTCTAAGCTTACATTACAAAAAACATTATAAACCATAAGATCATGAGCATTGAATAGAGACCAAGAAAATACAGTATCATGTGATGCTAAATATTCACTGATTCACTGACACTTGGAAAGCTATGCAGGTAGGGTTTCAAAAAAATTTCACAAAATCTAATTTTTTATATTTGTTATTTTTAAAGCATTATTTCATTTGCAGCAGGTAATTTGGATTTTTCAATCTTTAGTAATGAGAAACTAGAATATGTTATGTAAATAGTAATATTAAAGTTACAGAATTCTGTGTGGATTATAATGTGGCACTGGGATAACCTTTTCTGGTCAGGTCTATTTGGCGTTCTAAAAGCTTCTTGTATCTCTGGATGGGCCACTTACCACACAACAGACAAAGGTCCCATATCTAAAATATATACCAGCTCAAAAAATTGAATCACTCCAAAACTAATTTCCAAATAAACAATCATCCCATTAAACGTGGGCCAAAGACTTGAAGAGAGTCTTCTCTGAAGAAGAAATAAGAATGGCTTATAGACACATGAAGAAATGCTCGACATGTCTGATCATAAAAGAAATGCAAATCAAAACCACGCTAAGATTCCACCTCACTCCAGTTAGAATGGCCATGATTAAGAAATCTAATAACAACATGCTGGTGGAGATGCGGCCAGGAGGGATCACTACTAGCCTGTTGGTGGGACTGCAAACTCATCCAACCACTATGGAAAGCAGTATGGCAGTTCTTCAAAAGACTAAGCATAGAGCTCCCCTATGATCCAGCAATTCCACTATTTGGCATTTTCCCAACTGTCCAGAAACAGGGCATACTAAATCCACCAGCACAACAATGTTCATTGCAGCACTATTTACCATAGCAAAGATATGGAACCAACCCAGACGCCCCTCAGTTGATGAGTGGATCAACAAGATGGAATTCTATGCATAGAATATATTAGGAGTGTAATTTTACATGCATGTAGTATGCAGCAAGTAAGTCTGGCTGTAGGTACATTCTATCAACCAATGGTGGTTTGCAGAAAGCTTGCCTGAGTAACAGTTGCACCCTGTATTTCATCTGTGAGCACCCCAAGATATAGTTGACCTTCCAGAGGCAATTAACTTGAAAGTAACAAGGAAACAATTGGAAATTCAAAGCACTTGGTATGGCCTGAAGTTGTAAAGAATCCAACCATGGTTGTCACTCAAACCACTCATCCCTCTTCTAGACTTTTCCTTAGGGAGTCCATGCATAACTTCCAGGAAACTGGATTAAAAATCAACAGAAGCAAACTAATAATGAAAGAGTTTGCTGAAACAGACACAATTAGGTAGCAGAGACAGAAAAAGACATTACTGCTTCTTTGCTCACAGAAGATCAATCACCTCTATCGGTTGCCTTGCTGTCATTGGCAAAGTGTTCTGGTACTCGCAGGGCACGGAAGTTTTAAGGAGGCTTCAGCCTGCCAGAAAATGACTTAAGCCCACAGTGTGACAGAATATTCTACTGGCACGAGATGCAATGGTAACAGTAAGGATGGAACCAAAATGCCCCCTCCAGGAATCGCTGATGTGTCAGGATTGATGTGGTCCAAACATCTGCCTCCAGGCCCCATTTCAGAGGCCCAGATAAGAAATCCAAGAAGGACTGAAGTGCAAAGACTCTACATGTGTTTCTAGGCGCATAGGAGAATCCCTGAAGACTCAGCGGGAACAAAAGAGCAAGACACTGCATGACTTCAAGGAGCTGAGGTTGCCATGAAAGTTGAAAACATATTGCTCTTTCAGCTATTTTTCCTTCAAATTTTTAGGCTGGGGAGCATTGGATTTGAGAGACAATTATGAATAACATAACTGTGATTATGTCTGTAATTTTGTTTGTTTATGGTAGTACTGTGATTTGAATTTGGCCTCATTCTCTGATTTCCAATATTGCACATATAAAAACAGTTGCCAGAAGGACTTCTTCTTTTAGCACATATGTTCTGTCTTAGAAAGTAACAGTGTAGGCTTTGGAAAGGAGAAAGGAATGAGGAGAGGAAGCAAGGAACAGAGGAAGTGAGGCTAGGACCAAGGGAGGGAGGCAGAAGGGAGGGATGAAAAAGAAAAACTCGGCATTTTACCTCTACACTGATAAATTCTAAAATTGCATTATGAGGTTAAAGGCTAAACCTGTCAATTATTCTTCTCATCACATAAGGATTTCATCTTTTAAATCAGTTTTTGTATTGGCATAATCTCTTTATGGAAAAATGTTACCTATAAGAGGCTTTAAGATACTACCTTTGAAGTAATTCATGCTGGAAGATGTAAAGGAATGCAGGTAGCAGCTTGAATTGATTTGCAAACTATGTGGGTATCTGTAGCAAGTCATGTTATTTATTTTATAAATTATTTATAAATGTTATAATAATATAATAAATATTACAAAATAATTTATAAACAATTTTATATACAACTTAAATGAATATATTTTTAAGTTATATATAAAATTTAAATTTGAGCTCCAAATAAGAAAAAATTTCTATTTTAAGTGAACATTTATTTTCAAAATACAACTCTTTCAGTAATGTTTAATCTTGGCTTCTCATTCCTTCTTTTCCTCCATAAATATTTTTTCAAGACATAGCTTATAGTTTCTTTTCAGTGATGTTCATTATCATTTCTAACTTGAAAGACGTCATCAGATTGAAATTAGATGTACAGGAACTGGTCCTGTAGCTCAAATGGTAGAGCACTAACCCTGAGCTGAAGAGCTCAGGGACAAAACCCAGATCCAGAATTCACATCCCATCACAGACAAAAAAAAAAGAAAAAATGAAATTATATGTACAGTCATAAATACATATGTAAAATTTTTCTTTAGATTCTTGAGGTATATAAGCTATATTTGTACACAGTTGCCCATACCTGGAGAACATGAATAAAATCATAGTAGTATGTGATGACAATGATTTACTTATTTATTAGTGGGCAAAAGCATTCTGCTGTTTCAAGCTAGCCTGGCATGTCTGTGCTCTAAGCATCTCATTTATCAATGACTCCCGTGGCATTTCAGGAGGGATTTTTGTGTAATTCACTTCTAACATCCATGTAATAAGCCTCCTCTGAGTGAGCTACCCACATTGCTATTCATCATTATTGATGACTCTGGTAAGCAAAACATGCAAATCTGCTTATGGAAGGAGAAGAAAGGCTATGAGTGATATGGTGCAAAGTGGAACTGGAAGCAGACACTTAGTAGGATGTGCTCATTATATTCCCATATCCACGTTAAAAATGAAGCATCAGGTTGATAACAATGATTTTCCATCTTTACCATAAACAAAGATCATAGTCAAAATGAAAAGTCTGGCCAGGTATTTGGCCTAGTGGTAGAGTGCTTGTCTAGCATGCAGGAAGACCAGGTTCAATTCCTCGGTACCACATATATAGAAAAAGCCAGAAGTGATGCCCAAGTGGTAGAGCTCGAGCCTTGAAAAAGTCCAAGGACAATGCCCATGCCCTGAGTTCAAGCGGTAGGATTGGCACAAAAATAAAATGAAAATTCTGATGGAGAATTCCCTCACAGAGCAAGCAAAACTACTGTGTTTCCTAGAATCAGGAGGAGATAATCTGTATTTAATAATAATAAGCCATACCATAGTTAAAATGAATTCTAAGGAGTTTTATGAAGAAGTCACAAATATTATATTGGAAATTTAGAAATATGCAAATTAAGGACAGAGATTTTTATCTAATCCTTGTACTTGCTGGGCCTATTTACTGCCAGTTGAGTCATACTTCCAGTCTTTTGGTTTGTACTTTGTTTATAAAATAGAGTTTCTCTAACTTTGGCTGTTATGGTGTTCAACTTACAAGCCTCCTGCTTCCTTGGTATTATATACTAAGGGTATTCATCCTAAATATTCTTGCCCATCATAATTTTATCAATGTATACACTTAAGGAATATTTACCTCCTATCGCTTATGTACCAGCCTCTGTGTCTAAGGCTGGAGGTAGAGAACTGAAGCTATACAGACATGCTGCTATACAGAGATTTAATGATTGATTCAAAAGTGATGTTCTGCACTGAGTCCACAAGAAATATAGAAAACAAATAAAATGAAAAGATAACATATTTTGTGGAAGAACAAATTAATTTATCTTTGGATACAAATGGACAGCAATCTTGCTTAAACTATTAGGGTATATAGTTAATTTTGCTTCAAAAATGTTGAAGTTAATGTTAGTGTAATTAACAATAAAATATTGTGTATTTTACAGTAAAATTGCTCCACCCCTTAATCCAAGCCTTGAGTCCCTTTTTTTGCATTAGTTTTTTACATACACTCTTATTTATGCCCTGGTTGAGTTACCATGAAGCTAATTATCTTCCCAACTAGTTGAGATGACAAAAAGCAACTGTTTGACAAGGGGTTATGTGACTGTTTTTTGCCTGAGCTGGCTTTGAACTGACATCCTTACAATTTTCATTTCTCCAAGTAGCCACAACTATAGCAGTGAACCCCTACCCCAGCAACAGTCATCCATTTTTCCTTTGCAAATGAAGGTGTGAAGTCAGACATGCAGTCGATTCAAGAAGTATATCAATATAAGAGAAATTAGCCTTACATTTTTAGATAGTGATTTAAGAAAAACAAGAAAATGTAATTTTCTCATTTTCTTTTGGACAACACATTAATCTGTGTAAAATAGAGCCAGGGAATATTAAAAACATTACCTCATACTCCCTTTGATTCAGTAGTTTAGATTCCGATGCTGGAATAAATACTTTGGATAAATGGAATGCTTGGAATCAAAAGAATATATTTGATTTTAGTCCATCTGAAATGTAAAAGTGGATGTGGGATCCAAGTACACAAATGCAGATTGAATTAAATTTACTCTTCCTCATCAAAATGAAAAGTAAAGTGGATTTTTCTTGTGCATCAATCTTGAGTTGTTCTTGAATATGATCTTTTAGTAATTATCCACTCAAATGATTTATGTTTATAAAGTCTATGCAATCTTCCATAAGCTTCTAAATGGTCTTTAAACTGCACATGATTGACAGAACGGGAAATAGTTTATGAGAATTTCCCTTAAATACATTAAATACTTACACGGGAATTTCCTCATCTTCCAGTCTTTATTGACAAACCAATGTAATACGCACATACATATGTGTATATGCATGTATATGTTTGTGTATTGAACGTATGTTATATAGGGTGTATATCGCATATTCATTCATTATTGTGGACACTTTCATCATGAACATTAAATATAATATATATTTATGTGTATAATATATATAATCATTATATACCTTTAGTCTTATGGTTCAATAATTTAAGTAAAATGAATAAACTTAAATGTAATACATATTCATATAATTTTTATCTTAAATAGACACATCAAAAACATTTCTATATTTTGTCACACTCTATGTTGCTGTCTAGAGGATGTTAATTATTTTATATATTTCCAGATGTAGTATAGTAAAATAACTTTATCTTCAAAATAAACCTAAGAAATTGGCGTACTTAATCTAATATAAGTGAAATGCATAATATTCATCCATCATCTACCTCAAGAAAAAGAATGATTCCAAAACTGAAAGAGATGCAAACCTTTGAACAGGAATTAGAGTAAGTTTTCTTTCTTTCTAAACAAATAGTAAATTGGCTGTCGGGAGCTAATTTCATACTTTCAATCATGATAAGACGATCACACACTTAGTAGCAGAAATGACTGCTCTAACCTGGACTTAATATTATGCCCTCCATTTCTGTCAGATGTCATTGTATGAATCAGTCAAATGTAAAAGCAATTCTTGTACATTATAAAAGTATAACTTATTTTCTCTCGATGTATTTTTCCTCTGGTTTTTAAAGAAATTTCCTTACTAGTTAACAGGACCAATTCTCTCCCATTTCTTGACAGGTCCCATTGTGTCTTTTGGATGATTAGTGTGTTTTTGTGCAGAAAGACAGACAATGAAAAGAGAGAGAGAGAGAGAGAGAGAGAGAGAGAGAGAGAGAGAGAGAGAGAGAGAGAGAGAGAGAGCGCGTGGGGGGGGGAGGGAGAGAATCACCACAAAGGACCACACAATTATGGTAACTGACCACGTGATCCTTCCATAGACCTTGTTTTCTATGTCCAATTTTCCCTTCATTGTACATATGTTATCTGCAGCAAATCATTGGCATATTCATACAAAGAAGCAAATGCACAGGCATATCCTTGTGTAAAAAGAATTTTGATGCTTTATATCTCCCTGAGCCCCTCACAGAACCTATCATGTGGCTTCTTATAGTAATCATGATTTGATTGATAAGGACATTCCAAGCATATTTTATATAGCCCATAATTTTCAGTAAATGAATCCATTTAAACAGCTGGTTACTAAAATTCTTTTCTGTATGCCGTAAGGAAATTTACTAAAATTTCATGTTTGGACTTTAATAAAGAGAAATTACCTAGTCATTCTAATATGTGGCAAGAGGTTTTGGGAAAATTCTGGCAGCATGGCACAGAGCATTTGAGAGCACCCAGGAGGAAATCTTTAGGTGGGATCCTATTTATTTAACTGTAACTATTTATGAATATGATTTGCCAATTATCCTATAATTCCTTTAATGCATTCCCAGAAAATTTCAACAGCTCTAAGAAAAAACAAAATTAATATGTTAAATCAAAAGCCATATGGCATATCAGAATAAATAACTTGTACTTATGTGAGACCATGCAAAGGGGCAAAAAGACTCCAGACTACAAAAAGTGGATTTATAACCTACATACTGAATAATGAATACAAGGTAAAATATTAAAAGTAAACAACAACAACTAACATAGCCACTAATAGCTCAGGCCCAGAGGCATGGCTCAAGTGTTAGAGCACCAGCTGAGTTAATAACTCCAAGAAGTAGGAGACCCTGAATTCAAAACCTTGTACAAGAACAACAAATGCTTCAAATAAGTAATCTAAGGAAAACACCAACAGCATCCAACTAGAAGTAGGCAACAGTAATGAACACATACTTGACTACAAAGGAATGCTACCAAAGCATGCAATAGCATATGAACACACGATAGTTTAATATCATTAGCTACAATGCACCCCCATTACAAACATATCATAAAGGATAAATCAAAAAACATCAACAACAATCCAAGCTTGTAAGAATGCAGAGAAACTAGAGTATAAACCAATGTGGCCCTTCTCATAAATCTAAGCATGATTTACTCTTTGGAGTAGAGAAAATTATATCACTCTGAGGTCTACCCCACTCCCCCAAAAAAGCCCAAGCGATGTATGTGAGCACAGTAGTTCCTGTGAATATACAAAAGTTCTTTGCAAAGCAATTTTGAAGGAGTGGTTTAAATTAAGGAACTTGAGCTGGGAAGATTAACTTGGAGTATCAATGCAGGTCCAGTGCATTCAAGCAAACAGGTAGGGGAGAGATAGGAAGAATGGCAGATAGAAGACACTAGCCTGTTGACCCTGAAGATGGAAGAGATGGCCGTGATAAAGGCTCATAGACAGAGTCTAGAACCTAGAACAGGACAGGGAGTCCATTCTCCTCTACAATCATCTGAAATATCTATGTCCCATGTAGGCTTTGATTTCAGGACAATGATATTTCTAACCTCTACAACTGTAAGGTAATACAGTTTGCATTATTTTGACCAATAAGGTAATTGATTGCTTAGTTCACTAGCCCATCATGTAACCTAGCTCTTGTAACTCTTGGGTAATTACCCTAGAGCAGTGTGTACATATAACACAATGTGCACATATATGCACAATGTGTACCTGAACACAGTGGTGTTACTAATAACATTTAATAATAATACTTAACAATGAGAGGCAGCCCAAAGATCCTTCCAAGGCTAAACCAACTATGAGATTTACAGGCTGTAGTTACTACATACACAATAGACTTTGACTAAACCTTATGGGTTTATACTGATTGGAAAAGTGGTTTCCAACAGGCTATTGTAAAGTGTGGTTTCACTTCTGTAACCTTTTTGGAAGTTACATAGTTTTAGAGTGGAGAAAACATCGGTGTTGGTGAGTGGTCTGAGAGGATAAGGAAGGGAAGGGTGTTTAGTGTGAGAGCTCAAGAGTGAGAACACTGGTAGAACTTTAAAAGAAATTTAATGAAGAAGAAGGATTCATGTTTTAGCCCAAAGGATTAGAGTCCTACCATTCTTCTTTGGTTATTCAATTAGAATCTAAAATTTTCATACTGCCAGTTGCACTGAATCACTCAGTTCTGATTTTCTTACTGAAGACAGGTTCCTAAGCTACTTTTAAATAGACAGAAAACCATTAGAAGCAAGAAATAAATAAAAATGCTAACCATTAGCTATTAATGTATTTTTCTTAAATCAATTTAACATTTAAAAATATGAATGAGAAAAAGAACCAGAAGAAAATGTTTTCACTTCTTTAAGAGTTGAATCTGATATCTGATTTTTAGAAGCATCTAAGAACCTTTTTAAATCCAAAGCAATCTACCATTGGTGAAATGGAGAGCCTATAGTTTAAATTTGTTTCTTTGAATGG
This sequence comes from Megascapheus bottae, assembly GCF_031878675.1. NCBI lineage: Eukaryota > Metazoa > Chordata > Mammalia > Rodentia > Geomyidae > Megascapheus > Megascapheus bottae. Next base: position 19,221,871 of record NC_143531.1, read on the forward strand.
CAACCTCCTAAAATAGTGCAGCTCTTCTTAATTTAGTTATGCTATGCATTTTGGGTTGAGTTCATATTTGTGAATAGTTACATAATAACTTTAAACAATTTTGAAATAATTACTCTGATGATACTCTAAATGTTAGCCATAAGTAGAAAGTAATCTCACTTTAATTAGATGCTTACTTCTATATGCTAAATTAGAGCTACATTACAAAATAAAAACCTTTAAATTATACAGTGAAAAAAATTCTCCAAACATAATTACCAGAATCTCTACAGGAGGATATAATTATGATGGACTAAATTCTTTGTTCAGCTTCATTTTTGTATCTCCCACAGAAGCCAATAGACACAAATTGCCTATCTAAGGCTGAATATCAATTTACTATGAATTCTGCTGGGAAATGTCCAAAAACTAAAGGAGGATAGTTCATAAAAGCTTAAACATTTTAAACTATGTAGAGTGAAATGAAGAGATCAGCCATCTACTTCTCTCCCAAGACAGGATCTAGGATGTGCAACAACATTGATTATCTAATCAACTGACCATGTACCCTTAAATAATTCACTGAATTTGTCTATGTCTAACTTTATGCCTCTGTAAAGCTGAAACAATAACTATCCATTTACCTCATGGGATGTTTTAGGAGTCATGATTGTAAAATACAAAGGGATTTGCAGATGAAATGTATTCACCCAAGGGCAGAATGGATGATTTTATTGTCAGATGTTTTGCTTTGTTCTGTGTCATTTTTGGTCACCACAAAACAATTTCAAGTACTCACCTGGAGCAGAAACCTGAGTGTATTAGGTTGCTGAACAGATAGCTACTTACTGGTGGACATATAAGAAATAATTTCTAAACTTACTACTCTGGATTAATTGGTCATCAAAGAATTCTGGCTGCTCCAATGAACAAACAGCATATTCAAAGCCAAAGGATGAGTGTCATAAAAACACATGTCAAATTTATAATGTGTAGCATCTTCATCAACACCAAGAGCTTTGAATTAGGCACATTGCTTCCGATCCAAGGCTTTAGGGGGATCTTTGGTATATTACTTTACTGTGATTATATAATCAACATAAAAAATGAAGAAAATTGAACATGATACTCTGAATTTGGACACACAGAGAGTTTCACTTGTTTTTCTGGTCAGTTGGAGATCAGAAGCTTAGACAAGTTAATAGTTAGAATTACGGGTATGAGAACCTGTGCCTTGGCATACAATGGTGCAATGGTATATTTTGAACTAGATCAAAAGCATGTTTGAAGTTTGGACCTATGGGCAAAGACAAGATTAGAACAAGACAAAATAGTCATTAGGTAAATGTGATGATAACCATTTAGCTTGACTCTCTGATCACATACAAAATACTTCAATGAAGTAAATAAAAGAAACCAAATCTTTTCTTCTGCATACTATATAAGAAAGGAGGGAAAAACCAAAAATTCTACTATGATGAAAATCAGAGTATAAAATCTATGACTTCCCAGAGCATAAACTTGAAATTTCATAGCACTAATTCCCATATTATGTTACAAGATTTAACCACAGGCAGATCGAACAGAGTAACACCATAGACTGAATGTACTCCTGTGCCCTAAACATAGCACTGTGAATTTTTCAGTAACTTACCTAAATAAAACCTTCTCACTAATATTTGTTGGACTCCTTTACAGTCTTCTGCACTGACTCACTGTAAGTACTTATGGTTTCACAAACCCTATAGGAATCTCTATAACGTTCCCCTTTTTAAAGCCGTTGTGTACTCAATTGTAAAAGATCTAGCTTGCAGAAATAACTTGCAAATAAAGTAACCATAGTTATTTTTTCTTAGGCTTATTGTGAGGATTAAATGAGCTGATGATAGTTAGGAACTTAAAACAATTGGTGACTAGCATTTTCTCAAAATACACATGGAAGCAAGAATACTATGTGGCCCAGCTTAGAAACAGTAGTAATTCTCCTATGGTATGTATTCAATTTCAATTAATTCACAGTATTTATTCATTTATTCATTAATCCAAACCACATTGGAATTTATTACGAGCAAGGCATCATGCCCAGAGCTGTAAACTATTTTAAGGAGTTTAACAATGGTTACTTCACTGTTATTGTTGATACAAAGAGAGAGAAGTCTAGACATTAGTGAAATGAATCACTTGTAATCTCTCAAGGTGACAAACATTTAAAGAATTGCATAAACCATTTGTGATTTTTGTGCCAAACTGAATGGTACATAAGAAATGAGCATTGTGGATGGTCTACTGGAAAAAAAAATAGTGATATTCTCTACATAAAATGCCTGGACATTCAATTTTATTAACAAACATACTAAAGATGCAATATATGAGAAAAATGCCCAGCAGCTCCAATATAAAATTTCTATTATTTTGTGTTCTCTGCTTTTTGTCCTATTTTTGATATTTGTAAGTGATTTCTTTCTTTAAATTATTTTGGGTTGTTAGTGCTGCTTCAATTCACCAAATTCATTCTCTACTAGTTTCCTTGGGAATGTGTATTATCAATAAACAGTATGAAAACAGGTCTCTTCAGGCATTCCCATTAATAAATACTCTGGGAAAAAAAATTCAAGAAAGTCTTAAGTAGAAAAATCACAGAATTGCAGTGATTGAAGAGGTGTTGGCGGCCCAAGAGCCACTATTCAAGTTATCTAAAGTGAACACCACAAAAAAATAACAGAATTTGTATGAAAATACCACCTAATACAAAGAAAACAAATAGATTCTGGGAAATATAGGTACCAGCAATATTTTTAGACATTTATAAATAGTCATTGGAAACATGAGACATCTCTATAAACATTGGATCCCCTTACTAATGGATTATGTTTTGTCTGAAGGCAACAAAAAGTGGAATTCAAGAAACTCTATTTCTTTTATTTTAATATACTCCCAACTGTTAAGAGGTTTTGATAGTGATTTGTGAAAGAATGTGCTTTGGTCTCTGAGTTGGATGTAGGGCACAGCAAATATGCACAACATTAATTCAAGCTGCTGACTGGGAAATGAGGAGGTCTAAGGAGAGGAAATGGATTAAGGTCCTGGAAATCCAATGAGATGCACTCAGATACAGTTCTGAAACCGTCAGTCTTGTTAGCAGCCTGCAGGTCCAAGAGCACATGAGCCCATTGGTCTACTTCCATTTTTTTTAATTTTTCTTTGTTTTGTTTTGACTCCAGGGTCTCACGCATCAGGAATCTATTATGGAAGTCTTATTAAAGATCTTCCCTCACACTTTTCTGCCTCATAGTTTTCAAGAAATATAACCTCTTTTTCTTCTCAGTGGGAACACCTGTTAGTTGAATTTTACCTTCCTCTGACAGAGCATTTTATTCATCACTTTAGTTCAGTGTGTGTAGTAATATAGCACATTTTCCAGGTCTTCTTCTCTTCCTCCTCCTCCTCCTCCACTTCCTCCTTCTCCTCCACCTCCTTCTCCTCATCTTCTTCTATTACCATTTATTTGTTAAAATTTATAAAAAGAAGTATTTTCAGAATTAACAGTTATATGATTAGATAGAACACACAGTATATGACCACATTGCAGATAAAGAGGCTCTGTCAATAAATGGATCTTTTTTTTTCAGAATTATACTGCCAACCTTAGTCTCTACAAATGTCTTTGTTGACCAATCCATGGAGATATATTTGCAAAGGACATTTAAGAACAATCATGAATATCCAATTACTTAAATATACTTTAAAAAGTCCCCCAAATAAGTCAATATACTAAAACTCAATATAAATTATTTTTAAAAGAATACATTCAGATTTAAAACATGATTTCTTTTTTGCTAATATATTGAACAATATGTAATTACCTAAATCCATGTTATAATTTGCTCCTTTCATGATACTTTGCTCTGTTATCATTAATGCTAATAAACCGCCTTCAGTGAGTAGTAGAATTTTTCATTATCCACAAATGAATAAATGAATATTAAAATAGCCCTACACTAAAAATACTCACAGCCTGGTATCACGGTGAAAAGAAATCTAATTCTGTTGTGCCTGTAACACTAGCTAGAAGGTGAAAGGTAAGACCCAAAGATATATCTTGTCTTTCGACATTAATTAACATTCTGTCATCTGCAATGAATATTCCTCAGCAAAGTAGTGCTTGCTTAAACACTACATATTTCAAACGTCTATTATATTTTCTTAGATGTAATGTGGTTCTAATCTGTTAAAAAATTAGTTATGTGAGCCACTAGGATACATTCTGAGAAGCAAGCTTAGAGGGCATATAAATATTCAGTATTTAACTACTCTTTTATTTTACTGTCAAATTAAATTTAGATTAAATATATTCCTATTAAAATTAAGCTAATGCATCCAAAATGATATCTTTTTATTACTATGTTTAAACACTATATTAAATACAGAAGGAATAAGTTCATATTCGTTTTTGGATGACTTAGTAAAATTATCATTTCAATTTTGTAACAAATGAGAAATCAATAATTTTCCCATCTGAATTTCTCATATTCATTCAAATCTTACTAATTTTTATTTTTGATAAGAATCAAAAATATTTTACGCTGACAACATAATCAAAAATATTGCTGAATGTGTGGTGATATTGAAAGTTCTAAATGTGTTCTTGGCTCCAGTTTTTATCAATTGTATTCCTGTGGGTAATTACTACTAACCTCTAAATTCCAGACTATTGTCACATGGGATAAATTGTTTCTCAAAGAATTATAAGAATTGATTGATAATTCTCATTAGCATCAAAAGAGTACTCAGTATATGAAGACTTCAAATAATACATGTTTTCTGCCAGAAATGAGATACTGAGCACTGTGAGTATTCAATATTTGTTGGTTTTTTATTTAGTTTTTGTTTATGCCATAAGGTATAAACAAATTAATAAATATTAGAAATCAATTGACAACTATTATATCAGTTAAATGAACTGTTCAAAACAATTCTTTATTATGTTGACACAAAGTCTTATGCATAACATATTCTAATATTTTTAGAGCGCTTGCCTAGCATGCATGGAGACCTGGGTTTGATTCCTTGGTACCATATACATAGAAAGAGCTGGAAGGGGTGATATGGCTCAAGTGGTAGACCTCTACCCTTGAGAAAGTCCAAGGACAGTGCTTATGCCCTGAGCTCAAGCCCCAGGAGTGGTAAATGAAAAAGACAGGACATGCACATAACATATTCTAACCTTTTATAATTGCAAGCTGCTTCTACCAAAGCCGGATCATGATTGCAATTGTATATACATTTGAATTTTTATAGCCATAGATATTAATATCTCACCACTTAAAGGGCTATTGTAATGAATATTTATATTTTCAAGTCAAAATTGTATAGTACATCAATAATTTCTAATTTTATGTTGTCAGTATATAAGAACTAGACCTTACATCACATATTCAAATATTCATTTGAAACCGTTCTTTCTTTTCATATATCCCATTTTCCATCATTTTCCAGGGTTTATTCTATTAATACAGCTAGTGCAGTTTGTGTACCTAAAATGTCCCTTTTGCCATATCAAATTCTGATAAATGAATCACATGATATAAGGGTTGATTTTAGGATGACATATATGTTAGTGTGCTTACATAGGAGTAGGAAAAAGAGGAAAGCTAACTGAAATTAGGGTAAAATATTTAGCAGTGCTGGACACAGAGAGAAAATAAGTGTAACCACCTGGAAAGTGATCTCTAGAAAAGGAGAAAATGATGAACAATGATTTGAACCTAAGAATTCTCTAAACATTACCAAAAGAATAGGGTAAAATAGCAGCCAGGTGCATTTCTCATGGGAAATCTGAAATTCTCCAGTGTAGCATAGAAAATATGCAATGATTCCTAGAAGAGCACAGGTAGTGGGAGCAGTTGTAGGGCTACAGGGAGCAGCAGTGAACATAGAGATGGAAGTATATAGCTTGTAAAATATAACTTGTAGAGCAGGATACATGGTCATTTTAAAGCCAGGAGTCAGGGATAGACATGCCTATCTCTTCCTCCTCCAGTCTATTCCTTCAGACCAAGAGAGTAGAGAAACATCACTACCTTCCATATGGTATTTTTGAAGTACATAGAGCAGTGCCTAATGTAAGTTCATAGAAACACCTTCTCCTAGTCCAGATTTTAAGAATTTATTAAGGATAGAAACATAGCTTAATATACATGGAGCACATATTGCTGGATTCCAAGCACAGTGGTTCTATAACACAGTCAGAGCTTGAGAACTAAAGGCAAGTAGAGCTTTGACACTGAATCAAAATGAACATCAAGCAGCATTCAGTCCCAGAAAGAAGATGAGGAAAGAATACCATGAGCAAATCTATCAGCACAGTCGCTGAGGGAGGTACCAGTCAGACTCCTCTGACCTCCAGTCTTCCATCTGCAATCAACCTTGGGGAAGTAATGGAGAACCAGGGAGAAGTGATTGCTGAGCCTTGGGAGGAGCAGAATTAGAGGAAATGAGCAGGGTTCCACATAGAAGCATGCTGATGAAGGCTGAAGGACCATTACTATGGAGGAAGAAGCAAAAGTTTGAAAAACCCGTTTCATTTCGTGTGTGTGTAGCTTCTGTAGTGGTTACAATTTTCTTAATGGCTGAATCCATTACAGAGTCATTTCTAATTTGAATCTCTGTATGCTTGACCTGTGCGTCCCAGTCTCTTGTATACAAAAGCATTAAATGAAAAATTTTTGGAAGAGAACAAAGGATTAATGAAAGCAATATGAATAGACTTGTACTGCCCCATGAAATACAATTTCAGGTATCTTTCCATTTTAAAGCGTAGCATTAAATGTTTAATTATTACATAAGTGAAGTCATTTCCTTATCTCTGAGGGATGGGATTTAGGCTGTTCTTGCTGAGCAGTCTTGGCAGGGCCCCTTCAGAAGTGAGCCACAAGCAAATTGAGGTGAAACCATTTGGATTGGTTTATTTCCCTGAATCACACCCAAGAATTGAAAATGAGTTTCAGAGTACAAAGTATCTTTATTAAATGGCAAAGTTGAAATCAAGAGCTCAAATGGAATGGCAAGAAAGTGATATATATATATATATATATATATATATATATATATATATATATACTATGATTTAAGTTAACATACAGATTTATTCAGGTAGGCAAACCAGACAGGCTACTATCAGAGAAAAATACACAAACAAGCACACAGAATATCCAGAAGACCAACAGGATTATGACTTCTCTTCCTTATTCTGGTATTATGAAGACCTCAGGAATGGGATCTAATTTATCTTTGATTTGTTACCTAATCTTATTTGACTTACTGCAGTATCTATCATATAGTAGGTTTTAAGTTAAAGAGAGAAAGTTCAGGCTTTCCACTTACTAATGGGGGAAAATACATTTCCCTGTCTATCCATAAGAATTTACATGGTTGTTATTAGGGGCATTTAGAAAAATGGATCCTAACATCTAACTGTCTGACATAGAATAGTTGTAAAAATAGAACAATACATACTGCTATCAGATGGGTAGATAGATTGATAGAAGGTAGATAGATTGATGGATTAGCTACACACATACATGCATACACACATACATGATAGATTAGAGATACTGATAAAGATAAAGATAGATCTAGATATCTCCATCAGTGCTATATATCTTGTGCAATATTCACACCAAGAAGGGTTTATTGTAGTATCAAGAACTGGTATGATAAGACTACATGGCCCACAAATGAACTTGATTTTAATAGTTGTAATTTTTAGTCACTATCCTCTTCCCAGTCTATATATAGCAGCAGTCCTGCATAGTGTACAGTGGGTTTTGCCGGTGACACTTGCTTTTGCCAAGGGCATATCTGATGGAATGCAAGGTCTCCTTCCTTTGTCAGGGCCCCTGATCCTTGTTGAGGCAGCCCACTGCCAATGGATATTGGCAAGCCATAGGAGATGTGATCCTGCTAGTTACCAACCTACAGTCTGCGGTCAAACCCAGTAAAATATAGTCAAACTTAGCACAGACATAGCCATTCCTCTGAGTAAATAATAGTGCTTATTGTCTTGTCGTGGTAGTTGGGGGCTGTGTGCTATGCAGCACTAGTTTAGCGAAAAGATGAATAATTCACCTGGTAAAGAGAATAATAAGTGCTCGCATGTGGCAGCTATAATTCAGTGCCTCTTTCAGGATTTCTCTGAGAGCTCATCCTGCATCTGCTTGAGAACATCAGTCCTGGCCACTGGTTCAGGGGTGTGCACTATTTTTATGACTTGGATACTTACTCAGACAGGTATGAGCCAAGAACTAGCTTCAGACCAAAACAGGGGTCTAAAAGTCTGACAGTTCATATTATTCAACCACAGTTTTAGGGAGCCATTTTAAGACCTCATATTGTAGAAAGACAACATACATTTTAGAAATCAGCAAAAGAGCTACTGGGCTAGTCTTAGTAGCAAGTTTTGATGGAAAAGACTTTTATAATCCTGTTGGAGTAGATGAAAATTTGCAGATTTCATAATGGATAGGCATATAACAGCTCTCTAGTAAACAAGTAACTTCAGAAATTTTATTTTTTAATATGTTACATTGCTTCAAAATCCTAGCTCCACAAATTAACTTTAAACCAGCTTTATAACTTTATTGATACCTTAATTAATTATTGTGCAACATAAATTATTTGCAATTCATTTTAAATTTCTAGGGGAATGTCTTTAACTTTTTGAAAATTAATACTTAATCATCTAAACAAAGGTTGGTAGAGAAAAAGGACAGAGACCTTTTCTTAATCATGTTGGACTGCTGGAATAGAATGCTGAAAACCATTCGCATGAAGTACCACTTATTTCTCACCATTCTGGAAATCAGAAAAACAAGATATCTGGAGAAGGCTTCTTTATTTCTTCATTCATAAAGACAGTCTTCACATAGTGAAGAAATGGAGCAAGCTCTCTTGGGACACAATCAGATCATAAACCTCATAATTGAAGGCTCCCCTCTCAACCTCACCCAAATGGAAATCACCTACTCAAGACCTACCTACTCATACCATTGCATTAGGAACAGTCTAACAATATAAACATTTTTAGAGGTGGAAGATGTAAGCATTTATTTGTACACAATGGAATTCTATGCTGCTGTCAGAAAAAAACGACATTGCCCAATTTGTTAGGAAATGGAAAGACTTAGAAAAAATCATATTAAGTGAAGTAAACCAGACTCAAAGGAACTTAGGCTCAATGGTTTCCCTCATTTGTCATAATCAGTAAAAACCTTGGCCTCTCCTAGCAGAGATTTGCAATAGAGCAAAACCTTGATACATAAGGCCATATAGGATGAAGCTAATTGAAAGGACCTCTAGGATATTGAAACAAAAGCCATATAATGAATGATTGTTGTCCTTAATGTACTATGTTATCTTTCATCTCTTTTGCTGTCCTTTGGTTATCTCATATGGTTACAGTATCTCACTTTGTTATCTGATATATTGGATGTATTTGTATTTGGTTATTTGAAATTGGATAGGGAAAACAAGATGAGGATCGGGGTGGGGGGAGGGAAATGGGGACCAAGACATGTGAAAGGGTATCAATGTATGTGAATTAATGCACCTTCTATCTGGCAAATATCATGTAACCCTTTTATTAATTACAATAAAAATATTAAAAAAAAGAATCAGCGTCTCTAAGTTTGACACATAAGTTGTACCTCTCACTGATCAGAAGTTCATCCCTTACTAGTCCACAACATACAACTTTTTCCAGGGTACTAGTCCAGACATTTTAAAAAAAAGTGTGAAACAGTCTCTAAAAACTGAGACAGAGGTATGCCAGACCGTGGCTGTTGAAAGAAGATCTTATTCAGGAGGAAAGTAGAAAGACTTCCTGGGCTGTAGCTAATAGTCAAAATATTTCAAATGACAAGAGCTATTACAGCCCCTTGAACAGTTTATTTTTTTTTTAAAGAATAAAGGTCAGGAAAGCCAAGAGATTGCTGATTAGTTGCTATAAATCTGGTCTGGTTTAAATGAGTGAACACGAAAGGTTTACTCCCCAAGGTGGCATTACAGGTAATGGTGGAATTTTTAGGTCAGGCCTTAGTAAAAGGTTCTTTACTATAGGCATTTCTGTATTGTGGAACCAGACATCAGCTTTGTTTCCAGACTTAAAACACAAGTAGTACACTATTAAATAAGCCCACTCGCTGGAAGCTCAAAGCTAAGAGCTCCCCAGATCTTGGACTAGAAACTCCAAACTGCTAGCTCTTTGCCTATAACTGATCTCAGGGATTTTCTTATGTTGATGAAAACCTGACAATACAAAAAATCCCATCACGAGATGCTGGTATGATACAGACTAAGGTATTTTAATGTATAATTCTTTGTTCTTAACCATTTATTTGTTGACTACTATTTTCTAATAAAAAAAAGATTATTTCTACTTTCTGAGTACCACAAGCAGATTTTCAACACATCTCCACTGAGTTTGACAACAATGTCTACAAGGGTTCTCTTTATTATGTGTTAAAAGTTTTCCCAGTTAAATTGAAACCTCTACTCAGGCATTTATGTACCCAACAAAATAACAGTCATCATTCTCTTCTTTTTAACAAGTTAGTAAATATAAATGTCAAACTCCAAGAACAAATACATTTAAATTTAAATATGATTTTAAGGAGCCACGGCAGGGGGCCCGGTTCTTTCTCATTCAGCAAATCAAAATGCTGGCTGTTGCTTACATTTAAGTGGGCATAGACAAGATTCTCGACTGGAGACATTGCCTGTCTAGATTCTAAGGCTCATCTCTTCAGTCATTTAGACCGATGACCCCTCTAGCTTTCTCAAATATTGCGGCCATTCCTCATGTTCTCTCTTTGCTTGCATTACCATGATTAGACGTGAAATATTCTGTTCCCTCCATGCTTTGTCCATGGTGAACTCTGCAATTCTCGCTTTAGATTGTTCTTAATTAGAAACAGCTGATAGAGAACATTCTGACCAGGAATTGCTATCATAAAGCATATCCACAGCATTCCTTATTTTTAGTCTTTTCTAGAATTCTTTAATATATTATTATTATTATTATTATGTAGTTGTATAAAATGGTTATAATTCCATAAATTGGATTTTGACTGAGTGTAGTGCTTCTTGGTCAATTTTATCCTGTGCTTTGTTCTTCATTTCCCTCTCCATCCCTAAAGTGACATAGATCATTTTTTGGCACAATGTACATTGAATATAATGACTACATTTTCTCACCTTTCTTTCCCTCATTGATGTGGTCACTTTGCTCTTTCCCTCATTTCAGACATTGTCTGGTTATAAGATACTCTCCACATGGAATTTAATTTGAAACTTGGTTCATATGCCTTTCTCACATTCAGCGCCATTTCTAGGAAACCAAAACTTCAAACATTTGAATGACTTGGTAAATGGGTAAAAGATAAAGAATAAATCCTGGTAGATTCCTGACCCGAATACACTTCCTCCATCACTTGGGGCAGGTACCAGTGGTTTCCAGCTGTTGTACTTCATATACTTTCACTTCATTATGAGAAAAATCTTACAAACAAGGTATTATAGCCAAAATTTTCAGCACAAGGATATAAAGGCTTTACAAATGGAAGAAATTATCCCAGATTACAATTCGTGGGTGTTCTTTAAAACACATTGTAAAAAAAGAAAACATTCTGTAATATTGTTTGATTGAAAATATAGAAAGAAATTACATTTTCGATCAAAATAAACTACAAAAGCACTTGGAAATAACATTAAACACTTTAAAGTATGTTCATTTGCCTGTTTGAAACAAATATTTACTTAACATTTATGGCCTAGGAAGATGTGTACTAGAGGAAATGAAAGATATGTATGGCCCCTCCCTATATTATTGCCTCCTTTCCTTCCTTCCTTTCTCCCCTCTCCTCTCTCTTATTATCTTTAAGTAGTAAGAAGTGGTTTCAAACTAATATATCCATTTGTAAGTATATCTTGATCAACTTCCTTTCTTTTTCAAGGGAGTTTTATCATTGGATTCCTTCCCTGAACATATAATACTATATATATATATATGCACACACACATATATATACTCATACAATGACTAAAGTATGTATATATGAATGCCTATAACCTTGTGTATGCTTTACATATGCTTCTAATTTATTTCTGACTTCCACATGTGAGAGAATAAAAATAAAAAAAATACATATTTCCTTTGTCTCTCTGAGTCTGACTTATATAATTTCCTATCATTTTTAAGATCTATCGCTGGATCATAGGGCAGTTGTATGTTTACTTTTTTAGTAGTCTCCAAACTGCTTTCTATAGCGATCACAATGGTTTACTTCAATAGTGTGGAAAGGTTCCTTTTCCTGTAGTCCCACCATTTTTCTTGTCACATTGTTGATAATGGCCCATCTTACTAGGCTGAAATGGTAGCTCAGTGTTGTTTTGGTTGTCATTTCCTTTATGGCTAGAGAAGTTGAGAATTTCTTCATGTGTTCATTGGCCTTTGTGTGTGTGTGTGTGTGTGTGTGTGTGTGTGTGTGTGTGTGTGAAGTCTTTACTGAACTCCTATGCTCATTTACTGATGAGGTTACTTATGCTCTGGATTTAGTTTCTTGAGCTCCTTGTAGGTTCTGTCAGACATATAGCTGGCAGATTATTAGGCTTTAATTGGGGCATAGTAACTATGTCCTTCAGTTGGCAGAAATTCTTTTTAGCTTGATGCAGTCGCATCTGTCAATACTCTATTAGAAGTGCCCCAGGAATTCTACTGAGGAAGTTCTTCCCTTCTCCAATAAATTGTAGTGTTTCCTCTATTCCTTCCTGTAGTAGTTTCCAATTGCTGTGTTTTACATTGAGGACTTTGATCTATTCTTAAATGATATTATTAAAAGATCCAGCTTCATCCAGTCTTCTGCACCTGGATGTCCTGTTTCTGACACTATTTACTTAAAAAGTTGTCTTTAAAAAGAACATATATTTTTGGCTCTCTCATCAAATATTATATGGCTACAGGGATAAAGAATTATTTCTGGGTCTTCTAGTCTATTCCATTGGTTGGATTTGGTGCAGTAACAAGCTATTTGAACAGTAAGAGAAAAATTTAAAGGTCAATAGAATTGTCCAAAGATGTTGCAATAAGTGGTTCTTCCATCTGCCTTTACCCCCTATGTTGTCCCTCAAAAAAGTGCTATAAAACTGCTTCCATGTTAAACATTTGATAAAAGCTTTTATTGATTTTTCATTTATTTATTATATCAGTATATAAAACATATTTTATGCTGTGCTGCTGCATAAAATGTTCTTCATACTACAGAGAAAGGATTCTAAGGAAGTAGTAATAAAACTTTTATATTTATTTCCTCTTGGAGCCATACATTATTAACGAAGAATATTTAGTAGCTAATATTTTTATTAGTGTTGAATTTTAACAATAAACTGTCCAATTTTACAATTCCTTTTATTCAGTTTTATTTACATTTAAGTTGCAGTTTATTCAATATTTACTGGTTATTTATCTTATAAGAGATGGTTTATTATGACCTCACAATAAGTTAAATGAATTTTTAACATTGTTCTCATACCAAGTAGTTGATGAACTGGGTTAAATTATCCAAGTTATTTTTCATGTTTATTTCATACAACGTGCTTTTAATCTTTATTTGCAATAAGATTGAATGAAAGAATTTTCTAGATGCAGACAATGCATAGATGGCACCAATTGTATTTGAATCCTTTATAAAATTCTTAGTGACATAATTTATACCAATGAAATATAAACACATTCATTATTTTATCATATTTTGAGATTTGTTCTTAAATATATAGGGCAAGCAGTCAATTCACTAAAATAATTTGTTCAAATAATGATAAATTATTAGATGTGGGCTAAACAACAATTTTACAGTATAGGATGTAACAAATGCTCAGAATAAACACTCTTTTGAAGGCATACTCTGTGTGCTTATATTTTTTAAAGACAGAGAGAGGAGTAGGATGGAGAAAAACGATGAGAAGGTATCAATATTTTATACCAGCATACCAACACATTAACTGTGAATGTCTGTTTATGTTGGGATTATGCAAATCCTACCCAGTTTAAATATGGATACTGGAATCATTTTCTATAAATCAATGCATAGGCTTTATGAACTGCAGTACAGTTTGCTTCTCAAGTCATGAGGAGTAAGTTTGATGACACAGGGAGTTAAATAATATCTCTGATTTTCTTCACTCCCTGTCTTACATCACCCCTCCTTTATTTGTCAAAGATCAGCTACAATGCAGCTGCTCAAAATTTTATAATGAATTTCAGGAGAAATTTGGTGCAACTTGATCCATGACCTTCATTTACTTCTATGACCTTGGATCCTTTAAATTCATCTCCACAGTGGTTTGGTTTCTTATAGAAGTACACAGGCTGAGCCCTGGTGCTTTCACTTCCTTTCCCTGGAGTCATTTCTTTACAAGATACCTTCAGGCCCCTCATTCTTCTCTAAGACTTTTCAATGATATAAATAAGATTTCAAATATTAACACCAGTCACTCTACATTGTATACATATTGTATGCATTATATGTATTTATTCCGTTTCCCATTTGAATTTAACATCAAAGAAGATAAGAGCTTCAACTGAAATTTTTCACTGTGTCCTAAACTTAGAAAAATATTTGGTCACAGGAGGACACTGAATTATATTCCATGCATGGAGTAACAGACAAGTGCATGTATAAAGCTGCTATCACATTTCCACTGTACCTCACTTGCACTGGTTTAAATCCTTGTATTAGTTCTGGGAAATAAGTCCTAAAAGACTACAGTAAGCAAACAATAATTCAGAGAAAAAAGCAAATTCACTAAAGGAAATTAATCCAACAAGCATAAACATCCCACAACAGGTGATATCAAATCAAAGTCCCAGTAGTGAACACTTTCCTGCCCATTTCACCTTGGGGTATAATTATATTTGTACAGATAATAATAATGATAATAACAATAGATAATAACAATATTTCAATAGAATATTGGAATAAAAGTACAAAACCCTGTGATGATAGGTGACCTCTCTATTACATTCCAGTACAAGTGCCACAACATATTTGAAGTATGGAATGAAAGAACGAAGGAAAGAAGGAAGAAAGGAAGTCCAAATCATTATTTATTTAGTGAAAGTATTTACTAATTTACACTAAAGAGGTTAAATGCCAATTTTCTGAAAAACATCACAGAGAGTAATTAAAAACAAATACAAGTACCACTTTTGACAATCACCCTTGAAAACTCTACTAGCCTTTATATGTTTTCTTTATTGCTAAAATAAACTTGTGGGTTAAAAATGTGATATTTCTAAAATAACATTTTGGGAGGCATTTTATGTAAGAACAGCTCACTAAAAGCTACACAAAAAAATTAAATTATCCATTATAGACAGATCCAATTCCTCCGTAGTCAAGACAGCATTTTCTAGTTACATAAATATATTTCTTTGTGAAAACACAGTCGTTGATTGTAAAATGCTAAAAAAAAAAAAGTAGTATGTCTTCAGTAGAAATCACATTTCACATTCTGACTTTTTGATGTTCCTGGACTAGTGATACTTGGAACCCACCTCACAATGTGGGCTGGCAGCACCTCCCATTCAACCACAGGATCCTGGAAACAGCTGGATCCACAGGACATGTGACAGCAGGGGGAACAGTACACACACACACACGTCACCTGTGATGGTATGTCAGTCGGGAACTAACCTACTTCTCAGCGGAGAAACATCTATTCCACTGGAATTATAAGCATATACCCATAAAGAAAATAAGTAAAATCAATGAAATCATTTAACTACCATTGACCTCACTGTGGTTCTTCCCATGGGTCATTTGCAAAGCAGTGCAAAAATAACATCACCCTTCTCCAGCTTTGCATACAGTACTCACTTCTCTCTACCATTCACCCTTTCTATTTATCCCACATGGCTAAGCACTGCTCTCCTACCACTGATTTGGGGCAGAGGTGTGGGCTGAAGGCAAATTGCTTCATCTCTAATGTCCATTGAGATGGGTACATCCAATGCTTATGGTGACACCAAGGGAATTGCTTATCTTCCCTATAGGAGAGTTATTGGCAGGACCAGCTACATATATGTCTGTTAAATGAACATAGAGCATATAAATACATGGCATTTATTTTACTTTATTTTGTTTACTTTTTTGCCACTCCTGGAGCTTGAATTCAGGGCCTGAGCACTCTGCTTGAGTTTTCCTATATGCTAGCGCTCTACCACTTGAGCCACAGCAGCACTTCCTGCTTTTCTATGTTATGTGGTAATGAGGAATCAAACCCTGGTCTTTGTTCGTGTGAGGCAAGTACTCTACCACTAGGCCAAACTCCTAGCCTGTTAACTTTCTTTTATTTCTTCTGTGTTGCACAAATATAAAATACATGAATATAGATATTTAATTATTTTAAATGACAATAATTATCATGCCTTATCAACTATTTACCATATTATGTTCTCATTATCTAGAAATGAATATATTTTACAAGTCAAGAACTAAGAAAGTTTCACTGCTAAACTTTAAAGTGATTTTTACAACATTCATACTATAATTGTTTTATTCACATTAAAGTAGAATTATTAAACATTTGTTGGAATTAAAAATATGGAGTTGTGTTGGTAGGTAGTAGAATTGCTCATATATACAGATATTTATGTATCCTCATTAAAATAATTCAGTAAATTAAAATAGGAAAGAAAGCAGAACACACTGAAAAACAAGTCTAATTGTGATCTTCATGATCTTTTGCTTTTTCAGTACAAATAAATGGTATACTCCTAAAAAAATAGATGAAAGGTAATCCCACATTGTTATCTCATTGGATAGATTTCCATCATGATGAATGGCATTATGGTTACGGCTGTGTATACAGATACACTGGAATTAATACGTATCATACATTCTGAGTTGTGTGGAACTGCATTGTCCATACCTTAAGTCTACATACAAAATAATACAAGATACGTAATTTCTAGAAAAATGCTACTAAGAGATTAACACATAATAAGGCTATCTTCTTTCAGCACCTTCTTTGTAATGCATTAAATGGTGACAAATTTTTAAATCTATACTTTAAAATTATATAGTGATTACTGCCAAAGAATGAAAAATAACCATTTCTTAATTTGTGTTTATTCAAAATTCCATTAAGAAGATTTGAAGTTGTGAAAGTAAATAAGCACACAATTTTTCTGTCATTCACACGTTTTTGCCATTAGATATACATATTAAAATTTATAAACACAAAACATTGAGAACAACATAAAACATATTTCTAACATATGGATTAAATTTCTTTTACATCTTAACACAATTATTTTCTATGTTCTGAGCATGAATTTAGAAAAGATCAATTATAATTAAGAACACATTTTCATATAGATGTGTGTACATGTTTGAACATATATGTTTGTGCACATGTAACACACACATTGGAGATAAACTCAAACCCTAGCATTAGTTAAATTATAACCAATGCATTGGTTATAATGTTAATTAAAATATTTATACTATAATAAATATTTACTTGTACATTTTCTTTATAAAAGTGCTTCAATCAATTTTTACAGTAAGAATTGACAAACTGGCAAATATTTTGGGGGGAGGATAGAAAACCAGGAGTAGATACAAAGGATTTCATTTTACATTAACATATAAAAAAGACTAATACAGTTCACTTTGCCTAAAAATAAAATCCTCACAAACAATTTTCTTATTAAGTAAAAAGATGAAGTGAGAATTTGAGGTGATTGGATGATTTCATCATAAAGAGTAAAAATGTAATACATAAGCTCAGAGCTTCAGGAAATTTTTGTCATTAAACTAAAAAGGAGAATAAAAGCCTATGACACCTATTTATCACAGTTGTTGCAAATTACCTTTTTTGCATTAAACAAAATGTGTTATTAGAGAACAAGAAAATCATTTCTGATCACACATTTTGGATATTACACTTGTCACTTAAAACCTCTAGAGATATTCACTGAAGAAAACTGTGCTGAAGGGATCAGGTTGTAGTGACTAAAAAATGTTGTTGAAATAACTGTATTTTGATGAATTATTCTGGAATGAGAGGTAACCAGACTTAGATCAAATGCTTCCACATATAATTATTTATTTTAAAGCAGTTAGGACAGAAAATAATAGGATTGTGGTTACATCAACAAATATTAGACAACTCAGTATGTTAAGTAGAATCAAAACCTTTTTTTGTAAATTGAAGTATTTGCAAATGTAAAGGAACAACAAAATAGATCTGGAAAATATGGCTCAAAATACATAGTTATATGTTTTTTAAAAATTAAGAAAACTGAAATAAATTAAGAAAACTTCATGCACACACATTTCCTAGTAAAAAGAGGCAGAAATTATAGACTAGAAAATGGAATTATTTAAATACAGAATCATGTCGTCTGCAAAGAGGGATAGTTTTTTACTTCCTCTTTCCCTATTTGGATCCCCTTTATGCTTGCTTCTTGCCTTATTGCACTGGCTAGGAATTCGAATACTATGTTAAAGAGGAGTGGAGAGAGTGGGCATCCTTGACTCGTTCCTGATTTTAGAGGGAATGGCTTTAGCTTTTCGCCATTAAGTATAATACTAGCTGTGAGTTTGTAATACACTGCCTTTATTATATTGAGGAATGTTCCATGGATTCCTAGTTTCTCCAGAGCTTTTAACATAAAGGGGTGTTGGATCTTGTCAAATGCCTTTTCCGCATCTATTGAGACAATCATGTGATTTTTGTCCTTGCTCCTGTTGATGTGTTGAATTATGTTAATTGATTTGCATATGTTGGACCAGCTTTGCCTCCCTGTGATGAATCCTGTTTGATCATAGTGTATAATTTTTTTGATAAGTTGTTGTAGACGGTTGGCTAGTATTTTGTTGAGAGAATCCTATAGACTCTACTCCCAAGCTCCTTGAGCTGATTCAAAGCTTTGGTAAGGTAGCAGGCTATAAAATTAACCCTCAAAAATCAACTGCCTTCCTCTACACCAACAGTGAGAGGAACAAGGCAATAATCAGGAAAGCAATTCCTTTCGCAATAGCCTCAAAGAAAATAAAGTACCTGTGAATTAGCTTAACTAAGAATGTAAAGGACCTTTTTGATAAAACTTTAAAACACTAAAAATGGAAATTAAAGCAGAACTAAGGAAATCAAAAACCTCCCATGCTCTTGGATTGGAAGAATCAACATTGTGAAAAATGACAATCTTGCCAAGGACCATCTACAAATTCAACGCAATACCCACCAACATCCCAATGGCATTCTTTAAAGAAATAGAACAGGCAATCCAAAATTTCATATGGAATAATAAAAAACACCGTATAGCAAAAACACTTCTTAGCAGAAAGAACAGCTCTGGAGGAATTTCAATTCCAAACTTTGGACTCTATTACAGAGCTATAATTATCAAAACAGCTTGGTACTGGCACAAGAGCAGGCCTGAAGACCAATGGAATAGAACTGAGGACTCAGATATTAAACCACAGACCTATGGCCACCTAATCTTTGACAAGGGAGCCAAAAAAATAGAATGGAAGAAAGACTGCCTCTTCAACAAGTTGTGCTGGCAGAACTGGTTAAGCACCTGCAGAAAACTAAACTTGGATCCTTCTTTGTCACCCTGCACTAGAATTAACTCCAAATTGATCAAAGACCTGGAGGTAAAAACTGACACACTGAAAACTTTACAAGAAGGAATAGGAGATACACTGGACCTCCTTGGCATAGGTCGAAAATTTCTTAATAAGGACCAAGAATCACAGCAAATAAGAGAAAGGCTGGATAAGTGGGACTGCATTAAACTGCAGAGCTTTTGTATGGCAAAGGACATAGCTAGTAAATTAATTAGGAAGCCTACAGAGTGGGAGAAGATCTTCACCAACCATATAGTGGACAAAGGCCTCATATCTAAAATATATCAACAGCTCAAAAAATTGAATCACTCCAAAACTAATCTGCAAAGTAACAAGCATCCCATTAAAAAATGGGCCAAAGACTTAAAGAGAGTCTTCTCTGAAGAAGAAACCAAAATGGCCTATAGACACATGAAGAAATGCTCGATATCTCTGGTCATAAAAGAAATGCAAATCAAAACAACTCTAAGATTCCACCTCACTCCAGTTAGAATGGCCAGGATTAGGAAAAGGAATAACAACAGATACTGGAGGGGATGTGGCCAAGAGGGATCCCTACTACACTGTGGGTGGGAGTGCAAACTCGTTCAACCACTATGGAAAGCAATGTGGCAGTGCCTCAAAAGGCTAAACAGAGTTGCCTTTGACCCAGCAATTCCACTACTTGGCATTTACTCAACCATCCAGAAACTAGGGCATACTAAATCTACTACCACAACAATGTTCATTGCAGCATTATTCACCATAGCAAACATATGGAACCAACCTAGATGTCCCTCAGTTGATGAGTGGATCAACAAGTTGTGGTATTTGTACACTATGGAATTCTATGTTGCTGTCAGAACGAACGACATCTCCCCATTTGTTAGGAAATGGAAATCCTTAGAAAAAATCATATTAAGTGAAGTAAACCAGACTCAAAGGAACTTAGGCTCAATGGTTTCCCTCATTTGTCATAATCAGTAGAAACCTTGGGCTCTACTAGCAGAGATCTGCTATAGAGCAAAACCTTGATAGATAAGGCCATATAGTATGAAGCTAATTGAAAAGACCTCCAGGATATTGAAACAAAAGCCATACAATGAAAGATTGTTGTCCTTAATGTACTGTTATCTCTCATCTCTATTGCTGTCCCTTGGTTATCTATATTGTTATAGTATCTCACTTTGTTATCTGATATATTGGATATATTTGTATTTGGTTATTTGAAATTGGATAGGGAAGGGGGAAAACCAAGACGGGGGGGGGTGAGGGGGGGGTAATGGGGACCAAGACATGTGAAAGTGTATCAATATATGTGAATTAATGCACCTTCTATCTGGCAAATATCATGTAACCCTTTTACTAATTACAATAAAAAATTTTTAAAAAATAACAAAACTCAGAATCGATAGACCCCAAGACCCCACCAAACCACCATTGGGCAAATTTTGAAATACAACACAATTGTATATAAAAACAGCACAAAACAACTGCATTTATAGGAGTTGATTAATCCAGAAGGAAGAAGATGAGGAAAGAGAAGTGCTCTGGTGTGGAGGGGAATGGGAGGGTTGGTTATGTGGGGAGAGGATTAAAGTAACAAAGAGGAAAAAAAAAGCAAAAAATGGAATTATTTTAAAAACCGAATATAGAATCAAAGTATTTTCATGTGAATAGTATAGCATATTTGTTTAATGAAAGTTTTCTCATTTTAATTAAAGCCAAATGAATACATTGGAAAAGATGAGATTTGAGGCAATGCTGGTGTTTTCTATTTGATTTTTCACAATCTAGACATACAATTTGCTTGATCCAGCCTACTTCATTAGACTTCATTAGCTGTCGGTGTGGGATGTACTTTGTCTTAATCAAAGAAGTGCAAATACAAGGGTTATGTGTCATTTCCAGGTGGAGGTTTAAAACTCATTGTATAACCCATTTCATTGTACAGAGACTGTGTTGGAACAGGCAGAGATTGCTCTCTCTCCTCTAAATCATGAATGAGCTAACATGAAGGAGAAATGCATATGGACCAGTAAAGTACCTGAAGCATATTTCTACAGAACTACCTAGCTTATTCTGAGTAGAGTGGAAAATCATGACAATTCTAGGACTCCTTTTGGATTCATATTCTTCCTCCACCTTTCTGTGCCAGCCTCCAACTTGACAGTGAGAAAACTAGAGTCTGTTATGGTATCACCATTGCTGTTAAGATAACATAAATCAACGGACATACAGCTCTGGACTGCTTGGCACACATCAGCACCAAATAAATATTAACGGTTATTCTCTGTACTTGGGAGAAGGGCAGCACCCTGTTTACTCATACATAACTATTTGTATGAGGATTACTCACAAGAATAGAAATGAGAGGTAAAAGTGGTCAAGTTAGAATGTTAGTAGTTACTCAGCATGATGTATATTTCTTATCCCAACTACACAGAAAAGTAGATTTAAAGTAGATTTACAGTAACATCAGAAGAGTAATTACAGACATTATTTACTTTTCTACCTTGCAGTTTGCTTGCTTGTTAAAGGACATTTGTAAGTTTCTACCTTAGGACCTTTTGTTATCATTAAACTGGTGAGAGCATATACATTTTTTAGAACAGTTCCAGACACCTAATCATAATCAAACCAAAGCCATAATTGAGCTTCCAGATCATTTAGAAGAGACAGACTCAGTTTTGCCTGAAAAAGACAGGAAACTTAATGAGGCTGGGGCATAGCATACTTATTGTTCATTACATAAAAAAGAGAAAAGAACATAAGCTAAAAAGGCTGATGTTAACTAAAAGCATTGAGATCCAGATGTAGAAATAACACCAATTTGTTTTTGATAAACCTGGTTGTGAAGAAAGAATTCAGTATTCTAATAACTTTGCCTTATGGGAATTTTTCTTCTATACTTCTTCTAAAAACAAGAAAAAAATAAAATTTAAGAGACATGATAGCTAGGTGAGAGTGGCTCACTCCTGTAACCCTAGCTACTCAGGAGACTAAGATCTGAGGATCCTTTTTAGCGATAACCACCAGATAAACCTGAAGTGACACTGTTGGTTAAGTTGTATAATCCTAACTTTGAGCTCAAAAGCTCAGTGACAGAACCTAAGCCCTGACTTCAAGCCCTGTGACCAACAAAAGCAAGAAAAAGAGAGTGACACAGAGAGAGAGAGAGACAGAGAGAGAGAGAGAGAGAGAGAGAGAGAGAGAGAGAGAGAGAGAGAGAGAGAGAGAGAGAGAGAGAGAGAGAGAGAATAACTTATTAATTAAAACTATGGCTGAAATATTTAGTATAGAAGGGAGTTGATACTAAATAAAACATATAACCAGATATATAATATAAAAAAGGAGAAAAACTGAAGATATTATGACTCTAGCAGGAATAATTTTACACAAAGAGAGAATGGAAAATAAAATAAAATTTATGTTTCAACAGTTAAGTAAGTTTAAATAATTTGGTCTTATAGCAAAGATATGGAACCATCCCAGATGTCTCTCAGTTGATGAGTGGATCAACAAGATGTGGTATTTATGCACAATGGAATGCTATGCTGCTGCCAGAAAGAATGACATCGACCCATGTGTAAGGAAATGGAAAGACTTAGAAAAAATCATATTAAGTGAAGTAAGCCAGACTCAAAGGAACATAGGCCCAATGGTTTCCCTCATTTGTCATAATCAGTAGAAACCTTGGGCTCTCATAGCAGAGATTTACAATAGAACAAAATCTAGATACATAAGGCCATATAGTATGATGCTAAATGAAAGGACCTCTAGGATATAGAAACAAAAGCCATATAATGAGTGATTGTTGTCCTTAATGTACTATGTTATCTCTCATCTCTTTTGCTGTCCCTTGGTTATCTCATATTGTTACAATATTTCACCTTGCTATCTGATATATTTCATATATGCTTAATTGGTTATTTGAAATTGGATAGGGAAGGGGGGAAATCAAGATGAGCGGGGGTTAAGGGGGAAAGAAATGGGGACTATGACATGAGAATGGGTATCAATGTTTGTGAAGTAATGCACCTTCTATCTGGTGAATGTAATGCAACCCTTCTATTAATTACAATAAAAATATACAGAAAAAATAATTTGGTCTTTTTTTCTGTATTACATAATGATATAGTCCCAGAAAAAATGAAGTTTTTACTCTTTCCCCCCAAGAAATCATTAATTGTTAAAAAAATCTGTAACTGTATTTGTACACTTGAATGATTAGATCATTGTCCAAATGACGGTGTTGATAAATCACATTCTACTTACAAAAATCATTTAGATTGTAACTGTTTTCATTTTAAAATTAAATTATAGTAATTTTAGATAAAAAAGAAATAAACAGATAAACCCAAGTAAAGCAATGTTTACCCAGTTGCTTCAAACTCTAAGGTACTTAAAATTAGAGAGAAATAAAAAATTAATAGCAGTGAACTGTTAGCACACACATTATTTCTCTAAAGTGCAATTATGGTGAAGGGATAAATGGTGCACACTAGTTTTAGCCCTCTGTTACAGGCAATGTGAATTCTCAGAGTGAAAAGTAAAACTGAAGGACACAGAGAAGAAAGAATTAAAGCACTTGGTTTTCTTCAGGGAAAAGCAAAGGAAGAAATTCTCTAATCACTTTGTTAATTCAAAAACTAGCTCTATGCAAACTAATAATATCCTCATGAGTGAAAATCTTAATACGGTTCTGTGATTAAATGTTGAACAAGCAATGGACTACAGAGTAAAAAAAAGATGCTTTATCCCCCTTTTACAACATCTCTTGCTTTTCCCCATTACACAATTTCAGATATAACAGATGGCATTTGGGAGACACAACCTTCCATTAGTAATGTTTATTACTGTCGAGAATAATGGTTCTTTATGATGGAAGATTTATGTCAATTATTCTCATTTGACTTTTACAGTCAGTGGACACCTCACCATTTGGTAATGGGGAAAACAAATAAAATCTTTTTTTTAATGATCTCTATTCCTTTGTCTCTATTAGAAAAGTCATATGAACTTGAGTGCAACTGGATCTCTGAATCATCAAACATTATCAACTGTGATGGCATTCTCCACAAACAGGCAAACATGCTAATGAAAGAGAACACTTTCTTTCTTCAATAAATAATGTTGATGCACCTGCAATTCCCTTCTGTTACATTATCATCTGCCTTAGCCTAGTTACACCATGAATGTGGTAAAATGAGAATAGTTATCACATATTTTTTTCTGGAAAAAACATCAACCTTTCCATGAATAATTTCATTATTATTTTTATCCACACGTTTACAAAATCAAATAAGTATTTGAAAAACACTACTAAAATAATAAAATGAACATGTAATAATAACAAAATAGGATAATACCTTATATTAAATATTGTGATAAAATCCAAAGATACTTCACCTAAACATTAAAATATTACTCTGCAGCATACTTATTAGTTGAATACTCAGTTTTGGATCTGAACAGAAAGTGGGGGAGCAGGGGAGGAAGAGAGAGACAAAGAGGGGGAAGGGAGGAAACTGTGGGGAGGCAGGGAGGGGATAGAGGGGGAAGGAGAGAGGGGGGAGGGAGGGAGGGAGGGAGGGAGGGAGGGAGGGAGGGAGGGAGGGAGGGGAAAGCCTTATACTGCATGGTATCACAACTGAAGTAGTTTGCTGGTGTTTTTCCAAAAAGACAACATGGAATTATATGTGAGGTAGTTGGCTTGTGTTGTCTGCATTGACAGTTTATGGTAACATTACTTGTGAGGAAAAGATATTTTTCTTTGTTTAGTCATTTCATTTGCTAAAAACATTTGTAACTTGCAGCTTCTTTAAAAAATCTTTAGTTGAATATAAACTTCTTCAAATACTATTGCCACTCAAGCTGATGAACAAAATATTTTATTGGAGAGGATAGAGTCTTGTGTTAGCTACATGCAAAGATTTAAAAAACAAAACAAGGTCAAAAAAAAAAACAGAGATTTAAATGAGGTAAGACAAACCAAAACTGGTTGTCTGGATTGGGTCTTAAAAAGGTAAAATCAAAAATAGTACTTACAATGTAAATAAATATACTATTCTTTAATAACATGGATTATATATAACATCTAGTTATTCATATAATAAATTATATAAAATTAAAATACTTTACTGGATTTTATTAACTATTTCTGAAGGCTATTACCATAATATATGATTATTTCATCACCTACTTAAAAAAAAAAGAAACAGTAAAACTTGCTTTTTTAGCCAGGCACTAAGAGTGGAGGAATAACTCCAGTGGCAGAGCAACACTCTTGAATGAAAAGGTTAAGCAAGAGAGAGGCTCTGTGTTCAAGACCCAGTACTAGAACAAAAACAGTAACAATATCTGTGGCTCCTCTCTTGCCCTGCATCTGCATACAACATTAAACTATTTTTTCAGGCATTTGTCTTTGCCATTTATCCTTGCAATAAATTAAAGCCTTTGGATATGACTTGTAGCCATGTGACCATTTGAAAATTAATCTGAGATATAATAGAAAGGTGATAAACAGAAGATACACAGAAAATAGGAAGCAATATCAAGTTTAGAATACAAGCCCTCTTCCATAACACATTCCATAAACTTCCTTCAAGATGACACCAGTCGTCAATTTTCAACTAGGCATTTTTTCATCTTACATTCTGTAGTTAGAAAAAGATGTCAATACTTATTTCATTTTAAAACACACTGTTCATTTCTTACACTGGAGTGCAAGAGAAAAGAGATTATGGATGGTTTCTTCAGTTTCTAAAAACTGTCCAATTAAGATAGAAAAAATTTCTATTCTCAAACTTACATAAGAAATGATATAAAAAATGAGGACT
The DNA here is from genome assembly GCF_031878675.1 of Megascapheus bottae. Lineage (NCBI taxonomy): Eukaryota > Metazoa > Chordata > Mammalia > Rodentia > Geomyidae > Megascapheus > Megascapheus bottae. Next base: position 19,248,368 of record NC_143531.1, read on the forward strand.
GCTACCAGAAAGATGAATGAAATGAATGAAAAGGTTTGAACAAACAATTCTTGCTGCCACGTGGAATATTACATTTTAGAATACTCGCATAGAAAGATATATTTTTAAATACAGTGAGATTAAAACAGGTAACTTAGTTGACTCTCCATCAATAATGTATAATTGTTTACAAATGCAAAAATTATGGGCATTGGAATGAAAACATGATTTATTATATATTCTGAAAAATTGTTCACATGTGGAATGATAGAATTGACTTTACTCCGTATTTTACATGTTACATTCAGAGGTGCATTTCTTAGGATCAAATAATGATTTGACCTAGCTTGAAATATATACTGGTTTAAATAAAACTTCAGTGCATGTAGGATTCCACAGGGCCTTGAAAAGAAGAAGAAATGAATGACAAATTAATAAAATGAAACAAAAAGTAAAATGAATATTTTAATTTTTAAACCCTCAAAATAATCAGACAGAAATAGAACTATTCTATTTATTATTTCTCTAAGTCGAAATTGCTATCAATATTTACAAAAGTGTATTCATATTAGTAATGCTTACAAATACCTTGCCTAGGTAAACATTCTAAATTCCTGAAAATATTAAAATAAAAGGAAATTAATTAGAAACCTTTATAATGTTTCATATGTGAGCACAATAATATTGCATTAGTTCAACTCTTGAGATTTGCTCTTCATTGGAAAACTGTAAGAAATATATGTCATAAAGGTCACATAGCTTTTCTGAAATTCTTTTATAAGCTATAGTCATTAGAAAAGTCCTAACACAGCAAAATCCATAGCAATGATTATTAAAATCTTTCAATCTATAAACTTAGTTATAACTCTAAATGACAGGAACCTTGAAAACATTTCAAAACATCTCATGCTTTTAAAATCAAGAAACTGTTTTGTGAACATACATAAAAAGAAAGAAACATCTAAGAAGTGTAGAAAATGTTATCTTCCTCAGAAATGTGGAGTTCTTGCTTTTCAGATATAAATTAATAAATGAAAATATAAGTCCTAATGTATACAACAGGGGACAATTTATGCCTATATATTGGACAGATAAATGCCAAAATACAAAACTGGTAACAACATATAGACCTAGATACATAGAGGTTATGTCTGCTAAGAGCTGAAGGAATGCTACCCTCCTGGTTTGAGTGGCTGAAAGTTTGTTATGGAGCTGTAATTTGGCCTTCACAGAAAAAGAAGTGTGAGTAAAGGGTAAGAGAGTTAAAATGTTTTTATTTCTTCTTAAAGACAAAGTAAAACCTGTCGACAAAGGAAAAACTAATTTGTAATAGAGCCAGTTAAAGTAGAAGCCGTTTTCTTTGAGAATACTAAGAACTAACTTTCCATTAAACAAAGAAGGGTACAGTTTAAACAGATACAGATGCTGGTTAAGGGAATGTGAAATTTATCTTACATGTACTGAACCACTTTGTGTGTTGGGCTGCGGGTATGTAAAACTAGATGTAGAAAAAAATGTCAGCTGCATGTCTGTCTTCATGATTACAGTTTGCAGATTTCTGTGTGACGCTAGCCACCTCAGAACTTTCAGAGGCTACATACGAGAAGACAAGACCCATTTTCTTCGTGAGAATCCATCCTGAAGCAGCAAGCAGCATTGGAAGTCACCTAGTGCTGGTCAGGGGAATTTTCCCTGTTTAGATGCTTGGGATGGGTGGTTGCTTCTGTGAGCAGCTGATTTTCACCTTCTTACATGCAAGACTGTCAGATAAGTTCTAGAGCTCTTGATCTCTTTCCTAGGACAAACTACTTCTCTTCCGCTAGTTTCTCCTAATTTTCAATTTCTGATTACAGTCTCCATGGTCCTTAGGAATATACACAATTACTTCATTTCTTTGATTTCTAATTGATTGTCCTCATCCATGAGAATAAGAGATGGATGAAATTATGAAGCCTCTATGTTAGCTCAATGTTGTAAATGTTAGTGCCTAAATTAATTCTCATTCTCTTTAAAATAATGTCTATGGGAGTGAATAAAGATGGTAATGAATAGAATCCTAAGACTACCGCATGAATAGGCAGATATGTATTTGCCATGCTCTACACAGTCTTTTAAACAAAATTTGCCTAGTATTTCATACTTATACAAGACATGTAAGTCATGAAATCAGAATGAACACATTATTCTAATTTCTGTATTTTACAAATCTGGTATTCAATCTATTTACTAGTGTATTACCATCAATTGTTCTCTAACCATTGTTTATTTTCAAAATATTTTAGAAAAAACTTGGTAAAAATAATAAAACAGGTTAAATATGTTCACAAGAATGGGTGTCAAATATTTCTATCCTCATTAAAGTTTATAATATTATAATACTTACTATAAAAAAGAAAGATGTGAAACCTCAGTAATTTGGGGCCATCTTAGTTTGAAATCACACAAGGACAGCAAGAAAAACTCAATTATGAGAACAAATGGTTCCATCTGACTATTTCACATGGCCTGATAACTACTTAACAAAGTTGACAACTTTGGGAATAATGCCAATTAAGAGAATCAGATACAAAATAAATTAACTCTCTTGAGCCTTAAAGTGTAATATATCCAGTGAATTGTCACATTAGGAAAAACTCTCCAAAAATTAACATCTACTTGTAATAATTATTTTTCAAGTGTGAAATATTTTTATTCCCCTAAAATTTCCAGGTTAGTTTATCTTTTATTAAGGTAACTTACAAATATTACTTCAAATTCACTCCAGCCACTATGGCTTTTTAAAATAATGTATTTCAATATTGATGCTATAGTTTTTTCCTTAAAAAGTACCTATGCTCTTATAAAATGTGACAAAAGAAAAGCAGAAAGAAAGAAATGTACATTTCTACCAAACACTGATGATAACCTTCATAATTTTTGCATGTTTTTATAGATGTAGTCTTGCCCAAATAAGTATATAGACTACATTAAGAATAGGTAGTACCTTAGGTTATCTCTGGTCTCTTTTGCTGTCCTTTGGTTATCTCATATTGTTACAGTATTTAACCTTGCTATCTGATATATTGTATATATGTTTATTTGATTATTTGAAATCAGATAGGGAAAGGGAGAAAACAAGATGAGAGGCGGGGGTGGGGGAGGGAAATGGGGACCAAGATATGAGAAAGCGTATCAATGTTTGTGAAGTAATGCACTTTCTATCTTGTGAATATAATGTAACCCTTCTATTGATTACAATAATATATATATATAACAAATAAAAAAAAGAATAGGTAGTACCTTCTGGGACTTTTAGCACTACTGTTTTTGTCTGTCTGCATATCTGTCTGTGCTGTCTGTGTCTCATTCTCTCTCTCTCTCTCTCTCTCTCTCTCTCCCTCTCTCTCTCTCTCTCTCTCTCTCTCTCTCTCTCTCTCTCTGTCTCTCTCTCTCTTTCTTTAATGATGATCTCTATCCATGCTAAAAATTTTTCATTCCATCTAATAACAACTTCTATTCAACATTTCTCAAATGCCTCTCAAATACATGTTATTGCTAGAATGCCTAAACCAGGCCTTAGATCTAGAGAATGTCACTATGTCTCTTATGTCAAAAATACTACATGACATTTAATGGTCATTTTTAAAGAGATGGTGTCTGCAATATTCAGTCATTTCTACCCCAAAGTAAAAGCCATTTTCTAATATTTCTGTGAACATTATGTCTGAATTGCTAAAAGCTCAATTTCATGATTTATAAGCACTGCTGTGCTCCTATATTTGCGATAGGCAAAAAATAAGGGTGAAGAAAAATATTCAAAAGTACAAAAAATATATACACATTCATACCAACTAATTTTTGCATATTTTCTAATTTACATAAATCCCTTTTAGTTTCAATGTTTCACAAGTCGCAGTAAGCAATATTACTAATGCTCCCACAGGAGGAAGAGGTAAGCCTTTCAGACTCAGTGTTTGTAATGATCTCATTAATTAAAAACAGATTTTAAATAGGATTATTTGAACACAATGCATTTCTTTTTTTGTATTTTTTATATTTTTTATTGTAATTAATAGAAGGGTTACATTATATTCGTAAGATAGAAGGTGCATTACTTCACATACATTGATACCCTACAATGCATTTCTTACAATATGAAAAGTAGGGAAAACGATGGTTCCATTTCTGTATTAGTCCTTTCTTAGATTCAGAAGATGAACAATTCCATCCACGTCCTTGTTATATTTTCTAATAGAAGAACATGCTATATCTTTTTCTTTCAAGCAATGACTGTATTAGACTAGCCATTATATTTGATATATTCAACCCAGGCCTACAAATTCATTTATAAACAAAACTCAGAAAATAATGATAAAGCTGAAGCAATGCTGGCATATATAGAACTTTGCCTCTTTAAGTACTATGAATTGCAAATGACAGACTTTTGCTATAAATTTTCTCTTTATTAAGTCAGCTTCTCAAATTTGAAATTCTTATGAGCATGTTAACAATATGGCATGACTGAGGAGTATAATTTCCTGATAGTCTTATTTTATAGAGCATGAAGGTAAGGATACATGTGGCTTACTTTTAGAAAACTTTCTAATATAATATTCAGAAAATCTATATTATGTGCTGATTTGGTATAAACACACAAACTTTTTCTCTTTATAGCTACAGCTATTGGAAAGTTATAAAATAATTCTACATCTTGTTTTGGAAAAAGATCAAGCTGTATAAGCACTGGCCAGAACAATTCTTTTCTTGTGTCTAAATCAGATTTATCAAAGAGAATAACACATTAAACAAGAAAACAGAAGGGGAAAATGAGGGAATTTTAACCATTAAACTTGATAGCCAAGTGAAATGAAGTCTCAACTAGGACAAAACAAAGACACGTCATAATCTGGGCTGTCGGATGAAATGTGGGCATATATTCTATGACAAAAATGATAACATTTTTGATTAAGAACACATATAGTGGCATGGAATGTGGCTTAAAGGTAGAGTGCTTGCCTAACATGCACGAAGCCCTAGGTTTGATTCCTTGGTACCACATACATAGAAAAAGCCAGACGTGCTGCTGTGGCCCAAGTGGTATAGTGATGTAGCCTTGAGAAAGCCCAAGGATAGTGCCCTGAGTTCAAGCCCCAAGACTGGAAAAAAAGATTATAAAAAAAGAACACATATAAGTATAGCCCAAAGTACAGGTGTGGCTTGTGTAGCAGAGCAATAGTCTTGAGAAACAAGCCAAGCCAGAGCAGGAGTACAAGAGCCAGAGCTGGCACACACACACACACACACACACACACACACACACACACAGTAGAATATATTTGTAGTCTTATAATTTCTGCCTGTTGAAAAATAATGCTCCTAGGAATTACATTTGAAAGTAAACTTAAATCAATTTATACCAGGTATCTTGAAGCTGGGCTAGTTATTACACAATAGCTATGTAAATCTGGTTCAGTGCCAGTAAAAATGTAAATGAAAATGTAAATCAAAATTTAAATATGTCAATGTGCAATATGATTTCCATTAGTTCTCATAGTTTATAACCAATAAAAAGACACGTTTCATGTCAGCATCTACAAAAAGAATGATACAGAACTAAAACTAAATTGTTTTTGTACCTATGTCACATAGCTATGTGTGTCACTGTACTTGTGTATTTGTAGGCTCTGTATCTTTGTTCAAAGACACATTTCCTTTTGCAGATGTTTCTAATCCTAGATTGAAAAAAACAAAACTTTTTTTCTTTTTGGTCACTTAACTCTGGGCCTGGGTGTTTTCTCAAGGATACTACCCTACCCCTTGAGTCACAGCGCCACTTCTGGTTTTGTAGTGGTTAATTTGAGATAAGAGTTTCATGAACTTTAGTGCGCAGGATGGCTTTGAATTGTGATCCTCAGATCCCAGCCTCCTGAGTAGCTGTGATTACAGGCATGAGCCACTACGTCCAGCTGAAAACAATACATTTAAAGAAACTAATATTAGTCTATTAATATTGACTTTAAACCAGTATGCAAAGTGTAAGAACTTAATTTCATGAATGTTTTAATGATTAGCTATAATTATATAATGTACTATAGCTAAGCTGTAGTTATATAATATATTATAACTAGACATTGAGAGATCATACTAAGTTTATTCATTGGCCTTCTTCCAAAGTTTGGCAAAAATTCCTTAAAAAGGGACTCCTTGTTATGCAATGCCACTTACCATACTAGGTACTAAAAGGAGGATTTTAATGTCAAATAAAAAGAAGAATACTTTGGAATTCATTTTAGATTTCCTACAGAACTTACAATATGTAAGACTGAGAAAGCAGAGGTGTGCTGTAGGAAATTTCCTTTCGGGGCCGGGAGTTTGGCCTACTGGTTAAAGTGCTTGCCTAGCATGCATGAAGACCCAGGTTCGATTCCTCGGTACCACATACATAGAAAAAGCCGGAAGTGGTGCTGAGGCTCAAGTGGTAGAGCTCTAGCCTTGAGAAAGTCCAAGGACAGTGCTCAGGCCCTGAGCTCAAGCCCAGGACTGGCAAAAAAAAGAAAAGAAATTTCCTTTCATTGGTCTATATTCTTTGCTAACCAATATAGGATGCACTATACACATAAATGGACATGTTTATTTTAACACCCTTGTGCAATCATTTGAAGATGTCAACATTCTATAGCTACTATGAATTTTTATTGAAAATTCATAATTTCATACATGTACAGGAGTGAATGCAATGTTCTGATACAAGTATAACATGGGGAATGTTTGAATTTAGCTAAATAAATACATGCCAAGATTTATCCATTTTTTGTGGGGAGACACTATAAATCTTTGTGTTGCTAATTAAAATTTTTCACAACTAGCTGCTTCATTAGCACAGTAGGTAGTGTGTCAGTCTCATAAAATTTACATTACTTCATCAGGTGCTGGTGGCTCATTTCTGTAATCCCAGCTACTCAGATGGCTGAGATCTGAGATCGTGCTCCAAAGCCAGCCCAAGCAAGAAAGTCTGTGAAACTTTGATCTCTAATGACACACCAGGAAACCTAAGTGGCACTGTGGCTCAAAATAGTGGAGTTCTATCTAACCTCAAGCACACACACAAAAAAAAAGCCCAGGGACAGTGAGTGTCCAACCGTTAAATTCAAGTTGCATGACTGTGAAAAACAAATATTACATTACTCTTGATTGTCATTACCTTTTGTGACATAGATTTAAAAATATATCTCTTCCGTCTCACTGAAACTTGGTCCACTCTGACCTGCAAGTCTCTATGGTCCACACTATATGGTTTTGGATTGTCTCATCTTGATGATTATTTTACTAATTAGAAGAGCTTTCCTACTTAACATCTGACTTTGCTAATTTTCCCCAAAGGATTTTTAATCACAAATTACTTTTAAGAAAATTTATCAGTTATTTGATACTAATTCTATGTGGTCATTACTGAATTGGCTGCACTCTAGGGAAGACCAGCTTCTAGATAAATATTCAGGATTTTAGAACTAAATTAAATTCAGTAGTAAAAGGTTTTATTTAAGCTCTACATCGGCATATTTTAAAACAATGGGTTGTTCATGCTGATTTGCATTTTTTGTGCTTTGTTCTATCAGGAACAAAGTAGTCATTCTGTTGCATGCAAAATGTAATAGAGTAATAACACAAAATATCAATCTCTACAAAAATCTGTATGATTTTTTCTAATGAAAGTAAAAGAATGCATAATAATGTGCTATAAATTCCAGGGTTTTAAAATATTAGAGGTGTGTAGCTGATTTATTATTTTAGGTTACTTAGTATTTAGCACCTTTGTATTTTTGTACTTCAAATGTAACATCTTCTGTTACATGAAATGAGTAAACATGCAGTGAAGTTTGGGTATTGTCAGATGTCCATATCTGTGGGCTCTGCATATGCAGATTCAACCAGCAACAGACAGAAATATTTTGGGGGAAAAGTATCTGGTAAAAAAAATTAGGCAAGTATTTCCTTATTATTTCCTAAACAAAATGAAAACTATATAGCATTTGTATTTTATTAGATATTATAAGAGATAAAGTTCTTTCTTTATATAGTGAGTGATTGTTGTCCTATGTTGTACTATGTTATCTCTCATATCTTTTGCTGTCCCTTGGTTATCTCATATTGTCCAGTATTTTACGTTGTTATCTGATACATTGTATATTTATTTATTTGGTTATTTGAAATAGGATAGAGAAGGGGAAAAAAAGATGAGGGTGGGGATGGGGGAAGAAAATGGGGATCAAGACATGAGAAAGGGTATCAATGTTTGTGAAGTAACGCACCTTCTATCTGGTGAATATAATGTAACCCTTCCATTAATTACAATAAAATATATGAAAAAAGAGATAAAGTATACATGAAGTTAGATGCATACAGAAAACTCAATAACTGAATTGAGCATCTTAGGGTTTTCTTATCTATGGGGTCCTAAAATAAGTCCCATATGGATACAAAACTATATGTATAAACCGTGTATACAAGAATTTGTGGCAGATGATTGTCTTTCCATCTAAGTTTTCTGATAAATAGGCTTATCTAAAAGTTAAATTTTATGCACTACAAAAAATTGAGGTGCAGGGGCCGGGAGTTTGGCCTAGTGGTTAAAGTGCTTGCCTAGCATGCACGAAGACCCGGGTTCGAGTCCTAGGTACCACATACATAGAAAAAAGCCAGAAGTGGTGCTGAGGCTCAAGTGGTAGAGCTCTAGCCTTGAGAAAAGTCCAAGGACAGTGCTCAGGCCCTGAGCTCAATCCCAGGACTGGCAAAAAAAATTGAGGTGCAAAAGAAAACTCAAAACATTTAAATCTGCTTATTAATATATTATTTATCTTAAAAAAGTCAATAGAAATATCTATGATGAGTTCATTTCAATATACAAAGTATATGGAGAAAGTGAGTTCTGTAAATAATTGCCAAGGTATATTCACACACCATCAAACGTGCTGACTTTAAGAAAGCTGACAGGAATAAATCAATTCTAGACAGATTGATTAAGTGCACATTGCAGGTAATTAGGAATGGGATGAGAAAGTCTAACTGATAGTTATTCAGTTCTTAGAATTGGACTCATGGAGTAGGCTGACATATTAACATAACACAAAATCTCTCTCTTATTCTATCGAGTAGCTAATAAAACAATTATAGTAAAGACTAATCATTCTTATTTCTTATCTGAATAAGACATGATGAACTATTCTCATATTTTGAAGAACTCTCTTCCTACTAACTATGCCAAACTTAAGTGAAGTTGTAGAGGCTTCAAAATATAGAGAAATTACAGTGAGAAGCTGGTCAATCTGTGCATTCAAAATGCATACTTTATTAAGAAGTTTCTAGCATATTGCACTTATAAAGAATATTGCATTTATAAGGCAAATTTCATCACTCAAAAAGTATATTAAAACAATTAAAAAACATACAGTGGGACCACAACTGTTACCAAACTGACTCACACATTATTTACTATGAATTGAGACAAAATGGTATTTATTACAGCAATGTAGATTAACATTGATGACTCTGACCTGTACTCCCTGATACTAAGAAGGCTAAGATGTGAGGACTATGACAGACTGAGTCCTGTCAGAAAGTCTGTCAGAATTGTCACTAATTAACCATCAGCAAGCTGGAAATGGAGCTGTGGCTCATGTAGTAGCATTCACATTTATGTTATTAAAAAAAAAAGCTAAAAGTCAGAGTTCAGGCAGTGAGTTCAAGCCGCAAGACACAATCTTACATAATCACTAGAAAAACATTAATGAGATTAAAATAAATAGTAATTAACAAATTAAATTTAATGAAGTATACAACTAATGAAAATGTGAGCCAAAAACTTTGAGATTTAACTGAATGTAAATACCCTAATTTTCTCATTGTCAGTATACAAAAACCACACTGAAATATTTTGACTGGTTGTTTTCTAATATTTTAATCAGTAATTCAAGCTCTTCCATGTGAAGAAGCACTTATTTATATAGCTGGGCAACATTGCTACGAAGCCTATATCTATTCATCTTCTCTCTCAGTAACACCCAAAGGAACATAGGCTCAATGGTTTCCCTCATTTGTAATAATTAGTACACACCTAGGAGTCTCCTAGCAGAGGAAACAATAGCGCAAAACCTAGGTACATAAGGCCATATAGGATGAGGCTAAATGAAAGGACCTCCAGGATATGGAAACAAGAGCTTTATCTAGTGTGATTGTTGTTCTTGATGCTCTATGTTATTCTTGTTCTCTTTTGTTGCCTTTGGTTAATCTCATCTTGCTACTGTATCTGACTTTGTTACTTGGCATATTGTATATATGTTTGTTTATTTATTTATTTGAAATAAGAAATGGAAGGGGGGAAACAAGATGATTGGGAGGGGTGGGGGAGTGAAATGGGGACAAAAGCATGAGAAGAGGTATCAACGTGTGAGAAGTAATGCATCTACTATCTGGCAATAGTAACTAAACCCTCTATACAATAAAAAATTAAAAATAAAAAAGAATGGCAAAAAGCACATGGAATCTTTTTGAACCTCTTTTATACAACTTCAAATATGCTTAAAGTAACTCTCTGAATTTCTTTCAGAATGGTTACAAATCTTAGTGAAATATAGTTATTTATATTCCATCCGGGAAAGACAATGGGCATGATGGTCCATGATAAACTAAAATTTGTGAAGTGAAAATTTATTGTGGATCAGCTTGGAATATTATTTTCATTAGGATAAGCAACAGAAAAAACATGTGAAATCACAAGCAAGCATATTGACTAATAAAAATTATTCTCCAGAATATATATATATATGCATATATGTGTGTATATATATCCAGAATAATTCTTTCTGTGTGAAAAACACATAAAATATCAAAGTTCAACAAAAAGAACGCCAGGAAACGAAAGGGAGTGCCATATGGGGTCATGGAGACTGGGGCAGAAGAATAAAAAGGAAATCGGGGTAGAAGTACTACAACCAAGGAGTCAAGGTATATCCTACAGTAGTAAGAAAAGTGAAGGAAGAATTGCAGAGGAGAGGGATGGGTGACAATGTTGAATGGAGTGACACTGATCCAGATGCATTGATAAATTGTATTTATATACTGCTTTGCAAATCAGCAACTCCTTTGTACAACTATTTAAAGTTAATAAAATATTTTCATAAGACAAAAAATTATTATTTGATTCCTCATTGCCAGAAGTATTGTGATTCTAGCCCTGTACCAAGACTCTGAATTTATTTGTTTAATTCTTACAAGGTATATTAAAAGCCAGAGTGAACCAAACACTTTTACTGATTTCAAGACTCCTAATAAATCTATTCAGAATACAAATAGCATATTTGATAAATCTTTAAACTTATTTACAGTAGTGTTATTTTTATTGATTTCAATATGGCAGTATTTTTGGTGGATTCTAATCTCCACTGAATGCAAAATGTGTAGCAATGTCTTCACAAAATTTATATTAATGGTGACTTATAATCTCATATATTTTCACATTCACATGTCTGAACTTGATCTTGATTGATGTGTAAAGAAAAATTTATGCCTAATATTGACAGCTTTATGAAAAAACACAAGCGAATAAAAGAACTCTTCCTGCGCTACATAATCTCTGCAAGATATTCTTTTCCTTCTGATAAAAATTATCTGCAAATCAGAAAAATTCACTGTATATGTATGAACACCATTTATAAAAATTCACATTTCAACCTGTATTTTCTGAAGAGATCTAAACAAAATATTTTCCATTCAAGGATAAACTATTCTAATTCATAAGAGTGCTGCATTATTTATAATATAGAATGAAAGTACTACACAATGTTTCCAGGTTCTGGGAAAAATTATTTTACAGATCAATCACATTCTTTCAAATAGATATAGAGCTCAACACCCTTAAAATGTTTTACTTTTTTAAAATTTGTTTAGTTAACATATTTTCCTCCTTCATTTTTCACATGCAGAATAGCCAATCATTTGTAACTACAGTTATGGCCATTTTCCTTTATAAGTTCCCAGATGTATAGTTAATAAATTAGTGATTATTTAATGATGATGGTTATATCTTAGAACATACCTAGGAACTACGGAATTTTCATGACAGATTATTTTTCATAATAACCAGTTACATAACAGGATTATGCAAGGACCCTTACTAAGAAGGTTTTATTCCTTTGCCTTAAGTACTGGAGATTATATTACTCATTCAGTGTCACATGTGTATATAAGCTAGAAACAAAGATACTGACAGGATTTGGTCAGGAGCGATTGCTACTACACTGTTGGTAGGAGTGTAAACTCATTCAACCACCATGGATTGATGATTGGATCAATAAGATGTGGTATATATACACAATGGAATTCTATGCTGCCATCAGAGACAAAAACTACACCCCAATTTAAGGAAATGGAAAGACGTAGATCATATTAAGTGAGTGAAGTAAGCCAGACTCAAAGGAACATATACTCAATGGCTTCCCTGATTTGCCATAATTAGTATAAACCTTGGGCTCTCCTAGTAGAGGTTTACAATAGGGCAAAACCTAGATACATAAGGCCATATAGTATGACGCTAAATGGAAGGACCTCCAGGATATAGAAACAAAAGCCATATAATGAGCAATTGTTGTCCTTAATGTACTATGTTATCTCTCATCTCTTTTGCTGTCCCTTGCTTATCTCATATTGTTACAATATTTCACCTTGTTATCTGATATATTTCATATATGCTTAATTGGTTATTTGAAATTGGATAGGGAAGGGGGAAACAAGATGAGGAACAGGGTGGGGGAAGGGAAATGGGGAGAAAAACATGAGAAAGGGTAGCAATGTTTTTGAAGTAATATATTAATATATTAAAAAGGGTTTTTTATGAGGAAGATTATGTTGATGGCTTCATTAACAAGTTTTTGGGTTTTTTTTAAAATTTCTGTGCTGACAAAATGAAATAGCTTTGATGTATGAATGTAAAAAAACTGAGAGGAGATGGGAGCAGTATCTCATGCCTGTAATCCTAGCTGTCCTGGAGGCTATGATCTGAAGATCACAGTTCAAAAACAGTCCGGGCACTAAAGTCCATGAGACTCTGATCTCCACTTAACCACTAGAAAACCAGAAATGGTGCTGTTGCTCATGGGGTAGGAAGGTAGCCGTGAACTGAAGAGCTCAGTGACACTGCCCAGGCGCAGAATTCATGCCCCATGACTGACAAAAACAAAAATTAAAACAAAAACCACCATCACCACCACAACACCAAACAACACTGAGAGGTATGGAGGATAGGCAATATAAAGGAGACCTCAGGCAGCTTTGTTTGAAGACCCATCTGTTCACTGTTTGTGATTATTTCTCCAGAGGTCCTGTTTATTCCTCAGTAGCCAATTCTTACAAGCCCATGATGGCCTTACATAAATCTGACAGCACTACATGAGCCACGTACTTTCTATTTATGCTCAACCATTCGGCAAGTTAAAATTTTGTCTCCCAAATAGCATTTCCTTAAAAGGAATGATATGGATTAATTCAGTACAGATGCATACGTGATTTTTTCCCCTTTCCTTGTATTAAGAATAGATCACTTTTAGTGAAAGCCCAGACTCTCATAAACATCATGTGACTGTAAACAATTTTACCTTCCAGAAAGTCAGTTAATTTACTTAAAATGGAGGACTCAAATACAGGGATTCTAAATTCACTTGTTACATCTAAGTGGTATGAGGCTGTAGTAATGGAATGCACTCTTGTTGAGATTAGTGTTGTTTATCTTATTGAAAACCTGTCTGGCTTGCAAATTTACAAATACATAGCTTCTTCCTTGTAGAATATATATATAGCATATATCATAGCCAATAATACATAGATATGTTTTTAAAAAGTGTTATAAAGAAAACCAACTTGAAAAGACAAATACTGAATCACTTGTGGTAGAATCTCTGAGAACATTATAAAAATTATTTCCTTTTAAAAATAAGCATGAATACCTGGGTTTGATTCTTAGGTACCACATACATTCAAATAGCCAGAAATGGTGCTATAACTCAAATGATTAAAGCTCTTTCAATACAATTTGCAAGGCAACAAAAAAAATGGCATCCACTATAACATTACTTAATCTAATAAGGATTTGCAGATATGCATACCGTATCATTACACTAACAACACTTGAACACAGAACACTTGAAATTATCTGCTCTCTATTTCTCTGGTCAACAAAGTGCTAGCAATGACAATGAATCAGTGTTTACATAGAAAGGATAATCACAGAGTTAGGTTGAAAATGTTAAAAGACAGTACCTTTTCCCTGGTTGGGGGGAGTTTAAAATTATGAGCCTAAACAAATGTAAATTTCATAGCAGTATTAAGAAAAGACGAGTGTAGCTGGGAGGTATTGATGACTCACATCTATAATCTTAGCTACTCAGGCGGCTGAGATCTGAGGATCTCACTTTAAAGGCAGCCAAAGCAAGAAAGTCTCTGGAACTCTTATCTCCAATTAAGCAAGAGATAAGACAGAAATGGAGCTGTGGCTCAAGTGGTAGAGCATTAGTCTTAAGCAAAAAAATCTCAGGTACAAACCCTAAGACTGATACACACACACACACACACACACACACACACACACACACACACACATAGATTCAACGATACCAAAATTTAAATAAAAGAAGACAAGCATGCCAGTTTTTGAAAAACCCAGTATTACTAGAAGCAATAATTGTACTGAAACACATTTACCATCATATTTTGACAGTTCAGTGAGAATTTCACATGAAGAAAAAATACTAACTTCCAATTAAATTACTTTCTATTGCTTGCACTGAAGCCTAAAAGCTAAAACATTATTGTAAATATTATTGTAAATTAATCTGCAAAACTGTGTTTCCTCTGGGGTGCCTACAGGTAAAAATAATGAATTTGGCCTTTAGTGACTGCAACAGTAATCATTTTATTGAATTGTTAACAAATAAATTAGTATTTCTGAACAACAAATTGTCTTGGTATTCTCCTAGGTATCTATCACATTTCTGAAAATTTGCTAGTTCTAAAGAATGTTTTACAAATGTTGATTGAAAGAGAAATTAATAAGGGATTATTAAGTTAGTTGGTGCCTGTAATTATCTTTTTCAGTTTTGGAAGGTATTTTGGAGATTGTTGAAGAGCAAAAGATGAATGATGAGCTATTAAACCCTTTTTAAATCAATGCAGGGTCTCAACAGCTGCAGAAGTGAATAAACTGTTGAGGTCTAAATACGAATAATGAAGAGAAAGATGGTAATATATGGCTACTTACATCACAGCCTAGAAGTTCTGTCTGTGTGGATTTATCCACCCTTGAAGCAAATGCCTTCTGTAAATGCTGAACTTTTTCCTGAAAAAGAGAATCACATTGTTGGTGAGTCATGCACACCTACACTCATAGTCCCCATTTGTTCAAAATTCAATTTCTGTGCAATTCATCAACATCTTTTGATTGCTGCTTCTCAACTCAGCTCAAAACTTAGATATCGTTTTTCCCAGTTGACATGACTTTTCTTCTAATGGGACCTGTGGATTCTGAACCACAGTCAAATATTAAAGATGGGCTTTACTGAATTGATTATATGAGACTTGTTGTTTTATCATTAATAAATTAGTAATGTTTTGCTAATTATACCAGAGCATGTTTATTTAAAACCAAATGAATTTTCAATAAATGATGTAGTCAGGGAATTTGGATGTAACATTTAAAAATTCCTTCACTCTCCCCAGGAACTAGTTTTCAAAATATTATTTGGTAACATAAACAAATAGCCTGATATGATTCTGGTGAATCCTATCTATAACCCTCCTTCCCTAATTAGAAGGATTGCCTTTCAAACCTAGCCTGAGCAAGAAAGTCCTTGATACTCTTATCTGGAATCACACACACACACACGACACACACAACCTTGGAAGTGAGCTGTGGCTTAAAGGACTAGAACACTCACTAGCCATGAGCAAAAGAGTTCAGGGAGAGTGCCCAGGCACTGAGCTCAAGTCCCAGAAAAAAAAGCATTAGAAATAAACTTATTGTAATTGAATTATAACACACTTACACATTTAAATATTTACTGAGCCTTCCATTGTAGGTAAGGAAGGGAATCAAAGAATCCATCTATTATGGGTAAAGGCAGGAAGGGGAGGCTGTGTCTGTGTGTGTGTGTGTGTGTGTGTGTGTGTGTGTGTGTGTTATGGAAAATTTCTTACATAACATAAAAGTAAGGAATAGAACCTCTTGCCAACTTTCCCGATGTTCAATGGTAGAAATCAAAGTTTAAATAAGAAGCATCACTCCTAGCTGTGTGGTTCAAGAGTTTCACTGTTCAGTATTTACTGTCAGAAAACCCAGTTTTAAGCGTCTCATGCCATATACCTGCCTATACCAAGGATACACTAAGGAATGCACACATCTCCCTCTTTTCACCATACCCTAGAGACCTGAAACCTGGTACATGCTGCCAGCTCAGTATGTCCAGGTAAGTTCAGCGAATATTCAAAGAAATAGCTCTGGATAGCTGGCTGCTGGAAAATATACACTTGAATATCGTTGAGTTGCTTACACATGGATGGGCTCAGCCTCCGAAGGCTAGAACTTGGGTAGCTATAAGTGAGGCTGGACTTGAGCCAAGGCTGGCTTTCTTTATCTTGCTGAGCAATTGCACAGAATGTCCAAATGCAATCTGTAATTTGAACAGCCTTTTGCAAGTCACAAGCAGAATATAATTGCATAATGAGTCCCCACTCATGATTTTGGCCTGAGACTCAGAAATGTCAGCAGCTGGTTTGTTTACCAAGACACTTCCAGTATGATGATCACCATACCTCAGTGAAAACTTTAGGAGGTGAATTTTTTAATTGCAGAAATAAACAGAAATGGGAGATTTATTTTATGTATATATGTTTAAAATTGTGTCCTAACAGTAAAAGCAAACAAGAAAGAAAAAATGACAGTAATCAATAAAGCAAACCTGCAGAAAATGACTTATTTTTGTTGGACCTCAGGATACCTGAAGTAAAAAATTTCCCAACATCTTTCTCCACTGCTTTTAGAATCGGTTATATGCAACTTTTTAAAAGTAAGAAATGTAGCTAAATTCATAACCCAAAAGGTCTTAATCATTCTGGATTGCCTAGATGGATTACACAAGCTGAAAATGATTTGAGAAGTGTATAACTCCCCTCACTGAAAAAGAAATTGGTCAAGACTATGAAGAAGGAGTAAATATTATAGATTGAAATGACTATGAATAGACATACCCAGATGGATACATATGACAATCTAGAGGCAAAGCATATGGAGCTTTGATCTGTTTTGTTAAAATAAGAATTTTATCAGGATCTACACTTCTTCTATTTTAAAATCACTTTTCTAGTTGCTAGGTATGTTCAAACAACACATGGCACTATTTATAAATACCAGGGAAGTTTTTCTAGTAGTATATTAAGCAAATATTTATTTATTTCTTCACTAATTTTGGAATGCTAATAATATATTTCTTATAGCACAGAGCTTTTACCCATAAGATGCAGCTAATTAAGAGAGGCCTTATAATGGGGAAATGAAGGCAAGAATCTTGAGTGAGATACTTTGGATATTAGGAACATCCATTTTTATAAGTTAGAAACATCATGTAGATTGATTGGGCTTTGTCCTTCCATCCTAAAGACCAACAATTAATTACATCTGTGAAATATATTTCATAAATACATCTTCACATTGTATTTACTGTCCTGTCCTAGTTCACTCCTGTAGGTGAGCAGAGGCTGTGAATAATGTATGCATTCGGGTGTAGGGTGTGGACCATGCAGCAATACCTTATTCCAGCATCACCCTCTCTGGGTTGCAAAGAATTCATTCAAAATGTATGGCACCTTGGAAGCTGAGAATATGATCTTATTTCCAATGAGGATCTTTGCAGTTATAATCAGCATGGTCCAGATAGAAGTGAATGGGCTCTTGACTGGGTGAGAGAACCGCCATTTTCCCTTGACAACTAGTGAAGCGTGTGGGTTACTTTGATTCAAACAGCAATGCTGGAAGCTCAGATGACTGCACTACAAACTCAAACCGTCTATGTTGCAGTTAGTTGTGCATTTAGGAGAATGAAGAAGGGTTTTGTCCCCTCTTGTACTTGGAGGTCACAGGAAAGTATTGGATCAATCTGAAATAACAGATGCTGGAGATTGCTCTTAGAAAATCAAGTAGTGTTCCATTGGTGTTGACCAATACAAAAGGCATAAACCTTGAGAATTATCTCTCTTTAAAAAAAAATCTGGGCCAAAACTATCATATTAGCTATTCTGGAGACTGAGCTCTGAGAATCACAGTCCAGAGCCAAACTGGGCAAGCAAGTCCATGAACTCTTAACTACAATTATCCACCCAAAAGCTGGAAGTGGACTTGTGGCTCAAATGGTAGAGTGTTAGTACTGAAAAAAAAAGTTGAGTCCATTTTACCATTCAATTTTGCTTCAAGTTCAAGCCCCAAGAATGGGAAAATCAACAACATCAACCAAAACCCTACATCATGAAAAACAGAAACTTGCTTTCAATGACAGTTTGAAATTGTGTCAGAAAGTCTTCAAGCTTTTGATTGATTAATTTATCAGAGGGATCGAGACTATGAGCTCTGAGCCATTTTATTTTGTGGTATTGATCTAATGTTACTGGATATATGTATTAAAATCTTCTTATAATAAAGTGTGAAGTACCACAGAATTCTTTAAGGCAGACATTCATTTCCAGTAATATGCTGATGACAACATTCTCTACAAGCATAAGATAGACAAGAAGACAAGAAAACACTTGCAAGTCAGCAGGGTATTACCGATTGACAATCAGCTAGCAAACAATGGATGGTATGAATCAAACTTCCCCAGACAACTTGAACACACCGATCAAACTTCACTGACAAACTCCAGAAACCTTGAATGTCATGAAATGCATTACCCTTCAATTTTCCTTCAGCACATTCATAAGCAAAAAAATAGTAGAAAATAAAATACAACTCCATAAATGTGCGTATTTGAGGACCAAAATCTAATGTGGTCATAAATCTGAAGAAGATTAGATGTGAGTAGAGGAATTACTTAGTTGTTCTGGATGTTTATATATTTATCTATTAAACAGAGATGGTGAGCAAAGACACTGAAAGCTGGACTTGCTCAATTCTAATATATTTCATGAGTATCCAAAACATATAAATGCAATACTAGTTATAGTACATTTAACTATAGGAATTCGATTTGGAATTAGAAATAGGATAAAATTGATTATATTGTAATATTGTATTATTTTGAGCCCAGAAGCATCTCTATTATTCCAGGATTACATCCCAAAAAAATCTGTTGTAGGGCCGGGAGTTTGGCCTAGAGGTAGAGTGCTTGCCTAGCATACACGAAGACCTGGGTAACACATACATAGAAAAAAGCCAGAAGTTGGGCCAGGAGTTTGGCCTAATGGTTAAAGTGCTTGCCTAGCATGCATGAAGACCCGGGTTCAATTCCTCGGTACCACATATAGAAAAAAGCCGGAAGTGGTGCTGAGGCTCAAGTGGTAGAGCTCTAGCCTTGAGAAAGTCCAAGGACAGTGCTCAAGCACTGAGCTCAAGCCCAGGACTGGCAAAAAAAAAGAAGAAAAAAAAAGAAAACAGCCAGAAGTGGTGCTGAGGCTCAAGTGGTAGAGCTCTAGCCTTGAGAAAATGCAAGGACAGTGCTCAGGCCCTGAGCTCAAGCCCAGGACTGGCAAAAATAAAAGTAAAAAAAAAAATCTGTTGTAAGCTAAAATGCTCTGAGTCAAAAACATCTATAAATTGACTAACTACTGAGCAGCACAGCTTAATCACATGGCGCCTGAAACAGGCCCAGCTCCCTGTATATCGTGTGACTGACTATGAATGGCAGGAAATAGCCCAGGAAAACCAACATTCACATTGTTCTCTATATGAAGGATAGAATTCTTCCATTGAAAAGTCAAAGTTGTCCATAAGTGAAATTGATCATAGGTAAAGTCTCTCTGAATTTTGCTTTCCCAAATACAATTTCCAGGACACTTCTGTCTCCCCAGACCCAGGGAGCCTTGTTTTTGCAGAGCCCCATTCTTGACTGTAGCATAATTCCAACTTGTATTCTGCAGAAGAGACCAACAAAACACTAAAAGGAAATGCAACAGTCAGAGTGACATTAATTACAGCAGTCTCTCTCTTTGTTTCATGAGTCACCTGTGAAATCCATTCAGAAATTCCTGTCTTTACAGTATGGATGATATGCCTCTTTGCATTTGTTTTTATGTACCTTTCTGAAATTTGTAATCAAAAGAGAAAGGGAAAATATTCCAAAGAGATTAGGAATTGGAAAATACATAGTGGTCAGGTACTATATACCAGTCTTCAAGACCAGGGCTGTTTCATGTTATTTTTTTAACTTAACTAAACTTTTTACGAACTGGAAAATGAAAACTGCAACTCTGAATATAATTCATATATATGATCATAGTCTAGGTATATCTATGTTTATGTTTCTGATTGTTCCTTAATTACTTTCATTCAGAGTACTGGAGTGTTATTTTGTACTGTTTCTTTTACTGATTGTACAATACTTCCATATCAAATAATATTAATGGCTACTACTTTTAAAACCTCACAATTTTCTGAAAATGCAGAGTTGTTTATTTGCTTTTTGAATTTTTATTATTTTGTTTATGATTGTACCTATACAGATGCTTGAGTTTTGCATCTGTAATACACTTGCTCAGCTTTTGCTCATAGACAAATCTCTACCACTTGAGCCACACCTCCACTTGTATTTTTTTTTGTTGTTGTTGTTGTTAAAGATAAGAGTCTCTATGTTTGTCTATCCCAGGCTGGTTTTGAATCATTATCTTCAGAGCTCTGCATACTAATTAGCTAGGGTTACAGGTGTGAGTCAGGTGTATTTAGCTAAAATTATACTTATTATACACACAATATTCCTACACAATCACTTAAAGATACTTAAAAGCATAATTTCTTTCTCTGCCAGTGTAGTTTCACTTTGAGATTTATACTTTTTCTTTGGTGGGACATGGGGCTTGAACTAGGCCTGGGCACTGACCCTGAGCTCTTCACCCAAGGCTAGTGCCCTACATTTGAGCCAAGCCCCACTTCCTGTTTTCGGTTTTCTAGAGGTTAATTGGAGATAAGATTCTCAGGTCCTTTTGTGCCATAGCTGGCTTTGAACCTTGATCCTCAGATCTTAGCCTCCTCAGTAGCTAGGATTACATGTGTGAGCCACTGCACCTAACATTTATTTACTTTTGAGATTAGCACAACTGGAGATATAATTTCCTATCTGGTGACTTGACATCTTAGACACTAGTAAAAAAATTAACATCCTTTATCTCTTTCTGCTTTATCCAAGCTTAAACAGAATTGATTCTGTATAGTGATGTCAGAAGCTTACAAACCAAATTTGACTCCTCGTAAGAAGAATACATTAACAAACTATAGCTCAGTAAGCCCAAATGATGACACATAATGTGACGCATGCAATTTCTATTTATTTCATAACTACAAGCTTTCCAACATTGAATAGTTTATCCCATAAGTTAAACTGCCTACCAGACATATGCCTTGCAAAATCCTCCCTGAGACCAAATCTCAGCCTATTCTAAATACAATGTGTCATCTGTCATTATTTTCGTTCCTCTTTACCTCTGACAGGCATTATTTTCTACTAAAGACTCCATGAAGGGTGCTGGGTGATTAGTTTTCCATGATCATCTATTTCTACTCCAAAGGTGTCTTCAGTAACCTCAGATATATCTTTCCTTCCACACTAACCACCAGAGCTTACTAAGGTTCTCAGTCAACTGAATGCATTGTCTCCAAAATCACTGCCATAACTTTTGTAGAGTACTTCTTCCTCCAGTTTCAGTTCACTTAATATATATTTTGTGCTGCAGCAAAATTCATCTTTCCAAAATAAAATGAGAGCACGCTTGACTGATTCCTCACAAAACTGAGACTGGAGGAATTAGCTGTCACTTTCAAGGACAATATAGAACATAATCACTCAAAAACAGAACTTTCATGGTGGGGTCCTGGTGACTCATGTCTGTATCCTAGCTACTCAGGAGGCTGAGATCTGAGGATTACAGGCCAAAGCCAGCCTGGGCAGGAAAGTCCATAAGACTCATCTCCAATTAACCATAGAAAACCAGAAATGGAGCTGTGTGTCAAAATGATGGTAGAGCTCCAGCCTTGAGCAAAAGAATTCAAAGACAGTGTCCCAGCCCTAAATTCCAGCCCCGTGACTCACAAATCAGTGAATGAATGAATGAATGATGAATAAGTAAATAAAATAGCACTTTTTGGTTAAGAGCTCTAAAATATTCCTTTTTAAATTGTTACATCTTAATCATACCTAAGCAGTGTTTGCTAATGTTTTTCACATGGCTTAGAATTGTTTGTGAGTGTGTGAATTAAAATATAAACACTTTAATACATTTAATTTCTTCTTGCCTTGATGAAAAAGAAATTAGAATAATTCCTGCAGTGACAGGGCATATGGTCTATCTTTTTATTCTTTTTAAAAAAGTCTACTGAAGCAAACCTTAAGACAACCATTATTCTTAGGAAAATCTAATTTAAGTCTAGTCTAACATTACCAATTTCTCATAAAACAATTTGTATTCAGAATTTCATCCTAAATTTATCTTTCAGAACCAATCAACAAATATATTCCTGGAGGAAATACCTGCCTTCGTTGAGCTAGCTTTAGATTTGTTTAAATTATTAACAAATTTACTTCAAGAAAACTTTTCTAGCATCCCTAAGTCTTACCATTATTTGTGACAACAGCTACTAAATTAATTACTATATACAGCAAAGGAACGAATACAGGAAGCATATTTTAAAGAGTAACAATTTTTAAAAGATATGCATAGGCAATTAAATTTAATTTCAGTGTTATCTCAGTTTCAGTTCCATTAAATACTCCTTAAGTTACTGTAATTTTGCTTCACTTTTAAGCTAACCTGGAGTAGTGTGTACATTTTTTTAAATGTATGGACACACAAGTTGAGTTTCCAAGTCTATGATCATGAATCTAGATCTACTACTAGTCTAGTAATTTTCATCTAATTTCCAAACCATCAGAGAATTTTCATCCAAACCCATAGGAATTGGAAAGAACTTTCTAGGCACATAGAGTCACAAGTATTACCAAATAGTACTCAGAGGATTACAATCTGAACTCAGTCCAGCATCTGAAAATCCTTCCATCAGTAATGGATAGAGCCATTCTTAGTATTTCCTGGCAAGTGAAACACTACAATCACTGACAAGGAAAGAAGAGAAAGAAACATCCTAAATATGAAAAAAGGGAGACAGAAGAAGTGCTGATAAGGAAGAAAATGAAGACTAGAAGCATGTTGAGAAGCCAGGAAAGGATAAAGGGGGACAGGATGGAGAAATACATTGAGGAGAGATGGACCTACAAACTAGTATGGTTCATGTTTCTTGAAACAGTGAGATGTTGGACCACATGAACAACCCAGAGTTTCTATGGACAAACTTCTGATATTCTTTTGATTACGTCTGTATTTAAATTTGATTTTTTTGTCACATAGTTGAAGCTATCGATTAAGTCCATTTAATTTGTGGAAATGTTTGTACTATATAATCTGCTGGGTAGTGCCAGTCTTTATGACCAAATCTATCAACAAAATTACACTGTCTTCTGTAAAAGGGACCAACATAATTTTTTTCCATTCAAGATATATCTCTTTTCTCTTCTACATTCTCATAGTGAGAGATAGGATAAACAAAGAAATTAGGGAAGGGAGGATAATTAATGAAAGGAACTGAATCTGAGCAATTATCTTTTAGCATTGGCTTCACTGGAAAATCTGATATAAGGGTAAATGTTCAGGCTAATGTTTTTTATTTTCTTTTCTTCTTTTTATTTTTCACAATATTAAGCCTTGATTCAAGGCTTTCTACTTGTTTTAGTTTTTACACTGCATGAAACAGTCTTTTCTTTTGATTGCTGTGTGGCTTTAAAGATGCAAGGAGGGAATGTGACTCAGTTGCAGAGCAAGTACTTAGCATGCAAGTACTTACCATTGCAAAGTACTTTGTAAGTTCTTAGCTTTGGGTTAAATCATCCCCAGCAACAACTACAAAAGGTAAAGTGGTTTGATCTATTAAAATAATGTGTGAAGATGTGGCTAATATTGCCTAGTCTATAAAATGCACAATATTAGAAATGATCAATGGTACATAAAACACAATTTTTGAATTAGATTTTAAAAGTCTTACCACATGTGATCTATTGAACCGGTGTTTTAAATTTGGAGATTTCTTTTAAAACCATGCAAAAACACAGTTACACAAAGATTTATGATTGGATACTTGGCATTTTCACAATTCTCAGTGTCCTTCAAAGGAATATTTGTAAGGTCAGGTTTAGAACATATATTTAAATAGAGAACTTTTTTCCATTATAAAATAGGCACAAATTTTTCTGCTTTTACAGTATTTTCTAGCTATAATATGATTATATGTAAAAATCATAAAATTTATTGAAGAAAATGAACTGATATAAACCATCAAATGGAAATTTTTCCATCAATAATTCTCTATTGAATATTAAGTACACCACACTCACACACACATACACACACACACACACATACACACACACAAAATTAAATGTTCAACAAGATGTCCAACTTATTGCATCCACTGGAAAAAAAAAAAGCCCTGTTCCTGAGTTCTTTTGCTCAAGGCTAGCACTGTACTACTTTGGGCCACAGTTTCACTTCCAGTTTTCTGGAGATATGAATCTCATGTATTTGCCTGCCTGGGCTGGTTTTGTACTGTGATCGTCAGATCTCAGCTCCTGAGTTGCTAGGATTCCAGGTGTGAGCCACCTGTACCTGGTTAGTAAGTGCTTTTTAAAGTACTCTGTAAAGAAATTGTGAGCCTAGGTTTGGCAAAAAGCTAGGAGCATAATGAAAATCTGTAGATTCTGATTTTATTTCTCTTCCCCCATCCCATGCACATGTCTGCGTACTGCCATTGCCTGTCCACTTTTCTTCAAACCACTGCTCTTGGTATTTAATTGAGAACAAGTTGCTAGGTGAAGTGAGAGTCATTAGGGACTGGTATGATTTGGGAATTCAGTCCTCCACTTCTTCATTCTAACCACCAGAGTTTGTGGATGGTGATCTTGAAAAACTGCCTTGCCCCTGTATTCTACCATAGAAAGGATCTAGCTGGGGAATCTTGATCAGATTATTACATTTTATAACAATGAGTTTTTTTCATTCTCTCTAGGAAATGGGAAGTCCAGGACTGAATTGGAAAACTGATATCTGAGAAATGAAAATTGAAAAGAGGATGACAGCAGGAAGAGATAACAGATTATTTTTAAAAAGCCTACATCAGAGACCTTAGCTGAATGTCCAGGAGTAGAGGCCAATGAAAAACAGCAATTCGAAGGGTCAAAAGTTCTAAGCAACTTCAAGTTGGGCTTATGGGTGGGCTGGAGAACAGACATTGAAATACAGAGGTGTCAGGAAAAGGACTCATGGGAAAATATCATTTAGGGAACAAGGAGGCAGAATTTGGAAGAAAACCAAGAATAAACAAAGAGCCACGTGGTAAGGGGGGATTAACTGTAATGGTGGCTGAATCCTTCATCAGCTAGATGCATCCTATCGTGTGATTTCAGAATTCAGTACACTTTGCAGGCCTTTAAGAGACACCCTGTTACACAGAAAGCTACATCAATGCCATCTTCCACCCTTGCTCATACTTTTTCTCAAATGTCATCTCCTGTCATCCTCACCTCATTTTCATTATTATTGTTCCAGAACCCCATGGAAGGCAATGAAACTGTGAATCTTAGGAAAATGGTTCTCTATTTTCAGATGACCCAGGGCAGAAACAGGAAGAAAAAGTATTCACAAATACATAAAATTTCCAAGTCACACAATTCCTATGTGTGTCATCAAATAGAGTGGGCCAAAGACAATATCAATAACAAGCCTCTATTGTTAATGGGAAAGTCTATTTTCAGCCTATCACACTTTTATAACTTGAATTCGATCATCTTTTCTACAGTGTTCTCTATTTAAAAGCATAAAATTACATGTTGAACAGCACATTTTCCTTCCCTTTACTTCCCATAGGTGTTTTCTTTGCAGGCTTTTTATTTGTAATGGTATACTATTAGCTAGTCTACAGCAACCATGTAATAGACACTTTAAAATATATAAATGTATTACAGCATTTGAAAGTCTTGGTCACTGATTTCCTTTGAGAAAGAAAAACTATGTGACTTTGTCTTCATGTAATTTCTTGAATGATGTCATCTGACATTATCCCCTTAGCTCTCTATTATAATTCAGAAGTAGGCAAAATGAGTTTATGCTTTTAGTAGAATGCATACATTAAAAATAAAAAAAAAACAGTTCTACATCTATTGGAATGGGATGTGAAGGACAATCATCACACAAGAGAAGAATTTTCAAATTTTTGATTTTGCAACCACAGTACTGAGAAAGTCCTTATTGACTGTTATAAAATCAGCAAATACTGAAGTCTATTAGGTTATTGAAACAATTTCTCTAAGATATCTGTTTTCTGAGTCTACTTGAATTTTTGCTCATGTGTCTTACTTTCATTTATAATGTTTTTACAGTATGTATTTCACATTGAATTTATGCCACATTTTCTTTTCATCCTTTAATAAGATTTTACTGGGACAGGCACTGGTACCTCACATATGCAATCCTAGCTACTCAGGCGGCTGAGATCTAAGGATCACTGTTCATAAACAGCCAACAAAAGTCCATGAGACTCTTATCTCCAATTCACCACCAGAAAATGGAAAGTGATGCTGTGTCTCAAATGGTAGAATGCTACCCTTAGAACAAAGGGACAATGCTCAGGCTCAGAGTTCAAATCCCACAACTGGAGGGGGGGGAATTACTGGGAAAATTTCTAGAAGATTGAAAGCAGAATGTTTTATATCATATCATGGTTTCATTATATTTGTCAGATTTTAAGTATTCCTTATATCATGGCTCTTGCCGCCATTTTTTGTTGCTGGTTGTTGCTTTTTAGTTGTTTTCCTGGTACTACAGTTTGAACTCAGGCCTTCATGACTGTTCATTAGTTGCCCTACCACTTGAATCATGCCTCTAGTCATACATTTTGATGGATAATTTAGAGGTAGAGACCCATGGACTTGTTTACATCTCAACTTTTTGAGTAACTACACTATATGCATGAATCGCTAGTCCCCAGCTCTTACTTTTTAACAGAAATAATTATTAGTACTATTAAAGTCCTTTGTACGTATATGCATTTATTTCATTTCCCTACAGTTAACCAGTGTTACTTTTTATATTTACCTATCCTGTAAAGTTATTACCTATTGATCTGAACATAGAAAATATTTAATTTTTCATATATTGCAATATATGTATCTCTCTTCTTTTTGGGTACTTTCTATTGGTACTAAATAGTGATATTCTTTCGTGTTTTGTTCTGATTTTTATTTATTTTCAGTGTATAGTTTTGTAGAACTTACTCTTTGCCAAACACTAAACTATACGAATCCTTTTTAATCATCTTTGCATGGCTTTACTGTGTGGGTTTATACTCCCAAATCCATCTTTAGTGAAGCCTGATTATCTGTGCCTCCGTGCACTACCTGAACTCCCTTAAAGACTGCAAATCAAGTGTAATTAGTTCCTCAGCTTGTCTTCGGGGTTCTTGTTCCCTCTGAATATCAGAAATAGTTTTACATATTACCTTGTCACCTTAGCTTAGACATCATATTCACTTTCTGTAGTTAGTCACTAAACTGATCATATTCACTTTGAAGACTTATTCAACACAGCTCTCTTTCACCAGCTTTTACCTTCAAGGTATTATCCACTTCTAGTATGATTTCTTCTTGGTTAAGTTTAATCTTACACTTTGGACTCCCCACCAAACACTTTTTTTTTAATATTTTTTATTGTAATTAAAAAAAGGGTTACATGATATTTGCCAGATAGAAGGTGCATTAATTCACATACATTGATACCCTTTCACATGTCTTCGTCCCCATTACCCTCCTCCCCACCCCCACATCTTGGTTAGCCCCCTTCCCTATCCAATTTCAAATAACCAAATACAACTATGTCCAATATATCAGATAACAAAGTGAGATACTGTAACAATATAATATAACCAAGGGACACCAAAAGAGATGAGAGATAACATAGTACATTAAGGATAACAATCATTCATTAAATAGCTTTTGTTTCAATATCCTGGCAGTCCTTTCAATTAGCTTCATAATATATGGATTTATGTATGAAGGTTTTGCTCTATTGCAAATCTCTTCTAGTAGAGCCCAAGGTGTCTACTGATTATGACAAATGAGGGAAACCATTGAGACTAAGTTCCTTTGAGTCTGGCTTACTTCACTTAATATGATTTTTTTCTAAGTCTTTCCATTTCCTAACAAATGGGGCAATGTCGTTCCTTCTGACAGCAGCATAGAATTCCATTGTGTACAAATACCACATCTTGTTGATCCACTCATCAACTGAGGGATATCTAGGTTGGTTCCATATCTTTGCTATGGTAAATAGTGCTGCAATGAACATTGTTGTGCTGGTGGATTTAGTATGCCCTACTTTCTGGATGGTTGGGTAAATGCCAAGTAGTGGAATTGCTGGGTCATAGGGGAGCTCTATGTTTAGCCTTTTGAGGCACTGCCATACTGCTTTCCATAGTGGTTGAACGAGTTTGCACTCCCACCAACAGTATAGTAGTGATCCCTTCTGGCCACATCCCCTCCAGCATCTGTTGTCATTTGTTTTCCTGATCCTGGCCATTCTAACTGGAGTGAGGTGGAATCTTAGAGTTGTTTTGATTTGCATTTCTTTTATGACCAGAGATGTTGAGCATTTCTTCATGTGTTTATAGGCC
The DNA here is from genome assembly GCF_031878675.1 of Megascapheus bottae. Taxonomy (NCBI): domain Eukaryota; kingdom Metazoa; phylum Chordata; class Mammalia; order Rodentia; family Geomyidae; genus Megascapheus; species Megascapheus bottae. The sequence goes on from NC_143531.1 coordinate 19,277,334, forward strand.
ATTTTTGTTTCTTCTTCAGAGAAGACTCTCTTTAAGTCTTTGGCCCATTTTTAATGGGATGCTTGTTACTTTGCAGATTAGTTTTGGAGTGATTCAATTTTTTGAGCTTTTGATATATTTTAGATATGAGGCCTTTGTCCACTGTATGGTTGGTGAAGATCTTCTCCCACTCTATAGGCTTCCTAATTAATTTACTAGCTATGTCCTTTGCCATACAAAAGCTCTGCAGTTTAATGCAGTCCCACTTATCCAGCCTTTCTCTTATTTGCTGTGATTCTTGGTCCTTATTAAGAAAGTTTCAACCTAGGCCAAGGAGGCTTAGTGTATCTCCTATTCCTTCTTGTAAAGTTTTCAGTGTGTCAGTTTTTACCTCCAGGTATTTGATCCATTTGGAGTTAATTCTAGTGCAGGGTGACAAAGAAGGATCCAAGTTTAGTTTTCTGCAGGTGCTTAACCAGTTCTGCCAGCACAACTTGTTGAAGAGGCTGTCTATCTTCCATTCTATTTTTTTGGCTCCCTTGTCAAAGATTAGGTGGCCATAGGTCTGTGGTTTAATATCTGGGTCCTCAGTTCTATTCCATTGGTCTTCAGGCCTGTTCTTGTGCCAGTACCAAGCTGTTTTGATAATTATAGCTCTGTAATAGAGTCTAAAGTTTGGAATTGAAATTCCTCCTGTGTGTTCTTTCTGCTAAGAAGTGTTTTAGCTATACAGGGTCTTTTATTATTCCATATGAAATTTTGGATTGCCTCTTCTATTTCTTTAAAGAATGACATTGGGATATTGAAGGGTATTGCGTTGAATTTGTAGATAGTCCTTGGCAAGATGTCATTTTCACGATGTTGATTCTTCCAATCCAGGAGCATGGGAGGTTTTTCCATTTCCTCAGTTCTGCTTTAATTTCCTTTTTCAGGGTTTTAAAGTTTTCATCAAAAGTATCCTTTACATTCTTAGTTAAGTTAATTCCTAGTTACTTTATTTTCTTTGAGGCTACTGTGAAAGGAGTTGCTTTCCTGATTGTTGCCTTGTTCTTCTCACTGTTGGCTCACTGTTGGTGTAGAGGAAGGCAGTTGATTTTTGAGGGTTAATTTTATAGCCTGCTACCCTTCCAAAGTTTTGAATCAGCTCAAGGAGCTTGGGAGTAGAGTCTATAGGATTCTTTAAATGCAGAATCATGCAGAGGAATGTTCCATGGAATCCTAGTTTCTCCAGAGCTTTTAACATAAAGGGGTGTTGGATCTTGTCAAATGCCTTTTCCGCATCTATTATGACAATCATGTGATTTTTATCCTTGTTCCTGTTGATGTCTTGAATTATATTAATTGATTTGTGTTTGTTGAACCAGCTTTGCCTCCCTGTGATGAATGCTGTTTGATCAGAGTGTATAATTTTTTTGATAAGTTGTGTAGACGGTTGGCCAGTATTTTGTTAAGTTTTGCATCAATGTTCATCAAAGAAATAGGTCTATAGTTCTCTTTCTTTGATGAATCTCTGTCTGGTTTGGGGATGAGGGTTATACTGGCTTCATAGAATAAGTTTAGTAAAGAACCTTCATTTTCAATTTCGTTGAACAGCTTGAGGAGTATTGTTGTGAGCTCTGCTTTAAAGACCTTAGAGAATTCAGCTGTGAATCCATCTGGCCCTAGGCTTTTCTTAGGTGGAAGATCTCGTATTGCCATTTCTATTTCAGTGCTTGAAATAGGCCTGTTTAGTTGGGATAGTTCTTCTTGGTTCAGTGTGGGTATGTTAATATTGGCTAGGAATTCATCCATTTCGTCTAGATTCTCAAATTTGTTGGCGTAAAGGTTTGAGAAGTATTCCCTCATAATACTCTAGATCTTGGTAACTTCTGTCATGATATTACCATTTTCGTCTGTGATTTTGTTTATTTCGCTATGCTCTCTTCTTTTTTGGTAAGATTTGCTAAGGGTTTGTCAATTTGGTTAATTCTTTCAAAGAACCAACTCCTTGTTTTGTTGATTCTTTCTATAGTTTTTTTGGATTCCAAATCATGTATATTGTGTTTTTGCTGGGTGGAATAATCTACAGATGTGTGTTAGATCTAGTTGCTCTACATAGTTGTTCAATTCTAAGGTTTCCTTGTTGACTTTTTGCCTTGTTGATCTGTCCATAGGTGAGAGTGGTGTGTTAAAGTCACCAACAATCACTATGTTTCGATCTGTGTATGGTTTAAGTGAAAGTAAAGTTTGCTTGATGAAGTTCGGAGCTCCAGGATTGGGTGTGCAGATATTTAGGATCGTTATGTCTTCCTGGAGGAAAGATCCCTTTAGTAGTATGTAGTAACCTTCTTCGTCTTTTCTCACTAATTTTAGTTTGAAGTCTATTTTATCTGATATGAGGATGGCAACTCCAGCCTGTTTATGGGGGCCGTTAACTTGATAGCGTTTATTCCAACCTCTCACTTTCAAAAGATGCTTGTTTTTTTGGGTAAAATGTGTCTCTTGAAGACAGCAGAATGATGGATCTTTCTTTTCGATCCAACTAGACAGACTATGCTGTTTAATTGGAGAGTTAAGTCCATTGATATTGAGAGTTAGGATTGAGATATATTTATTAGTTCCTACCATTTTTACAAGCTTTAATTAGGGCCTGTGTCTTGATAGTTCTTGTGCTACTTAGATGGTATGCTGTTTAGGTGCCATTTCATTCTCTGTGTTGCATTTACATTGGTTTTCTATGTGTAGAACATCTTTGAGAATTTTTTGTAATGTTGGTTTGGGTTGCTACATAATGTTGCAGCTTTCCTGGAATGGAATGTTTTTATTGTTCCCTCAGTTCTGAATGAGAGCTTAGCTGGGTACAGTATTCTTGGTTGGTAGTTATTTGACTTAAGGGCATGCCATATATGCTTCCAGTCACTTCTTGCTTGCATGGTCTCTGCTGAGAAGTCTGGGGTTATTCTGATTGGTTTGCCTTTTTTTTTTTTACTATTTTTATTGTATTTAATAAAAGTGTTATATGATATTTGCCAGATAGAAGGTGCATTAATTCACATACATTGATACCCTTCCACATGTCTTGGTTGGTTTGCCTTTATAGGTGATTGTTCTCTTCGCCCTGGCTGCCTTTAGGATCCTTTCTTTGGTCTCTATTGATCCAGTTCGGATTATAATGTGGCGGTAGGATGTTCTTTTCTGGTCAGGACTGTTTGGGGTTCTAAAAGCTTCTTGTCTCTGGATGGGCCTGCCCTTATGGATATTTGGGAAATTCTCTGAGATGATTCACTGAAGTATATTTCCAATACCATTGACCTCTTTCCCCAGACCCTCCTCAATACCAATTAGCCTTAAATTAGGCTTCCTAATTGTATCTTGGACCTCCTGAAGCGCTCTCTCATATTTCCTAGATTTGGATTGACTCATTTTCTGTTCTTTCTCTATAACAACTAAATTATCTTCAGCCCCGGAAATTCTCTCTTCTGCATTGTTTAACCTGCTATCAAAGCTATCTACTTTATTCTTCATCTCCCTTGCTTCTAATTGCTCATTTTTTGATGCCTTGTATCACTTCTTTTAGATCATGTATGGATTTCTTTAGCTCCTTTATTTCCATTTGAGTGTTTATCTCAGCAGCTTTATTCTCTTTGGACATTTGCTGGAGTTTGGTCACTTTTTGTTTGTGGATTCTATGAATTCATCCATTTTTCTTTGAAAAACTTTATTATGGCCTCCTTTATGGCTTCTCCTTTTTCACTTATCCCCTTGTTTATGGTTTCCTCTTGTTTAGCTATGGCTTCCTCCCTTATCTCTTTCTTTATATTTTCACATTTTTCCATTAATGATATTTATCAATTGCATTTGTATAGCACTTGGAAGACTCTCCTCCAGGTTTGCCTGTGACAGTTCCATTGTCTGTTTATATTAGGTGGGGATGTTGTTTCTTGATTTGACATTTTTCTTGAGTTTCTTGTTCTGCCCATTTGAAAATGGGAGCAAGATTAATACTAAACACGATTATAGTTTTTCAGATATAACCAACCTAGACCTCTTTAGCTGGCAGACACTAGATGTTCACAATTTTTGATTGGTATTATCACTCTTTCTTTTTGTGCACTTACAGACAAGTCTAATACAACCACTGATAACCAATTTATGAGCAAAACAATAAGCCTCTCAATCCAATCTCTATTGTATTTAAGTCCCTCTGGGCTTAGATTATAATTGAACACCTATATATACAGTATTGCTCAACAGCCATCAAGTGTAGATCTGTGCATTATAAGGGTTGAAAGATGAACAGAGGACCAGAGATAGAAAAATAATATGAGAGAGAACAGGGGAGGTAGGAGTGTAAGATTATTATAGTAATGAAGAAAAGGTATAGTGTAAGGATTACTGATCTAAGTTGGTGAGTAGGTAGCGTATTTGAGTACAAAGTTTGGAAAGTATTAGATAAAACTTATGTGTTGCTGCATGAATAGCTCTCAGCCTAACCAGTGGCCTCACAGTGGGCCATGGGATGGATCTGAGAGCTTCAGTCTCAGCGTGCTGGGTAGATGGTTGGTTTTCCTGTGCTGCTTCCAGGGGATGTCCCCCATCCCAGGGTCTGGGGTTTGGGAGTTTCTGGGACTCTCAGCAGGACCAGTAGGTGTCCACTCTGTTCCCAGGGGCGGGGCCCAGCTGAGGACATGGGCGGAGCCGCGCCTTTCTGATTCTCAGAAGGTGAGCCTGGTTGCTGGTTGGCCCTTCAGTTCCCTGCTGTGTTTCTGCTGCTTTGGCCAGGAGTCTGTGACTGTGGGGGGCCCCTCGGTGCTGTCTTGCTCAGGATTCCCAGCTGGAGAATGTCTGGCTCAAGATTTGAGGGGGACAGATGCTGGCTCCTATTTTCCCACACACTGCTCCTGCTATTGTAAGGCAGGGTCTCAGGGCCCCCCACTCTCCAGGCCCAGTGGCCTGGGAGAGGAACCTGTTGGGCGGGTGGGAGCTGGGACACCTCTGCCTCCCCTTGTGGGGTGCTGGGTCCTAGTGTCCGCCCACCTGTCAGTCTCCAGTCAGAGGCCTGGGAGAGGAGCCTGTTGGGCTGGTGGGAGCTGGGACAGTTCCGCCACCAAACACTTTTGAAAGAAAAAGTAGCTTCAAATACCCCACATAGCACAAAGCCAAGACTTGTCACCATGACAGAATGGCAGAAGGCTCTCTTCTAACTGACACCTGCCTCTTTGCCAGTTTCATTGCTGTCACTCTCCACTTCACACCTTTCCTTATTAACACTGGCAGGCATATTTTTAGTTCTCTATGGATATTCAGCTATTTTAGAACTGGGTACATTCGCTGTTCACTTCTCCTGAAGAGAAAAATATCCTCAGACTCTGTTCATATGTGTAGCTTTTCATCACCCTTCCAGGAGCCTTTACTTTTAGTGTGCATACACGACTGCTCTCCTTATTCTTCTATTTTCCATGTACCCTGGTACACAAGGGGGCTTAAAGAAATATTAGTGGCAAGTGAGTGAATTTAAGTATTCTATCTTTAGTGAATATTCCAGGCAGCAAAAGCTATGTACAAAGTTGATGATTTACCATTAACAATAAAAATCATCTCTACCAAACAATATATGGGAATGATTCCCAAAAGTTGTTATTAATTCCCTACTCTCACAAAAGACATTACTCAAACTTTATCTTCGAATTGTGTACGCAGTGGCTCCTTCCTCATGTAGCCTGAATGCTCTTTAGTGATATACAGCGGTGACTGCAAACTGCTCCAAAGATCAGAGTCAGGAAGTTCTCATTAGAGGAACTAACTCCTGAACTAAGAGATGATTAAGTGTTCACACAAATCCCACAGACATCGATTTAGTTTGGGAATTCTATGGCTTTTACCACTCATTAGGAAATGATTGTTCCTTATGCTTTTTAAATCTTGAAATATTGTGTCACAGTATTGACTTTTATGCTACTTCCGTTCATCTCTGTTGTACTGCTTGTGTGTGCTTTGGGAGATTGTTTTCTGATCTTATGCAATAGAGTTGTTATGGCTTATGAATTACCTTGGTGATAATATTCTGGGCTAAGGCCTATAGGCTAAGAAAGCCTTTGAGTTTCACACCTTTCAGTGAAATAAGAAAGAAAACAGCTTTTCTGGTAGTCTAATTAAGAATGAGAAAGGGACAAACGTTTGGGTCTTTTTATAGCCTGTTGTTTTCCTTTGCAAATTTGATGATGTTCTGAGTTTTAAAGAAGGCAGGTAAGACCGTCCCAGAGGAAGAAGGAAACCACAAGCACAAAGCATAAAACCCACAATTTAAAAAATCTACTAACAAAAACACTGTCATGAGATTAAGAATTTATTGTTTTGCTTTGCATTAAGCAAATTACCACCACCACATGCATCTTTTCAGTTTTCTTTTACTTAGTTTGGTTAAAATCCATTAAATTATATTTCACAGAATGCTCTTTAATAATGCCCCAAAGAAAATGTGGGAATGACTCGGCTGCATGTGCGGTGACCTTCGCTCTGATTTTCAGTCTGCAGTATGGTTCTTTTTGGTCAAGCTGTTGAAACATTTGTGGTGTAATGCATCAAATTGAGGCAACCAGCTGTGATGTTTAATTTCAGCTAAAAGTTTATGATCTACAACTACATAATACCTTAGGGAATAATTGATATTGTATGTTACTGCACTATGGTGACATGCAAGACTTGTTACAAAATGCCCATAAAATGTCACATATTTTATCGTATTAAGCCATTTGGACTTCAGGTTTAAAGAGAACACCATCATTTATCCCCCAAAATGAGTACCAGAGGATAAATGAATAGACTTCAGCATCATTCTCTAAATATAGATGAGATGTGAAGTCATTTGTTCTCATGTGTCAGAAATGAGGTTCTTTGTTTTATCCTGCATTGTTTATTATAATGAAATTTCTCCATTATTTACGGACATTCTAAAATCTGGAAATGTCATCCGCCATGAGGCTCAACTCTGCTTATCACATTTCTCATTGCTGGAAAATGAAGGCATTTAATAATTGCCAAATTAAGTTGATACTCATTTATCATATCTCTTTCTCTTTGTTCAGTAGGATCAATAGAATGTACAACACATAATTGTTAAAGGCTTCTGGGATACTGGCTGCTACATAGCTCAGAGGGAACCCGTTATCTTAAGAGCAAAAGATGTAAATAAGTGGGTAGAGACATGCAGGTTGGTGGGTGGATAGAACCAGACACATAAACATAGTACTGGATGGCTAATGAGGATATCATTAGGTTTCTAAAGTGATTTAAAATGATCAAAAAATGTTTCTTTTAAATAAAATAAATTTAGGAACACCAGTCATCTATGAGCATTTGTTCAATTTATTTTGATAACCTTTCATCCATCGTTAGATAAAGATAGAAACTGATAGGAAAATTAAGTTGCTTTCTCCAAGTCTTTAGGTGGAGGTTGGGGGAATGAAGAAAAATAGGACAATATAAAACCAATCACTTGTGAGGATCCATCATTGGAGAGCCTGGCCAGTTACTGTAACCATAAAGCTACCATCAAACTGGAAATTCTAGGGTGAGGCTTAGTCATATGAAGAAAAAAAAACTTCTATATTCAGAAGAAAAAATACTTTTACGAGAATATAAAAAGAATAGAACATGTCCCATAAGTTCCCTACCTCACCGTGTATTTACTGGGTTTATATACTTATTTTTAAAACTTCAAATACTATCCCTTGAATGATTTATATTTGTAGATAAAGGATTTGTGTAATCATATCATAAGAAAATATTTTTGTAACTTTTTAAAATATGACCTAAAGCTGTGCCTAGAGATAAGTGGAAGCAGAGAGGAACGAAATGCTTCAGCAGCAATTTTAAGTAGGAGAAAACATGAGTCAGTAGCTCTGACTAGGTGCATAGATAAGTTTATAAGTTGAAGATGGAAGGAAATTGAAATGGAATGGAATCATTCATTGTTGACTAGACCAGCATTCTCTTTCACCTTCAAAACAGATTAAAGAAGGAAACGCTAAAAGCTAAAATATAAACACATCTAGAATCCTTGTTAGTACTTGTACTTATTTGCTTACATCAATGCATATAGAATTAAATAACCCCAGTTTATTAAATATTTTTAAATAAGAATGAAATAAGGGAATAACCCACCATAAGTATGAATACTTTCTGTTACCACTGGGGCAAAGAAAATAATAGAAAGATTACTGAGATAAGGACATTGCCAACATTTAGCCTATTTGTTTCTGATTAGCAAATGTTCATCATAGTAATTCCACTGCCTTTTTATCTATTAAAATGCATTTTCTCATAACTTACATCACATGAAATATTGCTCATTTGCTTAGAGATTCTTAGGATTTATCATGATATGGATATGTTCAGCAAAATTGCTAGTCAAAATTACTAGTCAAAAATCATTCAGGAACTAATTAAATAAAATAATAATGAATAAAGACTTAAAGAGAGTCTTCTCTGAAGAAGAAATAAAAATGGCCTATTGACACATCAAGAAATGCTCAACATCTCTGGTCATAAAAGAAATGCAAATCAAAACAACTCTAAGATTATACCTCACTCCAGTTAGAATGGCCAGGATCAAGAAAACTAATAACAACAGATGCTGGAGGGGATGTGGCCAAGAGGGATCACTACTACACTGTTGGTGGGAGTGCAAACTCGTTCAACCACTATGGAAAGCAGTATGGCAGTGCCTCAAAAGACTAAACATAGAGCTCCCCTATGACCCAGCAATTGCACTACTTGGCATTTACCCAATTGTACAGAAACAAGGACATACTAAATCTACTTGCACAATGATGTTCATTGCAGCACTATTTACCATAGCAAAGATATGGAACCAACCCAGATGTCCCTCAGTTGATGAGTGGATCAACAAGATGTGGTATTTGTACACAATGCAATTCTATGCTGCTGTTAGAAACAATGACATTGCCCCATTTGTTAGGAAATGGAAAGACTTAGAAAAAAATCTTATTAAGTGAAGTAAGCCAGAGGAACATAGGCTCAATGGTTTTCCTCATTTGTCATAATCAGTAGAAACCTTGGTCTCTCCTAGCAGAGATTTGCAATAGAGCAAAACGTAGATACATAAGGCCATACAGTATGAAGCTAAATGAAAGGACCTCTAGGATATAGAAACAAAAGCCACATAATGAGTAATTGTTGTCCTTAATTTACTATGTTATCTCTCATCTCTTTTGCTGTCCCTTGGTTATCTCATATTGTTACAGTATCTCACTTTGTTATCTGATATATTGGATATATTTGTATTTAGTTATTTGAAATTGGATAGGGAAGGGGGGAAAACAAGATGAGGGGTGGGAGTGGAAGGGAGGGAAATGGGGACCAAGACATGAGAAAGGGTATCAATGTATGTGAATTAATGCACCTTCTATCTGGTGAATATAATGTAACCCTTCTATTAATTATAATAAAAATATATGAAAAAATAATAATGAATAAAATGTTTACTAGTGACATTAGCGTCTACATAGGGTATAATTTTTAGAAGTTTTGGTTTGATATTGACAAGTATTAGATACCCACATGAAAATCAGAAATAAGCTGATAAGATCTTTGATGAACCTTTGTGCATTAGTTGGGAGATACAAACATTACAGGAAATATTTGACCTTGTTTTGAAATCTTTCAAACCTTTAGATACTGTTAATAATACTGTACTGAAGAACTACAGCAGGAACCTAGCTACAAAGAGACTTATAATCAAGAACTCATGTGTACATAGCATGAATTACTCAAGAAGTAAACTGTCGAGCAATTGTTAGATGTACAGAATAATTTAAGCCCCTAGAAACAAAAATCAAAGACATAATTAATATATAGTCAGTGAACCTTAGCAGCATTCAATATGAAGAAGCAAAAATAACACAAGTGACATAACAATGATTGGTAGAATTATAAAACCATAAAATGAGTTATTAATTCATAAAGGAGAAAAATCAATGAAGGCTGCAATAATTATTTAACACTTCATAGAGTTAGGATCATCCTGATCAAAAGCCACAGAACAAATCCATTTTTTAATGAAGATAATTTACCATATGCCATCTGAAAATACAAATATGTGTGGTCTTGTTCCTATCAAGTGTTGGTCATATCTAAACAGAGTGAAATGTGCAAATATCATCACCCACTCTCTCTTGACATGAAGATCTCAGGGTAAAAAGTTTCTAAGTCAAAACTTCTATCATTAATCAGTGTATAAAGTTTCACAATTTTTGGAAAGACTTGTAAAAAATCATATTAAGTGAAATAAGCCAGACCCAAGGGAACATAGACTCAATGATTTCTCTCATTTTAATAATTAGTATCCATCTAGGACTCTCCTAGCAGAGGATTCCAATGGTTTAAAACCTCAGTTCAGAAGGTCATATAGGATGAGGCTAAATGAAAGGATCTCTAGAATATGGAAACAAGAGTTGTATCTCCTGTGATTGTTGTTCTTAATGTACTATGTTATTTCTCTTCTCATTTGTTGCCCTTTGGTTAATCTCATATTGTTACTTTGTTTCCTGGCATATTGTATATACATTTATTTGAAATAGGAAAGGAAAGGGAGGAAAACAAGATGATTGGGAGGGGGTGGGGGAAGTGAAATGGGGGCAAAAACATGAGAAGGGGTATCAATGCATGAGAAGTAATGCACCTACTATCTGGTGAATATAACTATAACCTCTCTCTACATTACATTAAAAAATGTTTCACAGTTTTCTCTACTTCCTTAAACATACACATTTTTTCTATCATGTAGCAATTTGTTTTTTGCTTTTAGGAAGAAGATTGAGTTGACCAGGCCTCCTCAAGTTTAGAAAAGCATTTTGAATGCAATAATTTATGAAGGTCTTTCTTCTTGCACCTAGAAGGCAATAAAAACTTACTTGCAGGATCCTATGGATCAATGAAAGGCATTACAAATTTAAGGAAGATTTTCAAGGAAAAGTTATAGGGTTTCAATATTTATATCATTTCTAAGGCAGATTTTGCCTTACTTTTCTCCTCCATATGTTGATGATAGAGATAATTTGTACTTCACAAAAGTAGGATGACCAATAGCTACATTTTTTACTACCAGAGATTTAGGGTTATTCTTGGCTTAGAAATGCTCAATAAATGTAATCTACTGCTGTGCTTTGCGTGTTCTAGTTTTGGTCAGTAGCCCATAGCACTATTTGGAGGTTGTAGGAACTTCCTAAAGAAGGAGCTGACTTAGGAAGTAATTAGGTCACTTGTAGTGTGACCGTGAAGAGAATATCAGAACCCCAATGCTGTCCATTCTCTCATGTCACTGCCAGGTCTCCATGACACAAACAGATGCTTTGCCTCCTTCCAAGCTCTGAAGCAATATCCCTGCTGACTAAGGACCTAAATCTCCAAGGCTGAGCTCACACAAACTGTTCTTTCAAATCAGGCTTACAGTAGGTAGTTCATTGTAACATAAAGCAAAACTGTCTAACACAACTAACCCCTTCATTACTGTTGATTGTGTTTGTGTAAGGTGATTACAGGGGCTCTTAGAAGGAAATAACAACTTAAATGAAGTATCTTAAAAAAGGTTACATCTCTCGTCTCTTCTGCTGTCCCTTGGTTATCTCATATTGTTACAGTATTTCATCTGGTTATCTGATATATATATATATATATATATATATATGCGTATTTGGTTATTTGAAGTCAGATGGGGAAGGGAGGAAAACAAGATGAGGGGCGGGGGTGGGGGAGGGAAATGAGGACCAAGACATGAGAAACGGTATCAATGTATGTGAAGTAATCCACTTTCTATCTGGTTAATATAATGTAACCCTTGTATTAATTACAATAAAAATACATGAAAAAAAGGTTACAACATTATTTTACACAGGCAATGTGAAAAGCTCTTGTGTCTACAATGCTGTTCAAAGGATAGTTCAAAGGATATTGTTCTAAATACATCTGTGAAGATGTACTTTGCACAAACACACATAAACACATGCACACACTTAGGTCATATCGATCTCTGTTGTGGGAATGAGACCAACTAGGAATCTGCTATTACTAACTGTATTTTCAACATTTGGTCTGGATGATTAATCTTTCTATCTATTTCTTTCTTCTTATAATTTTATTATTTTATTATTAGTAGTAATCCTCTCTCCCTCTCCTCTCTTTGTTGGACATGGGGCTTGAACTAAGTGTCAGGGGGGTTTTCCCTGAGGTTATTCACTCAATGCTTGCACTCTACCTCTTGGTGTTATAGCATCATTTTCAATTTTCTGGTGATAAATTGGAGATAAGTGTCTCATGGACTTTCCTGCCTAGGGTGGCTTTTAACCCAAATCTTCAGATCTCATCTTCCTGAGTAACTAGGATTACAGGTATGAGCTATTGGCACCGACTCACATGGGATTTTCTACAGTGGATAATCCAAATTACAATTCACCTGTTCTCTGCTTCTCCTGTAGCTAGCTTGACCTGAACATTCCTCATTCTTTCTTAATAGGTGAAAAGGAATCTCGAATATATGCCCAGGCTGATTGCTAATTATAATACTCTAAATGTCAGCCATTCAAATAGCTAGTATTACAAGAGTTTGCCACCAGTTTCCAGCTTCCTGCTACCTTTGAAAACCATCCATATATATATGACTTACAACTTTATATTCATAGGGAATACAAAACTATTTGACATGTTCTTTTCTTTCATTTCTCACAATTATTTCGATAGCACTCACATGTTTTGGAATGACAATGTTCACTGGTAATTTTATGATTTCCACAACTCTTCCCATTTGATAATGGCAATAATAAAGTTTGATAATAATTGGTATACATTGAGAATTAAGCAGATGCAGCAGTCTACTTAACCTTTACAATAATAGTATGTGATATTTATTACTACCATTTTTCATATGGGATTCCTGGGCTATGAGTAACTTTCTGAAGTTCATCATACAAACCCAGATTTACATGGACAGATGTCTCTGTGTGTTTGCTTAGCCAATGTCATAATCTTTATTTCACATACCCCTCATAGCTGCCCAGATCAAAACAACTGTAAAATAGCCACCCTATCAAACCAACAAATAAATAAACACAACCTGAGTAAAAAATACCTAAAAATGTAGCATGCATAAATTAAACACCAGAATGAACATTACACAGATTTTAAATAATAATGATATGGTTGAAGTAAAATTAAATGATGGCATATTTAGTTTTTAAAATTAAATAAAATTTTAATGAGTTTTCTGATGTACAAATATGTTTGCAATTGGATGTTATAATAAGAAAGACCTACTTTAAACAGTTATTAAGAAGAGGAAGTCTAAACTTGTAGCTATTCAGGAGGATGAAGCTTGAGAATCATATTTCAAAGCCAGCCCAAGCCTATTGTCTCCAAATATCCAGTAAATAGCTGGAAATGAATCTGTGGCACACGTGGTAAATTGCCAGCATTTAGTGATGAAGCTAAGCAAGAACGTAAGAACTCAATTTCAGTCCCAAATAAATAAATGAATGAATAAACACAGAAATAGAAATACAGAAACAGATTACTTATAAATATTTCAAAAACAAACAGCTTCCGTACTGCATCTCTTAGGTTACTAAATTAGAGAGGAAACTAGAGGTCTAGAATATGTAGTACATAGGCTAAAAAGCAGGAAATATTGCTGTCAAGGTAGTCATAGTTGGAAAAAATGCACCCTTAATACTCTCAAATACCAATAACAATGAGCCATCAAAATCTTCTGAATACAATAAAGTACAATTGAGAAATGATAGTAGCAGAAAGCAGAGAAAACATCATTATAAGTAACCCAATGAATTAAAAGTTCTATTTGAGTGAAAATGTGGCATGTTTCATATTTTTCTCAAAAAATAAACATTATTTGAAAAAAGTGGAAGGGCATCAATAACTAGATTCCAAATGGTGAGCACTGATTTTTATTTTATTTATTTAGTTAGTTATTGGCTAATGACTGTGCAGGAGATGTCATTGCTCTTATGTGCTAATTTTCTTTCCTATGCAGACATCCCGTTCTGGGAAGTGACTATAAAGACCCTTTGTAAAATAAGATTAATGCTTCTTTGCCAGTGCAATTTGCTTCATTACTTCAAATACTAATTCATTTATAAAATGTTCAAGTATTTCCTCAAAGCAAATCAGTCATATTAGCAAATGATTTCTGATTTTGAGTGGTGTCATGAGGTTAGCTGTACTGGATATTGGCAAAGGGAAGAGAAGGAAACAGGGTGGAGAACAGAAGAGTAAAAATAAAAGTGTCTATATGGAGAGGAAATAGGAAATGGAGAAAATCCAGCAAATTAAGTTATCATCCTCTCATTTTAACCTAGGAATTTAAACCTAGAACTTGCAGTATCATTTATGCCAAAATGATTATAAGAGATGTGAAGTTAGGTAATAAATTGAGTATGACATTAAATTGACAATATGAATCACTGTGCTGATATAATGTGTCCAGAGGCCATGTTGATTAGTAAATGATATTCTATATCTTAAGAACAGGGTTTGAATAACCTACAGAAATTATAATAATCAAAAACTAATATATCACAAGCAGGTCCTCTATTTTTAAAATATCCACAGATGATATACCCTGCTGGGTTGTTGTAGTCACATGACTTCCTAAATTCTAGCAAATATGAATTAACATGCAACTGAAGGAAATATTTTCCTATTGTTCACAAGAACCACTCTGACTAAATAGAAGTAAGCTGAGAGAAATGCTAAAGATAATTTTTGCTATTATCTATCTCATTCTCAATCCATATTCATGCCTAGGGCAAAGTCATTTGGTGTTTGAAGACAGTCAGCTTGTCTGACTATAGATACTTCTGTATCCTTGGGCAGCTGGCTACTCAGTATTACAATTATTCTATCTTCAAACTATCATCTATTTTACATGATTTCAAAATTTCTTGAAGCTAAATAAGAAACTGACAAAGAAAGCAATATATTGGATTTATTAAAAATGAGATATTGCTCCTTGGATTAAAATTATTTTAGAAATCAATAAGCATATGGAATTTTATAACTAAAATGTACGGGGACATGTAAAAGTTATCTACTGATAACTCCAAACCTCTTGAAAGCACAAAGCAATGTCATAAATGGCAAGTCTTTGGTAACATGATGTGATAACATAATGGCATTTGCAGTGGGAAAGAATCTTGAACATGATGTTGCGACACAGTATTCCACCTGACCTCTGTACACTAGATCTAAGCTATTCACCCAGAGATCGTGCATGTGACCGGGCATAACAATGACAATGAAAGAAACAGGTACTCCTCCTATAGGTTTCCAGGAAATGTTACTGCATCTATACACCTGCTGTTCACGTGGAATCGAAATCTGGTATTTATTTTCCTAACACAAAGAAAGTGTATTTACCAGAGAAGCACACAGAGAGCAAGGATATGACATTCCATTTAGAGAGAACAGCAACAGTAAGAAAGCATATAGAAGTAAGGAAGAATAGATTGTCTTTTGCAAATATGGGAGGATGAAAGCCAGTGAAAAAAATTACTGGACAGAGCTATAAGAAGTTCACAAAGAGATAAAGGAACCTCAGAGGGATAATGACAGGAGATGATAGATGAATCAGTGGAGAGAAAACTCATAAAAAGTCCAGAAGAATTCTGTTGAGCTTGAGAGTGATTAAAGACATTTTGTTGGTGTTTTGGTTGTTGTTTAGAATTACAACTCTTCTATTCAAAGTAAACAAAACGTATGAGTTATGTTTTAATAAATGATGATATGAGCTGAGTGCCAGTGGCTCATGCCTATATCTTAGCTACTCAGTAAGCCAAGATGTAAAGATTGTGGATCAAAGCCTGCTCAGGCAGAAAAGTCTGTGAGACTCTCATCTCCAATTAACTACTCAAAAAAAGCCAGAGTGGAGCTATGGAACAAGTGGTAGAGCACTAGCTTTGTACAAAAGAACCTGAGGGACAATGTCTAGGCCTTGAGTTCAAACCCCAGGACTAGAAAAAAAGAAAAGATTCAACAAAATGTTTTTCCTTCATCATTTTTTCTTTATTTTATATCTAACTGGTCTTATGACAACCTTCAGATGTATAATATGATTTGGGATAGTTGCAACAGTTAATATTCAGAAAAAGTGCAATTATACTACATTATTAAAGGTAACTATATAATTCATTTGTATAAAAACAAACTAAAATAATTAGATAAGAAAAGCAAAAGGCATGCATAATAGGAAGTTATATGATCACATTTATTCTTATTTCAATGGTTAATGGGATGAAATAAGTGACTATATCATCTGAATGAAGAAGAAAGTGGGTAATGAACCACTTAGGTAGAAGAAAATAATGGTTTCTGTGGAAATAATGTAAGTTACAACACTCCAGAAATTTACTATTTGTCTCTCACAAGAATAATACTAATAACATAACTTCAAAAAAGTAACCTGAGATTATTAATTTAGTTATTTCCTTAGTAGAGGAAACACACTGTGTCCCCATTATGCTGTGGTTTAGGAACTAGATGTTAAGTCTCACTTGTATACATTTAAAATCCCTAGTCAAAACAAGAGAAAGCATACTGAAGGGTCAAACACTGCCTAACTGAAATCAAGAGATATGCCATTTATACGTTGACTTTCAAAGATAACTACCAATTTTCTTTCTTTTTGTTCTAATTACTTTGTTCTATTACTTTATCTGTAAATGTGTGTATGCCCCATGTCATGCATTTTATTTGGGAGAAGGGTTCAATGAAACATGTAAAAACATTAAAATTTCAATGCCATCATGAAATTTAAAATGGCTTTACAGAGGTTCTAAGCTGCTTTCATCATAGTGTCTAGTGGGTACCACTGTTGTATTTGTTCTCTTTGTCCCTCCATTTCTATCCCCTCCACCCTGCCCTTACACTCCTAAGACAGGCAAACAAACAGGACAAAAAATTAAGAAAACAAAATCGGCAATAAAGAAAGAAACTCTTGTTTCTATTTCCTGGAGTTCATTTTGAAAAATATTATTTTATATGATCAGATGCAGTTAGACATTGTGTCTTTATTTTACCCCTGAGTATCCTCTCGTGGTTTCATTGTGTACAAATGCCTAGCATCTTGCATAAGCTTGGGGAAAGGCGGGCAAAAACTGAGAGAGGGAGGGAAGGGGTGACATTGGACAAAAAAAAATATACACTTTCTACCTGACTTATGTATCTGTAATCCCTTTGATAGCACCTTTATAAAAAACAATGTTTTTAAAAAAATTCTATGTTGTGATAATTTTTTTAAAAAAAATTTAGTGTATACTTTTTGTCTTTGGTTTTCATTAACTAGTCTTTTACTCTCCTTAACTGGCTGATTTTTGGACCTTCTCTAATTTTATCAAGCAAAAGATACTGTACTGATTCACAATGGAATTCTATGCTGCTGTCAGAAAGAACAGCATCGCCCCATTTGTAAGGAAATGGAAAGACTTAGAAAAAAATCATTAAGTGAAGTAAGCCAGACTCAAAGGAACATAGGCCCAATAGTCTCCCTCATTTGTCATATTCAGTAGAAACCTTGGGCTCTCCTATCAGAGATTTACAATAAAACAAAATCTAGAGACATTAGGCCAAATAGTCTGTCACTATTTCCAGGATAAGGAAACAAAAGCCATATAATGGGTGACTGTTGTCCTTAATGTACTGTCATCTCTTATTTCTTTTGCCATCCTTGGTTATCTCATATTGTTATAATATTTCACCTTGTTATCTGATATATTTTATATGTGCTTAAATGGTTATTTGAAATTGAATAGGGAAGGGGGAAATCAAGATAAGCCGGGGGAGGGTGGGAGGGAAATGGGGACCATGTCATGAGAAAGGGTATCAATGTTTGTGAAGTTATGCATCTTCTATCTGGTGAATATAATGTAACCCTTCTATTAATCACAATAAAAATTATTTAAAAAAACAATCCACAGCCTGTTAAGTTAAAATGGTTACTTTAGTTTTTAATTTTAATTTTCTTTGGTCTGTCATGGAACTTGAACTCTGGGCCTAGGTGCTGTCCTTGAGCTCTTCAGCTCAAAGCTAGCACTCTACCACATTGAGCCACAGTGCCACTTCAAAATGGTTACTTTAAAAATATACTTTATTTGTGTTGAATATTTAACCTAAAATGCAATTCCTTGATTATTTAAAGAGTAGAATAGATATATTTCTATAGCAGTATCTCTGTAACAATGGAATATCAATGGTTATATATAAGTTCACATAGTAAGTGAATACTTTCCACAATCACTCTTTCATCAGAACATAGCCACAAACCTTTCTAAAGTGTGTTTACACATTACATCACTGGTACCTAGTATTCCCTCTGTGAAAGATACTAAGTACCCTTATCTTACTGCCTTTTGGTCCTTCTCTGATCATGAGCAGAAAAATCTGTTCTAAAGCTGAACATGGGATGATTTCTGTTGTTATTCTTTAGAAATTCGCGACCTTCCTTACTCTCTAATTCAAATCCCTGTGAATTGCTATTCATTTTTGCATCTTGCCTGTTCCCTGAATGGCTCCTATCCCAATTACTAAACACTTACTTGTTAATTTTATTACCATTTTATAGTAGTTTTATTGAGCTATAATTCATAACTATAAAATTTACCCCTCAAAATGTGCAATTTAGTGCTTTTTTACTCTACAGAAGGGTGCAACCGTCACCACCATGTAATTCCACAACACTTTCTTCATGATTGAAAAAAATATCCGTATTTGCTAGTCATAGTTTCCCTTATCCTGTGGCACGCTGGTCTACTTTCTGTCTCTATGAACTTGCTTTTCAAGACTTTTTCTGTGAATCAGATGGTCTTCCCTGTTCTTCCAGTTAGCACATTTTCAAATTCCATCTCAATATCACTAACAGTAGATATATAATACTTTAATTGCTTTTTGTAGACATATAAAATTCTAAACATGAGGGTATTACATTCTTCCTTTACTCATCAATCAATGCAGTTGAGTTATTTCCACTTTAGGCCTATCATAAATAACCATAGCTATCAGCATGGTGTACGAGTTTTTGTTAGGCATGTTTTCATTTATTCTGAGTGCCTACATAGGAGTAGAAACTGCTTGTCATTGGAATAACAATGAGACTATTCCCAAAGCTGCTACAACATTTCACAACTCTGACATCAAGAGGTGAGTGTTCTAATGTCGTACCATTGCTTGACAATATTTGTTATATTTTCTGTTAAGATAGAAGCCACCCCATTGGGAATCAATCTGTAGCTCATTGAGGTTTCCATTTGCATTTTCTTATTGATTAGTAAGTGATGATGACCTTCTTTTTGTTTGGCTGTGCTTATTGGTCATTTAGCATATTTTCTATTAAGTATTTATTCAAATAATTTTTTCCACCACCCATTCCTTTTTTGGGGGGCAGCATTGGAGTTTGAAATAACAATTAAAATGTGAGAAATTACTGAATGCTAATATGATCTACTATTTGGGGTATTTAATTGTGCTTAAACAATTTGTGCAAGGACTTAGATGTGAGGATTTCTTTCAGCCTCATTCAAATGGTCATGTGGAGAAATAGGTCCTAAGTAGCCAAAACCTTTCCTAGAAATCATCAATGTCACTTCTGTTTACAGATAAAAATAAGTAAATAAATGAGGTAATTTCTCAAGAGTAACAAGCAAATAACATAATTTAGAAATGGGGCTAAAACCATGCTAAGCTTCAATTGTTTCTATATCTTACTGCAGTTAAATGTAGGGAATGGTCATTTCTCTTGTCCAGGAAGGTAGACACTGTACATGAATATAGGGAAAAAATAAAATTTGTGATTGGAGTAATAGCCTAGGTTTGAAATGCAGCAATAAATGCCATGGCAAACATCAGCTTATAAAGTGAGTAGCTACTGAGAAGGCTTCCTCATATTCATACACCTTACACAATTTGCCTTACATATGTCATGGATTTTAGTGACTTGCTTCTAATGAACAAGAGTATAGCAGAAAGTCAAATGAGAGGGTGCCACTTCTGAAATAAAGTAATAAAATACTGTGACCTTTGTCTTGCTCACACTCCCTAAATTCTTGTCACATTGTCACTGAGAGCAACAAGCTGCCACTTTATCAGATGCCCTATGTAGAAATGAGTCTGGCAAAGAGGTCAAACAATCAGAAAGGAAATGTGGCCTCAGTCCAACAACCATCAAGAATCTCAACTGTGCCCAAAGCTGCATGACTGAGCTTGGAAACGAGTCATTGCTAAGGCGAGCCTAGGGATGAATGCAGGCCTTTTTTGAATGACATTATAAGGAAAAACCTGAACCAGAGCATTGGGCCAAGCTACTTCCAGATGCCTCATTCACAATTACGATGAAATAGTAAGCATGTGTAGATAAAGCCAATAAAGTCAAGATACACTTTATTTTTACAATCATAAAGGTAACTGATGCATCTCTTCACCCAGAATTTTATCCTTACCCTAAACTCAGCAAAATTTAAAAAACTACAATGTAAGCAAAAATCACAATGTTTATTATGGTACTTTCATAATAAACCTTCACGTAGATACAAACAAGGAAAAACAAAAGCAAATGTCTAAGACCAAAGCCAGTGTGTTCTTGGAAAGTAAAATCCAACTCTAATCAAATCCCTTAGAGCCTACTTCTAAATATTTGGGCATTTCTAAGCTACTTTGACATGTGGATTTGAAAGCTGATACTGACAAATTTCATGTCAATTTACACATATGTATACATATATATATAATATGATATATTAGTACACTTTGTATATTATTTCACTTTTTGCTACAATTCTTGCTACTATTTTTACTAGCTTATACTGAAAACTGAGGGAAAATAAATTGAATTCCTTAGATTCACAAGCCAAGACATTAATATGAGTTATAAATGGGAATAGTTCTTGCTCGACTCCTTATCCAGAATTCTGTCTCTGTCAAACTGCATTTACATCTGGAAGCACAGTAATTTCCATAATTATTCTATGTTACCAAATATGACATACTATCCCAGAGGAATGCATAAGCTAAGCACAAATCCTTCATTCTCAACAACACCCATCTTAATTGCCAAACTTAATTACAATGCTTGTCTTAAATATCAAAATCATTTCATATATTGTTTAAGTAGAGGAAAGATAAATATTTTAAATAAGATTATGTGCATGAGAACTTTGGAGTCTAAAGATTAATATTTAAGCTGATGTTTAGATATTGAGTTATAATGTGTAACTGTGATCCAAAATAATAAACCTATAAACATTTTCTAAGTAAGTCAAAAGCATCACAAATTTGAAATAAAAATTAGGTCATAGAAACAAAACATGCCCCTCACCCCCATGTATTATCTATCAAGAAACTAAAATTTAGAATTAGCATTGCAGAGAGAGAAAAAAAGAGAAGTAATCAGTGCAGTTGTATGGGTAGTGAATTAATATGTGATCTAACTAATGTTGTAAATGCCTCAAATGGGTTGATCTTCCTTCTTCACTCTTCTATGTTAGCTATTGCTGAACTCAAGCTTCTGAGAAAATGCTTCTAAATGAACAGTGAATGAATACATAGGCAATACGGAGGCAAAGACATAGACTAGTTATAGATTTTGGTCTAGTTATAGAGTGCTTGCATAGCATGCACAAAGCCTTGGTTTTGATTCCTCTGGAAGAGGTTCTTGGGGCAGAATGCTAGCCTTGAGTAAAAAGTGTCCAAGGACAGTGCCCTGGCCCTGAATTCAAGCCTCAGGACAGACCAAACAACAGCAACAACAACTACAACAATAAAGAAAACTTAAAAAAATAGACAAACACAACATATCATGGCAGATAATTATTAAAATAATCCAATTAAAAAACATTACTTTTCCCTTTCATTCTTTTTTTTTTTTGCCAGTCCTGGGCTTGAGCTCAGGGCATGAGCACTGTCCTTGGACTTTCTCAAGGCTAGAGCTCTACCACTTGAGCTACAGTCCCATATCTGGCTTTTTTCTATGCATGTAGTAATGAGGAATCCAACCCGGGTCTTCGTGCATGCGAGGCAAGCACTCTACCAGTAGGCC
This sequence comes from Megascapheus bottae, assembly GCF_031878675.1. Taxonomy (NCBI): domain Eukaryota; kingdom Metazoa; phylum Chordata; class Mammalia; order Rodentia; family Geomyidae; genus Megascapheus; species Megascapheus bottae. The sequence goes on from NC_143531.1 coordinate 19,299,403, forward strand.
GAACTCCTGGCTCATAATTTTCCCTTTTTATAATACTCCCAAACAACAGTTTCCTATCATATTGAGATCTAAATGTGATCGGTGAACACTGAGTTAATTGTGAAATTAGAACTAAAGATATTGGTTAATAAATGTTATCTGTATCCAAGGGAAGTTAAGAATTTACGTGAAGCACGTAAATTTAAACTAATTCCCACATAGAAGAATTCCCACTTTTTCAACACACTGGCCTTTCTGAATGTGAGACACAATGGCTCATGTTAAGTTTGAACATGTATGACAGTTAACACTATTAATACTACCTGGTTCTTCTTCTAGTTATATAATTAAAGATTATCTTTTATCCACAATCCAAAAATAGACCTCAAAATTTCCATAAAGTACTGTATTGTCATCCTATCTAAACAGAAATTGACATTTCAAGGTGCGTTTAGACCATCTCTTGTTCATTTCTGTACTTCTTAGAGCCCCAAAGAGTTGAAATATATACCAGTTGTTCAGTATGTATTTAAGTTGAAATAAAAAAAGTGTTCAAACTCAATGAGTTCAACTTCTGGACCCTGTTGTTTTGGCAACATAGATCCTATGAGCTAAAAGAACATCACATAGGAATGCGGTTATTGGCTGGTAACTCTTCCCACAATTTATTTTTATTATACCTTTCCTTGAATTTCATGAGTAAATATAATATTTGCAAAAAGAATCTGAATTAATTTGATTTCTTGACAGTCATACAAGCAGCACCAACGGGCAGAATTTCATTTATGAGAAATGAAGTAAAGCAGAAAAGGTCTACCAACTACTAGAACTTTCCAAGGTACAAGTAAATTTGTTCTCCTGAGTTTTGGGGTTAGAGTCATGCTGTTCATTCATACATGTTTTCATTTTCATAAGTGTTTATTTAACAAAATGTGATCTTTATAGGAATTGGCTTATATAGTTTAAAAAGTATTTTTTAGGTAAAAATGGTTAAATCAAACACAGAGAAAATGTAAAGTGGCTCTGTAAAATTAATCCATAATATTGATCAGTAGTAACAACTCATTCCTGGCTTAAAGGTTAAATTGGAATTTTAATTACAATTTTATTTACACTTACATCCTGATTGATTTTCTTGTACTTTTATTAATTAGCAAAATTAATTATAACAGTGATTTTTTTGTTCATTGACTTCCTTTCTTCCTAAGAAAATTTTGTTGTTACTTTTGAATTCATGAGGACTAATTTAGAAAAGAAACATAACTACTTCTGAGAGGTTCTTTGTCAAGCAACTCAACCCTTTGACACATAAACATTCATCCTTGGCTTCATCTATCAAAGGGACAATAACAATGCAGCAGCCAGTGAGTTGATAGGCTATATCCAGAGGTAGGAGCGTAGCTCCAGGAGTCACCTGTGATTGTTTCTCTGATTAGTGCAGACATTTTTTGCCAGTCCCAGGGCTTGAACTCAGGGCCTGACCACTGTCCTTGGGCCTTCTCTTGAGCCATAGGACCAATTCAGCTCTTTCTGTGTATGTGGTATTAAAGAATGGAACACCGGTCTTTGTATATGCTCAGCAAGCAGTCTACCACTAGGCCAAACTCCCAGCCCTATTGCAGATATTTTACTCCTATACAGGTTGAAAAATTGGATTTCTTTATTTAGTACTTTTTTCTCTTTTCTTTCCAGAGCCATTCCAAGCCACAGCTACAGTTGCAGCTGTTTTGGTGCTAGAACTCAGTTGAGGAAAGTCCTTATAATAACTGGCATTGAAGCAAATGGCCTCATCTAACAGAACAAAGAGAGAGTATCTATTTACAACGTGCATTACTAAAACATTATTATCAATTTTGCACCCAAAATCCTTGTAAGGGATTTTAGCCTATTACACAGTGTCTAAGAAAAGTAGAGCTGATCAGTTGTTTGTTAACAGCAAGCACAGGTTTGGTGTCAACTGTTTCTCAATTTCATTTGTTCCCTTCATATTCTATTCTGCAAGGTGGGTCTAGAAGCATTGTTCTTTCAATGTCAAATAACATGATGCTAGCTTTGTAAGTAGTATGAGCTGTGGGGAGTTTGAGAGGGAAAGGAATTCTCTTTTCTATTTTCACACTAAGCTGGCTTCTGCATTGTGAGCAGATTCCCAAGCAGCCGGCTGTGGAACATCCAGGTTTCTCAGCTCAGTTGTGGCTAAGTAGCACTAAGTTGTCAGAAACATCTTCCTCAGAAACCTGACCAGCTAGTCTTATAGAAGAGTTCCTTTATCAAGGAACATGCACAAATACACCATCCCACAGAGCTGTACAAAGGAGATTTATAGCAAGTGATTCCAGGAAATCTTGCCAGACAGTGACTTCTCGTCCATTCCAACTGCATTCTCTCTAGCAGCATGTACATGAGTCTTGGGTGGAAAGGGCTCTGGCTCAATCCTTAAGTAAGAGCTGCCCTAACACCTGCTTCTCTTTTATTCTTATTTGTTTGTTGTTTGTTTATTGTTGTGGTCTGAGGGCTAGAATTCAGGACTGGGGCACGGTGCCTGAGCGTCCTCAAGCCTAGTAACCCACTACTTGATCCACAGCTTTACATCTGGCTTTTTGGTGGTTAATTATAGATAGTGGACTTGCCTGCCTTCACTGACTTTAAAATGCAATCCTCAGATCTCAGTGCCCTGAGTAGCTAGGATTACAGGTGTGAGCCACTGGTGCCTGGCTGGTCTTTTATTCTTTAGCACTATCTTTATTATGCATTTCTATTGCCATTCTATCATATTTATTCACCTAACAGTTGCTTTTTATATCATACTTTTCTGTGGTGTGATATTCTATTTCTGTTTCCACTATGACTAGTCTTTCCAAATGATCTGAAGATCTGCTAAAAGATAAAACAGAGAGATGTGGGGACACATAATTTAAATTCTAGCACCTGAGAAACTGAGGCAAGATGACAGCAAATTGGAGGCTAGTCAGGACTTCATAGTAAGACCTTGACCAAAACCAAAAGAGTTATACATCTGTACATAATATGATAATATAAATGTTTTTATGTTTTACAGGGGGTAGTGAGAAATGGACAAATCAAAAACTAAGAAATAATATGAATGTACAGGAGCACAGACAAAATAATTGTGTACAATGGAAAGCATGTTTGAGCGAGTGATTTGAATTTTAATACAGACACATTTCAACTTGAATATTTATGGTGACCAAAAGTTAGAGGGCAATCTAGTTATCAGAATCTCACTGCTCAAATAGGCAAAGCAGTGTAATATAGTATGTTGCAAGACTAACAATGAGTCAACTTGGCTCAGGAGTAAAAACAGCCCATTTAGCAGACCTACTAGCACTGCATGTGTTTGGGCAAGGCTCCATAAATGTACTTAGTGCCACGATTGGCAGATATGGGTGAGCAAGTAGAAGTCTGATCTCCTGTTCCCAATTAGAATGAGGAGCTTGAGGATCTACAGAAGTGCCAAGGACACCCTTTGTGTTTCACCTTTGTTACTTCAGAGATCATTCCCTTAATATAGTTTATGCAAGTATTTAATATATTGACGAAAGGTTATGCTTCTGACCATAAAATATGATCTACTGCTAGATCATTAATCAACCTTTTTTTTAATTAGGGAGTTCATTCTCTGTAACAAGAATGAATTCCAGGGAAATCAAAGTCATTTTAAATTAGCTCATATATTTCAGTAATAAGAAAAAAAGGACACTAGATTATTCTAGAACTTTGGAGACAGGTGAACTTTACAAAGGCAAGTAAGTTCATTCACTATGTTTTTATCTGGAGGCTAGAAGACAATTTACCAGTAATATACCTATACTGCCATTTTTGTACCATTTCCATAATTATGCTGCCAATTTCTGTATTCTAGAGCTATCTAAATCAACTGCTTTTATATTATTGCTATAATTGTGAAATGGAGACTATTTTACTGCCATTTTGATGCCATTAATGGCTTTCTATTTTCTCCATTTTTATTTATAAAAATGTGGGTGTAGGGCCAGGAGTTTGTCCTAGTGGTAGAGTGCTTGCCTAACGTGCACGAAGACCCAGGTTTGATTCCTCAGTATCACATACATAGAAAAATGCTGGGACTGGTGCTGTGGCTCTAGTGGTAGAGCACTAGCCTTGAGAAAGCCCAGGGACAGTGTTCAGGCCCTAATTTCAAGCCCCAGGACTAGTTAAAAAAATGTGGGTGTAAGTAAACTGCCTTTGGCCCATTTTAACATTTTAACCTTCAGATTAAACAGTTTCTACTATCAAACAACTTTTCACACTTGCCAAATACAAAATTATGTTTTTCATTAATAAGAATGAGATTATATGCCTGCAACAAAATCTTATTGATTCAGCAGGCACACAATACATCCTGTAAGAATTTCCTCATAGAGCTCCCCTATGACCCAGCAATTCCACTACTTGGCATTTACCCAATTGTCCAAAACAAGGACATACTAAATCCACTAGCACAATGATGTTCATTGCAGCACTATTTACCATAGCAAAGATATGGAAACAACCCAGATGTCCCTCAGCTGATGAAAGGATCAACAAAATGTAGTGTTTATGCACAATGGAATTCTATGCTGCAGTCAGAAAGAATGACATCGCCCCATTTGTAAGGAAATGGAAAGACAGAAAAAAATCATATTAAGTGAAGTAAGCCAGACTCAAAGGAACATATAGGCCCAATAGTCTCCCTCATTTGTCATAATCAGTAGAAACCTTGGGCTCTCCTAGCAGAGATTTACAATAGAACAAAATCTAGAGACATTAGGCCAAATAGTATGACACTAAATGTAAGGACCTCCAGGAGAAGGAAACAAAAGCCATATAATGGGTAACTGTTGTCCTTAATGTACTATGTTATCTCTCATCTCTTTTGCCATCCCTTGGTTATCTCATATTGTTACAATATTTCACCTTGTTATCTGATATATTTTATATATGCTTAATTGGTTATTTGAAATTGGATAGGGAAGGGGGGAAATCAAGATAAGCGGGGAGAGGGTGAGAGGGAAATGGGGACCATGTCATAAGAAAGGGTATCAATGTTTGTGAAGTTATGTACCTTCTATCTGGTGAATATAATGTAACCCTTCTATTAATTAATCAAAATAAAAAATTATTTAAAAAAAGAATTTCCTCACAAAAATAATAATCAAAATGGTACCTATCAGTCTTAACTAGTTATGATACGACTACTGCCAAAACATTAAAAAAACTGAACTGTTAAGATATTTGTGGCATTTATCTATCTATGTGGCATTTATTGATGTTGATCATTAGCTATAATTAGAAAAAGAAAGGAGGGAATATGATGAGAGGAAAGTATGTAAGTATAAGCTAACATTTAAAATATGGCAATATTTCACCTCTCATGGCAATTTACGATGTAAAGCCACACACCATGGAGCCTGAGGCAGGAGGAGAGTGAACAGAAAGTCAGCCAAGAATGGAGAGCAGCCTGGGATATATAGTGAGGTCCTGCCTCAAAACAGGCACACCAAAACCAAACCAGAATGAATGTGGAGACAGAAACCTAGAAGAAACACTGATAACAACAACAACAAAAAAAACCAGTTCTCTAGTGGAAAATCACTATGAATGTGGATTAGCTTTTTATAAAGAAAATTATTTTACTGCAATTACCACAAAATGTATATTTGTATGAAGTTGGATGATATATGTAAATGTTTTTGTTTATTATAAATGCATATGAATGAGCTTCTAAAGGTAAAGTCCAGCATTATTCTGAACATTTCTATAAACAACACAGTTTATTAATGTAATGACATCATCACACTTGGAAAGTAACAAATATTACCTGAAGAATAAAGAGAGTAGGGTACTCTCACCGAGTATAAAGTTGAAGCACTTTGCTATTTTAAATCCTAATAGCATATGGAATTTCGAGAAAGCAACAGGTGAGCAAACTTCTAAAAGAGAGAAGTCATAAACACACAGAAATTGGGGGGAGACTGTCCTATTCTGAGGAGACAAGCCAGGGCAAAGATAGAAGGAAGAAGGAGTACAATGAATGGCCACTGTGTCAACACTGAAGGGAATTTGGTGAAAATTGTCTTCATCCTTCAATGGAAGCAATATCTTTTTATTGCTAGTAAGTGCTGTGAGAATAAATTAATTTTCTGAGCCTAGAAATTTTTATCTTTTATAGTTAAACTTCTACAATTTAAGAACTCTAAAGCATAGTAAGTATAGCCTTAGTTTAGTAATATCTAGTTTATATATATTATATACATATATGTAGTTACACAGTTATATAAATAATACTGGCAATGGTGGCCTGATTTATAATAATACCTTAGAGAGTATGTAATGTGTAATAATACATGATGTCCCAGAGAGCTTAAAAAGTTCACAGCATGGTTGAAAGGTTTGGCTAAGCTTCATGATCACTGGAAACATAAAGAGAACATATTTTATATTGTTTGCCTTAAGCTTCAAGAGCCTAAGCAGTGTTATTAGGCCTAGTCTTGGCAGGTAGTTAAAACTTTCTAGAAGGATTATAGTAATAATTATAGAGACAGAAATTGATAATAAAAAAACATACTCTATACCAGAGAAGTATAACGTGCACTCTTAGGCAATAACTTTGTATTTGTATTATCATAAGCAATTTATTTATTTATTTTTCCTGTGGTACTGAGGATTAAGCTCTAGGTTTTGCACTTTCTGGGCAAGAGCTATACCATTGGGCTGGCTTCCTCCTCTACCTCCATCATTAAGATTTCATTGTTGTTTTTAATTTGTATACCAAATGAATTGGCCAGATCTCAAAAAAATTAGCATATGAAAAAAATTTTAAAAATACATAGCAAAACATGAGAGGGTCAATGCTGCAATACACCAATACATTATGTTCTCATCTTCTAATAACACATGAGAAAAGCTGAATGATACAATAATAAACTTATGATCTATAGAAAACATTTTAGTTTGAGGAAATATACTTCTGTCTCTCTGTGTGTGTGTGTGTGTGTGAGTGTGTGTGTGTGTGTGTGTGTGTGTGTGTGTACTAGGCATAGGGCTTGAATTCAGTGTGCTGAGCATTTATACTGTATAAAGTAGATTGTGAAAATGCTTCATAATGAAGACTGACGTGGAGAACTATGAATAATGATGGCTATATGTCTTGGTGAACTGGCAGTGTCTTGGGCCCTTCTGGATATCATTGCTCCACAGTGGAGATTTCTTGGATGACCCTTTCCTCTAGTCTTTGAGAAGCAGCTGCACCCATGCAGTCCTTGTTCACTTGTTTCATAAAGGCTATTTTCCCTGAGCTTGACACCCATTTCCACCTATTTTTCCATTTTCTAATGGCTTCATTTAATGACCATATTCAAGCAAATTTCCACCATTTCTTCTTCGTTCACACATCCAATATCACGCCCTAGTCTACATCTCTTTCAAAGCCCAATGAGACTGACTTGCAGTTATTATCCAGAAGTGAAGTTTACTCCTGGGGGATTCATCATTTTGGAACTCACTTTGCTTCTACATTGCTGTCAGTTTCTTGGTATCACAGGATATTTAAGACAGGGTGCTATATCAAGAAAGAAGTTTTTATTCAGGGAAAATTTTAGAGACTGACTGTTCAAGACTGGACACTGCCATTTTGTTCACCTTCTGCAAAACCCTCTGGCTCCATGGTGACATAGCATCACAACCTGAGGAACTTACACAGGAGGTTGAGCAACCTGTGTGGAAGAGCTCAGGAGACAAAAGAGGAAATAAAACAATGGGTTAAAGCCAGGTCACACCTTAGAGCAATCATTCTCACAGGACTTAATTCCTCGATATCAGACCTGTCCTATTTTTAAGCTCCTCATGAACGCAGTGAAAATCCAATCACCACTCATTACACTCTAATTCTCAAAGTTCTTCTTCCCTTACAATATTGATACACTGGAGGCAAAGCTACCAGCATGTGGACTTCCAGGAAATACAGTGAAATCATATTCAAAAAGTCCACTGTGTTGCAGGCTTGTCATCACAGTGTAGCAACAATATAGTCAAACCAACAAGTCAATCAAGAAATCAAGAGCTTGAGCCTATTTCCTGCCTAACATGCTTCTTGCCCAGGAGAAAACACCCAGAGTTTGCAATCCAGTACTAATTTAAGATAATAATTATTTTGAAAAAAATTACAAACTAAGTTCATGTAAAGATGTTCTAAAGCTGTTAAGAAATTAGCCTAATGAAGGCTAACAGGGTGGAATGACTAAATTATAGTGGGATATCACTAAATGTAAAGCATTAATTTTTTTCAGATCCATTTTTTTATTTAAAGAATTTATTAACATTGATTTTTCTATAATATTTCAAATGACGTGTTTTAACAAACAACTATTCAAGAAAGGAATCTCTATATATAATCACTGTCACTTAGATTCTAGAAGATAATTAAAATTAGGTTGAGGATTTGAATGTCATAGATACATACTGATCTATGTAATAAAACATTATGTTTATATAAAGCATTAATTTTTAATGGGAGGAAAAACCCAGAGAAATACTTAAATAGACCAGTATTCAGTAGAGAAGATAAAGTCCTAGCAGTTGTGTAGACTGAATATAAGAAGTTGCTATTTGTGACTGGTTCCCAGCTTCTCATCATAGTGCAAGCCAGAGAAACTGTCAGGAGTATCTCATATTTCTTGTTAAGACATTGTTAGCACTTGTGACAGCCAGGTACACTCCCAGAATACCAGAATAACCTTCAAAATAAGGAAAATATAGCTTCATCATGATCTATAACACGATAAAATTGAATTTTGTCTATAGCCAGACATATCAGGCAAAGGAGAAGATTGCAATGACAAGTGGTAAACTGAACTATGAGAATAAACATTCTAATAGTTCTTCCTGAAGCAGATTATGTCAGGTAACACATGCAAAATACTTTCTTGTTGATTAAGCGCTGAATTACTGTCTGTTGAAACCCTTGCCCTCAAACATCTTCAGGAAGGTACATTATTGTCAAGTTTCTCTGCTGGACACATAAATATTTGACACCTGCCTGGATCTGCCCAAGGAGAGAGAAAGTGCCATTTTGTGATAACTTACTCCAGTGGATAATCAATATTTCTAGGACAGAGGGATGAGATAACTTACAGCATGTCAAAGACAAATACTGTAGAGTACTGATTAAAGCTTCGAGCATCTTGGCTGTCTTTGGTAACTATTTTGCAGTGCCATTGTGCACTCACTTATTTGTTATTTTAGATGATTTCTAGGTGATGATTACTTTTATTCCTTTGCTTTCCAATCTGAAAAGGAATTTACTGTTTAGAAATGTCACCACTACCAGAGAACTTTCAATGGCTTATAAACAGGGTTCTGACTAATAAAAATAAAAATGAATTGTGGTGCGGTGCCTCATGCCTGTAATCCTAGCTACTCAGGAAGCTGAGATCTGAGGATCACAGTTCAAAGCCAGCTTGGGCACTAAAGTTCTTGAGATTCTTATTTCCAATTAACCACTAGAAAACTGGAAGTGATGCTGTGGCTTCAGGTGTAGAGCAGTAACCTTGAGCTGAAGAACTTAAGGACAATGCCCAGGCCAAGTGGTAGGGCAGTAACCTTGAGCTGAAGAGCTCAGGGACAGTGCACAGGCACAAAGTTCAAGCCCATCATTGACAAAAATAAAAATAAAAATGCAAATATCATTATATCTTTCATGGGAGATGAAGCTGAGTATTTTTTGTTTTGTTTTTTGAGATATAATGTTGTCCCATTGTTTACCTGCTTCTAACTATACCACAGCAGTATGGTTAGGGATGGCATAAAATATATGAACTATGAAACATTGGGGATATTGGCATTTTAAATTATTTTTGTAACACTCCTAAAAACCATACTCCTGTGTCTGCTGTAATGCAGAACTGTCTGCTTCAGTTCATCAGATAGTGTAGTGGGAGGATGTAATCACAAAGCCAGAAAAACTTGAAATGTTCCAGGCTAGACATCTTAACACTAATCAGAATATAGAAAAGTCTTCAAGGATCTAAGCACACAGAACTTCTAAAATGGAACTGCCAGCAACTAATTCTTCTAAAATGAAGATTACAGTTTTCCCGTGGTGAAACTGATATTATAGAGCCAACCTCTTTTGTAATAGAAAACAGTTATTTTGCCTCTAATCTAATTTTAAATTAAGATATAACCATGCCTTCTACTCAATTTTTCTCCACCTATTTTCATTTAATGTCAGGCAGTGGTAGAATAGATCTGAAATTTTCTTTTCTAATGAAATAAAGCATAATCTCATCTAATAAATGATGCTCATTTTAACAGCATCCTTAATAACGGGAAATTTCAAAGCAGGCAAGAAGTTTGTATCCAAGCAAAGCCTCTACAATATATGAAACACATTGCATTATATCCATTACATGTGTGGCACTATAACTAGTATATTTTATAATTATTTTATTTTATCAGTGTTTATCATTCCTCTAACTCCAATATACCATGCCAGAGACCAGGGTATTGGCTAGTGACAATAAGACAGGAGAAAAGGCAGATGATTCTTACAAGTGTTAAGTTTTATGCTAAGCACAGCCCTCTGAGGCACCATGTCCTTTCTAGCATGCCCATTTAAACTAGCTCAATGCATTTTCATCTTTTGCAGAATTAAGAGAAGGTCTTCAGCCTCTGTCCAGTTCCCCTATAGTTATGCCTAAGCAATAGAGAAATTTCTTATCTTCTTCATGAGGTTGCTCAGGATTCTCAAATCCAGAGGCCTCGGTCTTCCTGGTAGAGTTATTTTGTGAGAACCGGATCTGAAAAGGCAGGCATTCTGCTTCTACAACATCTTTTCTATAAATGTTCTTGGCACCTAGTTAATACCAGGCTCCTGGAACCAAATTTATTTTTTGTGTGTCAGTTTGGAGCCTCCGTGGATGGGATGTAACAGTGAGCCCTAAACAGATGCATAACACTCATCAAAACTCCAACTCTATTTAGTTTTCAATTGTTCAAGACTCTTTACCTGTATGAAGAACTCCCACATTTGTTTGTTTGTTATATAAATAAACATGATTTCTTATCTAAACCTAGTTTTCTTATGGGTCTTTTCAGTTGTGAGGCAGACTTGATAGAAACACATGAGATGGGATCATTTCTTACATGATAATAATGATACAAAATTCCTCTTAAGGGCAACTACTTCATAACTTGTTTCCTCAAAGTCCTATCTTAAACTTACTGCTTTAGGGATTAGTTTTCTAATCTATGAACTTTGAACACACAAACTTTATAAACCCTCCTAACATAGAAGGCAAAGACAAGAGGATCGTTGTTTAGGCTGAAAAATAAACTTAAAAATATCAAAAGACTAGAGACATGGCTGAATTTTAGGAGATACACAGAAACTATTCCACTGGGTATAATCCTTCATATGAACAGGACCTTTAACTTCTAGGCTATTTTTAATCCTTGAATTGCATATTTCTCCATGTCTTAAGTATGTACCAGGAATACCATGAGTGAATGACAGCAAGGCAGTGGATAGAGTCTCTCTTAGCAATAACAAGCTTTAGTTTTTCATCTACTATAAGGCTCTTTCCATAAAAGTTTTTCTGCAGTGTGTGATATTTCACCTCTACACATTCATCAGAATGGCAGACCAGAATTGAGGCTGACCTGAATGTTTGATATATGAATATACTGATCAGGTTTACCATTCTCAGAAATCAGAAAGTTAAGGTAACGAGAGATAGGGTTGTGGAGGTATAACAACCCTTCTGGTAGGCTTTAATTCAGTCTTTCTAACCAAGAATGCCATACAATTAGCCGTTATGAGAATATCAGAGACATGGAAAACTTTCCCCCAAAGTCCTACATAAAAGTAAGAGACATATAAAGAATACCATTTTGAAAGGTCTTGTACAATTTTTTAAATGGCATAATCTATTTCATCTTGATCAAATGAAAACTATATTCTACTTAGATCTATCTCTTAAGGAAAAATCACTTTTCTTAAGCTATGATCTTTGTTGAGAGTTCCAATTTCCATTAAAAGAAAGCATTAGTAAAGACATGTTATATGGGACAAAATATTTTGAAAGTAGATTTAAATAAAACATGTACAAGGAGTAATTCCCATGAACCAATATCTAGCAGTCCTGGACATATAATTTTACTGGAATTTTAGCTTTATAGGTTGATATCATCACTCTATGGAATAAATACTGAATACTTTATAAAAGGGACCTAATATAAAGTAGTAAATGTGTCTGATATTACTGCATATAATCAACTATATCTATATGATCAACTGCACTGAATGTGTGTATATGGATGCATGCGTAAGTGTCTGTGCCTGTAATTTTACTGGGGCTTAAATTCAGGGCCTCATGGTCTCACGACCTTTTCAATAAAAATTGGCGCCCTACCACTTGAACTTCTCCTCCATTTTGGTATTTCACTTTTTAATTGGAAATAACAGCCTCACTGACCTTCCTGTCTGAAACTGTGATACTCAGATCACAGCCTTCTGCATACCCCAAGCTTGCACTAATTTTGAGAACAATAAACAACCCAGAATACTATGACAATGTTTTAGGTGCAGTTGAAAATGGAATATCATAGTTATTACAGACATCATTCCTGTATTAGCCATTAACCCTGAAAATATTCAGAAAAGGAATTAACATATTGTTTCTCTGCACTGTAATTAGCCAACGAACTTTAACAGAAAGGGAGATTATAGTTAAACTATTCATTCAAGTGGCAATTTATGTCACGATAATATCATTATCAATTATTTACTCAGCTTACTGAGATACTAATACTAAAATGACTTTGGAGAATCAAAGTTATTACAAAAGTTAATTCTTAGTGAGACATAAACTATTCACATTTGGGTTTTCCTTGATCATTAATAATCACATTGTGAATATGAAGAAACAAAATACACATGAGATTTCCACCATGAAACCATGCAGAAATTTGTGTAGACTTTTATCCATAAGAGTTTAAAGGTAGTAATGGTTATTCAACTATAGAATTAGGATTGTATTATGCTTAATAAAAATATTGTATTTTTAAAATACAAATGAGAGTTCTGACAGGTCAAGCTTGTTTTTGTATTGGGCCCTGGATGGCTAAGTAGGAATGAAATGTATTTTAGGATTGTGCAAACATCTAAACAATTTTTATACTGCCAGGAAAAAAATGCAGAGGAATAGGCATAGTAATGATACACTGTCCTTGCATTAGAAGGATAACTAGCCCTAAGATTATCAGGAAGGTATTGAGTAATGAAAGATTCATTGCCTTTATTATTATATTAATTGTAGCTCTTTCTACTCTCATATTACTGTTGTATGAAAAAAATTCCTCTCCAGCATAAATTAAAAATTGCAAGCAGTCTTAAATAGAATTTGTTGTTGCTGCAATGACAGTGGTGTTCACAAAGTTTCAAGGATGAAATAAAGTCCTATTCTTCTAAACTGAAGTTCAATTACATCAGATGGATGACATGAGACTTGCCAAGTGTCTGCTTTGTGCAACATACTTGAGATCACGCAGACAAATTATGGAGCCAATCGTGAACAGTGGAGTAGGCACATTGTCATCTTCCTAGCAGCTTATCTATTTTTGTTAAAACAAATATGTCTATTGTGGCAAAGTTCAGTGGAGGTAAAAATAAATAGACTCTCATCCATGGGAAACCACATTATGATAGTTTTCTTCAGTAACATTATAACAAAGTAGGATTCACTAGCTGAAACATCTGTGTGCATAAAGGAGAAGGAATTATGAATGCAGTGCCTATTATTTTTAACTAAAAAGGCTGCATTGTCTAAGAAGTGTAAAACAATGAGAATACATGCATATGCATTTTGTGACCATAGTAGCTCTTGAATTCAATGTCTGCACACTGTCTCTTAGCTTGAACCTCAAGGATTATGCTCTACCACTTGAACCACAGCTCTATTTCCAGGGATTTGGCGAAGAGTCTCACAGACTTTCCTGTTGGGCTGATTCTGAACCAGGGTCCCCAGATCTCACCCTCCTGTGTAGCTAGTGTTACAGGCATGAGCCACTGGCATTTAGTGACATCATGGGCAATGATTGTAAAAACATTCCTGGGACAGACTGAATAAATAACTAAAGACGGGAAAGAACAAAGAGCAGTGGGAAGAAGCACACATAGATTAGACATTTATTCCTTTTGGTGATAAATGTGCCTTATTCTAAGTATTAATTTTTAATTATTCTGGAGTATTAATTATTAAAATTCACATCATCAGTTCTTTTGGCAGTATTTTAGATTCAACTAAGGGATCCATTCTTGTAGAGCAAGAGCTACACTTCATCTGTGCCACATACCTCATGACCTGTTTAATTTTTCAGACAGGGTCTCAAGCTTTTGTCAATGTGTTCCACTGTTCTTACATGTGAGGCACCGGTCATGTGATCAGTTTTATATTTACCTCCATTAATGGAGCTATTGTCACTTTATTTCATAGATCCACTTAGTGATCCTTTGCTAACAATGTTATCCCTTTCCTTCCAACTTAAATTATCTGTTCTTCGTTGTTTGTATTATGCTAAGCGATATTTTAACATGGGTAATTTTTATTTTTTTTAATGTTGAGCATTTACTCTGTTCAACTCACGTGGAAAGTGTTTTCCATGAAATAGAACAGCAAAAATAACATTTAGTCTGTCGTGAAAACATCCACCCTTTTTCATACAGGGTATCAAGTAACCCATGAGACTGAGACAAGTTGCTATATGTAATTTCACTGGCATACGTCTTTCTGTCTCATCATGAGAGATACAGCCCTGATCACTCAAAGCCAATTGCTAACTGGAATTGATAAACAATCTATAAACAAAAGCTATTATTTTTATTATAGCATTTTTATATAGCAAAGCTGAATTCTGCTATCCTATTTTAGAGCCCCAATCTCACTGCTTCATAATTCACAAGTCTCCTGTAGGGAGAAAAAACACACTAGAGAATCAAACTTTGCTTCAGATTTTGACTGCATCATTTCTGGTGCTGCCTTGAAATAGTTTCATGCCATCTTGCCTATTTTCAGTTATTATAAAGTGGGAATAATAAAACTTCTCCACCCTCATACAAAAATTCAAAGCAAGGACCAGGAGTGTAGGCTAACATGCACACAGGAAAACCTGGAAGTGGTGCTGTGGTTCAAATGCTGCAATGCTAGTCCTGAAAATACTCAAAGACAGTGTCCAGGCTCTGAGTTCAAGAACCAGGACTGGCAAATAAAAGTAACATAAAAAAAATCAACCCAGAGCACTCAGGAAAGCACCTATCAAAGCTGAGTTACTCAGTGATTAATAGCTATTTTTATTAATAGATACATGATCTGCTTATACCTGTCTTCTTCATTAGAATATTGGTTTTTCATGAGGCCACTTCATCTCTTCACTTTTTTTTAATCTCTGTTCACAGGTTCTTAACTCAAAATGGCTTCTAAACTTTTAAGAAGCAATTTATGAAGAAGCACTACATCATGCATGGCTATGTATACACACTAAATAAAGGAATTTAGAAAGAGAAATGATAAACAGTTTCACAAATGACATAATTTTAGCCAATGCAAGAATGCACACTCCCTTAATTCTTAATTGTACACTCCCTTAATTCTTAATTCTTACAAGGAAAGTAATATAAAGGACCTGATATTAGCCAATATGCTTTTTGTATTGTGCTATTTCTTTGTTTTCATCCAAGGAGATAAAAAAAATGTCACTGAGTTACCATACCCAGAGAATATCTTTTTTTTTTTTTCTTTTGGTTATGTGGCTTGAACTCTGAGCCTGGGAGCTGTCCCTGAGTTCTTCAGCTCAACGCTACCAACCTTCCCCTTGAACCACAGTGCCACTTACAGTTTTCTGGTAGTTAATTGGAGATAAGAGTCTCTGGGACTTTAGTGTCTGGGTTGGCATTGAACCACGATCCTCAGATCTCAGCCTTCTAAGCACTAGGATTACAGGCGTGAGCCAGTGCACCCAACTCAGAGAATATCTTTCTATAGATTTTTAGGTTACTCATGAATTGCCAGCACACAACAATGTTCACTGCAGCACTATTTACCATAGCAAAGATATGGAACCAACCTAGATGTCCCTCAGTTGATGAGTGGATCAACAAGATGTGGTATTTGTACACAATGGAATTCTATGCTGCTGTCAGAAAGAACGACTTCGCCCCATTTGTAAGGAAATGGAAAGACTTAGATAAAATCATATTAAGTGAAGTAAGCCAGACTCAAAGGAACTTAGGCTCAATGGTTTCCCTCATTTGTCATAATCAGTAGAAACCTTGGGCTCTCCTAGAGAGATTTGCAATAGAGCAAAACCTTGATACAAAAGGCCATATAGTAGGATGCTAAATGAAAGGATCTCTAGGATCTAGAAACATAAGCCATATAATGAATGATTGTTGTCCTTAAGGTACTATATTATCTCTCATCTCTTTTGCTGTCCCTTGGTTATTTCATATTGTTACAGTATTTCACTTTGTTACCTGATATATCTGATATATTTGTATTTGGTTATTTGAAATTGGATAGGGAAGGGGGGAAAACAAGATGAGGGGTGGGGGGGGAGTGAAATGGGGACCAAGACAGGTGGAAGGGTATCAATATATGTGAATTAATGAACCTTCTGTCTGGCAAATATCATGTAACCCTTCTATTAATTAAATAAAATATATGAAAAAAGGTAATTAGATCTTTACATTAAATTATTAAAATTTTATTTTATTTATCAACAAAAATCTAGGCACTCATTATACATTTACATGAATACATTTATTTAATTTTGCATATTACTAACCCCCCTCAATAATTAAGAAAAGATTATATTTTTTAATCTGCTTCTATGTCTTTGGCTACCATTTTATCCCACTGACTAGTTAAATAGTTGTATTTGGTAAATTTTATCCTAAGTAATGGAATCAGGACTGCTATGACAAAAGAAACAATGAAGAGAAGGTTGTCAATTGCAGGGCAAACATAATTAAATGAAAAAAGAACTCCAATGTGTTTAGCTATTTCACTTTGTGTATAAGTTAACCTCAGCACAGTCTCTAATTGGGGCACAGTGTGGCTTCATCCTCCTTTTAAAAAGCTACTTAGGCCCTAAGGGCCAATCATCTTCCTAACCAGCATTTAAATTACACAACAATTACTTCTCTATGTCCGTGATACACTGCAATCTGACAACATGTTGTGATAAAGCCTTAAATAAATATGTGGGATTGCCACAGTGGATGCTTTGGAATATTAAAGATGGTATCTTCTGGCAGTTCTTCATCAAAAATGTGAGGTGCGTGAAGCACTGATGACTATTCCTCATCATGTATCACTGGGCATTGTCACATTCACACTTTCTAGAGCTGACTGCAAGAGTAATTACTGCTGAGATAAGCCCTTTCTACAATCTGTGCAATTAATTTCTCCTGGAAAAAAAAAACAACGAAAAGTAGCCTGACACTTTAATAATGTTTAAGTATACCTAATCTATTTCTTTTCTGTTCCTAATGTTTCCTAAATATGAGAAGGAAAGAGGATTTGAAAGTACTTACAGCTGTCTGTTCTTATGTAAATCATCCAGAGGGCTGTAATAGTCTATCTTAAAATGACTGGCATGAAATAATGCCATAAATCATAATAGAATGTAGAGCAAGTAGGGAATTACTTTTTAAGATGAATTCCGGATATGATTTTCATGCAAAAAGAATCTTTCTCTTATCAAGTTGGGATTATTCTGTTATTAGTGCTTCAAGGGTGTACAATTTTATTCAGTTTGAATTCTGAATATATTTTTAAACTAAAACAAAATTACTCTTCAGATTCTTGATGAGGTGCTTCTTAGCCATATGCATTTCTTACTGGGACTTTTATTAGTAGTTCCCTTTTTGTGATATGCATGCTTACACATAAATCGATTTTCAGTATTTCAATGTGTTGAAAAATCACCAATTCTATAAGCCCTTTTATTATATTCCTGTGCTTTGCTATTCAAATATTAACAAATGAGCAGAGATTTTGTCTTACATTCAAGTAATGTAAATGTTACTTTAAAGGGCTGGGGGGTGAATGTTTCTATATTTACTTTCACATAAGAACATAATTTTCAATACCTGCTTTGAAAAAGACCAAAGAAAGTTCAGTAACACCAAAATGAATAAATGGTTTTTTACTTCTTTATCATAGCCTGGCTTTCTTGAGTTAAATTAAGAGACCAGACATTTTCCAATTGCATTAAAAAAAGAATAAGGTAAGATTTAGTAAAGACTTACGACATTAAATAAATATTAGCAATCAGAAGTAAAAAGTATAGAGCTAATAATATACTGAAAGTTGTAAATATGAGACCATCAAGAAGTAGTAAAGGGATTTTAATAGTCATAAAGTTGCTTGGAAAAGAGTGGCGTCACAGGCAAACTACTAAATCATGCTTGTGGTACAAAATACATTCTCTGACAATGTGTTCACTTCTTTCTCTTTTTGGGGGGGGAGGATTTTTTTGATTGTTTTTGTTTCTTTTTTTGTTGTTGTTTTCTTTTTTCTTTTTTTTCAGTTCTGGGGCCAGAATTCAGGGTATCTTGCTTACCGTTGACATGCTTCCATTTGGGCCATACCTCTAGTCTTGCTTCTTGTAGTTTCTACTGGAGACGGAGAGTCTCAGACTTTTCTTGCCTACTTGGCTTTAAAATGGGATGCTCTACCTTCTCCATGTCCTGAGAAGCAAGGATTATAGGTATCAAGCACCAGTGCCTGGATAAAATTCAATGAAGCCTTTAAGATTTGTATTTAAATTTTCAGGACTTTTCTTTAAAGAGTGTATCTCTCTGTCTACACCCATTCCTTCTGTTGAAATCTAAATTCAATTCAGTGCTCTAAATGGCTACAGTGCATAACACAATTTAATAACTTTATAACTATGTTCGTCTAATTGATTTTAAATTATTATAAAATACAGAGATAATTAGAAATATAGAGAGATCAGTGGAAGATGGCAGTGGTTCAGTGTGAGTCCTTCTGAGCTCTTACCAAGATACCAGTTCCAGCATCGCAGGGGAAAGTTCATACGCAAAGATGCATCCTAAGTAAGCTTTAGCACCACAGAGATCTCAGTCAGAGAGGAGAAAGGCAGGAAACCAGTGCAAGAAGACAGTGAGGAGTGCCACCAGCTGCTCGGAGCTATCATGGAGACAGAGCCTCCCTCTTGCACCTGAGTAGACAGCGCTTAGCGGCAGCGCAGAGCAGCCGGCTGTGGACAGAGCCACAAAGAGCCTGTGCGAGCCCAGAGCCAACACCCGGCCCTGGCGGGGACCTGCCAGCTTCATGGAACCAGAAAACCCATCAATTTGTGAGTACTTCCATGGAAGTTTCCACTTCTGCTCTCAGAACGGCACTGGGAAGGAATCCCCTCCCCTACCAGCCAACAGCCATCTTGACTGCTGGAAAAGATCCTGCCAAACCAACTGAAGCCTGAGAAGTGGTGCTGGCAGCGCCATCATTCAAAAGGGCAAAGGTTTTCCCAGAGGCAGCTTAGCCGGAAGTCCGCCCCTGGTGTTAGCGGAAGTTCCTCCTCCTGGGGGGGGGCCACACTCCTGGTAAACAAAGCCTCTGGTGGCTCCACAGGCTTTTTTTTTTTTCTACCCAATCAAGCAAACTGATCGGAAAAATTGCAAAGCCAAATCACAGGAGAAAAAGACTTTTTGAAGTGTTTGGATCCCGAATTTAGTGGGGACATGAGTTTCATGTACTGTCCACGCCCCCCCGCCAAAAAAAACCTGAAGAATAACCTCCTGTTTTTTCTACTTTTTTCATTTGCATTTTTATGTGTTCTATAAGTTCTTCAAAGCAGTTGTCACCAATACTCCTCAAGCTCTTCAGTGAAATTGAAAATGAAGGCTCTTTTCTAACCTCATTCCACAAAACCACGATAACCCTCATCCCCAAACTAGATAGAGATTCATCAAAGAAAGAGAACTATAGACCCATTTCTTTGATGAATATTGATGCAAAACTTCTCAGCAAAATACTGGCCAACTGTCTTCAGCAACTCATCAAAAAATTTATACACTCTGATCAAACAGGATTCATCACAGGAAGGCAAAGGCGGTTCAACATATGCAAGTCAATTGATATAATTCAACTCATCAACAGGAGCAAGGACAAGAATCACATGATTGTCTCAATAGATGCAGAAAAGGCATTTGACAAGATCCAACACCCCTTTATGCTAAAAGCTCTGGAGAAACTAGGAATCCATGAAACGTTCCTTAGTATAATAAAGGCTGTGTATGAACAACCCACAGCTAGCAGTATACTTAATGGAGAAAAGCTAAAGCCTCTAAAATCATGAACAAGACAAGGATGCCCACTCTCGCTGCTCCTCTTTTACATAGTATTAGAATTCCTAGCCAGAGCAATAAGGCAAGAAGCAAGCATCAAGGGGATCCAAATAGGGAAAGAGGAAATGAAACATTCCCTCTTTGCAGATGACAGAATTCTTTATTTAAAGAATCTTATAGACTCCACCCAAGCTGCTTGAGCTTATTCAAACTTTGGTAAGGTAGCAGGGTATAAAATTAACCCTCAAAAATTAACTGCCTTCCTATATGCTAACAATGAGAGGAACAAGGCAACAATCAGGAAAGCAACTCCTTTTGCAATAGCCCCAAAGAAAATAAAGTACCTAGGAATTAAATAAGAATGTAAAGGAACTTTTTGATGAAAATATCAAAACCCTGAAAAAGGAAATTAAAGCAGAACTGAGGAAATGAAAAAACCTCCCATGCTCCTGAACTGCAAGAATTAACATCGTGGAAATGGAAACCCCGTCAAGGGCTATCTGCATATTCAGTGCAATACCCATCGATATCCCAATGTCATTCTTTAAAGAAATAGAAGAGGTAATCCAAAATTTCATATGGAATAATAAAAGACCCTGTAGAGCAAAAACAATACTTAGCAGGAAGAACAGCGCAGGAAGAATTTCAAAATGAAACTTTAGTCTCTATTACAGAGCTATAGTGACCAAAACAGCTTGGTACTGGCACAAGAACAGATCTGAAGACCAATGGAATAGACCTGAGAACCCAGATATTAAACCACAGACCTATGGCCACCTAATCTTTGATAAGGGAGCAAAAAAAATAGAATGGAAGAAAGACAGCATCTTCAACAAGTGGTGCTGGCAGAACTGGTTAAGCACCTGCAGAAAACTAAAGTTGGATCCTTCTTTGTCACCCTGCACTAGAATTAACTCCAAATGGATCAAAGACCTCGAGGTAAGAGCTGACATACTGAAAACTTCACAAGAAGAAATAGGAGATACACTAGGTCTCCTTGGCACAGGTTGAAACTTTCTTAATAAGGACCACGAAACACAACAAATCAGAGAAAGGCTGGATATGTGGGACTGCATTAAACTGCAGAGCTTCTGTATGGCAAAGGACATAGATAGCAAATTAACTAGAAAGCCTACAGAGTGGGAGAAGATCTTCATTAGCCATACAAGAGACAAAGGCCTCATATGGAAAATATATCAACAGCTCAAAAAATTAAATCACTCCAAAACTAATCTCCAAAGAAACAATCATCCCATTAAAAAATGGGCCAAAGACTTAAAGAGTCTTCTCTGAAGAAGAAACAAAAATGGCCTATAGATACATGAAGAAATGCTCGACATCACTAGCCATAAAAGAAATGAAAATCAAAACAACTCTAAGATTCCACCTCACTCCAGTTAGAATGGCCAGGATCAAGAAAACTAATAACAGATGCTGGAGGGGATGTGGCCAGGAGGGATCACTACTACACTGTTCATGGGAGTACAAACTCATTCAACGACTATGGAAAGCAGTATGGCAGTTCCTCAAAAGACTAAACATAGAGCTCCCCTATGACCCAGCAATTCCACTATTTGGTATTTACTTAATTGTCCAGAAACCAGAACATACTAAATTCACTAGCACAATGATGTTTATTGCAGCACTATTTACCATAGCAAAGATATTGAACCAATCCAGATGCCCCTCAGTTGATGAGTGGATCAACAAGATATGGTATTTATACATAATGGATGTCAGAAAGAATGACATCACCCCTTTGTAAGAAATGGAAACACTTAGAAAAATTTATATTAAGGGAAGTAAGTGAGACTAAAAGGAACATAGGCTCAATGGTTTCCCTCATTCGTCATAATCAGAAATCTTGGGCTCTCCTACCAGAGATTTATAATAGAACAAAACCTAGATACATAAGGCCATATAGGATGATGCTAAATAAAAGGACCTTCAGGCTATAAAGAGAAAAGTCATATAATGAGTGATTGTTGTTCTTAATGTACTATGTTATTTCTCATCTCTTTTGCTGTCCCTTGGTTACCTCATACTTTACAGTATTTCACCTTGCTATCTGATATATTGTATATATGCATTTTTGAATATTTGAAATTGGATGTGAAGAGGAAAACAAGATGAGGGACAGGGGTGGGGGGAAGGCAAATAGGGACCAAGACATGAGAAAGGGTATCAATGTTTGTGAAGTAATTCACCTTCTATCTGGTGAATATAATGTAACCCTTCTAATAATTACAATTACAATAAAAAATATATGAAAAAATAGAAATATACATTGCCTTTAAACCCTATCTGGAACAATTTACACAGTTAAACCCTTATATGTCCACAAGGAAAATTTGTAGCTAAATCTTTGAGATTGTTTTTATAGCTGAAATGTCTCCTAATTAGATCTCATTTTTAAATGTATCATTTAGTTATAAAGGAATAACTTAAACTTGGTCCTTTCCATGTTTAAAAAATTCATGAAATGTATATCTATACAATTTAAAGTTTAATCATCACAGAGAATTAATACGAATTCAGACCTGCAAAAATCTTCTCAGAAAGGAATCTATTAACTAATAGTTTAGAATCTGACTAAAAGTACACTCATAAATGCAAGTGATGTTGTGAGCCTGATGATGTATTGTTAACATGTTTTACATGCTTGACGGAGAAGCATGTGGGAACTGGCTAGACACAAAAGTGCATACTTCAAATTCCAGCAACTCAGAAGGTAGAACCGGGTGATATCATGGTTTGAGGCTGGCCTGGGCAAATGTTAACAAGACCCTATCTCAACAAATCAACTCAGCCAAGGAAGTTCACATTTGTAATCCTAGCTACAAAGAAGGAGTGACAGGAAGAAGAGTCACCTTCCAACATTAGCCTCACTCATCATTTGAATTCACATCCCAGGTCTCTTGGGAGAGACTCCTGCAAACTTTCTTTTTAACAGGAATATATGCTTTGGAGAGAAATAGAATATAAAAGCTGAACTTGATTTTTTTATTTTGAATTCAACTAGAAAGTGATTAAAACATCCAAAGGGGAGAAAAAATGGAAGAATATTACAAAGTTCAGAATAATAATCTGCTGTCAACTCATTTTTGCTAATGTAATCATCCATACACATTTTTTTGAAATTTCTGCTGGAATTTAAACAGCAAGATTCAAAATTACTAGTAAAATAACAGCATAAATTCCAAGCCTATTAGGCTTATTCAAATTAGCTTCATTAAATTTCATTCCTCAATAAGTGAAAGGCAAAAAAAATTTACTTTTTCCAATTGTAAGTTATCTTAAAATATTTTGAGTAAATCCATAAGTGAATTTCAAATATACTTTCCTTATTTTGAGTATCACACAGACACATTTTAAAGACAATATTAAAGATCATTTATAAGATTTCTGAGACTACTTATAAGATTAAGAATAATCATCACTGACAAGAAATGATCTGTGCTCCTAAAATACAAGATACCAGTTTAACCACTTATGTGCATGCCAAATAGCTCAGATTTATTTTAACCACATGAAGATAATGTTTCTCAGTTTCATACTAGCAATAAAAATTTCATGATGTTTTTCAACTTGTACTTCATTAAATAACTGTGATAAAGATGAAAACTTTCTTATAACACAGAAAAATATTCTTCTAATTTATATCATGAAATGTAATCAAGCTAACATTTATAAAACATTTAAATAACTTACAATACAATGACTGATTATGGTTAAGTATGCATAAATTTAGTTATTAAATTTAGATTCTTAGGCCCAGTCTTTACCTTCAATTAAGTTTTGTAAATAAAGTAAATTAGTGAAGTTCCCAAATTTTGGTGGAAGCTAGAATGTGTATTTCCAATATATCCTTCAAAAAGTCTAAAAAATTCTGAAAAGAATATCGATACTTCTAATTATCATTCCTAAATCTATTTTTGGCCTTCTTTATTGTCTTCAGTTAGCAAATATCCTTCCCAATCAATGTGATATTGACTATTTTTTCAGAGGTCAGTCTCGCAGCTCCTCACTTGTGTTCTAAGAAGTTACTACAGTTCTTGACGATCATTTTGTCCAATGAATATTTCTTTGACATTTCTCCCACATACAATATTTCAAGCAATAACAATATGTAAAAAAGTAAGAAAGCAAGAATATTGTTAGATGGAGGCCTATGAAAACACATCAAGTTCTCTAATCTCCTGCTTTCCTCAAACATAACTGGATTATAGGAATGAAAACCATTTAATTTGCCCAAATTCTGAGTTTATTTTCCATAGATGCACGTCTGTTTTTTCTTTTCCCCTGACAGTGAAAGTAATGGATGCAGCACCATGCCACTCATGGCCAAGCCCTGCTTAGGTGCCAGAAAACAAACAAGAACCAAACTCATTTCCACCAAATAAATAGCATGAGTTATTCTAGATTTCACATGTACATGTTATGGTCCATGGTCACATAATATTCAATTCAGAGAGACAGTGGCAGAGTCAAACAGACCGACACAGACACAGAGCTAGACCAAGCGACAAAGCAGAGAAAGAGAAAAAGCCTCCTCTTATGTAAGGTGGTCAACCCTGGTTATCGACATCAAACAATGCTGTTTAGGTAGCTTGTGTCAGCATTGTCCTTCGCTGTACCCTGCAGCAGTTCAGAGGAGAGTCTGTCTTATAATAAAACAGTTGGGAGGAGCTGTCACATGCTGTGAGGCAGAGCCTGCTTCTTTATAGTAACACATCCTCTTGGCTATGGAATGTATTTCTTCTTTTCTCCAATTAGTTGCACAATCACATATACATCTGCTAGACACTGTGAGTCTAACATTTCATGTTTCCCTTGGACATCATAAAATAATCACAAATTATTGTTTTTAATCTGTTGAAAGCTAATAAGGCTCACCAAGATAATGGATGCCTCAAATTTTCATAGATAATAATTTCATAATTCTTTGAATTATCTCTAAGATGGCAAACTGCTTAGTGTCTTCTTTTAAAGGAAATGGAAAAGGGATACATTCAAAGTCTGAATATAAAATAGAATCAAACTAGAAATGCAGTTCATAATGTGGATACATTTCCCAGACAGGGTATAATATAAAATCAAATTTATTATTTTGAGTTCTGTAGTGTATTTATGCTTTGTGTAATCTTCCAACCCAGAAATCAAGACGTACTGAACTAAGGTAATTGTTCTGAAACCATACACTAGAAAGACAGTAATTTTTGAAATGGGCACTTGGTGCTAGAAAAATAGATAGCAGAATTTTCTGGCCACAACTCTACCAGATAATATGGAAGAGGCACAAGCACAAAGAGAATGTGCTATGGGCTGGACGGTGATCTTTCTCCCCCACACACTACCCTCCCGCCGTTCCCATTTGTGTGATGGTATGTAGAAGAGGGTGTTTGGGAGAAGGTTGTGCTTCTGTGACTTTGGGAGATGGTTGTATTTGGAGGACAGCCAGAGAGCAAGATCTTTGTTATGTGATTATTTAAAGAATACCAGACTGTTTTTCATCTTTCTCACCTCACTGAGAACTCCTCACTGGAGCTCAACAATGTTGGCACGTGTCATTTGAGCCCTCCAAACTTTAGAACTGTGAGAAATTACCTCTCTGAGTTTAAGCCATCCCATATATCAAATTTTGTTATGGCAACCCAAATAGGCCAAAATAGTATTGAATGCTAAACCTATATAGACTGGACTCTGAGGAGAACCCCATTCCTTCTACAGAGCTTTGATTTCCACGCCTCTGAGTGGTTGCTAGTAGATTTATCTCACCACATACTATTTCTCTAGGGAACTGAAACTGAACCTAAAGCGATTGTTCTAAACTAGAAGCAATTTTACTGCCAGAAGACATTAGAGAAGGACTGAAGAAGGCTACTACTTGCTTCTAGTGGGGAGTTTCAGAGAGGCTACAAACACCTGTAGTACAGGACAAAAACACTCACACCACATGCCAACAGTCTTGTCATTGTAAAACAGTGCCATAAAAATAGCCAGGAAAGTTTCATTTGACATTTTCTCTTTTGCCCCAAACCCAGTGGACCCACTGACTCACTCTTTAAAACTTAAAAAGTTATCAGGGTCCAGGTAATGACTGATCTTTATCGAAGAGTTTACTATATTGAGAGATACTGCTGTGATTAGTAAAGCATTTCTCTGGGTGTGTTTGTGATACATTTCCAGAGATGATTAGACCTTGGGTCTTTGAGCCAACTAATGGTTTAATCATTAGTGGAATAAAAGGCCAGGCATTGGTGGCTCAAACCTGCAATCGTAGCTCCTCAGGAGGCTGAGATCTGAGGATCATCCTTTAAACCACAGAGGTCAAATTTTTATCTCCAACTAACCATTAGAAAACTAGAGGTGGCACTGTGGTTCAAACTGGCAGAGTTCTAGTCTGAGTGACACAGCTGAGGGACAGCACCTAGGTCCTGAGTTCAAGCCCCATGACAGATGAAAAATAATTATAAAAAGTAGACTAAAGGGAAAGGTAAGACCCCAGTTAGAGGAAGTAGATGGCTTAAGGATCTATCTTTCTTGATCTTGGCCCTCTTGTTTCTGCTTTGCCCTCTACTTCCAAGCTGCCATGAGGTGATCCATTTACTGAAGCCATGTTTGTCCTCTATGTTCTCTGCCTGGCCTAAAAGCATTAGATCCATTTGAACTATTAACTGAAACCACTGAATTTACATAGCCAAGTAAATCTTACCTCCTTGAAATACATTTTCTCAGTCTTTTGTCATAGTGAGAAAATATTTGAGTAGCATATTGAGGCTACATAAAAATAAATAATCATAAAAACAGGTAAACATTCTTGAATTGCTGCATGTATATATTTCCTTATGATTTCATGTAAACATTACGTACAATATATATAGAGAGATGAAGACCACAATAATCCTGATAATAACAATGGTCGAGAAATGAAAAGTTCAAGGTAACTAGTTCTAAATCATTATAGGTTATGAATGTGTATTAAAATAAGTAATATCAAAACTAGTTTCCCAAATTATTAAAATGTTTCAAATTTATATAAAGTCAAAATGTAGTGTTTAACCTCCATCTTAACCAAATGCCACAACTCATTCATGACCAGGATTAGAAATACTTAGGACAATCATTTTTCATAGGTAACAATAATTTGAAGCATTGGGAGATTGCCAGCACACATGGATGCTCTAAATCCAGTTACAGTATAAGTTTTTTCTTTAAATAATGTTTTTATTTTCTTAAGCATTTAAATCACCGCTGAGGTTTTCCTTCTTGGTGACAGATATCTCTAAAAGAACAATCTATGTTTTCAAAAAGTGAGATTTTTCCTTTGTTGAAAATTTCAGTATGATTACTGAAACTATGTAGTATAACTTGTATATGGTAACTTGCTTATTACATGGGAATTTTTAGAAGTAGCAAATTTGGGTAATTCCAATTTAAAGAAAAGAAAAAAGAGAATGCTCTGTTTCATTTTAGTATTTCAGACAGTATAAGCTTTTTTTCGGAAGGAGGGGTTCTGAATTACTTTCATTATAGCTATATAACCTTGACAATGGAAGTAATAATTTTCTCTCTGATTTCACTCAACAAACGGAGGTTTCATTTCTCATTTTAAATCTGATCACAACTACCATTGAGAAGAAAGCTGAACATTTTTCTCTGAGTTAATTATCCAAAATAAGCACTCTCTGGAAAAGTGAATAAATAGATACTTAGCTATATTAAAATGGATAACTCAGTTATTTAATAAATACCTATACTTGATATTTATTTAATGAAAAGGTATTTTCTATACATTTGAATAACGTTGGATGACATAATTCACAACTAGATATTTATATTAATTAAATGTGCTTTCTTCATCAGGTAAAACCTTAAAGTTGTACTACAGTCTACTCATATTTATGAAAGATTATGTCTAGTAATGTAATATATGCTTGCAATAGCATTGCAGTTTATAAGTCTTATGAAACTCCATTGTGCTTATGGGAGCAAAACAACACCATGAAAACAGTCTTAGAACTTAAGTTGCAATCATATTTCAGAAAACCATTGACAGTGGTTCAGCATCATTAAAATATACTGTCATTTCTTTCTTATATCACAATATTTTAGGAGCTCTCAGTCTGTTTTTTATTTAATTGTGTTAAATAATTATAAAATGTCATTGCTGATAAAGACACAGTTGACCAGGACTCTTTTTTTGTTCTTAATGATATATCAGGGACTCTTTAAGTGGTCTTGTATGAATTCCTCATGAAAGAAAATTCTATTTTATTCCTCTTGATTTTTTTTCAGTATTTCTCACTTTTAGTATTACATTCAGTTTAAAATGAACTTCCAATTTTGTACAGTTCATTTTTTTTCTTTTATTTAATTAAGGAATTTATTAATATTGATTTTACATCATATTATCATAGTGGTAGGATTTTTGTTCATACCTGGAATAAATATGTTAAATGTAACCTGCTAATGATATGCACGGATATATTAAAAACACATACTTACAAAACTAATAACCACTGCTCCTCTAATACCTAGCAAATGTGTGAGGTTACAAAGCTCTGATTCCTTGAACTCTTTTATGCTATCATATAAAATGGCTATATGCTGAAAACATAAATGATACACATTTGGCATTATACATAATTTGAAAACTATTCAAGACTCATATAATGCTTTTTTGTGTTTTGTATTTGCCAGTTCTGAGGCAGAAACTATGGGGCCCAGGCACTATCCCTTAGCTCCTCTGTGTGCTCAAGGTTAGCAATTTACCACTTCTGGTTCCTAGCACTACTTCTGGCTTTTTCTGAGGTTAATTGGAGATAAGAGTTGTACAGACTTTGTTTCTTGGCCTAGCTTTGAACCACGATGCTTAATTCTCAGCCTCCTGAGTAGCTAGGTGTAAAGGCATGAGTCACTTGTGCCTGGATTATATAATGTATTAATACAAGGATACATTTAAAAATATGGAACACTTCACATATGCACATGCCATCCTTATGCAAGGTCCATGTTAATCTCTAACGTATTGTACCAATTTTAGTAAATGTGCTCCCAAAATGAGCAATAAAGATACACTTTTTGAAACTCTGTGAAAATGAAAAGTAAAATGTTAGTTTTTACAAGATTATTGAGTAAAATCTTGCACTTAGCAAAATTTAACCTTCAAGATTTGTAAGAGATATAACTGAAACATCTAACCTTGGCTCCATAATCTATTTCCATAATTATATAAATTTCCAAACCTATAAATTCTCACTGTCCTTCAACTTGTCAGAGATATCAATTTTATTACTTTTACTTTATAAAATTGCCAATCAGATTGACTCATGGACAGTACTTGTATATAATCAATAATATCGGTGTTAATAGGTAAAGGATCACAGCAAACAACCTTGTTAACAAAGTATATAATGTGAGCCAAATACTGTCATTTACCAGCTCTTCTCGAAGTTGGGAGATGAGTTCATCCTTCTCTTTCAGCTGTAACTTGAGCACGGAGCACTCATCTTTCATGATATCCTATAAAAACATCAAAGAGTTAGCAGGATAGCCCTTTCACTTTGTTCTTGACAAAGTCAGCTTCCCACCCGGAGGGACATAGCCACCAAATAGCCACCAAAGGACTCAGGCAGCTCAGATTTCTTCAGTAGTGTGGTAGCTTCCATGATATTTCTCAGTTTCCATGGCAAACAAATGTATCCCAAAATGTTACTGTGCTGCACCTGACTTTATATTTTTGTACCTGTATGATTTTGCACGTGTATGTTGTATGTTACACGGTTGATTTTTACTTTTTTTCCTATTTCTTAAGAATAAAAAACAAACAGGTCAGTCTTAATTCTTTGTGTCTACAAAATTAACAGAATGACTAATTATATTCTACAAGAGAGATTTTAGCACTTATCCCATTCTGTAGTTAACTATGAATTCTCATACTAATAGCCATGTTACAGCCTCATCGGCAAGGATGTAATATTTATAATATTGGTAATATTTGGCCCTTTCCACACAATCCTTAGCTTTTAATGACCTTCCTCTATAAGGTAAAGTGCCTCATGGCTTCTGTATACACAGGCTACCACGTTTCTCACCTCCATCCTTTCATGCCAGTGACTCACATGCAAGCACTTCATACAGAATCTTGTCTTCTAAGCCATGGCTCACAAAGCAATAGTTCCTGCTCACTTACTCAACACTGTCCTATAGATAAACTGAATCTTCTGTGTCTAGGAATTAGCCAGTAAGCTAAGCTCTTGCCCATTCTGAAAGAAATCTGACACTAAGACTTTACCTTCTACTTCCTTGGTATTTCTTGGAATTGATGTTCCCCATTTTGCATTAAATTACTGGGAGAACTTGTCGCTTTTTGCCCAAATTTCTACAGAAGTCTCAAAATTTATTTCTTGCCCAACCCTATCACTTCAATCATTTGTGGGAGTGATTGATTTTTAAAGAAGAATTAATCCCATCCCTTCTTGTATGACGGCTAAACAATTCCTTATTTTTCACTCAAAGTTGAAACTCTTTGGCATATTGTAGTATACCCTTCATTGTCTGTTACTTAATTATTTTTTTAGCATCAGAGTTTATTTACAATCTATCTTTGCTCTCTGGAAACAAAGCTGAAATGCAGTATTGGTCTCTGCACATGCAAATCACTAGATTTTACCACCTTCTCCCCTCACACAGTACATTATATCCAAGGGCAAATTCCAGGAACCGTCCATTTACTGAATGAATACATTTGTTTGTGAATTAGATAACATTGTATACAAAAGTAGTATATAAAAAGTCAAATGAAAAATATATTTGGACTTGATAAGTTATACAAGACTCTAGACATCCACATAGTGAGACCCCAAGAAGGATATTCTTAGGAAAGGTTCACAAAGCCTCAACACTATGTGCACAAAATCATACAGAAGGGTATTAACTGAAATAAACTCTAAGAAATTGATACAAGTACTTTTTATTACTTTGCTTTTTTCTCCTTTGTTGTTGTTTTTAATTTCTGTAACTTTTGTCTTATACATAAGATTATCTGTTTGGGCGAAGTAAGAGGAGCACAGAAATGGTGGGTAAAATGGTGAACAAACACAGCAGTGATACTAAGTAGACACTCCGTTGAAAATGAACTAGTACATAGACACCAGCCTCATTAACTTAAAGCATAGTAATTGCCTCCAATAAGATGCTGAAATTCCTATTTCCTTCCCTCAAAATTGCCAAATAGACACTGTAAACATCAGACAAGCAAGCACTAATTTTCAGCCTACTCTATCCAAGCTGACAGGGAAGAAAATGCCTGATTAGTCAGAGAAAATCAAACATATATTCTAGTTCTCATTGGTGTTAGTAATTTTGCTGCTTCTCCATAGAAAGCAAAAATGTGCATTTCTAAATGGTTAATATCTCTTTGCCTTTGTTGATGACATATATATATATAAAATGAAAAATATTAACTATTCATTGTATGGCAAGCAAAGATAATTTTGCTTAAAAAGTCTTCCCTATAAATGGCTTTGAAATGAATTTTACTCAATATTTTGCTTTCATTTGCTTTATTTTCAATGTGAGAATGTTTACTACTCTAACATGCAAAATGATAGCCTTTTAACAAAATAGTTAAAGACAAGTGGATATATCTCTTTAATATTCATTTCTACTTAAAAATTCCTAACATATCTGATTATCTATATTGATGCGAGGAATTTAAACAACTGTAATGTTAGTGGATTTCAAAATATGCGGATCTTATTAACCTCTGTAGAAATGCGATCCACCTGACCTTGTGCTTTTAAAAAAATGCTCTTTATTCCTAGGTAGAGAAGCATAGAATTTTAGTATAATGCTTTTTTAGTTCTAAAATTCAATTATATTATTTCCTACTTCAAAAATTATTCATATATATGCAATTCAGATTGGTAAATAACCAAGAAGACTGCACAACCTTAATCACTGATTTTTATGGAAAAGCAGAGTACCAAATTCTCTTTCTCATGTTTGGGATGATCTATTTACTTGTGTCATCTCAGTGGAAAACAATCCTGCATGATTTTTAGGGCCACATTTCTAACTCCATGGTAGTCTTTCAGATGGCAGCTTCCTCTCAGGCTACAGAGAAAGAATCCAACCTGCGTGTTAGGAAAGATAGGTCACCTAGTTCTTCCAGAGACAGATAGGCTCCCCCACAGAAAATCCAGTGCCAACTGCCTGCCACAAGAAAGTTCCATATGGGGCATTTAGTCTGGTTGAGTCTTCAGTGGACTGCAGCCCCAACTCTTTCTTCACCACTTCTAAGAAACCCATAAGAATTCTTCTCTTGCCAGATACAAGGGAGGCCTGGGATGGTTTAGCTGCCCTAAGTTATCTGGTAGCATATTTGGTGGTTTGGCCAGGAAGTTAGGGATTAAATATATCTTTTTGTCACTTGGGGTCATCCAATAGTTGCATCCGTACCTACCATACCCTCAAATGAAACAAAGCTATCTTTTTTGCCAGGTTCCCTCCCCATCCATTTAACAGGCCAGATATCATGCAACAGAGAAAGGTATCTATCTATACCTTTGAGTCTATGAATTCACTCAAATTATCTAATCTATCATTGGCTGTGAAAGTGCAGTTGATCCTATGCTGCTGACTATGAACAGGCTGGTCTATGTAGGCTCTACTTCTTTCTACTCCTTCCCTAGGCAGTCTTATACAAGTTCTTTTGGAAAGCCTTCTTCCCTTGAAGCTATAAAATATAGATCTGCCTTTCACAGTGGGACATGCCTAGTGCTGTGCCTTGCCACTGAAAGAATCGTGAATCTCATAGCACATTCTCTTGGCAGGAGTTAGCTGTTGGCATGGACACTCTTCTATCCTCCTAGAATAAGAGAGTGAGTGAACTTTGCACAATTATTCTGCTCTCAGTCACAAGGGATATAATCCATGAATGACACCAGGCTCTGCATGGTAGTCTATATGATTTATGTTTTTAAATAAGAAAAATAAGGATTGGAGGAGAGTCATATCCTTTTTATGTTATCTGTTATTAAAAGATTAAAAAAGTAAACCACAGAGGAGAGATTTCCTGTACTCACAGATCCTTAAATACGTTAAAAAAATTCTTTGTAGAATGAGGAGTTGTAACCCTGATGCAGAATACAAAAAGAGTAATGTTTTAGAAATGTTTCAAGAAGTTTGAACTAATTTTGGAGAAAGAGATGCAGAGGAATGCAGAGAGTTCAATGCTCTGGTGTATAGGAATTACAGATAATGTTACTCAATGTAAGTAATGGTTTCAGGCAGTCTGAGAGGTTGTTACACTAAACTGCGAAAAGGCAATGAGTGTTAGCTGAAGTAATGAATTATAGTGACCAAACACAAACCAGTATGATGTGGTATGGAAAGAAGTAAAGGTCGTGCTTTCTTCTTTTTCAAACATACTAATGGAAAGCAACAGCATCCCCAATACTATCTTCAAATATTCATTAACAGCATCCTTGTACAGGAGAAGCGTTTTAAGGCATAATATAAATGAACATACAAAAAGTATCTTTTAAAGCATCTTAAGTAGATATACTTTGAGCAATTACTTGGGTAGTGATTACCTATACACATTTCTCCACTACAGAATTAACTTCCATGACAACATGAAATTAGTAGTGAATACTATAAATTAAAAAGAGTACTGGAAAAACTGCATATGGTCTTTAAATTATCATCTAAAACAGAGGAGAACCTACAAATCTAGCAAATGCCTTATACATCACCACTTACTCTATTTCTGGGCAAGAAAGACTGGCATCTGAGTATGTTTTGTCATTTTTCATCTATGTGCTGTTCAAAAATCAGTGATGAGTAATAATGAATAATTGTTGGCAGTCTATGCTAACTCAGATACGTTGGCTATTTATATGAATTACATGACTTTCTCTGGTGTATTATGATTTAACAGAGATCCTAGGATAGTGATTCTAACTAGTTAGAAACAACACAGCCTTGAAAAAATGGTCCTAGTTTAAACACCTGGAGAAATCAGTTGTTTCAAGGTCAAAGTGACCTCTGGTCAGGATGTAATAAAATTAATAAGAAGTTAAAATTTTTTCAAAAAAAGAAAAAGAAATTTAAGAAAGAAAATTAAAATTAAAAATTAAAAATTAAAATTGTAAAAATAAATAAATGAAATAAAATATAAAAATTATAAATTATAAAACAAAAATTACAAAATTAAAATAAAACTAAAAAATAAAAAAAGTTCAAAAGTTGCAATTCTTCAAATTTCCTTTTATACATAATCAACTTATGATGAGAGAAATAGTATTTCCTATCATGGAAGAAAATAAAATGGTAAAAATAGAAGGCGAGCTTTTGGCTAGTGAAGTTCTAACAAAAATATCTACTTAGGACACCAAATAGGAAAATCTGCCAAATCATGTGAATACTTTACAAGAAACATGGGATTGCCTGTGAGTTATTTAATTCTACATTTCACTACTATCCTTATACTATTAATGCCCACCCTAATCAATGTTCACTTCAAAGATATTTAGCACACATGCAATGTGCTGAATTCATAGCAGATGTGTGTATTCTCATGTAATTCTGTGTTCCAAAGAAAATATTCTAAGACTAAAAAAGAAATTTACAACAACCGAAAATTCATTTGTGTATCACAGGCAATATTCCTAGAACATATAATTCTATGTTAAATTCATTCAGATCATTCATTCAGTCATTTTTACTATTCAGTCTTTCTCTTCCATTAGTTTCCCAATTTCCCAATTTAGCAGCTCTTCTAAATGCCTAATGAAGTTACTTAAGAATCACTTTATTTCTATGCACACCTTCCCTTCTTCTACAGTAGAAATCCCGTTGGGTCATCTGACAGGGAATCTCATTAGATATTAGGGAGGAATAAAAGCCTAGGAAGAGGAAACAAGACATGGCTTTTTAAGAATACAAAAATGATGGGGCCGGGAGTTTAGCCTAGTGGTAGAGTGCTTGCCTAGCATGCACAAAGACCGGGTTCAATTCCTCGGTACCACATACATAGAAAAGTTAGAAGTGATGCTGTGACTCAAGTGGCAGAGTACTAGCCTTGAGAAAAGCCCAAGGACTGTGCTCAGGCTCCGAGTTCAAGCCCCACGACTAGCAAAAAATAAAAATCATATTAAATGAAGTAAGCCAGACTCAAAGGAACTTAGGCTCAATGGTTTCCCTCATTTGTCATAATCAGTAGAAACCTTGGGCTCTACTAGCAGAGATTTGCAATAGAGCAAAACCTTGATACATAAGGCCATATAGTATGAAGCTAATTGAAAAGACCTCTAGGATATTGAAACAAAAGCCATATAATGAATGATTGTTGTCCTTAAGGTACTCTGTTATCTCTCATCTCTTTTGCTGTCCCTTGGTTATCTCATATTGTTACAGTATCTCACTTTGATATATTGGATATATTTCTATTTGGTTATTTGAAATTGGATAGGGAAGGGGCGAAAACAAGATGGGGGGGTGGGGTGGAGGGTAATGGTGACCAAGACATGTGAAAGGGTAACAATGTATGTGAATTAATGTACCTTCTATCTGGCAAATATCATGTAACCCTTTTATTAATTACAATAAAAATATCAAAAATAAGAATACAAAAATGTTAAAGCTCAGAAACAATTTTACAAAAATACCCACCCAAGTCCAACAAGTTCAAATGCTATAAATTATATGCATTGACAGTGAAAGAATGACACTCTTCAATCCTCTTGGTTCTAAAACCTCTTTACTAGTTGGAAAGCCTTCATTCAGTGTTTTGTTAATTAAACTTGAGAAAATATATATCACTCAAAAGGCTGTAATTGTAAATGTACTAACATGTAAAGATTGTAACAAAAATAGATGGCAACGTATGCAAATGTACACATTTAACACATAGTATTAACAGGCATCAGGCTGTGACTTATTTAGAAAGTAGCATGCTGCAAAGATAAGTGGTACCTTATTTCTGTCAATAATTGTCAAGGGTTTTTTTTTGCTTTAACACAGAAATTATAATTTATAATGTCTTTATTCTGAACCTGTCACATTGGGAGATTTGCATTTTAATGGCATTATGTTATCTTGAAAGTAATAGACCTTTCTGCTGTCTTTGACTATGAATTTAAATCCAAGTCTTCTAGAGCCACTTTAATTTTGTCCAGCTGTGCAACATCTCACATCATAAATGGAGAATCAGTCAAGTCACAGGGTTATAACATAATAAAAAAGAACATAAAACTGTGATGGAAGTCAATGCAGAAGTGTATGTATAATAAACCAGATACAAACTTTGCGATGGGAGTGGATGTCTTGGAAGTGCAAAAATTACATAAAGCATCTGGGAGACATTCAGGAGATTCACAGTCCTTCCCTTCCTTCCAGTGCACTAGCACCATCAGATATACACATTGTAATTCATCATTTGCATCGTTGCAATTTCACATTTTCGAAGTACACTTACTGAACATCAGTTGTGTGAGAAGCTCTCACCTGTGCAACCTTAAAGACTCAGAGACACGAAGTGCAGCAGAAATGAGACTTTTACGAAGGGAGCGCCAAATCAGAAATTATGCCCCCACGAAATTACAGGCCATTTATTCCCCTAAAGTGCAGATCCTTTTTGTTGTTCTACATTATATGAGTATTATTGCATATACAAGCATCCTGAATGTCACCTATGTCGCATTAGCTTCTGTATTCAGTTTATGTGTCTTTTGGGGTTGGTTGAATTTTAGACAACAATCTCATCTCTACCCCAACATGCTCTTTATGGAAAAATGGCTCTCCCGAGTATGTACTTTCTGACATCAATACCATTTCTGTTCATTTTCTCATTTTGTTATACTCCATCCTTCCTTCTAATAGTTGGCCCTCATGTCATGCTTTACTTGCCTACCATGTTTATCCAGGGAATTCCAAGCATATGGATTTTATGATGGTCACATCAGTAAACCGTTCAATTATTGTGTAAACAATGTTTTACTCAATGCCAATTTCCTTCTTTTAAAATGGACCACCACCAATATTTATTTGCCATAGCTGAGTGTATTACTACACAATATACAGAGATACATGTCCTGATGCAAGGTTTCCTTATTGTAACTAAAACGTTACAACTAAAACCATAATTATTTTTCATCTCAGGAGGAAAGAACTTTTCTTTATCTGAATGAAAAATGGATAATGTAAGAAAT
The DNA here is from genome assembly GCF_031878675.1 of Megascapheus bottae. NCBI lineage: Eukaryota > Metazoa > Chordata > Mammalia > Rodentia > Geomyidae > Megascapheus > Megascapheus bottae. The sequence continues at coordinate 19,336,990 of NC_143531.1, forward strand.
TTTTAGAGTTATTTGCTTGATCAAGTATTGAGAAGAATGGAAAATATAGAAATGAATGAAAAATTGCACTAAAATTCACTTTCAGTTTATTTTTCTGAGTGATTGCAATCTAATTAAAGTGGCATTTTTTGTGTGTGTCTAACTTTCCTGAAACAACCATCACAATAAAGACAAGAAAATCATGATTAATATTCCTATTCCTCTTTCTTTTAATAAGGTATTTTTAGAAAAGGAACCACATTCACAGGATGTACATCCTCATTTGCAATTTAACTTACCATAAATAATTAATAATTGTTCAATCATTCTCTCTTTGAAGACAAGGTCCAAGATAAATCACCTAATGGAAATTACTCTCACATAAAAGTACTGTAGAGAGTGTTTTTCAGTCTTCAGTTTGAGATAGGCATTTTACTTGGCATCCCCAAATCCCATTAAACTAACATTCTTCTTGGGATTTTCCCATTAGCACAATATTTTACCCCTCTTCTGATGTTTGGAAATGAGTATTTCATAAGATTCTGTCTGAAGCCCTCTACCCACTCCTGCTTAATCTTCACCTTCTCAATTTATCATTAACTCTCTGTAAATGAACACTTAAATAATCACTATCATTTCCCTCCATCTGTTGAAATTTTGCGCCAAAAAGTGAACTGCATTCTGAAGACCTATACATATTATCTTCATACCTGTCTCATTTAAGCTTCCAAACGTAAATCTGAAATATAATACTGTCCCTTTGCTTCTAGATTTAGTCAATACTATCTATCCTATGATTTTTCCAACAAATTAAACTAATAAATAGAGTGAAGCATTAGGTTAATGTGTGTGTGTGTGTGTGTGTGTGTGTGTGTGTGTGTGTGCATGTGTTATTTGTTGATTTGTATGTAAGATTGGCTTCAAACCATGATTCTCTGATCTCAGTCTCCTGAGCAGCTAGGATTAACAGCATGAGCCACTGGAACCTGATATCCAAGTCTTTCTTAGTGTACCTTCACAGTTAGCTTTGCTTTCTCCATCAATGGCACAGCAAGATTGAATTAAGTTCCCTTTTTAGTGGCCTTTCTTTTAGGGGAAGTCAGACTATGTAAGTTTAGTCTTTCCTGTTGTGAAGCAAGCCTTCTTATGGGAATGAGGATATTTCAAGTGATTGCTTTTCCTTGTCCTTGGCAAAGATAATAGATTTATTTCTCTTCTCTGAGAAACTGGTGAACTATGGAAAGGAGTTTTGGACTTTCCCTATAAATATGGTTTCCAGATAATTCTCCTAAGGTACTCTAAATTCATCCTGATTTAAATTTGCATTTAAATGTCCCAAGCCAAACCACAAAAATACAGTTTCAGTGGCTTCCTGCTCCAGTTAAATTTGTCCCCAGTCACGATTCTCTGAATTCTACTGCCATCTAGAGTGGGGCGGTTCTTGGTTCTGTTGGCTCATTGTTCAGACAGCTTCTCAAGGAAAATGGTTGATTTCAGTTTCTTCAACTCTTTTTTTTTTCTCCCCTCTTATTGTAAGGACAAGAGTGATAACTTTTCACAGCTCAAGCCAGAAGCCCATGACTCTTAACACTTTCTCACATTTCACTCTCAAATGACACATTTTTAACTCATTCTTACCTCTTTATTTCTATTGCTATTGCTATGGTTTGAATCTCTCTATGTAGATAACATGTTTGAAATGTCATTAAATATCCTTGCCTTGTTTTTCAGTCACTAACAAAGCTTTAATACATGTGCAGATATGTTATTTCTTGATTAACTTCAAACTATTTGAGGATGAGAACTATACTTTATGTTTGTACATCCCAAATCATCTTACTCAGTGACACTGAAAGATATGATGAACTAGTGAATGGAATGGTGGGTGAGCCATCTCTCCTCTGTGACCTTGGTAATTTTTGCTGAAAAATTAGGCTAAAACTTGAGGTTAAATTAGACTTAATTTTCTTAGATTAATTTAGAAATTCCTTGAGGGAAAGTATTTGCCTGAAAAAATATTCCAAAATGATGCTAGTAGCTTCTTCCTGGTGGTATTCTAATTAACAATTCAATGAAGACAGAGAAGGAAGAATGAAGCATAATAAAGACATTTTTATAACAAAATTCTGATGTGGGACAGAGGAGGCTCAATTCTTTAATCCACTACCCAGGAAGCAAAGATCTGAGAACTGCCCTTTGAAGCCAGCCCGGGCTGGAAAATCTACGAGACAGTGTCTCTAACTGACTACCAAAGAAGCTGGAAGTAGAGCTGTAGTACGAATAGTAGGGAACAAGTCTTAAGCAGACAAGCTAAGGTAGAGCACCAGGCTTAGTTCAAGGGCCAGGAATGGCACCAAAGAAAAGAGAAAAAGGAAATTCTGGACAATCCACTGCTAAACACAAAATTAACTATTGATCAGAGAGTAATTTTATTTCCTTTCACAGTATTAAAATTACTTAGGAGAATACTTTATTACAGAGATGTTCTTCATTTAATTTTTATTGTACTAATTTGTATTTAGCCTATTGTTTTGGTTTTCAACAGTCAATATGATTTTGCTTTCTGGTAACTGCATCATATAAACATTACTACTCTTTTTCATATACCTCCCTTTCATGAGTCTATTACAATAGAAAAGAGAAACAGAAAGAATAAATCATTTTCTCAAAGAAAACACAAACAACAAAACTGTAAAAGACTCATCATTTAAAAAACAAAGACAATTTCATATGTAGTTACAACAGCTACAGAAAAGGGAAGAATGAAGAAAGCTTCCTTTTTCCCTAATAAGTAGAGAAAACATTATACATAGTAAGCTATGTTTTAAAACAATACAATTATTTACAATACTTCATCATTTTAGCTTTATAAGGAAAATGATTTAACTTTCTCATCTGTTTCTTATTTTTTTCAGAAAAAATACATTTTCAGAAATATACATTGTTTCAAATGTATCTTCTGGTAAAAGGAAAGATTGTTAATGCAGCTAATCAAATGTTTTTTACAGGAAAACCTCAGGTGAGATTCTATTACTAAGGCATTGTAGATAAATGACTCAGAGAAGGTTCGGTAACTAGAGTTTGTGTCACACCTGAATTATGAAAGAAATTTTATTCACATCTGATGAATTACTCAGCAGAGTGCCTGGTCCTGAAAGGCATAAATGTTTCTGTTTGTTTGTTTGTTTTTTATTAGTTTTCCTGTCCTTGGATTGAGCTCAGAGCCTGAGCACTGTCCTTGGACTTTCTCAAGTCTAAAAGCTCTGCCACTTGAGACTCAGCACCACTTCTGGCTTTTTCCTATGTATGTGGCACCGAGGAATTAAACTAGGTCTTCATACATGCCAGGCAAACACTCTGCCACTAGGCCAAACTCCCAGCCCCCTGAAAGGCATAAATATTTTATAGGCCCTGTCTAGTCTATACTAAACAGATTCTGTGCCTTACAGATAAAATATGCATAAAGTTACTGATACTTCCGTGAGTGTAGAGTACCTTTACACCTGTGTTAATAAAGTATAAAATTAAAAAAAGAGTATTCCTAAAGCAATTATCCTTCCTTGCCATCTGTCATTGTTATAGGGCATCCATAGTATGATTATTTTAAGAGAACCATGTGAGTAAATGTCCACTCACATGGAAAAAACTACTATGGAGTTGACTAAGATTCTTTCTTCCAGACATAGTCAACTGACTAGGACAAGGTGTGCATAGCCTCACACCTTCGCATTTGAGTAAGGCATGGTGGATGGTGGATAATCATTACAGTAGTCTCTATTTGACAAGGATTATATTCAGGTTTCCCTAGGGCAAGTGACCAACAAATAAATATTCCTTGATGTGTCAATTTGTATCACTTCAGTCTTTTAGTTGAATTAATCTGATATGAGAAAAAATCTGAAATATTCTTGAAGATAACTGTGATGTTGGATGGTTAAAACAAAACTGATATATTGGATATATTTGTATTTGGTTATTTGAAATTGGATAGGGAAGGGGAAAACAAGATGAGGGGAAAATGGGGACCAAGACATGAGAAAGGGTATCAATGCATGTTAATTAATGCACCTTCTATCTGGCAAATATAATGTAACCCTTCTATTAATTACAATAAAAATATATGAAAAAAACAAAACTGATGTTCACCTGAACTTTCTTGGAACTCCAATCTTTGTTAAAGACACATATAGGCCACTTATACTTCCTCTTTAAACAAATTATAATGCCTAACCACAGCAGACAGAAACTGGGAAAGTCAAGTTCTATGTGTACCTGGATCAATAAGGCATACCTGTCTGTAATTCAAACAATGCATAATTAAAATGTGTAAAATTGAAGAGATATTGCCTTGCAAAAGAAGAGAGCTACATAAAAGTAATTATAAATTCAGGTAATTCAATAACACAATAGCATTACCAAAGACCTAGATAAAATCTGTTTTGGGTCATACAGGTGAAAGGATTAACATTGGTTTGAAACTTTATAGTTTTAGAAATTTAAACTCAGATTCAAAAAGCATATTCTGCCCTAGTATCATGGTGGATGCTTCTAATCTAGTTTCTCAGATTGAGGTTTAAGGCCAGCCAGAGCAAAAAAAAAAGTAGCAAGCACTCATTTTTAAATCCAATAAAATGGGCATTATGTCATGTATTTTTTTCATGTCAGCTACAAGGGTGTTGCACATAGCACATTTGGGGTTTTAGTCAAACTGGGCATAGGTTCAAGACTATTAGAAAAATCCCAAAAAGCAAAAAGGGCTAGAAGTATGGTTCAATGAAAGAACATGGGCCTAGCAAAAGTGAGGCCCTGAATTCAAGCTGCTGTAGTGGGAAAAAGCAAACAACACCACAAGTTCTGTTTAACTGACTCAACTGTACTAGGCAGGTACTTGCTGTAATCCATTGTTCAGGATTGAATCACATGACCAAACCCTACCTTCAAGTGACTAGAAGTTACCCATCTCGCTTTGAAGGAAGAAAATAAATGAAGGGGGTTAAAGAGGGTTTCTGAGGGATAATCTCTGTACAACCTATCATTATAAAGATGTACCCATAACCATAAGGGAAAGCCTCCCCAAAGCTTGTATTCTTAAAATTATCTCATACTTGATGAATATACTTCATATTTGAAGGTATATAGTACTGAAAAATAAGTTGATAAGTTAATGGACAATTGGCTTAGTGCATATGTGCAAATATGAAGGTGAAGTGATGTTTGTAGTTTCAGCTCAAGGGAGAGGTGTTTTTCTTTTTTTGTACATATAATGAATATCACATAAGAAAAAAATTAAGTTCTAGGGAAATCCAACCTCATTTTTATGAGGAGGTAATACTTAAGATGATAAATGAAGGATAGATAGATATGATGGTGCTGTGTTGAAAGAACTCATGATAAGGCAATCGTATTACAAAAAGGAATATGATCAAAGAAATAAAAAAAATATTTGGGACAGATGGAATAAAACACAATGGAGAGAAAGGTATTTTTAAATGCTGTTAACTAATCCATATCAGTTGTATTTCTTAGATTTTGTGGAGGGTGAATGGATTGGTTTATACAGAGTACTTGTATAAATCAATGACAAGGGCTTGTTGGGGAGGAGTTCTAAGAGAGGAAGTGAGGACACCATCTGGAACAAAGCCCTAAGTGTCAATTTGATGATGCTAATAGTGGTGACTCTGAATTAAAGTTACTGACTCAAATGTTCTTAGAAAATACTCAATCATTCTGAATTGTTTTTGATTGGTTTTGATTGATTCTGATTGTTTTTGATTGAACTCTGGACTTGGGTGCTGTCCCTGAGCTCTTCTGCTCAAGGCCACAGCTCTACCACATGAGCCACATTTCCAGTTTTCTGGTGATTACCTGGAGATAAAGACTCTCAAGGACTTTCATGGCCAAGCTGGCTTTGAACTGCAATCCTTAGATCTTAGCCTCCTGAATAGGTAAGATTACAGGTGAAAGCCACCGGCACTCACCTTGAAATGATTTTTTATCTTTAAACAAAGAAATTAAGGCAACTGATATGGAATATACAAGACTAAAAGGCACTTTCAAATTATGAAAAGAAAAGGTTCACTCTGGCTCCTGGATTCAGTAGTTCTAAGCCTTCATTATTTACCTCTTTGCTTTTAGTCCTATGGCACCACCATACATCATGGCAGGAGCATATCACAAACCTCTTCCCCTCATAGCCAGAATGTAAAAAGACAGAGAGGAAGTGACTGAGGTCTGTCAAACCCTTCCTAGCATCCACTCTCAATGAGTTTCAAATTTCCCATTATACCCCATATCCACTTCCCTGATTTCCCAATAACTCCACAGACCAGGACCATTACTTGCACACAATGGTCTATGGAGTATGGTACAGCTCTAACCACAGCAGTAAATACATTCAATATTATTTAAAAATACTGGTAACATGTCAACCAACAACCTTCTCTCATAACTCTTTAAAAGAAAGTAGGTTGTTCTCTGGCTTGAACAATTTCATCAGAAGCCACATAAAATCTTTACGGAGTAGGTTTGAGAAATGGCAGAATTGGGTGTTCATATATGTTACTCTACGGTCTGGGTTTAATCTTCTGTAAGAAGATACTTCCAGTATGTGCTGCCATTTAATGGCCAACTCTTTATAAGTTTTGCTTCTTTAGTACTTTCACAACCAAGATACTTTTACCATCCAACAAGAGACACACCTCTCCATGCATTCATGCACATCTTGCTTTCAAATTAAACTCCAGTGTAGTTTTCAAATGCTTGAATTGTGTTTCTTTCTATTAAGGGATTGGGGAAGACACTGGTACAGTATAAATCTTCTCCTGATCATGGTGTTCAAACAGCTACTGGTCTGTAAAATTCAGATTTAAAAAATGAGCTTTTGCTAGACCTGAATTTCCTACTTCTTATACTGGTAGCGAAGCAGATAATATAATTTGAGTTATGTAGTTTTTCAAGTAAAAATAGTGGTTATACATTTTCAGATGATAAAATAGTTTATTATATATATTCAGTCATGAGACAATCATTTGTCTTCTTTCAGACTCCCAAATATTTTTTACAGGCACAATATTTTATTTAACATGTGTAAACATACATTGTACTTAGAGATATAGTAATATTGACTTTTTCATATTATGGAGAAAAATGAGAAGTTAGTAATATTATTTTGATATCCGCTGAGGGAGAGTTCATCATCGGTTCAGAGCTCAACTTCCACTGTAGATTTGGTTTTTGTTTCTCATATATTTTTATTGTAATTAATAGAAGGGTTACATTATATTCATCATATAAAAGGTGCATTACTTCACATACATTGACACCCTTTCTCATGTGTTGGTCCCCATTTCCCTCTCCCCAACCCACACCCCTCATCTTGTTTTCCCCCCTTCCCTATCCAATTTCAAATAACCAAATATGAATTTATCCAATATGTCAGATAACAAAGTGAAATACTGTACCAATATGAGATAACCAAGGGAGAGCAAAAGAGATGAGAGATAACATAGTACACTAAGGACAACGATCACTCATATGGCTTTTGTTTTTATATCCTAGAGGTCCTTTCATTTGTCCTGATTATGACAAATGAGGGAAACCATTGAGCCTATGTTCCTTTGCGTCTGGCTTACTTCACTTAATATGATTTTTTTCTAAGTCTTTCCATTTCCTTACAAATGGGGCGATGTCATTCTTTCTAACAGCAGCATAGAATTCCATTGTGTACAAATACCACATCTTGTTGATCCACTCATCAACTGAGGGGCATCTGGGTTGGTTCCACATCTTTACTATGGTAAATAATCCTGCAATGAATATCATTGTGCTAGTGGATTTAGAATGTCCTTGTTTCTGGACGGCTGGGTAAATGCCAAGTAGTGGAATTGCTGGGTCATAGGGGAGCTCTATGTTTAGTCTTTTGTGGAACTGCCATACTGCTTTCCATAGTGGTTGAAGCAACAGTGCAGTAGTGATCCCTCCTGGCTACATCCCCTCCAGCATCTATTGTTATTAGTTTTCTTGATCCTGGCCATTCTAACTGGAATGTGGTGAAATCTTAGAGTTGTTTTGATTTGCATTTCTTTTATGACCAGAGATGTTGAGCATTTCTTCATGTGTCTATAGGCCATTTTTGTTTCTTCTTCAGAGAAGACTCTCTTTAAGTCTTTGGCCCATCTTTTAATGGGATGGTTTTTTCTTTGGAGATTAGTTTTGGAGTGATTCAATTTTTTGAACTGTTGATATATTTTAGATATGAGGCCTTTGTCCGTTGTATAGTTATTGAAGATCTTCTCCCATTCTGTAGGCTTCCTATTTACTAGCTACGTCCTTTGCACTACAGAAGCTATGCAGTTTAATGCAGTCCCACTTATCTAGTCTTTCTCTGATTTGTTGTGTTTCTTGGTCCTTATTGAGATAGTTTCGACCTGTGCCAAGGAGGCCTAGGGTGTCTCCTATTCCTTCTTGTAAAGTTTTCAGTGTGTCAGCTTTTACCTCGAGGTCTTTGATCCATTTGGAGTTAATTCTAGTGCAGGGTGACAAAGAAGGATCCAACTTTAGTTTTCTGCAGGTGCTTAACCAGTTCTGCCAGCACCACTTGTTGAAGAGGCTGTCTTTCTTCCATTCTATTTTTTTGACTCCCTTGTCAAAGATTAGGTGTCCATAGGTCTGTGGTTTAATATCTGGGTCCTCAGTTCTATTCCATTGGTGTTCAGGCCTGTTCTTGTGCCAGCACCAAGCTGTTTTGGTCACTATCACTCTCTAATAGAGACTAAAGTTTGGTATTGAAATTCCTCCTGTGCTGTTCTTTCTGCTAAGACGTGTTTTTGCTATACAGGGTCTTTTATTATTCCATATGAAATTTTGGATTGCCTCTTCTATTTCTTTAAAGAATGACATTGGAGTATTGATGGGTATTGCGTTGAATTTGTAGATAGCCCTTGGCAAGATTGACATTTTCATGATGTTGATTCTTCCAATCCAGGAGCGTGTGAGGTTTTTCCATTTCCTCAGTTCTGCTTTAATTTCCTTTTTCAGGGTTTTAAAGTTTTCATCAAAAAGGTCCTTTACATTGTTAGTTAAGATAATTCCTAGGTACTTTATTTTCTTTGGGGCTATTGCAAAAGGAGTTGCTTTCCTGATTGTTGCCTCGTTCCTCTCACTGTTGGCATAGAGGAAGGCAGTTGTTTTTTGAGGGTTAATTTTATTCCCTGCTGCCTTATCAATGTTTTGAATCAGCTCAAGGAGCTTAGAAGTGGAATCAATAGGTTTCTTTAAATACAGAATCATGTCATATGCAAAGAGGGAGAGTTTCACTTCCTCTTTCCCTATTTGGATCCACTTTATGCTTGCTTCTTGCCCTATGCTCTGGCTAGGAATTCTAATACTATGTTAAAGAGGAGTGGCGAGAGTGGGCATCCTTGTCTCATTCATGATTTTAGAGGGAATGGCTTTAGCTTTTCGCCATTAAGTATAATACTAACTGTGGGTTTGTCATACACAGCCTTTATTATACTGAGGAATGTTCCATGGATTCCTAGTTTCCCAGAGCTTTTAGCATAAAGGGGTGTCGGATCTTGTCAAATACCTTTTCTGCATCTATTGAGACAATCATGTGATTCTTGTCCTTGCTCCTGTTGATGAGTTGAATTATATTAATTGACTTGTGTATGTTGAACCAGCTTTGCCTCCCTGTGATGAATCCTGTTTGATCAGAGTGTATAAATTTTTTTGATGAGTTGCTGAAGACAGTTGGCCAGTATTTTGTTGAGAAGTTTTGCATCAATATTCATCAAAAAATGGGTCTATAGTTCTCTTTCTTTGATGAATCTCTGTCTGTTTTGGGGATGAGGGTTATACTGGCTTCATCAGACTCCCAAATATTAAACCAAGTATATTAAAGAATATTTAATGAGATAACAACTAGTAAGAAGTTATGTCAGGAATTTCACCTGATTTAACTTTACCTGATTTAACGTTTAGAATTGTCCTGAGTTTAGGAAGTATTTTTTCAATTAAGCACTGACAAATTAAATTTTAAATATGTAATTTTAGACCAAATTTATAGAACTATCCAGGAATAGTCTTAGCTTTGTTTGGCCACATTTGTGGTACTCCAATATGGTGCCACATTGCCTTTCTTATAGCACATCTGTATTATGCACAATAATTTTAGAAAATTTAAGCACATTTTAATTAAATAATACAACAACTCTGTTAGGTAGCTACATTAAACATTAACATTTACTTATATGGACACGAAAACTGAAACTCTAAGAACTTTAAAGACACCTTCTATAGTTACACAGTTAAATTATGTGAACATAGATAATGATTATTTCATTTAAATCTGTATGAGCTGAAATTAAAATAAACTGTTCACGTTGTCCATGTTTTTTAATGAATAGTTATAGATGGTCAAAATAAAACTAAGTGGAGTACACAGAATAGGAAATACTGAATATGTATCTTTGAATTGAATGAGCAATGCTTAGAGGCATATTGAAATACTTTATATCAGATTATTTTATCTGAATTAATTCATTCATACATATATTCCATGTGCTTTCTGAATACCTGTATTGACAAATAGAGAGATAGAGTATTGATGGAAACAAATCTTACACTTGGGAACTCAAAAGACTAAATTAACCACACATTAATTAGGAAATGGCCTGATAGACTGTAGTACATAACAGAAATGAATATGGATCTGTATAGATTTAAAACTTAATCATCTTCTAGTTATCTGACTTTTTAAACTCCTAAGTATTCAGTTACTTAATGTTCCCTTGGACATTTGGGTAAAACTATTATGCTTATTTATGTGGCTGTTCTAAATGTTTACCTGAATGCTAAAGACTAGCCTGTTAATATAGGTCAGGAATTTAGGAGAGCCTCGTCTCCAAGCCCTCCAGTAACTATTAATAACTAAGTATTAAATTAATGCCAGATGCTATGAAGATGGACTATGCTTTCTTTTAATATTAAAGTATATAGCCATGATTTATTCCATTAATATGAACTAGATTTGAATTGCTACTGTGAATTGTATTTACTAATTGGAACAAAGTATTTTTTAAAAGTGAATTTTCCAAAATAAGGTCAATTGAAGGTTGTCAGTCCTTCAAATTGTCCATTTTTCCTAAGACTTTCATTTAATTTGATATTATGTCAATATCTCCAGAAATGTGCTTCTTTTAATAAGAAGTTATATTTCCCATTCTTATTTCATAATTCTTGCTTCACAAATTGTTTCACAATTTGCCACTAGTATTTTCTTAGTAATTAAAAGGTGATCTTTAAGTATTGTTAGAAAAAGGAGATTTTTCTGGTGTTGGATAAGTAATATTGGTTTATGTGGAAAACTTACTTCTTTGATTTCAGAATTAAATTACAGATATTCAGGCAGTCTTTCACTTTATACAAAACAATATTTTTTAATTTATATTCAAATTATTTTAAATACCAAATCTACTAACAGTAGTATATTTTGCTTTGGAAAGGCACTACTGGAGCTTTAAGCCCTCATTTTACCAGTGACCAGCACTGAAGAAGAGTCTGCATAAATTACTTTTCCAAGGCCATACAGATAATGAATGAGGAGACATGAAGTAACACTGGGTCCTATAATTTGTCTTAGCACTGAGTTTGACTAACCTTGACAAGCAATGGCCACCTACTGCCGTTATATGAAATCCTGTGCATGACTACAAAATGCTCTGACACAGAAGAAAGGTCTGAGATTAAAGAGTGGGATATATTGAGGCCCTACGTACAACAGCATGACAGTGACAGCAGAGAGATCAGAGACACTGAAGCCCTGACCCAAAGGGAAAAAACTTGCATAAATACCAGAAGTGACACATCCAAGCCATAATGCAATGGGATAATCACAAGATAGTATCAAGGAAGTCTGGCCCTGACACACCACATTCAACTCAAATGCTTTTATTTATGTAAAATAGGTGGAAAATTATTCTGGGAAACTCTTCCATGGTTACACACAGGCACTCATAGCAGTTATGATTCAGATGAATATGGCTAGGGCAAACTGACTTCACACACTCCTGGTTTGTAGTTAACTGTTTACCATCATTCTATATTATTATTATTATTATTATTATTATTATTATTATTTTCCACAAATACCAGCTTCCTGAATAGTGAGGTTTACAATTTTAAGCAGTTGGTGCCTGGCCTGAATTATTTTTTAAATCTACACATTTGTAACTCGCAGTTAGAGGAAGATGTGTTGTGGTAGGAAGGAATTTCTGAACAAAATTTTCCATAGTTGAAAAAAATATTGACAGTGATATTACAATCCTTGAAAATAATCTTTGCTAAATTTGTCATTTATAAATTTTCTTTCAATATTATACACTGTACAAGTACACTCAACAACCTTATCTGTTTGCTTGTAAAGTTATGTCTAGAACACAGGCCAACAGCATCAATGTATTTGTAACTGAACAGAATAATAGCTCTTGTGTTGTTTGATCATATACCTCAAAAGCTGTAGAAGAGCTGACAAAAATATTATTATTTTATGCTGACATTTTGAGAAGATACACAAGCTCTCTATAGAGAGGAATCAAGTTGTGTTTTTATCACTGCATTTCAAATATTCAATTTATCATTCTCTCATGATCTCTTGAAGGAATGTGAGTGGATTCAATCATTTTTAGTCTTCAAGCTACTGAAGAGTTATTATCTTGAAATGGATCACTTTTCCTTTGCTAAATCAATTATAAGAGAACCAAAATAGAAAAGAGTCCTGTCAATATATAATCAGAACAAAGTATATAGAAGCTACACGTTTCATTTAAAGCACTGAACAGCAATTTGTCATTTATAGCATCAATCTATGAAGTCCCTTTTGACTCAGTGATATAGTCTACTTTTCTAAGGTTTAGAATATTACTCTTACAGATCCTATCAATGGGCTTTCTGGAATAAGAGGAGGTGAGATTAATGAGCTTATTATAATTCATTAGAAAGTGGTATGTGGATGGCTGCCTACTTTAATTAGTTTTATAACAGTAGGAAATTGTTTCATATGCCAGGCTCATCAGTGAGCACGCCTGGAAAACATTAGAGCAGTGATGAGAGTTGATGTGAGGTGCCTTTCATTAGGCAGAATGTCTAACAGCACTTATGATCAAGGAGGGTAATAAAAAGATGGACATGACAGCATCCAGAAGGAAGGAATTTACCAGACCAACTACTTCTGTGAAGAAAAGGGCAGAGTGTTTTCGAATACTGCTTGGACATGCAGGTAGATGACTCACAATTATACCTAAAGGATCAAATGTGTCAAGCTTATCCTATAAACCCCAATGTAAGTTTTTGATGATGCATAGCATTATCATAAAATGGTACTAAATCACTCAACAATGTAAGCTTCCACATACTACTGCTTTATATTATTATTCCAAAGAAATAGGTGACTATATAGGATACCGATCAGAAAGAGAAATCAGAAAAATCTTTAGGGAAGTAAATAGAAATATAAAAAACATTTCCAATTAGAGTTACAAAAAGAATTTATATTTATCTCATAGAAATGGAGTAGATACTTTTGGTAAATTATAAAAAGTTATTTCAGTGCTCTTCATGAATTTATTTTATACTGAGGTCAAAAATTAATCATGAAGTTTTTCATTAGCTTACAAAATTGCATTGCATGGCAATAATCCCAGTATTTAAGATGAAGGATTGTAGGGTTGCAAGCTTAAGGTCATCCTAGAAAACATGGTGAGATCTTATCGCAGAAAAACAAACCAAATTACAAATATTACCTTGCAAATATTAGGATTCCTTATCATTTTCTCTACTGCTCTTGCTAAAGGCAAAAACAACAAAAAAAGAGCACTGTAAAATCAAGCAATGCCTGTGATAAAAAAATTACAATAAGCACAGTGTCTAGTATTGGAAGTTATCTATTTTACATACATTTTTTACTTCAGTCTCTCTGGATTAGATTTCATCTAGTTGACAATACAAATAATTGATTATTGGTGAAACAGAATATAAAAACTTGAAAGATAAAGAACATTTTCTTTTTAGGTCTCCAAAAGAGTTTTCTCAGAAACAAAGACACCTAATAGATAAGACTGCTCTTAATAAAACAAGCCCTATTTTTTTCTTTAGGAGAAAATCAATTTAACAGACAAATCAGTAATTCTGCCAGGATGTTCTTGAGATTAGGGAATGATTTGAGGCTTCATTTTATCTGCTACACAAAATCTCAGATGTTTGAATACCATGATAACCCAAACCAATGCATAGAAACAATTTCATTGGGGGAATTGATTGTTAGACAGATAATCCATAGAAAGCTATAATTCCTTCTTAGTTTTTCCATTAACTGAAAATTTTGCATTTTTCCTAACAGTAACTCTATTCTTTACCTAACAAATCCTATGAGAAATTTTAACTACACGTATATAAAGGATAGTCATCAATAAATAAACATGCTGAGCTTGTTTTCTCCCATCACCTATCCAAAACTAGACATAATTTTTACCCTTTGACCTAAAGTCAGTCATACGTTTTTCTCTCATATTTTCAGGTCACCACTGGAAGCTTTACTAAATAACACAATTTTAAAACCAAAACTACTTGTAATAATTTCTGTCTTATGAAAAATTAACTTTAAATAACAATGCTAGGAAACCACCTGAAAGAAAGCGTTGCTAAACTAGTGTTTTATTTACATGTCATCTACTATTATAAGAAACAACTTTTGATTTTTATCTAATAAAACATGCATCATTTTGTTTTTTTTTTTGTTTGGGGGGATAATTACATTAGATTTACTCTGAGTGAAAAAGGTACTGTATAACACACACAGGGTGTAAAGTTTTATAATTTCTTATATTGTTCTGGAGAAAAGACAAAACAAAGATCAGACTTGAGACTTTATGGAACTAAGCTGTATGTTGATAGATTCAGTTTTTAAATCAAGTAGGATGACACTTCAAAAACATTAATTTGGGGCCAGGAACTTGGCCTAGTGGTTAAAGTGCTTGCCTAGCATGCACGAAGACCCGGGTTCGATTCCTTGGTACCACATATATAGAAAAAGCTGGAAGTGGTGCTGAGGCTCAAGTGGTAGAGTTCTAGCCTTGAGAAAGTCCAAGGACAGTGCTCAGGCCCTGAGCTCAAGCCCAGGACTGGCAAAAAACAAACAAAAAAAACCATTAATTTTAGTTGCAACAATGAGTAAGCCAGAACACCAGCAGTGCAGATGGACCACAAAAATCTGTATATGAGGAAAAAAGCAAAAATTGTGTGCTGGTGTTCATTCAGAAAGATAATTCCCCATGCCAACATCAGACTCAATGAAACTGCCATGAAACAGAAAACTTTCAAGTTAAGTAGTCCACATCATAGAGTTTGGCTCAGTACATTTTCGGAACCTCACTATAATCAAAGTATTTCTTCACTTTTTAGATGAAATATCAATCTTATTCTGCTTCTTTGATTTTTATTATCTAATATTCTATAACTATATTTATTAGAAGGGATTCTACATTAATCCATTGTAGTTGGGAAGAAAATAAGACATGGGACATACTTATAAAACACATAATAATAATCCAAATATAAAACCATAGTATTATATCTATCCATAAATCCGGTTATTAAGGAGAAATAAGCAGGAGGATCTTGATTCTGTATCAAAAGGATACACACATATACATACATACACACATACATATATACATACATACACACATGCATACATAATACAAAAGGGTTAATTAAACATGTAGTTTAAGTGGTAAAATGCTGTATCAGCAATTTCAAGGCCCTGGCTTCAAGCCCTAGGACTGAGACAAAAACAACAAACCTTAGGCTCTCCTAGCAGAGATTTGAAATAGAGCAAAACCTTGATACATAAGGCCATATAGTATGACGCTAAATGAAAGGACCTCCAAGATATAGAAACAAAAGCCATATATAATGAATGATTGTTGTCCTTAATGTACTATGTTATCCCTCATCTCTTTTGCTGTCCCTTGGTTATCTCATATTGTCCCACTTTGTTACCTGATATATCGGATATACTTGTATTTGGTTATTTAAAATTGGATGGGGAAGGGGGGAAAACAAAACAAGATGAGGGGTGGGGTTGGGGGGGAGGGAAATGGGGATCAAGACATGTGAAAGGGCATCAATATATGTGAATTAATGCATCTCCTATCTGGCAAATATCATGTAACCCTTATATTGATTACAATAAAAATATATGAAAAAAATAAAAAGGAAAAGGAAAACCTTTAAAAAAAGAATCCCAATAGGTGGGAAAAAATGTGTCAATGGCAACATTTAAAGAATACAAATAATTGAAGAATATTCTTACTCAGTAATATTACCCAGAGAAAGAACCATGATTATTAAATGACTCATAAGACAAATAACACTTTTACATATAACAATTAATGAAAATGCATTTCACTTCTTTAAACATTTAGGTGATACATTTAATAAGTTAAATAAATAGTATAAAGGACTGTGTTTAATAGACAAAAATAACATTAGAAATGAAAAATATTTCACATTTTGTTTCCAATGAAAGCAGAGTTCATCCCAAAGATAAAACCAATAGGAGGTTAATTACCTTAATTTGCATAAGTATTAAGTAATATTTTATACCTACATAAAATATTAGCAATTTAAATCCTAGCTCTATGAAAGGTTGAATAACCAATAATACATTAAAACATTATAGTTTTTCTTTAAATTTATGGAAGCAAAAGCAGCCCCCAGCAAAATGATGCTGTGAACTTGCAAAATAAATATATTTTGATTATATTGAACAATTATCTCCTGTCTCCAATTTCTTTTCCCTTTTGAAATAAATGGATAACATCAAAGCTGTTCTTCAACGTAAGAGATTTTACTCAGTATTGTAAAATGAACAGTTCAATTTAGATTTCTAGAAAAGTACTGAGCAGGAACATTTCTCTCACTCCTACCTACAGTTTTGAAGATAACAAAATGTCAGTTATGTGTAGTTGTAATTTAATGGGTATACATGTATGTTCCTTAAATGTCCACTCATGACATTATTTCAGAACACTCCACTGAGCAAATATTGTGATAACAAAATGACTATCTTATGTATTTTTTAATTTAAATAACACAGAAAGCATGTGAGAGAGAGCTGGGAAAGAGCTAAATTCCATTCAACTAGTGCAATCACACTAGACAGGCAATTCATCTTCAATTGAACTGAAATCTAAAGTAGCAATAAAGTCTGTCCTTCTCCTAATTTGAAGAATGTAGATCACATCTCACATCTCAGATGAGCTATATAACACAATAATGCAAAGGTACTTAGACCATTTATTCATGTTTGTACGGATGCATTAGCTTTGCTTCTAAAACACTGGAAATAAATATCAGCTCCTACCTAAATATGCAAATAAACAGAAAGAACCCAGAAAATAATTAAAACGTTCTACTAAATCATCAGCATATGTCTAAAATGGAATTTTATATCGGGCACAATTTTTACACAATGGCATGGTATTTTGTTTAAAATTTATGACACATTTTGTGTATGTAGCATATTCAAATAAAATGAATTATTTCCCATGTGACAATTTAGATATTTTTTTTCTTCCTATTTTTATTTTTCTTGTCTTGGACATGAACTCAGGGCCTGAGCACTGTCCTTGGGCTTTCTCTCAAGGTTAGAGCTACCACTTGAGCCACAGCATCACTTCTGGCTTTTTCTCTGTATGTGGTACTGAGGAATTGAACCTGGATTTTCATTCATACATGCTAGGCAAGCACTCTACAACTGGGACAAACTACTGGACCTTACCTTCTCTTTATTTATTTAACTCTCATACCTGGTGTTACTTAAAGGCTATATCTAGAAAAGCATGGAATGGCAAGAAAAGCACATAACAGGAGAACATGATTAAGTAAGTCAAAGTACCACATATTTATATATTTTCTTCTCATTTCAAAGGCAGTTTATGAAATCCTCTGACTTTATAAAACCCTAAACATCTTAAAGAGTCAACAATGCGGAATGTATTATAAAGTGATGAAAAGACATTTGAAAAATAGCTAGAACATGAGTAGAAATTTATAGGATTGTAAAAATGAGGTAAAATGCTAGCTACTCCAGAGGCTGCAATCTAAGGATTGTGGTTCAAAGCCAGCCCAGGCACTAAAGCCTGGGACAGCACCCAGGCCAGAGTTCAAGCCCCATGACTGGGGAAAAAAAACAACAAGGAAATTAAAATGACTAAAATGTCCTTAGTCATGAACATGAGAGACTTAATTCTTGGCCCATGAATTACAGGAGTCAATGAAAGGAACTGATCATTCAGAAAGCATTCTGCCAGGACTACAATTGTACCAATAGTTTTTCAATTTAATAAGTATATTATAGCATCTGCTAGTGATGATAACAAACAGAAATTCAGTCATTACTGGATTGTAACTTCAAGATTTTGCTAATGTTCTTATAGTTTACAAAGAATGCAGTCATTATCAAATTCCATCTAGTAATTGGTAATTCATCAGTTTAAACAGCATGTCTACCATGTTGATCTCATGACTTTTCTTATTGTTTATGTATTTTTCTTGTGCTGTTACTAGGACTTGAACTCAGGACCTAGAACTTTGGTTTGCCTTTTTCACTCCACGCTTGAATTATACCTCTACTTCCAACCTTTTGCTGGATAAATAATGATAAAGGCCCCTTGGATTTGTCTATATAGGCTGTCTGAACCATCATCCCCAAATCTCAGCTTCCTGAGTTGCTAGGAATATGAGTGGATGCCAACAGTAACTTTGTTATTTTATGTTATACTAGAAGTATGTTCTATGAATATGAAACTCTCCTGCATGGGACCTAGATTTCTTTGTGGAGGGTACACTAGAGAAAGTAAAGTGTAGCCAAGTAAAGTGTGAAGCTCTGAGTTCAAGTCCTAACAGTGGCACTCCCTCCCACACACATACAGAAAAGAAAGGAGTGAACAAGATATCCATTCCCTACTGCATGTTTTTGCCATCACCACAAGCAAAAAGAGAATGGGATCTGCAGCTCCCTTACGTTGGCATACTCTGAACAGAATCTCACAAAATGGCTCTGGTCAAAGAGCACTGGTTGACTTGAACAAAATCAAATGGTACCACTGAGCACATATTGAAGAAAAAAAATAAACATTCCTGAAGGAGGTAGGACTCTAGGGAAGAGGAAAGGAGACAAAAGAAGCTAATCAACTTTTCAAGTAGGAATGTAAAATTTTAGTAAGGAATCTCACAACAACAAAAAATGTCAGTAAAACAAAGTGGCAGTCTTCACAGTAAAAGTAAAATTACTTACTAAAACTAATAAAATTACATTTGAGAAATAAAATCCATTCCATGACTGCTAAGTTGTATTAGTGGAATTAGAGGTACCACTTTTTGGAAGGAAAGATTGCTTATTGATCAATGTATTTTGGATGTTTGTGTATTAATATTTGTGTATAGAATGCACTTCATTTTTTCCAAATATAAAGGCATAAGGTTTTTAGCTCCATAAATGATGTCTTAAATTAATAAGCAATTTCCTCATTACCATATCTAAGCTAAAAAGCTCGATCACATTTTCCATTACTTTGTGCAAATATAACGCTGTTCTTTTCCTCTTAATGGAAGCAAAAGGGGTGGATTTTGATTTAAGAAAGGAACAGAGACTATCCTGGAGTCAGTGATCAACTTTCCCACTTTTAGTGTTGCTTACTTCATAGTGAGGTCACATTTAGATTAAAAAGGGAAAAACAAATCTGTTTCATGCCACCCATATCTGCTTGTGTAGTCTAGTGTTTCCTTGTCATTGGCTCCCCCAAAACCAATTACCACTGGAGCCTTGTACTCAGCGACCATTACTTTTAAAGTCAGGAAAACATACTAAGAAACCACAGTCATAGTTCTTACATAAAACAACAAGATACTGTTTCCATTATAAAACAAAAACAAATGTTATCCTGAAATTAATCTGAGAATCAAAAAGCTTTTAATAATCTTTTCCTATCAGTGACATAAGAATCTAGAAGGAGGCTGGAAGAATGGGATAATGGTTAGAGTGGTTGCCTACCATACAAGAAGTCCTGGGCTTGATTCCTTGGTACCACATATACAGAAAAAGCCTGAAATGGTGTTGTGGCTCAAGTGGCAGAGTTCTAGCCACTGAGCAAAAATATAGGACAGTGTTCAGGTCTGAGGTTAAGCCTTATGTCTGGCAAAAAGAAAAGTACATAGAAGTACCCTCTTGTCTTTTAACCTCATGTTCTGTTACACTTTCAAGACCTACTTGAAGAAATTTAGGAAGTACTTTCAGTCAGTAAGTGTTTAAAGAAAACTTAAAATAGGCATGGTATTTTGCTAGATCTTTTTACAAACTACAAAGAATATATATACATATACATATATACATATATATTAGGGAAACAATATTCATGTCTTTTCAAGACTTAAAAGAAAACAATAAGGACACACTTGTATGCTGGAGTGTCACAAGTATTTGAAAATTAAAATAGAAAGTTATTTGATACCTAGTATAAAGTCATCATTAATAAATGGATATATCATGCAATATTTCAAAATACAAACTTTAGAGATCTTAGAAATCATGACATTGGTATAAGTTTTTTAGTAACTATCTTCAACTATAAAGGTTCATTTATTGTGAAATATCCCTAAAATGATTAGAAAGTTGTTTAAATTTTTTGACTAAAAATTGAATACGCAATCTATGCTTATGAAAAGTACTACAGAGTTATGACAAACTTCTGAGATGACATTTGACATGAGGGAAGAAATTATTCCATTTGATCTTAATATAAATAATTATAAAAAGATTATCTCCTCTTTCAATAACATACATACATGCATATGAACACATTTAGGTAAAGGAGATCTTTTTATACCTCTCAGCATATATGTAAAAATATAATGTGAAAATTTTTTTACTCTACAAGTGTTTTTTTACTAAAGTGTTCTATGGAATCTATTGCTGCAGAAGCTATAAAGGTGATGATAGATAGAAACATATCCACTGTAAAGCCTCCATTCTAAGAATAATAATATGCTTTATCACAGAGGTCTGTGCTAAGAAAATACATGCCAGGAGTGGGGGCTGGGATAAATAAAGCAAGTGAAGGAGATAGATATGATAGCTATTCTATTGGGATAGTTTGGAAATTCCCATCAATTAGTTGAGATGGCTATAGATTTATGCCATCTGAGTAGAAACAGTCAAAGAGCCTACATGATGGTAAGACTAGTTGCTGATGGCAGAACAAGCTGATAAACCAAAATCTGCCAGATAGTGAAATAGAGGCAACGTCTACAAAAAGAACCAGGAATTAAAAAAGAGGGGATATGAGAACATTCACAAAATCTTTAGCATCAAAACCTTATAGTAAACAGAATGGAGACAAAACAAACAGAAAACTATCTTCAAGGACTCCAGGTCTCACAAGATCAATGTGTCAGCTGGGCTGTCATGGCTTGGCAACACCTCTCTCTCTCTCTCTCTCTCTCTCTCTCTCTCTCTCTCTCTCTCTCTCTCTCTCTCTCTCTCTCGCCAATATTTTATTTTTAAAATTATATTTCTTTACAATTTTTTACTTACATTCATCTCATAACTATATTCTCTTCATAGACTCATACCTGGATACTGTTCAGCTGCCCTAAATTTCCGGAAACTCATTTAGTGCATGTCTGGAAATGATAGGGATTAAGTAAAGTATGTCATTTTCTAACTTGGATTCACCAAAAGACAACAGAAGGAAAGAACAGCAGATTCAAGGAATATAAATATAAATGTCAGCCCTGCCAGATCTTGGAAAGATATTCCAGAAAAACCAGAGGTGCCACAGGGAAAGTCTTCATGTACCAAAAGAAGAAGTTTCTCTTGAAGCTAGACAGATAAATGTGACTTCAAATTATTTTTTTAAAGATCACTGTGGATTCAATGTGGAAAGTGGATACCAGAGGACACAGTATAGAAATCAACCCCTGTAAGAAACCAGTCTAGTAATGGAAGGAAGAGATGATGAGATGGTATGAGAATGGGAAGGCAAACTTGAAATACATGCCTATGTTTTCAAGTCAGGGTTCGCAAAACTGCTTGGGATCTAGGGGAAAATTATGGATAAATTTGTTCTTTTTTTTCTTATTTTTCTATCCATCTTCTCCCTTTACTGCTTAAAGGAAAATTATAAATTCTCTTTTATCAGAGGCAGCACTAGACTTTTAACAGTTTAAAGAAGCAACAGGGAAATCTTATTCCATTAGTTTCCTCTCCTTTATGTATCTTCCCACAGTTTCCTATCTGTGAAAGCTTAAAACTGTCTCCCTGCCTGTGACCTGCCCCTTCTCTACAGATTTATTGTTCTCTGTTGAAGAATAAGCCAGCTCCTAAACTATTGCATGTTCGGATTCTCCCAGTATGTGGTGTGCTGCATGTTGCTAATAAACAGCCTCTCTCCTGTTATTCTGTCTTTTGTTACAGGTGTCCAGCCTAATTTTGAACCTACTTAAGGCCAAAGAAAACTATACTTAGTCACCCATTTCTTGAAGTGGCCAGTTGGTGGATTTGGGCCAATGAGGTAGGTGTAATGAGATGAGAATCAAAAGCCTGGTAGAGGCATTTGTGTATGAGCCTTAAACTCAGAGAAATCTGGGAAGGACATATGCAAATGTTCATCCAAGGTATGAAATCACTAAAGAAGTGATTATGCTGTAGAAGAGGCTGTAGAGAGGAGGGCTGAAATGAAGAGAGCCATATTACATATTATTCTTTACATATTATTCTTCCAAGAGGAAAACATTCCTCATATTTGGAAAATGACTCATGAGAAATGAGAGCTTCAAAATCTTAACAGAGTTCAAAACTGTTACTTCTACTCAATGAAACATCAGATATCCACATGTGGCATTTACTTAGCCACAACCATGGTGCACTGTGAATTTAGAATATATCATATCTTAAATTCAAAGTAAATGTGCAATGGAATATCCCACAGAAACAAGTTAACGGCATTGGAAAAAGAAGCAAAATTGTTTCAGAAGTGTCAGAGCAGTAGTTAAAGGCAAGAGTTCTGAAATCAGCCTTGCTCTGCCTTATAGGAGGAATGTATTAAGTATATTAAAGTCTCTGATGTCAGTGTTTTATGGAAAATTTGACTTACTATGTCTAGTCTAAGATGTGGGGTTGCTGTGAAGTTTCCCAAGAACATAGGTAAACTACACTAAATGTGTATAGCCCATGAGTTCTGTAAATTCAAGCTTGTACTCTAACCAGAATAAATGAATGAATGAATGAATGAATGAATGAATGAATATGTGGGTATACACACACATACACAACCTCACACACACAGAGGAATATTATTATTCCACCATAAGGAAAAATGAAACTATGCCATTTGCAGAGAAATGGATGGAACTAGAGACCATCAAATTAAATTCTACATGAATAAAAGTCACAGGTTTTCTCTCATAAGTAGATGCTACACCTAAAAAATAAGCATACATGTAAACATATATGAGATTATTGATAAATGTGTTTGCATGTGTATCTAAGTTTATGTCTTTTTATAAAATACAGTGTAAACATATGTGAAATATCATGTACTTTAACAAAAAAGGAATTTCTGTGTATGTGTGTGTGTAAATGAAATAAGAAATAAATCTTGCTACTGTTGGTTTGGGAATGGGGAGAATAAGAGAATATATAATGAAAGAGTGACATATCTGACATATCCACACACATATATTCTTGAACATATGTATATCTATATATACATTGTATACATAAACGGAGATGTTAAAATGAACCTTCCTAAACTGATGTAACTAACTGATGTTAATAAAAATGCAAGATGAAAAACACTCCTGATGCTTCCATCAGAAAGAATGGCATCGCCTCATTCATAAGGAAATGAAAGACCCAAAGAAACATCGGCTCCATGGTTTACCTCATTTATAATAATTAGTATGAATCTAGGACTCTCCTATCAGAGGATCACAATATCTTTGTGTGTGTGTGTGTGTGTGTGTGTGTGTGTGTGTGTGTGTGTGTGTGGATCATGGGCTCAAACTAGGCCTGGGCACTGTCCCTGAGCTCTTCCGCTCAAGGCTACCACCCTACCCTTGAGCCAAGTTCCCCCTCCCTTTTTCTAGAAGTTAACTGGAGATAATAGTCTCAGGTCATTTTGTGCCCAGGATGGCTTTGAACCTTGCTCCTCAATCTCAGCCTCGTGAGTAGCTAGGATTATAGGTGTGAGCCACCTCTCCCGGCAGGGATCGCAATATCTTAAAAGCTATGTATATATGGTCATACAAGATGAGGCTAAGTGAAATGAATTCCATGATATGGAAACAAGAGGTTTATCTTTGTGATTGTTGTTCTTAATGTACTATGTGATGTTATTTATTTTCATTTTTCCCCTTATGGATTATCTCCTGTTGTTACTGTATCTGACTTTGGTACCTGGTATATTGTACATATGTTTACTGCTTTATTTGAAATAGGGAATGGAAGAGGATAAACAAGATGATTGGGAGTTGTGAGGGGAGGAAACTGGAGGGGAACATGAGAAAGGGTATCAAGGTTGGAGAAATAATGTACCCACTACCTGACAAATGTAACTGTAATCCCTCTGTATATCACCCCAACAATAAAATACTATTTTTAAAAAAGAAACACCAATGGAAAAACACATTACTCAAAATGAATGAGTTACATCATAATGCCAACCACAATCAAATAATTGTCCTATAAATTGGCAACACAATCAGACAAATTCAAATACTTTTACAATAACAAATTCTATGAATTTCTACTAGCAACTATAGACAGTATTCCCTCATTCTTTAAATTACTTTTTCTTTGGACTTTTTTTTATACTTTTTTTATTCCCTCAAGAAGCACTAGAGTAGAATGTAAACACCATATGTTGCAGACTGTTAGGACAAAACTATAATTATTGAAGTCAACAGGTAATTTAAATCTGAATAAGTGTAAAGCTATTTTAGAGGCAGCTGCTACCAGTTAAACTGCACTTACCATATAAAAACATACTAAATTATGTAGCTAATAACCTAATTATACAACATGAATATATTGAGAAACTAAATATTGAGAATATTAATAAATTTCATTCTGCATTTTTGACTAAAGCTTTAAACTAACTGTGAAATAATAATACTAAAATATCCTGCTTATCAGATTTCTTTATAATACGCATATTTCTTAGAGAAAACTATAGCAACACGTGAATCTGTTCACATATCTGATTTTATGTGCCAAGTTTTTCAGAACTCTTCCTTCAATGAACTTGTCATTCAGTCTTTGTATACATTAAATGAAGTGGCATTAAACCAAGTCAGTTCCACCATATTTCCTACAAGATAGGCAACACTATTAATAAATCCCAATAATTCCTCAAAAGACATCAGACATATTTTTAAATCCATTGTTTAACCTACTCTTTTCTTACACACTTGACATGTGACAAGAAAAAAATAATATTCAGAATGCTAATTTCCATTCTGCAATGCCGAAAATGTGCTTACACCTTATTAATCTTCATATAAAATTAAATTTGGCATTTATTATGCTTTTCAGCCATGTACACATTATTCAGCTTTGCCTTAACATGGACTTGGTCTTCAAAATCTAAAACGAAAACATTTGAAAATAAAAATGATCTCTAAGGCTGGGCATGGTAGCTCATGCCAGTACTGCTAATTATCTGTAGGAAGGGAGAAGGCTTGAAACAAAAATAACTTAGAAAGATTCTACCTCACAAAGTAAACTGGTCCATGTGGTCTTCAATTGTAATCCTAGCTAGAAAGGGTCAGGCAGATATAGAAAAATCTCGGTTTAAGGCATGCTCCAGAAAAAAGCACACATGACCCAAGCTGAAAAATAAACTTAAACAAAAAGGACAGTCTAGAGGTATGGTTGCTGTTGTAGATTGCTAATCAAGCAAGTATGAGGCCCTTAGTTCAATCCCCAGCTATGCTCAAAGCATTGTTTTTCTCTAGTTCTGTATTAATAATGCTCAAAATGCTCAAAATATTTTTCTCTCTTTCTGTATCCAAAAGTAGAAAGTAGAAAATATACACTTCCAAGTAAGTTTATTATAAAAGCATTTTAGGAGTTGGAAACATTTAAAAAAGCAAAAAGAAAGACAAAACCAAGGAAATATCTTCTCCATGCCAGAGCCTAGCTGCCCACTACCACACAATCCTAATTTTACTTTGTGAAGATGGACAGGAGGTACATGGGGAAGTAAAACAAGGAATGGTGCTACAATGACAGGACTACGGGAAAGAAGCCCACACATCCAGGAGACTTCTTTTATTTCCAAGTCTAGATGTTCATTCTCCTCAGAAGGAAAATCACATGATTCAGGGCGAAAGAAACATCAGACAAAAAAATTACAAATGTCCTACTGAAAACAACATGTATCAACTTTCACATATTGAACACTCCCAGTACCAACCAGTGCCACATTCTCCTTTTCTGGCTCACAACATGGCTTCTCATTTTATCCCTATATATACAAACATGGTTTTCCATGCATGTAATCTTTCCAAAAATTCTGTAACTATAAGCTACAAAAAAATCATCTTTGCTTAAATTATCTGAGGCAGTTTATATTCCAGGTAACTTATGTTCCAATATTGAAAAAATAGCTCAAAATTATTTGGCATGTTAATAAAGGAAAGACATAATTTTCAATAGAATCATGATTACAATAGATGTGCTGCCAGAGGGCTGCTTTGTCATAATTTTTCCCTTGTCTAATCTTCTTACCTGTTCTCTTGACTCACCTCGCTCACACAAAACAAATGATCAAATTATAACTGAAATCAATGTACTAAAGACTCTTTGCTGTACAGAACTTAATATTCCAGTCTTTAGAGCCTTCAACAGATGAGACAGAAATCTAGCTCTTCCATTCACCAGCATTTTCCTTCCATCAGTTTGATTGCATATTCAATGTTTGTTTCCTTATTTGTAAAAAGAGGTGATTATCTTCTGTATTGAAATTAATATTTTCAATAAGCACACAGATTTCCAAATTTCCCATTTGGTGAATTGAGTATATTTCAAAAATTTCCAAAGCTAGGCAATGGGGAAAAATTAATGTGCATAGTGAAAAGACACTTGTGATATAGGCTAAACGTATTATCTTAAAATTATGCTGCATGTACTTCTTAAGATTAAAGGCATAGTTAGGTCTTTCTTGGAGGGACAAAAGGAATTTGGCAGTAGTATTTTTCAGTGGAAGTTTTTACAAAGCTGCGCAGGATTGTCAAAGTATAATTATGTGTAGAAAATTTAAGGTCACTTTCTTCCTTAATTGTTTTTGCAAAAATGGAGCCTTTGGCAGAAGGAATGAGTAGAAAATGGAGAAGGGCCACTTGCTACAGCATGCTAAAAATGAGACCACTTGTAATTTGTAATATTCTGCCTCCTCTACCTTCTGGCAGTCAAGGTGAGAGTGGTCTATCTTTTCCTCAGAATTACCTCTTAAATGACTTTTTCATTTCTTTTCTATTTTACTGCTTGTTTGATTCTCGCCAGTACTTTGGATATCTGAATCTACAGTCTGAATAAAATAAGCCATCTCCAAGTCTCTTACGTAAGGTGTCCCAAAGAGTAGGTTCTCCTTATTTGCTGCTACATTTTTTTAAAGTGTGACATTCTAGAATGTCACAGAAACAGTAACAATTGGCAAGAGGAAGTCTAGTAGCACTGACTGAGGCTCCGGAGATCAATTGGGAATTAAATTAGAGAAGGACAGAAAAACTAGGAAAGAATAAATGCATAAAAATCAAGACATAATATTGCTCAGCATTATTCTATATAAAAACCCCTAAAACGTCAATTGGGCATATAAAATCTGAATCCCTTTTCTTAAAAATCAGTACTATTTTACTTAAATGAATGATCCGGAATATTCTGTGAATATTTGGGATAAATGAAGTCATGTTGTTCCCACTCATTTAAAATCAGCAATGAAGGGAAGCAAAACACACTGAGGCAGGCCAAGCCATCATGCCTTCCCCCAATTGCTCAAGCAATGCCACCCAAACAGAACCAAGCAGTGGGAAGAATCCCTTCCTTTCACTAATGGAATCACTCTCCCAAAGAAAGTATAAAGGGAAGTTCCTCAACCAGCTATCACCGCTTATCTTTCAGATGATCCACTGTGCTTGACCAGGATTAGGCTGGGCAGTGATTGGATTGGGCATTGGATTCACTTCGTATCTTAGGAAACCCTGGTGGTTAGTCTTAAGTGGAATGAGTGGTGCCTAGAACATGAGTAAAAGTGTATCTGTAGATTTGTCCATGGATGATTATTTCCTAAGATACATAAATAATGAGATATAATTGATGATTTCATTCATATGGATTCTAAATGGCAATAGTTTAAAAGGAGTGGATGGAACTGCGAGAAGCAGGCTGCTGATGGAGGAATATACTGGAAGGCAAGTTGACTCTAGGACACCTCCCCTTTTTTTGTCCTTTGCGGGGCTTGAACTCTGGACCTGGGCACTGTCCCTGAGCTCTTAAGCTCAAGGCTACCACCCTATCCCCAGATCCCCAGCCTCACTTCCTATTTACTAGTGGTTGACTGAAGATAAGTGTCTTCCTGACTTTAGTGCCTGGACTGGCTTTGAACCTTGATCCTCAGATCTCAGCCTCCTGAGTAGCTAAGATTACGGGCATGAGCCACTGCGTCCAGCAGACCCTGACCCCTTCTTGTCCATTTTTCCTTTCTTTTTCCTGTCCATCATGAAGTAAAGAGCACTGCACAATCAAATCCCTCTTTTCTTCACGATGTTCTAACTCCAGGAAGCATGGAGCAATCTGACCCAAGTCACCGAAATCATGAACCAAAATGAACCATGTCCCATTTAATCACTCTCTCTTGGGTCTTTGTTATTACTATGAGAGATAACCCTGCCTTACAGAATATAAGGAATTATTTTTGTATGAAAGGCCATGTCACTGGGAAGAGAGAAAAAACATGTGTTGTAATTATCATGGTAGTCAAGTATCATACTTGACAAAGAATCATACTTTTAGACAAAGTCTTAGACATAGAGGAATCATATCAGATGCTTTTCCTGAGAGAGTTGTAATGAACTGTCATGAACTCTATGCTGTAAGTAGTTTTCAACTGATTTTTGTGATAATAATGCTGGGTTCTGCTAAGGTACTCCTTAAAATATTCAGTGCATATTTCTCATAAAAGGAAAAAAAGAGTATTTTATCACTTATTCATATGAGAATTTGTAAATTACAGATCAAATAAGCAAATGTGGGACTTTCACTTCATAATTTGAAAATGAGTTTTAGATACTTTTAAAATTAGTGGGATGATTTTTCTGTGATATTTGAAAAGTTGGCTAATATTCTTTTTACATAATAATTAAGTTAAAAGGGAATGTAAGTGTGTTAGCCTTTGACAGTCAATGTTACATATTATATGTACTTGGAGGTTTTAATAGCTTATAAAATTGCCTACATTAATTCAAAAACAATATTGATTTCTTAGATCAAAGATTATAACAAGAATAATTATATTTATAGTAGCTTTATGTCAGCAGATTCTAGAATGTATCTAACTTCTTTTTAATCTTTGCTAAAATTAAATGCATTCATTTTTGAGGATTGTAGACCTAATCAATATATTAAAAGTAAAAATTACCCTTTCTTGAAACTTTAAGATTTGATTAAAGTCTTGCTGATGATATGACTCTTCTATAAATCTTGTCCTTATAGGACAGAAATAGCAATAACATTAAAATATGAAGCACAGAATTATGATCTGCATTTCCCAAATTATTTTCTTCTCCAAATATAATATAATCAGAATACTGCTCAATATTTTCTAACATTTGGTAGAGAAATGCAATTTTAAAGTGCCAATTATTTTGTCTATCATTAAGCAAAGAAGATATCCATAAGTAAAATTTAATGACCTTCAATGGAAGTGCTAGCCTTCTATAACTTGAACATTAGCAGCATAGAAATACTGAGTAGGGCCAAGCATGGTGGCTCATGTCTGTAATTCTAGCTACTCAGGAGGCTGAGATCTGAGGATCATGGTTCAAAGCCAACCTGGGCACTAAAGTCCATGAGACTCTTAGCTCCAATTAACCACTAGAAAACCAGAAATGGTGCTGTGGCTCAAGGGGTAAGGCAACAGCCTTGAGCTGAAGAGCTCAGGTACCAGTGCCCAGGCCCAGAGTCCAAGTGCATGATGCTCCAATAATAAAAAAAATTAAAAGATAAAAAATAAAATAGAAATACTCAGAAGGATGTCCATGCCAGTTATGCAGTGGGAACAACCACGCCACTTTCCAATCACATCTGATCCACATAAGGAAAAGTCAAAAATAGGGCAGCAATGTTATAACAAAATGCAAACACCATGAAAGTCATCCTGAGTTGTGTATTACTGTCTTCAAATCACATTATTTTTTTGGTCATGATTATTAACATATTTTGTTGGAACATCCCAATGTTGTCAGTTTTGTTCACATTACATATTTACATAAATGACTTTTATTTCCAATAAATCTAATGGTACCCAAACATCCAAACATAAAATAGTTGAATTGCACATTTTGGTTTAAACAAAATCATTCCATCTTAGAAAAGACTTTGGTTTAAAGTAAATAATACAGTGTTTAGCGGGCCTCTTCAGTTGTAAAATCTAACTTTCAAATTAGAGAATTTTAATGATAAATCACTTAAATATTATCTTTACTAAAATGTTTTTTAAAATATGTGTTTGGAGATTGAACACAATAAAAAGGTCACAAATTGGGCAGGGATGGCTCATGCCTGTAATCCTAGTTACTCAGGAGGCTGAGATCTGAGGACTGGGAATTGAAGCCAGCCTATACAGAAAAGTCCCTGTGAAATTCTTATCTCTCATTAACCACTCAAAAAAGAGATGTGGTGCTATGCCTCAAAATTGGTAGAATGCTAGCCTTTTGCACAAAGAAACTCAAGAACAGCACCTAGGCTTGGCATTGGAACCCTAGTCCCAGCAAAGAAAAAGGAAAAGGAAAAGGAAAAAAAAAAACATCATATTGCTGATGACTTTTACAAGCTAATAGTAATATTATTATTGGTTAAGTAGCATTGCTAATAAAATTGTGACTACTGATGAATGCAAGCTGGGTGATGCATTCTATGTGTGAGTCAGACTATTATAATAAAATGACAGTGTCATATATATAAAAAAAACAATTGTTCCACAAATCAGTCTAAACCTTCAGGAAGTAATAGAGTAACATAAAACAAAAAATAATGTTATAGGCTAACACCAGTTTATCTTAGCCATCTATGCTTAAATTAGCTAGTTTGAACTATTTGTTTACTTAATAACCTTAGAAAGCAATTCCTTGCTATGCATTAATATTTTTACCTTGAAAGGCACTGGCTCTTCAGTAAGAGGACTGACCGGAAGTGACGTCATGCTGCTTGCTGGGCTCAGCTCTGCACTCTGCAAAGAAACAAAACCACATGAAGAACAGGCTGGCACCAATATGCTTTATTCCTAACTCAGACCCCAGGATTTCATATGAAAAATAAAAGGAGCTGAATGGGCAATGCAAAATTCATATTGGAATAAGATATTGACTCATTCTAAAGATTGAAAGGTGTACTTAGCTGGGAAAGTAAATTATTAGTTTCCATGTACATTGTAAATACAGTTTATTATATATAATGGCCACCTTTTGTGTTATGTTGAACTGCTTTTCTCAATGGGAGATGCCCCATGAGCATTTAAACAGGTGACACACCATAATATATCATGGATATTTACCTATAACATTGGCAGTCTGCAGTTTATTGGAGTATCTTGCCCTGGCTAGCCCTATGTTCAAGAGACAAAGGTAACAGATAGTTGTGAACATTTAAAATTCTGCATCATTTCTTTGCAGATGAAAGTTTATTGAACTCAAAATGAATTCAGAGAAAATGAATTCAAAGTCAATCTGCCTAACAACCCTTTATAATGAGGTGATGTCTTCCATAGTTGGCAAAAACTTAGAAACTACCTTTGCCTCATGTAACATTGATTATTTGAATGTCATTCTAAGCTAACTGTTCTTCTGGCTTTCACTTTCAAATCCATCTTGCACTGCGACACTTTAATTCTAGGGCTCTTAGGAAATCCAGATATAAATGTTTGTAAAAAACAAATCAATCTTATATGACACCAAATTGAAAAATGGTACTTCATTATCAAGTGGAGAAAAACATATCCAAAAAATCAAATAAAGCTATCTTCATGTTTTATTTAATTCTTTTATTTCATTTGTTCTTATGGTGATCTATAATTTAGATGTCATTCTAATATATTTATCCTCTTAAATAAAATTATAGTAAGCCCTTTGGATATAAGTCTTACTCATACTTCAAATTTAAGCCATTTTCCCTTTCATTCAAAGAACAACAGTGATGCGAATTGTTATCAAAAGACAAACAAATTTATTTTTATGCGCATTATTTATATTTTTAAACTGGCAATATACGTATTCATAAATTTATTTTTTAAGATTCTTCTTAGTGTATATTAAGCATACACCAAAAAGTGATTTCATTGTTACATTTTTTTCATTGTTACATTTCTATGTGGTCACACTGCAACCCAATCTCTCCCCTCTGTCATTCTCACTGACCCCTTTCCTTGCCAAAGAAAACACCTAACAGATTTTTTACACATGCCTTTATCACCAGTATAAGTTGCACAAAGGTGAGCTTTACTGTGAAATTTCCATATATGTACTAATTTATCCAATCAAACTCTCCATCTCACTCCCTCTTGGTTTCTCTTAACTTCCTTCACTAGTGTGTCTTCATTTCCCCAAACCAAAGTGACTTGCTGTTTTATGTTTATCTATGTAAATAAACTATATGTGCTTTCTTCATCCCGTTCACCTTCTGTGTGCCCTCTCGCACTTCTGCTGGAATCCACTTCCCTCATAGATCATGTTTTACTTCCACCTCTTTCATTTCCTTTTAAAGTATGTGTTCATTTTACTGAAAGGTTTCAACCTGGTATTTCAGACATGTGTATATTGTAGTCAAAAATAAATCGCATGCTAGAAAGGTAAAACGGCAGATATGAAGTATAAAATAGGCATCAAGAACTAAAAAAAAAAAAAAAAAAAAGTCCGAGCTTTGGTTTGGGGAGAACAGGACAAGTAGGAACTGAGATCAGATTGTTCATTTTCTTGAAGTAGGCTAAGTAAAAAGAAATCCTCCTCACCTGAATCAGAGTCCCTCCAAACTCAATTTCCCATGCTCCTATTTCACTCCCTGTTAATGCGTAAACAACAAGGCATGGGGTAAACACTATGCACCCTTGGAATGAGTGAATGAAGTCTGTTTCCCCTTGGATCTCTTAATTTCTCACAAAGGAAGCTGTGTATTTAGCATAAGCACCCAGCGGTTGAGAACTCAATGTTTGTTGAATCCTTTCTCCTCAATATTTCCTTTCTTACTCAGTCCTGGAAACAATAGTCAGCTTGAAGACAAATTGCCAGGACAATTGTGATTTGCCATTAAAATTCTAAACCTAGGGAAGTCTAGTGTGTTTGCAATACTTGTAATGAACACATAAAATTTCATGCCTCAGAAAAAGAAAATACCAAGAGAAATAGCTCATTGGTATTAGAGAGATCAAAACCAATCCTATGTATCTTATCAGTAGTAGCACTCTTCATTTTTATACCAAAATACATTATAAAATGAATGTGGAGCTGGGAGTTTGGCCTAGTGGTATAGTGTTTGCCTAGTATACATGAAGACCTGCATGGGTTCGATTACTCAGTAGTGCATACATAGAAAACAAAAAAAGCTGGAAGTGGTGCTGAGGCTCAAGTGGTAGAGTTCTAGCTTTGAGAAAGTCCCAGGATAGTGCCAGTGCTCAGACCCTGAGCTCAAGCCTAGGACTGGCAAAAAAAAATGTGCATATTTGCTGTGAGATTCTGGAATTTAAATTAGGGTGAATGCATTTAAGTCATCATTTAATTATTGTGTGGATGTAAGTTAAGTGAAACTATTCACTCTGTCCACTTTGGGCAGCTATTTTCTGTCCTGTAAGACAAAAATAGAGTCTACTCTAATTGGTAGTTGAGGGACTTAATGAGACAAGACTAGCAAAAAAACAAACAAAACAAAACAAAAATCAGAACTGGCACATAAAATATGCTGAGTGCTGGGATTTTAGTGATTAGCATGCTGAGATAAAACTTTTTCCATATTTGTCTGTGAAAACTATAAATGAACTTGAAGGTAGGTATTGTGCTTTTTAGATTTACAACACAGAATCAGCAGCCATAATTCAATGACTATTCTACAATTCAATTTAGAGAATCTGGAGATGAACAAAACCAATTGTGTATTTTGGAAAGCTTTTATTTTGGCATATTCAACTCAATGAGACTTAAGTAATCTTCTCTTCATAACTTCACAAAACCTAGTGATTGCTCATTAATTTTAATTAAGGAAAAATATTGTCATATTAGAATATCTATCTTGTCTAATAAATTCATGATAAATAAGAGGCTTTAAAAATGATTGTCAAATGTGGAATAGCTTATCTGAAGCTAATCAGTTAATGTGAATGTAACTAAATTTATCCCCAAAATACAGGTGCATTTATTTCCAGAAATTATGCACCTTAACTAGAACCATAATTTATTTTCCATTAAAATGAAATGAACATATAAAATCAGCAAGATGCTTCTCCAACTTTAATATTCACTTCCTATAAGTTAAGATTGCATTCCTTATAGTTAACATATATTTGGGAGAAGAAACCAGTAGAGATTTGTAATATTAAGCAATGTACTAATGGGTTTTAATAGTTGAATATATTTTAAGGTAAAAAAACAGAATTATCATTTATAAACTATGATTGAAAATTTATGATTTAATAAATTGAAATAATGAGGAACTGATTTTTTATATAAACCACTTCATCCTTTTTCATGCCTATTTCTAAAACATCAACATTACAATGACTATGCATATATAATAGCACTTGTATTAATTATGATGGAAATCTGATGCTATAATATTGAGAAAATTCTTTTGAAATGTAAGTATTATGGTTAGAATACTACATATACATATTTGCTTTAATATCAGGAAATGGAAGAAATTAAAGAGACAAATAAATGTCCCTGGGCATTCATTTGCTACCTAGCATTATCTAAAGGAGCCAGTGAAATTCATATGATCCCAGGCAAATCACAACTGCTTTACCCTACCACAGTCAACTAAGTAGACAAGAGTAAGAGCGTTGCGTTCTTTTTTGGGGGTGGGTGGTCATGGGGCTTGAACTCAGTCTGGGCGCTGTCCCTGAGCTCTTCAGCTCAAGGCTACCACCCTACCTTTGAGGCAACTCCCACTTCCCATTTTCTAGAGGTTAACTGGAAATAAGAGTCTCAGCAAAATAAGAGAGGAGTTTAAAGATCTACAGCAAGTAGGATGCCTATACACTCAACAGGCTGAGATCTGAGGATTTTGATTCAACCCCAGCCTGGCAGGAAAGCCCTTAATATTCTTATCTCCAATTAACTATCCAAAGAACCAGAAGTAAAACTCAGGGATTGTCATTGGGCTCTGAATTCAAGTCCCATAACTGACTCAAAAAAAGTCTCTGAGACTTCCATGTGATGTCTTACAAGTTGAAAATGTAAAATGAAAATGAGATGTTATTACCTAATTTCCAGAAGCCAGTGATTGGGTTTATACATTAATTCTCTGATATACTACATTGTATTATATGCATTCAAGAAATTCTTTAATTTCTCTCCACATAACCCATAACTTATTCTACAGCTTTTAATAATTGATGAATCTGAAAATTTCAGATAATATGAGATTTGTACTCAAAGCACTGCATCTTTGAGTAAAATAATTTTGTCAGTTAAGTGCTCATCCTCTAGTTTGCCAAACTTCATGAAATTAAGAAAATGTTGCTTAGAGCGCCTGAAGAAAACTAAAGTTGGATCCTTCTTTGTCACCCTGCACTAGAATTAACTCCAAAAGGATCAAAGATCTGGAGGTAAACCCGACACACTGAAAACTTTACAAGAAGGAACAGGAGATAAAAACTAGACTTCCTTGGCACAGGTCGAAACTTTCTTAATAAGGACCAAGAATCAAAACAAATCAGAGAAAGGCTGGATAAGTGGGACTGCATTAAACTGCAGAGCTTTTGTATGGCAAAGGACATAGCTAGTAAACTAATCAGGAAGCCTACAGAGTAGGAGAAGATCTTCACCAACCATACAATGGACAAAGGCCTCATATCTAAAATATATCAACAGCTCAAAAAATTGAATCAATCCAAAACTAATCTCCAAAGTAACAACCATCCCATTAAAAGATGGGCCAAAGACTTAAAGAGAGTCTTCTCTGAAGAAGAAACAAAAATGGCCTATAGACACATGAAGAAATGCTCAACACCTCTGGTCATAAAAGAAATGCAAATCAAAACAACTCTAAGATTTCACCACATTCCAGTTAGAATGGCCAGGATCAAGAAAACTAATAACAATAGATGCTGGAGGGGATGTAGCCAGGAGGGATCACTACTGCACTGTTGCTTCAACCACTATGGAAAGCAGTATGGCAGTTCCACAAAAGACTACACATAGAGCTCCCCTATGACCCAGCGATTCCACTACTTGACATTTACCCAATTATCCAGAAACAAGGACATACTAGATCCACCAGCACAACAATGTTCATTGCAGCACTATTTACCATAGCAAAGATATGGAACCAACCTAGATGTCCCTCAGTTGATGAGTGGATCAACAAGATGTGGTATTTGTACACAATGGAATTCTATGCTGCTGTCAGAAAGAACAATATTGACCCATTTGTAAGGAAATGGAAAGACTTAGATAAAATCATATTAAGTGAAGTAAGCCAGACTCAAAGGAACTTAGGCTCAATGGTTTCCCTCATTTGTCATAATCAGTAGAAACCTTGGGCTCTCCTAGCAGAGATTTGCAATAGAGCAAAACCTTGATACAAAAGGCCATATAGTATGAGGCTACATGAAAGGATCTCTAGGATATAGAAACAAAAGCCATATAATGAGTGATTGTTGTCCTTAATGTACTATGTTATTTCTCATCCCTTTTGCTGTCCCTTGGTTATCTCATATTGTTACAGTATCTCACTTTGTTACCTGATATATCGGATATATTTGTATTTGGTTATTTGAAATTGGGTAGAGAAGGGGGAAGAACAAGATGAGGGGTGGAGGTGGGGGGAGGGAAATGGGGACCAAGACATGTGAAAGGGTATCAATGTATGGGAATGAATGCACCATCTATCTGGCAAATATCATGTAACCCTTCTATTACTTACAATAAAAAATATATGAAAAAAATAAAAACAATGACTAAAATAGAAGTAAGAAGAAAAAAAAGAAAATGTTTATTAGAGCATATAAAAATATGTTTTATCTACCAGATGCTGTTAGACACTTATAATCTAGCTACTGAGGAGGCTGACATCTGAGTATCACATTTTGAAGCCAGCCCAAGCAAGAAGAGTTTTGACACTATTATATCAAACAAAACAAAAACAAACAAACAAAAAACTCAAGGACAGTACTCAGACACTGAGTTCAAGCTTCTATACTAGTCTGCACAAGCATGCTAACTACACACACACACACACACACACACACACACACACCCCAAACATTTGTCTAAAAAAAAAAGTAAAGGATAAACTTGAGCTCATTGCCATTCAGATTTGGTAGGATGAAAAAATAATCTGATTCCCAAACATCTTCTGTTTTCTGTAAAACAGGATGGTTGACAGCTTTTTAAGAATGTATTTAAATTCATTTCACAGATTAGAACATACACAGGCACATGCATCACAGGCAAGAGCCAGATACAGTGACTTAATTGAGCTGTTTTATTGAAGGGATTGGTACAGTTTGCAAATGCAAGGGCTCTAGAAATGTTCTTAAAGAGGAAGCTACACTAAACCAATATAAAATCATGATCCAAACACCACTTCTACTCCCAGGATCTTTAAGATGAGGCCCCTAGTGGACGTTAGTGGACAATTGTGGGTGCCTTCTCAGAAGGGATTCACATAGTTCTTATGGAAGCTTGGTTAGTTCATAGAAAAGCTGCTGTAAAAGAGCAAACGTGGCCTCTCCTGAGCCCTGACTTTTTGTCTGTCCACATGATTTCATTTATAGATTTCCTCTATAATACCATCCACTATGGGTTTCCACTATAATACCACGGATTCTATCCATCCCCGACACCACTGGACTTTCAGCCTTCACAACAATGAACTACTTAAATTTTCTGTCTTTATAAATTGCCAGTTTCAGGCAGTTCACGCCAGAAACGGAAAATGCACCAGTATGTACTTCATGTCTACTGTACAGTGCCATCTGTCAAGGTTTTGTGACTTCAAGTGTCAACTTATTGCTAGATGTATCTCACCCTAACATTCCTAAAGGCGGATCTCCATTCCAGCAAATAAATCTGTGGAGTAATCCCTGCTGGCACTCAGTGTCTATTGCTTCTGTGTAAAGTTCCAGCAGTGATGATGACACTTGGTCAGCAATCCTTCACCAGTTCATGTCCATTTTGCTTAGAAAGCACAATTGATTTGTTATGTGCTCTTTCATAAATATTGGTTTGTTAAAGATAAAATGAAAGCACTCAAATTTTCCAAAGATGCATCAGTTAGGGGTTTTTTTTGGTAAATTTCATTGTCTCAATATATGAATAGAATGATTATTTTCTGTGCGTACTGGTACTGGGGTTTGAACTCTAGGATTCATGCTCTTGCATTGCTCATTTGTTTGTTTAAGGTTGGCACTCTACCACTTGATCCACACCTCCACATTCAGCTTTTTGCTGGTTAAGTCGAGAAAGAACCTCTTAGCCTGTCTTGTCTGACCTTGATCCACAACTTCATATCTCAGCTTCCTACCTAGTTAGAATTAAAGGCATGAACACCTGGTTCCCAGCACAATAAAATAATTTGACTACCATGAAAACAAATTCACAAGAGATACCTACATGCCCCTATAAAGCATCATCCAGAAGGGAAATTATAAATGTTATTTACCTGAAAAGTTTGCCTGATCTTTTTGATTCTTTCTACAGGCTAAAGGTTTCTGCATTTTTTAAAATATGGCATTTGTTTTTTATGACACTAGGATTTACTAATGCAGGAATCAAGTATATAGTTATATGACAACCATTTAACTGTTAGCTTAGGTAGAAAGTTTTTAAAAGAATACTTGTGACCATTCAGTATTGCATATTATTATATGTTTTTACAGAAGCTTTGAATATTGCATTTATGTGATCTATGAATTCTTGAGAGAATATACACACATAAACACACATAGTTTCAGTATCAGAGAATATTTATCAAGAATCCAGAGTGCAAATGGTGTAAAATGCTTCTCAGGAGTGGAAGCAGACGAAGCCAGTCTTGGGTGATGGGCCCTGGTCAATAGTCCACAGGAAGGAGTTATAAAAACATCCTTAATATGTTTCCTCCAGTAACCTAGCTGAG
The DNA here is from genome assembly GCF_031878675.1 of Megascapheus bottae. Classification (NCBI taxonomy): domain Eukaryota; kingdom Metazoa; phylum Chordata; class Mammalia; order Rodentia; family Geomyidae; genus Megascapheus; species Megascapheus bottae. Next base: position 19,376,633 of record NC_143531.1, read on the forward strand.
ACATTACTCAGCATTCTGTATTGCCATTTCATTTTTGGCTTAAACCATCAACCAATAAAAATATACACTAATAATCTATGGGAGTTTTATCAATTTAAAACCTCCATGTATATCAAGCTTTCTTTTTGTTTGAATGAAGCTAATCATGACTAAGGTCAACTTAACCAGAATGAGGAGTGCTGGACTAGGCCAGGTGATGGAAAGAGGTGGTGTCCAATCAGCGTCCAGGTATAAAACCACCAGTCTCTTTTGAGAATGATGTTTCCCTGAAGTCTGAAGTACCTACTTCTTACTGGCAGTCTATCGACTGAAGTATATGTTCCCAAGAATTCTACACAAGAGATACTGAACATCGAGACACACATTTTGAAGTGCTTCTGTGAATAATGTACTCATATATCACACAGCTGAAAAGAAATTCTTCTTTTTCTTTTCATCCTTCTAAGTATCTTGTTTGAAGGTGATGAAAACTATTCTGCTAACAGTTCCAGAGAAAGACAATAGCCCAGAATTTTCTGGTAGAATGGAACCTTGAAATAAGCTATGTGGACACCTCACTAGATCCAGTTATATGGCAAAATTTATTTTACTTTTGTGAAGTGGTTTCATTGATTGCTTCTGATACTGGTGGTAGGGTTATGACAACAGAAGTGATTGTTGCAAGTAATAGGCTTATTATATTGAAGCCAAAAGGAGGAATAAAAGGAAGAAGAAGAAAACAGAAAACAAAACAAGGAAATACAAATATATTCCAGCCATCAAAGCTTAGCAGTGACTAATCTGTCTTGAGTAATTTCAAATCACTTGGCAAAATATTTCCCCATTTTGAAACACAGAAAGGATTTTGAGAGCTCTGATGTTTGGGCTACATGCATGTCTCAGGTTCTTCAGGAAAGAGTTATGTTTGAGTTACGCTTGGTCAGCTGTAAATCAGAGCAAGGATCAAGTATGATTCTGCATGAAAAGGTTCTTCCTATTTCTGGATTGAATTAGGGTCCAACAATTCGAAAGGCAAATTTTCTACACTAAACCACAGAATGGGGAGCGTACAGACCAAGAATGACTGAAGCAAAAAGAAATCCTATAATTGAATTTCCAGGGAAAACCTTCCATTAAGTATTATTCCTTCCTAAAGGAGGCAGATCTTACTTTTTAAATGGAGCCGGTGAGGGAAGAGCCATCAAGAGTGAATGTGTGTAATTAAGGCAATCTCAAGCATGCAAATGCTACTTGGAAGGCAGAAGATGCTAAAGCTGTATGAGCCCAAGGGAAGACATTTCTCTAAGTTCCTACAATAATGTGAAAAGAAACTGTTACTTCTCCCCATCTTCCAGGCAAATGGAGCCAAAGAGATTTGTGTGTAAGGAGACCACAAACTACCACAACTGAAAATATTCACATTCCAGAAAATTCTTAATTTTGTCTGCTAATTTTATGAATGAGATTCGTTATAGTAGTTGGATTTCATATCTGCCTCTCTGAAGGCATCCATCTTGTAAAGAAATAGAAAAAAAATTAAAACTTTAATCATGACATTGTAAGTTATTATAATGTAAAGACTACACTTAATACAAAGAGAATCTCAGTACTTTAGCATTTTATTGAGAGAATTTTAGCCTTAGAGAAATACAAAAGTGAGGAAGGAAAACAGTGATAACTGAGAGACTTTTTATTGTTTTACTTCTTCATTTTTGTTTTTAATTTTTAATTGTTCTGGCCCTCAAGCTTGAAATCAGGGTCCAAGTATTATCCATGAAATTTTGGGACAAGGCTAGCACTCTATCACCTGAGCCACAATTCTACTTCTGGCTCTTGGGATAGTTAATTAGAGATAGGAGTTTCACAAACTTTACTGCTGGGGCTGGCCTCAAACCACTATCCTGAGTATTTAAGATTACAGGCTTGAGCTACTGGTCCCCAGCTAAGACATCATTTTTGAAGCAGATGTTGCATGGTGGAACCTATGCTCATATACCAAATGACCCATGAAAGAAACAGGTCTGTATAATCTCCTTTTAGAAGAAAATTAAAGCTCACAGACATTTGAGAAAGCTTATATTTCCAAGCTAAGTCTTTCTGATTTCATTTCCCATTATTCTTTCCCAGATATAATATCCTGAAGAAAATTATTTTATCCCCCAAAAGAAGTGGAAGAGCATAGATATGGCCCCTTGTTGCTTAAACATTGTAGGGATGATCACTATGCTTTTAACTCTAACAATGATATAAGACATTATTTCAGATTTTGGAAGATCACATGAAGCTGTTAATTCAAACAATAATAGAATCAATCAAATTCCTCATTCTCTTGAGTATAAGTGAAACAAAACATGACAGGCTTGAGGCTGTAAGAAAGCACCTTTTGTGTCATTTGCTATTAACTTCTGAAGGCTGAAGAATGAGTTACAGGAAAAATTGAAAGAAGATAGCAATTATTTTGTTTCATTCTTACGTGCGTGAGTAAAAGAAACAACTTACAAGGCAATGTCTGGTGATTTTCAGACACACAATCCTTCATTAAGCTTCTGTTTAAGACATCATTTTGCTTTTTGTTATTTGTTTATATTTTTACTACTGTAAGAAAAATACCACATTTACTTTAGGAATGTATTATTTTTTATTGACTCAAATGAGAAACTACTTCTTTTAAACAGTTTAAAAATAATAGTATAATTAATCATTATAGCAGATTTCTTTTTGTCAGTCATGAGACTTGAACTAATGCTGTCCTTGACCTCTTTTTTTACTCAAGGCTACTGCTCTACCACTTTGAGACACAGCTCCACTTCCAGTTTTCTGGTGGTTAATTGGCAATAAGAATCTCAGAGACTTTTGTATCCAGGCTGGCTTTGAACCACAATCTTCAGATCTTTCCTCTTGAATTGCTAGGATTGCAAGCATGAAGTCACCAGTGCCTGACTTCAGAAAAAAATTAATATATAGATATTTGGTGGATAAAAAGTAACTAGTCCAAAATGATGTAATTAGGGTCTATCCGTTTTAAAACCATTTTCAATGTATAAATTATTCATTTCTCTTTTCATACTAAGGTTCAGATTTTATTTTAATTGTTACTTTAAAATGACTCAAAAATAATGAATGAAGGCCAATTCATGTCACTGCTATGCACTTAACTATCCTATGATGTACAGTGGTTATAGAAAATATGGAAGAACTAAGAAATTTGACTGCTAGTTATCCAATGCAATTTCATGTTCAAAGTAGCCTGGCAAAGTTTATACATTTATGTCAAAATCATAAAAAATTACTAAAAATATTTCCAAAATTTAACCATTAAATATAATCCCTTATTAAATATGTATATCCATTTATTTGAATTAGGAAAGGGAAGAAAAACAACAAAATGGGAAGACAAAGGACAAAGAGTGAACCAGTGTAACAGTGATACACACAAAACGACACATTGGAAATGAACTCTACAACTTCCTCGGTAGAGGGACAGTGGGAAAAAAAAAAAAAACATGAGAGAGTGTAACAATGTCCAACAACCTTATCTTACAACTGTAACTATTTTGTTAGTATAGCAACTAATAAAACAAGGAATTGTTCAGTAAAACCCATTGCCTAATTCTGGGAAATTACAGAAATTGTTCCATCCATTCAAGACCAACTGAGCCATGGGTCTTGGTAGCCATGACTCATGCTCAGGTAGAACCACTTTCTGTTGAAACATGAGGAATGCTCTCTTTCCAGAGCATATGGTTTGGTAGGGTTGTGGCTCAAGTTCTGGCTAGAGGGTTCTCCAAAAAGCAGAGAATATTTTTTTTAAATACAATCCCTATAGCCACTGAGGGGAAAAAGGCAAATGAAGAAGAAAAAAAGATGAAGAAGTAGAAGAAAGAAGAGGAAGAGGATGAAGAAAAGCAGCAGCAGCGGTGGGAAGAGGAAAGGGGAAGAGCAAGAGCAAGAGCACAATGACTTCCAAGTCAGAAACAGAGAAGGAGAAGGAAAAGGGGGACAGAAAATTAAAATGCCTCTGGTATATTGTATATACATTTATTTGTTTATTATAAATAATGAAGGGAAGGGGAAAATCAAGATGATTGGGATGGGGGTAGGAGGAAGGAAAGTGGAAAATAAACATGGGGAAGGGGCATCAATGTTCAAGAAGTAATGTAGCCACTACCTGAATGTAACTATAACTCCTCTATATGTCACCCTGACAATAAAATACAATTGAAAGAAAATAAGAAAATTAAATTGTTCCATTGTGTTCCTTCCTTATTGTTGACTGCATACTTGTGTTGATAAAAATGTATCTTTAGAGTTGATTTAATGTAATAATGTTTTATGCATTATTTTCCTACTTAAAATATCCATTGACAATCTGCAAGATATAGAAAGAAAGTTTTGATTATCAAACTCCTGGTTATTTCTCCCTTCATCAAGAGCATTCTGTTTTGAATATCCGTGATGTTTCTTACAATTCCTTACTTTACTTAATAGACTGTGACTTTGTCTTAATACAGACCCCAAGGCATGGGGTCTGTAGAAATTGCTAGTGTAGCTGTAACCCTCTATGTATTACCCCAACAATAAAATACAATAAAAAAGAAAAAAGAAAATGTTACTAACAAGATACCTTATATACATATAATTATACATGATTTTAAATTTCAGTCTAATCAAATTATTCTAATTATGATAATATGATGGTAATAACTTTGCATTTATCATTAGAGATATTTGATCTAAAAAACAATAACAATTACCAAATAATTGCTTAATATCTGAAAGCAATGATCTTGGGAGGTTTAATATTCTCTGAATTTATTTCAACTAAGATATACTTGAAAACAAATATATTTCACAGCTCCTATATAAATGATTATTTTATATTCTTATGAAATTAAGATTTTGTTCTTTTTAATCACAACTCATATAATTCCCAAAGCATTCGAAAGCATTCTTCAAAAATAATAAGAAGAATGAATTCTGAGATATTCTACCTTACAAAGTGTTCAAATGAGCATTCAAGTAGCTTCAAACCATCAGTCCCATAGTTTGAACTAAGTAACAATAGCCTCACATTTTAGGAGATGGCCCTTTATCTTAGAAAAGATTTTACTCAAATTGAGTGGTAGAAGGGTCAGTCCCCACTGATGGGTGCTTAGAGGAGACAGCTAAGAAAGAGATGGACAGTTTTCCAATAACAGAAATGACAGTATATTTTCTTCTGCTTCACTATAGGTGACAGTAGATATTTATTGTCACTACTACAGCTAGAAAAATCATTTGACCTCCGTTGTTTTTAGTGACAAATACATTTCTCAAGAGTACCACGTCAAGAAGATCATGGCTGTTTTTATTGAAGAAAAAACGATCCATCCAGAAAGTTTACATTACTGGAGTGGGTATCTTTACATCACCCCAAATCACTTAAACTCTCACCTACTTTGCTACCAATGATGTTGACATGACTGTACCTAACATACAAACACTAATACATATCCTTCTAAGATTAATCACAAAACCGTCTTATAATATTTAAACCCTATGTATGAGTAAAAAAAACAGTAGTAATTGCTAATACCTGCCATTACTAACACTTCTACATGAGCTGGAAATGAATTTATCTTTCACAAATACGGGGTGAAGAGACATTTTCACCATCACTTAGAGATTCTGCAAGTTCCTGATATGTTGAATGGCAATTCCTCTGGATGACAATTAAAAGATACCAAAAATAAAATTGAAAGAGAGCTACCAGGACATTGAAAGTTCTTACAAAGACTTGTCCGTGTTCAACTCCTTCCCAAGCACATTTAGGGGAAATTTGCCTCTTACTGACCCTCACAAAGCAGGTATCAAAGGAAACAAAGAGTTGCTGTGGACCACGTAGGCCCCTAGATCTCAAGGTAGCCAAGGTACTGATTATCCAGCATCAAAGCTACCACCTTTTGCTGGAGACCATGAAAACCCCAGTTACTGGACTCCCTCTACACATCAAGTGATAGCTGCTAAAATTCATCCACTTCAAACTCCTATTATTGCTCAGCTTCTTTGTATGTCTTTAAGTTCCCTTTAGGCCCTGATTCTGTCATCTCTCTGGATGGGTCCATGTCTATCCATGTCCATGTCTTTGAATAAAACCAACCTTTTCCCTCTTAAATTTTCTACTTTACTGCCAGAAATGGAGTCTCTTCTAAACAAATTCCTCACTAACATGAACTCTTGAGAGATCATTTTGCAATGATCGGCAGCCTGGCCCTTCCCCACTCAATTGGCTTTCCCTGAGCATTCTCCATAGGAGATATTCTTCTCTTCCTTCTAGATAGGGCAATCCAATGTAACCTTGTTTAAGAGAAATCTTTTTTAAAAAAAAAAGCCTATCTTTTTCATGTATTCAACAAGGCAGCACATTCCCCGCTACTTTCTGTTGTAGTTCAATTAACATGGTTTTACCTTCTATTTACTAAATTTAGCATTTTTTTAAGGATGAAGACACGTGCATAAAATGTCAAATCTCATATAGGACACGGTTTGGGGAGTATTAGAGTTTTCCCTCAACCTCTTTCTCTAACCTGCACCTCAGTCAAGTAACTTCAAACAGCGTGGGAAGTTCTCATTCATAATAATACACATCATCTCATCCTGTAATTAAATTCATTTCATTGCATTGTGGTGATAGTGTCAGGGTGTGTCAAGTACTGCACCTTGAACTAAGAGCCTGGGCATTTTCCCTTGGCTTTCCACTCAAGGCTGGCCTTGTACCACTGGGTCACAGGCCAACTTCTGGTGGCTAATTGTAGATAAGAGTTGCATAAACTTTTCTACGCGGGCTGATGTCAAACCACAATTCTCAGATTTCAGGCTCCTGGATAACTAGGATTGCAGGTGTGAGCCACAGGCACTCCATCGCATTTTGAACACCAGCCTTCACTTTCTAAGCCTGCAAAATCTTTGTTTAATCCATTCTCATAGGAATCCCTTGCTTCTTCTATTCCATTCTTTTATATTTCTGTTGACACAGAGATGCATTCGATTTTCCCTTGTGAGTTGTAGAAATCAATTGTATGTTCCTCAAGTCCAAAGGGGAAAAAAAGAGATCAGTACTGTTCAGACTGGTACAATTATGATAAAAAAATAAATGTACAATTTCCTACTTGCATGACTGCCAATTACCCTATATATTAAAATAGCCTTGGTTAAAAAGATAACACAGTAAAGAACAAAGAAAAAAAAGTAACTTCAACACAGGGACTTCTGTAGTTAAGCTATAATTTGTTTTGCAATTATAAGAAAAATAAACAGTGTGTTTCACTCATCTCTATAAAAAGAATGATTGAAAAACATACAGGATATCAGAAACCAGAAAAGCACTTAAACAAGGCTGCAATCAAAGTTCCTCTGTGGCACTGCCAGCAGCTCTGTATTTCTTTGTTCTACGAGACTAACAAAAACATCCTGTGACTTATTGAGCACTGACGATGTGTTGTATATGGTGTATGTAGTCTTCATTTTAAAACCACGAGTCACTGGGTACTGGTGGCTAATGCCTGCAATCCTCGCCACTCAGGAGGACTGAGTTCTGAGGACCATAATTAAAAGCCACCCAGGGCAGAAAAGTCCCCACAGATCTCTTATGTCTAATTAGTCACTCAAAAACCAGTAATGCAGCTGTGGCTCAAACTGATAGAGCACTAGCTTTAAGCAAAAGAGCTCAGGGACAATGCTCTGGCCCAAAGTTCTACCCCTACAGCGATCAAAAATGAATCAATTTTAATATACTACTTTCTATATGAAAAAACTGACGAAGGCCGGGAGTTTGGCCTAGTGGTTAAAATGCTTGCCTAGCATGCATGAAGACCCAGGTTCGATTCCTCGGTACCACATACATAGAAAAAAAAGCCTGAAGTGGTGCTGAGGCTCAAGTGGTAGAGCTCTAACCTTGAGAAAGTCCAAGGACAGTGCTCAGGCCCTGAGCTCAAGCCCATGACTGGCAAAAAAAAAAAAAACTGATGAAGTAGGAGATTGCAAAAGTAAGCAAAATGTTTCCATTGTGCAAAAGGTGGGGCTTGTTTGGCACCCGTCCATATAGTGTGGCTATTTTTTTCAGCATATCTACTTGGACTCAAGTTTGTTTTAGAAAGAGACTAAAAACATAAGATTTCCTATAAATCATATAAATTGAAATGAAAACATAACAATCATTACCCATGTTGATAAAAGGATAAGGCATTTACCTTAAGAATATCATTTATTAGTTGGGTACCCCAATAACATTTTCCTTAACTGAGAAGATACTCCATTTATGTGGCTATTTGAAGTTTGTAGCAGCAAATCTATTGCATAAAAGCATTGGAACTTGCCTTTAGGTATGGTCAATACTTATTTTTCACATTTATAATGAACATGTAAAACATAAGACTGCCATTCAATATTTGTTTGCAATTTTCAATTTTTAAGGTAAAACTTATATTTGATAAAATGTGTATGTATGTATGAATTCTATCAAACAAATGCCTTTTAACTCTTTCTTAACAAATCATGATAATAAGAATAAATGATTCAACTATGTTTCAATGATATATGTATGAATTCTACCAAACAAATGCCTTTTAACTCTTTCTTAACAAATCATGATAATAAGAATAAATGATTCAACTATGCTTCAATGATAACAACTTTTAAAGCCAATTACGAGTTGAGCATACCTATAATCCCATATCATAAGAAGATGAAATCTGAGGATCATGTTTCCAATAAAATATGTCACACGATGTTTGTGTAAAATCTAGCTAGTTATCTGAATCAAACTCATAAAGTGAAAATCATATCACAACTTTTAGAGCTGTAAGTACTATTTTGATGGTAAGGAAATTATACTAATAGTAATATAAAGTACAAAATACAAGTAACATATAGTTAAATTTTAGTCTTCTTGGTTGAGAAGCGTTTACCATTCTTGCCTTCAAGGAAAGTCCCTTGCATTGAGTTACTTACATATTAAGAACGAGCTCTCATTTGTATTCTTATAATCCCAATGTAGTCCATCAGAGCACCAAAACAGTAGCTCTTAATCAAACACCAGGACGAGGAATTAAGTGACCTTCATTAGTTAAGTCTTATCGTTGTCATCTTCAGTGGGTTGTGCTAGCTAAGGCAGGTCACATGAAAATAATGATCTCCTAAGAATTCTTTTTCTTGGGATCACATTATAAAACTACTGTGGCTCAACCAGACTGGCTGGAGCCATAATCTAGGAGTAGGGTTTGTTTATTACCAGTAGATCTGAAAAAAAATCTTTGATGATGATTGAACATTTGAAAAGATTACACAAAGATGTTTAGTTATTTGCCTGAAACTACTGAGAGAGGAACATGAAGGATAATATAGACATGTATAATACAGTACATACATGGAGAACTGTGGCATATAGATACTTGGTCTCAAATCATTTAAAACTAGGTTACAGCATAGTCTAAAATTGCTATTTTGCCAGTTCTCTAGAAGAACAAACTCATTGTTCCCATATTAAATTATATTTCTCAGAGAGAAAATGTTCCCTGTGAACATACTAGTTGACATTTTATGTACAGTTTTAATCTGAGCTTCCTTATCTTTTAAAGATATTCCAAAAGAGAAATTATTGAAAAAACATTTGCATAAATATGTTTGACAGTAGATATAATTTGTTTTTGATTCAAACATATTACACCGAATTTCAAAAGAGAAATGCTAATGGCTTGACAGTAATGTATACACTATTCAACTAAGAATTTATCCAAATTCAAGTAAATGCAACTGGCTACAAAACACTATTTGTTATCCAAGTTTCTTAAATATTGATAATTTCAGTAAGTATGTTATATAAATAAGCAGTATCATTTTGTCCTTGAAACACATATTTGACCCTAGATGAGATGTTGTGTTATCTTAGCATCTGCATTGAAAAATAAATTGTACAAATTATGAAAAAATAGTAACTACAGTAGACAATAACATGAAGAAATCATAGAGAAAAATACAAAAATGTTATATTGCATATAAAAATAATTATTTTAAAATGTATTTTATAAAGAAACTTTAATACCTCAAACTGAATCTGTTCTTGAGAAGAAGTTGATATTAGAAGTGACCATCATCCTTCATAATTTGTTTTCCTGATTGTAGTAGATAACAGCAAAAGTTGAGAGTTTTCTCAAAAGGGCCAGGTGATAAAGACAATAGGTTTTGCATACATTTTTACAAGTATCAAATTTTGCCCAGTTCTGTCTTGATAATATCTAAGTAATTGTTATATCCAGTTTCTAAGTATGTGGCTAAACCAATGTGACTGTTTCAATAAAGCTTAATTTATAAAAAAAAAAATTCAAATGTTAGATCTATTTGATATGCAGAACTTTCTCTAGTTCTTGGATTAGTTCAATATGTTTATTAAGAAAAACAAGAAAGGTTGGATCTTTCCCTTCCCCCCTCCATATATATATATATATATATATATATATATATATATATATATATATATATTTGAGACTTTTTAGGACATTTCACATCGCCTTCAAAAGTCAAATTCTGCAAAGCCAAGATTCTTTGGGGAATTGCAGGATGGAAAGCCAGAAAGAGAAGTGTCGTGTTTGGTGTCACTTACAGCCTTGAAGTCTTTGCCAATTGGAAAGAAAAACCCAAGGAGTTAAGTAGAAACTTGTGCCTGAGAATGGCAGATCTTGAGCATCACTGTATTGAGAAAATGATCTCCTGAAGAAAATCTTGTCTTTTGTCCACTGGTAACCATCCCAGTTTCCAGGTAATGGAACAACCATCCTGGAATTTCCCCACGCTGAGTGAACTTAGATGAGAAGTTTAGCTAGCATAGGTTTTGTTGCAGGAAGCTAAATCAGGCAGGTGCCAGTAGTTCACACCTATAGTAGTTTTAGCTACTCAGGATGCTGAGATCTGAGGACTGCAGCTCAAAGCAAGTTGGGGCAGGAAAGTTCAAGAGATTCTTGCTTCCAACTAAATACCAAAAAGCCAGAGGTGTGGCTGTGATTCAAATGGTACCATACTAGCCTTGAACACAAAGGTTCAAGGACAGTGTTCAAATTGAAGCCACAAGATTGGCATACACTCCACATACACACACACACACACACACACACACACACACACACACACACACACATCTCCAAGATACCCATGTAATTCAATTAATTGTTAACAACAGATAGACTTAAACAAGTCAGTAACAAAGAAAAGAGCAGATAATTCTAGTAGATTCACAGTAGTTTCAATAAAAAGTTGTAAGATCATTCATAATATGATTATAATTAAGATACTGAGGACTTTACATGAAGACAGATAAAAAATGAAGAGACAATTAAGTGGAAAATAACAGAAATTAAAACAGGACTTTCTATACTCAAAGAGGCAGCATGCTGGCAAAATCATAAACCTTGGTTTCTTACAATATTTTCTTATATGGAATGTATGATACCTTTTCTTCTCATGACTCTAAGGGCCACATTTTTAATTAAGGTTTTAAGGTAAATAACATGAATGTTGCTCTTGCTTATGCTCAATTACTGAATCCTATCTTTTTCCCATTTACATTTAACTTCTGTGCAAGTACATTAGTAGTTACTAACACTATACATTTGTTAACAGTGGAAACTTCAGAGAGAGAGAGAGAGAGAGAGAGAGAGAGAGAGAGAGAGAGAGAGAGAGAGAGAGAGAGAGAGAGAGAGAGAGAAGCTATGCCACTGTGGGATAAAATCATAAGAATGAGGTTAGGAAATAGAATATTTTCCATTTAATGAGAAAGAAAAGGAGACTTAAAACTTCCTAAAGTTCTCCTGTATCATACAACCAACTCTCAAAAGTCACGAAAGAACTAGGCTGCTACTGTCATTACATAAAGCAGAATTTGCTACTGAAACTTATCCATAAAATGCATCTTTCGCCTTATCAAGCAAGGACTCTTTGTTAAAGAGCAGCTGGTATGAAGTTGATACTGTAAAACTTTATTATGACTATATATAATTCAGATAGGAAGAAAATGATTAAATTTCCTTATTAAACTTGCTAGACATCACATGACGAATACAATTGAAAAGGTCTATGGTCATTTTGTCCAAATAACTTGATATTAAGCAAGAAGTATCCAGTCGCTACCCAAGCTCTCATCTCAGCAAGTATTATTTTTTTTAATAAAATAAATGTAAGGTGTTCATTTTGGCTATTCAATTGCCTTCCTTCTCTCTTCATACTCTGAAGAAATTATAGTGAACCACCCTTTACCCATGGTCGTGATAAGTGCTCAAGGGAAAAACAAATAAGCAAACTTATGATCTGTAACTGAAGCCCATGCACTCTTTAAAAAATGAAAATAACAACAGCAGCAAGAAGAAGAAGAAGAAGAAGAAGAAGAAGAAGAAGAAGAAGAAGAAGAAGAAGAAGAAGAAGAAGAAGAAGAAGAAAATTATACGATAATTAAATGAGCATAAGCACAAGTAAAAATGTTGAGGAAGTTTTACCAAAAACGATAATATTTGAAGTTGAGTACACATGGGCTAAATATGGGGAGAAGGGCATTCCAAGTCTTGGGGAAACAAAGGTTCAAGAAACTCCAGAGGCCATTAGATCAGAAAGAAAGGGGTATATTATAGAGCAGAGTTGACACATTAATTAATTAATTAATTAATTAATTAATGCAGATATAAGGTCTGTGACCAGACTATGAGAACTCTGAATAAAGATGAAGGGAAACACTGAATGGTAGAAATATTTTTAAGAATGAGGGAGAACAATGACACTGATGAAGATGCATGGACTCCTGAGTTGACATATTTAATGTAAAACTCTTTGGACAACTACTCAAATGCATACATGGTTCATGCCTAGAATTCTAGCTACTCAGAAGGCTGAGATCTGATGATCCTGCTTCAAAGCTAGCCTGAGAAGGAAAGTCGATGTGACTCTTATCTCTAATTACCACCAAGAAGTTAGAAGTGGGGCTATGGCTCAAACAGTAGAGTACTAGCTTTATGCACAGAAGCTCATGGACAGAGCCTAGGCCCTGAGTTCAAGCCCCAGAAAGGATATAAAAGTAAACATAATAAAATAAAGATGAACTCAGTAATAAACAAAACAGGGAAAGAAAATAATCATTCTTATCCATGCTTCTCTGAAGTATTGAATTTTGCTAAATATTCCTTTTCAACTTCTCCTTCTACAGCTGAACAAACAGATTTGGAGACATAAAATAGCTTCCCCAGGGGCACTTGTTCACAGATGTCAGAGAGGAGATTCTCTCCAAAGTCTATGTGACTTCATTGCTTATGGCTCTTAAACACTTTGTCATACTGCCTCTCCATTATGTGACTGTTGTGATACTTTATTTAAAGTAATGAAAATTTGGATTAGAGCACTGAGTATCCATCCCTTTCCTTCTTCCTTTCCTCCCTCCTTCATTCCATCTCTCTTTCTCTCTCTGTCCTTCTCTCCCTTCCTTCCCTCCATTCCTCCCTCCCTCCTTCCCTCCTTCCTTCCTTCTGTCCTTCCTTTCTTCTTTTCCTCTACCTGTGCTTTTCTCAATTCTACACAAAACTCAGAAATAAAATATTCTTTTTTAACCAAATTAATACCTATCATAAGCAAAGTATCACACGGATGATTATTGCCCCTGTTTCTTGAGTGGTTTCACTTTTCTTGGGGATTCATCTCTATTTTGAACTTTTCTCACTTACCAAACTCTCAGAACACAGACTGAGGTCTATTTTGCCAGACTTAAGTCTTTTTTGACTGTCTCTGACTTACTCATGAGCTATCTACTACCAATATTACTTTCAAAAATATTTTAGATGAATTAAAAATATCAATATTTTTAAATATAGTTTTTAACATTCAAAACTGAATCTTATGTTTCCAAATATTTATTAGTGAATATTCATCCTATTTCATTTACATCATTTTCATTATAAACATACCATGCACCTTGATGAAAAATCTGTGACATCTTGTGATCCTGATTTTAGATACTCATTTTATAGTCAGAGTGTGAAGAACAATTCTACAAGGTTTAAAGAAGCAAGAGCTACTAAAGTCACAAGTGATATTTAAAAATCTAGATAGCCTTGTTAAAAATAATTAACCTTAAACTAAATGTATCTACATGAGGAATTTCCCTTTGTTGTTTGTTTTATATATAATTTAACCATATCCATGTGTCACTCAGAATCAAGAAGAAATAATGAAGGAAAAAGTTATTCGTTGAATGGCAACTCCTGTGTATAACTACATAAGACAATAAAATATTTCTTGAGAAAGAAAGCTAGGTACCAATGGCACAATTCTTATGACTCTGGAGGCTGAGATGGGAAGATTCTGGTTCAAAGCCAGCCTAGGGAGGGAAATCTAGTATACTGCTCTCCAATTAACCATCGAAGAACCCCACTGTGGCTCAAAGAGAAAAGCAAAAAACCAAACAACAATAACAAAAAAATAGTATTTGGAGCAGGCATGAAAACATATAACTCCTCCTGGACTGTAATGTAAAATGAAAAGGATGTGTGTGGTATTTGTGATGGGGGCAGCTGGGGCAGAGAGAGGGTACTGCACTAAGAAATTTTATGTCCTTTATAAGGAGACAGTTTGTGAGATTCAGGACGGACTAATTTTGCTCTGTCTGGTCAAACAAGACAAGAATTTAACTACTTTAGGGGGTAAAGAGACATAAAATGTCACTGAGCTAATACAAATGACATGAGGAGAGAGACATTTAAAAGAAAACTAGTCATTGCTCCACTGCTAAGAGCTAAACATGACCTTAGAGCAGAAAGCAAGGATGAAAATCAGAGGCTAAAAGCAGACTGAAATAATAGGTTAACATAATGATGGGAAGAAGGTAAACACTATCAAAAGCATACCAAGAATGGTTCAGCAGCAAAGTTTGTAGATTTTTAATATTGCAATAGTTTTCAAATCCATATTTGAATTACCACATTATAAGATTACCTTGGCATAACAAAAAAAATCTCTGTATTTGTTGTCTGAAAAGAGATGAAGAGCCTAACTTCAGAATTATTTTTCCCAAAGGTAAATTCTAATGATTTTATGGCTTGTGGTACAGTAGTATATGTATCCATGCCAGTATTAGATGAGTTTACTGTTTCCTTTTTTCTTTCTTTCTCTTTCCATGCCCATCTTGGGCTTGAACTCAGGGCTTAGGCCAATCCCTGAGCATTTCTCTTAAGGCTAGAAATCTACCACTGAAACCACAGCTACACTTCCCAATTTTTGCAAGTCTTTTTTTTTCCAATGCTGGGGCTTGAACTCAGGGCCTGAGCACTGCCCTGAAGATTTCTAAAGGATAGAACTCTGCCATTTGAACCATAGCACCACTTCTGGCTTTTTCTATGTACGTGGTACCAGCTATTCGAACCCGGGTCTAGAGTGCTAGGCAAGCACTCTACTACTAGGCCAAACTCTCAGTCATTATTTGCAAGTTTTTAATGGACATAAACTATGTTTGCCTGGGCTAGGTTCAAACAGCCTGATCTCATGTGTCTGAGTAGCTAGGATTTACAGGTGTGAGCTTCAAGTAACCAGCTTAGTTTTTCTTTATAATCTTATTCATTACATCTGTCTTCAGCTCTTTTTTTTTTTTGCCAGTCCTGGGCTTGAGTTCAGGGCCTGAGCCCTGTCCCTGGACTTTTCTCATGGCTAGAGCTCTACCACTTGAACCTCAGCACCACTTCCAGCATTTTTTGTTCTATGTATGTGGTACCAATAAATTGAAGCCCAGTCTTTGTGAATGCTAGGCAAGCACTCTACCCCTAGGCTGAACTCCTGGCCCTTCCCCTCTTCTTATGGCTTCATGAAGGAAAAGTATAACTTTGTATATATTAAACAATTTGCCAATAAAATGGACAATCTGAGGTGTCAACTAAGAAAGGAAACATGTCTAGAAGAAACAATTTGAGAATATTTATAGTTTGCAATTATCTTCCAAGTGAAAGTTAAATTTTATACAATCCCAGCCAAGGCAATTTCTAAAGTACTTAAAAACATACATAATCGTGTGTGTGTGTGTGTGTATGTGTGTGTGTGTGTATTCCTCAACAATGTGTAATGGATGAGGAAAAGAGATGGATGTTTCTAATATTTCCAATATTAGAAACTGAGCCTTAAGTTCAAAACCTTGAGGCTCAAAAGCAATGAGACATAACAACAGAGCTCTCATTCTGTATTGAAGTGCAGCACATCATTTCAAAGAATATTTTTATAAGCAGGCATTAAAATTATGGCCAGATGATAAATTTTTAATAATTTGTTTTTAACTTTTGAAAAGCTCCAAATGAGAAATAAACACCGCAGTCCATAAAACAGTGAATTAAAAGTCAATGTCATTGACTTTTAAACAGTTAAATATAAAGTGCCTTAATTCCAGGCACTGATATCTCCATATCTAAGGGAAGTGAAACTCTGGAAATAAGGACATGTGGAATTTGCAGTAAAGAAGAATTATTTGATGAAAGTTGTAAGTGAATTAAAATTATTTAATTTCAGATGCAAGTACAAATTAACAACACTGCTTTTATAGCAAAAATGTCTTGTGTCAACTAATACTTATAAATAAGTACTAAAGTTTTCAAAAGATTTTAAACTCTAAACATAGGTTTTATGCTTGGGTTGGATATCGGTCCTTTGGCATCCTGATCAAATTTGCTATAAAGTCTTATGTTTTCCCTTGAGACTTGGAAAAGTGGACAGCAATGCTTACAACTGTATAACAAGCAAAAGTTCTGACAAGGGTGGAATGGAGCAGGAAAGAAACAGCAATGCCAGAACACAGGAAGAATGCAAGAGGAAATAACAACCAAGGATATACTAACAAGATAAAGCCCAAATCTGGGCAACAAGTGTGGAAGTAACGTTACAGTAAGCTTTGGCTTTTAAGTGGGAGGACGAGAGGAGAGATGAGAATCAAAAGTTTGTGTAGTAGAAGATACATCACTAAAAACTTTACAAGAAGGAATAGGAGATACACTAGGTCTCCTTGGCACAGGTCAAAATTTTCTTAATAAGGACCAAGAAACACAACAAATCAAAGAAAGTCTGGATAAGTGGGAATGCATGCTCACTAGCCTGTAATAGTGGCCATAGATTTTTCTAAAGATTCATGTTTTTAATGTCAGGGCAGGGAAAATAATTTATGACAATTTTCTATTATTTTTATTCTTGGCACTTAGTCTAGAGGCTCATCTAATCAAACAGAAGACAAATGTACAGATGGAAATATTTATTTTCACCAGCATTTGCCATCAATACAGACTGAATCAGGTATATTATAACAATAGTTACTTCTGTCTTTAAGTTTAATTTTAAATACTTAATACAGTGGCATCAAAATAATGTATTTAAGTGTATTTTTTCATTTTTTTCTACCAACTGTGTAATGGAGCTTTGCCTTGATATTGACAACATATTATATAATGCATTTTGATCAGTTATCCCATTAGATTAGTAATATTTAAGAACTGGGCATAGAGGGGCATGCATAATCCCAGGATGAATAAAGTATGAAGATTTATATGCACCCAACATGTAAGACCTTCCCCAGAAAGTAACTCAAGTATAAAAGGGCTGGGTGCATAGATCCAATAATAGAACTCCTGTCTACCTAGCATAATGTCCAGTAAGCAAACCCCAATGTGATCTTTAAAAAAATGATGATCTTATGAGAATTAACTATTTCCATTATTAAATCTAATCTGTGGTCAATATTTAATTTCCTCTTAATTGCATTTTCATCAAGTTTAAAATGACACAGGTAGGAAATTAGCTGTCCTCCATCTGAAGTCACTAGATGGGCCAAACATATCTTCACTCATGTGTAAACATGTGAATGCCTTAGTTAGAGATTGCATTGTGTACTCTGAAATCATAATACTGCCACTTGTAGAGTGTGATTAGCAGTAGACATTTCAGTGTCCATTTTAGTATGTCTTCAATTTTCAAACGAGAGCAATATATATGTATATGTGTGTGTGTGTGTGTGTGTGTGTGTGTGTGTGTGTCAGTAAAAAAAAAAAAGTGCTCTGGAGGGACAAAACTGTGACTGTGACCTTTCCATACAACCCCCTTAAAAGGCTCTTTGTCTTCCTCCCTCTCTGCCCCATCTCCCACTAGGAGTGCTGGTTATCGGGAGCAGTCCCTGGAGACTTGGGCTAGTGCCATCTGCTGTGTATTTGCTAAACTGCAGCTTGAATCCTTGCTGCCACATTTAGCCTATTGAATTTCACACACAAGAATATAAGTTGTTATTACAAGAGGAGTATGAAGGCAAGATTCAAGAACGATACTGAAAGTTAGACAGCTAGACATGGCTACCAGAGCCCTCAGAGTGGTTATTTGATTAATTATTGCACGTGATTGTAATCCAATTAGAGACTTATCATAAAAGTTAGGTACAGAGAGAGCGGTAATGATTGATAATAGTGGGTTGTTGTTTTCTTTTCTTTTAAGCCATCAAATGAGACTCATGACTAGAAGATATTGTAAGCACATATAACAGGTTTGTTTCTAAACAGAAAGAGCAAATTGTATGAGAGGACAAAGACAAAAGAGGGAAACTAAATTGAGAAATGACAATAAATAGCTCGGTAGATATTAAACAGTTTTATAAAATAATGAAATAATATGAAAATAATCATGAAAGGAATTAACAATAGTTTACATGATTCTCCTTTGTTATAGTCATTTCCATTTATAACCAAAACAAGACAAAAGTAATAGCACTAAGGGTGTGTGTGTGTGTGTGTGTGTGTGTGTGTGTGTGCCAGTGCTAGAGCTTGAATTCAGGGTCTGGGTGCTGTACCTGCCCTGACTACTTGGGCCACACTTCCACTCCTGGAATTTTGGTGCTTAATTGGAAATAAGAACCTCACAGACTTTCCTGTCTGGTCAGGCTTCAAACTTTGATCCTGACATCTCAGGCTCTTAAGTAGAGTTAGCTATGAGCTACTGGTGATCAATACAACAATACAAATTTTAAATGCATTCATTTATTTAAGTAAAGAATTTTTGTTAGAGATTCCTAGAACTATAAAGGTGCATTTTCATAGTAACAACTGCACTCTGTGGAGGAGGATAAAATCAGAGTATGATATTTTCCTCAGATCATCTAAGCTTAGCTCATGCCAAATAAAAATCTAAGATGAGAACTTTAGAAGATGAAGCAGAAAACTGTAAGTTCGAGGACAGTCTGGGATTGTAAGACCATGATTTAAAATAAAATAAAACATTACAATCCAATAGATTAGCAGACCATCTTTAGGAAAACTATAAGCATAGCCACAAAAAGAAGAAAGGTTGTACATCAAGTTTTTTAAAATATTTTTATTGTAATTAATAAAAGGGTTACATGATATTTGCCACATACATCAAGTTTTAAATTTAAAGGATTAATACATTTTCAGCTTTGTGGGTTTAGAACGAGTTGTTATTTTACCCTGAAATTATAATAATGACTTGCAAAATAAAAAGTATGTCCATTTGAAAGTGTCTACATGTGAAAAAATGCAATGTATAACTCTGTAGGCTTTGCCTAAAATCTTCCAAATTTAGAAGCAAATTTTGGAAATATAGTTAATGCATATCCATTCTACTCTCTCAAAAATCCAGCTTAGAAAACTATTCCTGCCATGTATGATCATTAGCATATCAAGAGCCTTGTTTAAATGAAATCTAGTATACCAATGGCTTTTCTACTTCACATGCTTAAAAAGAGTCCCTTCCTCACTTACTTTAAAGAGGAAAACCTGCAATGTAGCAATTTTTATTGTTATTTCATTTAACACTCATTTTAATTCAAGCAACATTTACTTAATGTCTGATTTAAAGTGAATGTTATATATTTTAATTCACTCAGAAATTAAATAGCAGCCAGGACAAGGAATAAGTTTACAAACTTATCCTCCTGACCGCTCTTAAAGCATGTCACTGAAAAAGAAAAGACTATCACAATAAGAGGTAAATATTATAAGCAACTAGAAAATATTGGTTGATAGAGAATGTACAAAGGAATTTCTTGAAAAATTGAAGAGCAGCTAGGAAACATTCACAGACCTAGCAGAGAGTGACCTGAGGACATATTCATTTTTGTTTTGACTTCAGTAAGAAATCTGTTTTCTAAGTGGGAAAATTCAGTAGAAAAATCAATTACTGTTACTATAGGAAACT
Organism: Megascapheus bottae; assembly: GCF_031878675.1. Classification (NCBI taxonomy): domain Eukaryota; kingdom Metazoa; phylum Chordata; class Mammalia; order Rodentia; family Geomyidae; genus Megascapheus; species Megascapheus bottae. Next base: position 19,396,838 of record NC_143531.1, read on the forward strand.
AAGATATCATTCTTGTAGCAGACATCTGCAAAAGAGCCAAGAAGTCATTCCTCACAATTTTAAGACAATGTTTAATTTTAAGACCATGTTTAATCAAGATTTGGAATTTATTTTCTTCCTCTTAAAGTTTTCCTTTGTTTATAACCCAGGTCAATAAATTATTTAAAAAATACTTGAGGGAAAAATATGAAATTGAAGCCAAGATCAATGAGGATTGATTTAAATTTATCATAAATGTTACTAGAAATAATAACCAAATGTCTGCAAACCTTACAAGCAAAGCTTTTTGTTGAGCTTATGTAACAAAAAATGAAACTATCAAATAGGAACACTCACTGTGACATATTAAAATTAAATCTCTATCTTAGTATAAGAATCAGACAGTATATATCTCCAAAGTTAAAATAAAATAATCTATATACAGGTAGAGTCCTGTTTTAGAACAGATACTGTTCAACTGAGCTGACTATTTGGTATTAAAGTCAAAATGTGACTTAAAACTTTCAGCTAGCATAGAGAGCATTAGAATAGGCCATTTTTATTAAATGCTCTAGTAAAAATAGCTTATTATCAAATACTTGCTTGTGCTAATCTTACAGTAACATTGCTATAACAATAAAGAATCCTCTGTGATGGGTTCCATACATATTTGTAACTAGTGCTCAGACTGCATCAGTTTGAAAATGAACTCTCTTTAGATTTCATTTAATGAAGAGAAATAGATGGGAATATAAAAACATCCTAGATAAATTCTGAGTATTTCCTCTATAGTGTTCATCACCGATTATTTTTAAATCACAAAATGAAGTACCCTAAGAAAGTCTCTTGACACATTCTGCCCAGCCTTCTTATTTCCCTCATACTTCTATTGATTTGTTATTAAATCCACACCAGAAAGGTAGAAGGTTGAATAGCATCATGTTATAGACTTTGAGATTAATATCTTTTAATATAACAGATGTTATTAAGTTTGCCTTGTTCAATGATGTTCTGATGGCATGTTAAACCAAAGGTTGGGGAAGAGTCTAATTTATCTATTCATCTACAGAAAAAACACTTACACTGTCAGGATAGAAACTATAAAATCACACATAAAGTGGTATGCTGGTAAATATTTAACAGCAGGCCTGCCAAAAATAAAAAGCCCTAATTTGCAATGTTTGCCAATTTCTGTGACATAAATACTCCCACATGGCTGTTTTTGAGCCATCAATATGACATAAATGAATCTGCGATTGTAAAAGATGCAGAAGAGCTGTTAGGTAGGACTTGTACCATATAAATCCAGTAGGTGCAAACTTCTTTCTAAGTGTAGATAACACTAAAATAAAGTGGAAATGAGTTTTGAGTGCTGAATCCCCCATTAAAAACATAATGTTTTCGATTATAGGTAGATATAACTTATTTTAATGCATTGTCTTTACTGCCAGCTCACATAACCAATGAAATTCTAACAGTGGTTGAGTATAACATTACATTACTTTATAGATTCTAGGTAGAGAGACCACCTCAGCAATGTAAATGGGTATGGAATGCAGAATGTATTTCACTTTGTTTATAATAAGCACAAAGTATTGGAACACAGACTGGAAGTCTCCAATGTATGTGGCCATCATTCTTCTTAAACTTTCTTCTTCTAGATTCAGTTCTGTACCCATGTAGCAGCTGACAGTATTATTTTACCAAAGAATTAAAAATACAAATATTGGCAAGTATCTGCAGATAGCTAGAATTTATTAATCCTAAGTACTAAATATTTTGTTCTCATGCTATTAATATATCATATCAGTAAGGAGAAATCAATTGAAAGTTAATGATTGGTTGTAATAAGTTACTGAATTCAAACTCACAAATCTCAGGCTATTTTTCACAATTACAAGGGGCATTTGCAGGCCCTCACTTCACACGCACACATGCACGCGCGCACACACACACACACACACACACACACACATACACACACGAGTAATATCATATATTTTTTTTCTAGAACAATCATAATACAATTCATAACTACTGAATGATATAAATTCTTAAACTTTAAAACTACTGGAAATTAAAGATTGAAATATCGTATGATGAATTTTCTTCACCCTCTGACTGATTACAGGTAAATTCACAGGGCTAAATTATCCAAAACTTTACACTTTCACTGGATTTATTATTTAGAGCATTAGCTTTAAAAAAGTAGCTTTAAAAAAGAAAGTCCACTTCACAGTCTCATAAAAACAAAGCCCAACTATCATGAAATGAAACTGACTAAATCCATCTCTCCATAGTACGGGAAGCTCATTTCTCCTCACCTGACAAATAGGAAAGGCTTGGCACCCATGCGTTATTTCCCAGAGGCTTAACATCTTACAGCTGAGCTTTTGAGGGACTATTTATAAACCAGAACTCTGAACCATTCATTTGATCTATCAGAAAGCCCAGGAGGGCATCTGACCTTGGCCCAATGTCATGCAGTTAATTACAGCGAGATCCAGGGTCTGACCAGGTCGGCTCACCTCATGGTTACCCAGCCCTGAAGGACATTAATCTTTCCGTAAACCATTACCTCTTGAAGCACTCTCTTCATCTTTAGTAATAAGGTCTTCACTGCGGTGCAGTCCTGTAGCATCAGTCTGAACGGCAGAGAATCTATTCCTCCATTTTCCTCTACACTTGGTAGAGGCCGGTCCCCAGAAGGACTGCTGGGTATCCGACTGATGTGAGCACACCTCAATTCTTGGTCAATGTCCTTTGTTAATTTCAGGGAAAGGCTCCTAACAAAGAAAGTAGAAACAGAAATTACAGGGGAACAGGACAGGGGGAGGGCACTGATGCCCAAACTGATCAGGGTCATTAATTATACTAGGAAATAAAATTTGCATGGACCATGCCCCCTGCAGAAATTACTAAGTTATGCATCTAGTGTTTAAGATTCAAAAACAATTACTGTCTTAAAAGATGATTTCTCCATAATCAAGATTTCATTGATGTGTGGCATTTATTTAACTCACTTAGAAACAAAAAGAAATCACTGGAATGCCAATTTTATATACATAGTTTCTGAGTATATCCTTAGAATAAACTCTAATGAAAAGTTAAAAAAAATAAACCTAGTTACCTAAATTGGAGCCATCCATTGGGCCATATGTAAAAAATAAAGAGAGAGACTGAACCTAGTGTGAGATGTATGAACCTCATGATTTATGAAGGGAAAAAAAAATAAACCACTGAGCCCAAGAAGCTACTTTAGTATAAGGATTATTTTGAGCAAAGAGAGCCATCAAGAAACAGATACTATTAAAATCTTCCTGCCCTCCTCTTATAATACTAAAGTCAGATCCGCCTTTGAAAAGATGTTCCTCTACCAGAAAGGACATTAATTATGAGAAAATGTCTACCTTCCTCAGCACAGAGAAACAACCTTATTAGCTAGCCTTTGCATTTCATAATGTTTCCCTTCCCATTATATTTGGCCCCAGAAACTCTCTTTGCTTAGTTAATTCTCTAAAATTTACTGGGTTTTTTGTTGTTGTCTCTTAGGACATTATATGAGCCCCAATTCTCATTTCCTCATGAACTATTCATCTCTCATATTCCTGTATATATGCAAGGTACACATACATGTCCATTGTCCATACATGTGTTTATGTTTCCTTCTTGATCTGTCTTTGGGTAACCAAATTTACAGGACCCCAGTAGAGATAAGAAAATCAAGAAATGAAGTGCTGACCAATGAACAGCTTTCTCTAGACTGACAAAAGATAGCTTATCAAGAGTGGATGAATGACAGCATTCAAAAAAAAACCCTCCAACATAACATATAAAGTCCTTGAGAAATCTTCTGAGGATCATAAGTACCATATATATATATATATATGTATATATATACATATATATATGACTGCAACTTATGTGCATTCTGGGGTGAGCATGGGAAAATATCCAGGGAATGTTTAGGCCTACTTTCAGCAGCTATTGAACTCTGCAAAGTGAATTAGCTGTGTCTCAGCTTCGTCCTGTGTAAAATAAAGACTCATTCCATTTATTCAGTATGACTAAACTATCATATACAGAACAGCCAGCACAATATCTGGTCGGTAGTTTGCCCTTAAAAAATGATAGCTATGTTTATTTTAGTATTTAATTACAAGTATAAATAGGGGTTGTAATATATGTCATATAACTTCAAAGGATAATCATAATAAATAACCACACATGTGAAAATGAATGCTGAAGATCAACCATGTTTTCCTTGTTTATTATCCAACTATTTAAAATTTAAACTATTTCAATTACAAATTACCAGACTTGCATATAATTGAAGATGTATTATCTTATTTGCATATTTGCATGAACTTAATAGCGAGCATCAGAAAAAAAAATCTCATTTTTATCTCAATTTGAGTTGCTAGGAATATGGCTTAGTGGTAGAGTGCTTGCCTAGCATACATGAAAAACTGAGTAGGATTCCTCAGTACCACATAAACAGAAAAGGGCAGAACTAGACCTGTGGCTCAAGTGGTAGAACACTTATGCTGAGCAAAAGTAGATCCAGGACAGTGCCCAGGCCCTGAGTTCAAGCCCCAGCACTGACAAAAACAAAAACAAAAGTTGCTAAAGCATCTTTTCTTATAATTCAGAAAAACTGAACCCATACACTAAGTATATCTCCCATTTTTAAATAATTAAGATGAGCCATATACAGAAAGACATTTAGGAGGGGAAATTGGCCAGAAGCATTTTTTTTTATGATTCCTAAAGAGGTTCACTGAACCCAAGGGGACATCTGCTATGAGTTTAATAGGATTCCATAGCCATCCCAAGAAGCTCATCACAATAGTTATTTCTTGGTAGTGATAGCTAAAATTCATAACTGATATTCTCTTACATGGGCAACATTAACCATGGAACATTTTACTTCACTCTTAAGCAGATGTAGCCAGGTGCTGGTGGCTCACGCCTGTAACCCTAGCTACTCAGGAGGCTGAGATCTGAGGATTCTGGCTGAAAACCAGGCCAGGCACAAAAGTTTCTGAGACTCTTATCTCCAATTAACCACCAGAAAGCCAGAATCGGCACTGTGGCTCAAGTGGTAGAACACTAGCTTTGAGCTAAAGAGCTCAGGGACAGTGCCCAGGCAGGCCCAGAGTTCAAGCCCCGATGTACCATTACACCATAGTAAATAAAGGCATTCTTAAACTAGGTTCAGACAATTAGCAGGACAGATCAGGGCTGTCGTTCAATGGCCTTTGCCATCCCAACCATCCTGTTGTACCTTCGTAACCTTTGTCATTCTGCCTGTGCTTTATAATTAACCATCTTTAATAACACAACAATTATTCAAACATTAATGTCTTTAATAACAAACTATTATCAGGATTCAAATATTCAAGGATGTCTAGGTGACCACATTCTTAAAAAAAATAACTTCTTTGGTTGTCAGGGTAAGAAAAAAAAATCTCTAACACACAGTCACCATTTCCAACACAGACAACCCATAATAATACTAGTGAGAGTCTAGAAAATTCAGGTACCCATTTGTCCCACATTAGCAGGGCTGTTTGGATGATAAAATGCACACACTTTGGGTTATTTGCCTTGCCGCCATCCAAACCTCTGAAGTTATTAAGGTTTCAAGAAACAAAACAAATGTGCTTTATTTATAAAGAAAAGATAGTACATTCACTTGTCTAAAGGTATGATAGTGAAGCAGGGCCAAGTGGTCATTTATTATCATAACTATTTCAAATGGTAACCAGAGATGATGTAATCTCTCCACTGAACACATTTAGATGTTGTTTTCACTCTCTATTCCAATCCCATGCATCTTTGGTAAAATTGCTCCAAGGTACTTATGACTTCCTTATGATGCTTATGAAGCTGACCAAGTCTTTTATCATTTAAATGTGAAGGGCATTTAGATAAAGCGAACCTGACACTTGGGAACCTTTCTCAGTCTCTTAGTACCCAAATAAAAAGGGATGAGTAAGAATAACAGCAAAACTAATCAATATTATAGACAATTTCTTCTTGAAAGAATAAAGGATTTGAGAGTTTCAGCTGATTCAGAAATATTTTAACTTTGAGCTATTTTGGCAAACTGACTTTGCAATTTTGTCACTGAGATCTTTACTATGATAGGATTCTCCCATACTAGCATAATATATATATATATTATACAGTATATTCTCCCATAGCTGTATAGTATATACATGTATATATTCTCCTATAGTTCTATAGTAATCTTATTTTCATATGACAGGTGAATTTAATGAGAATTACATCTGGATATAAACTATAAAATGATTGAAAATCTTGCCACAAGAAAAACTTGTTCCTCTTTTCCTTTTGGCTAGTTAAAAAATAGAAATGTTAGATGGACTATGAAAAAATTGTTTTCCACTCTCAGGGGAACTATTGTAATAATTTGAAGCGTACTGAATACAACGACCAGAATACCTGCATGCTATTGGTATTGCTTGCTTTCAGATGGACCATTCCCAATGTAGTGTATTGGTACTTTTCATTCCGTGGACTGTCTATGGCCAAAGACCTGGCAATGACCTTCACTTCATGGTATTGTTGTCATATCCTCAACAAATTCCAAGGGAGCAGAAATAGACCAGTAAATTCTTGCCCAACACAATGAAAACATAGTATTTGACTGCTTTCAAAATCTTCATTAAGCAGATAATCAGAGAATGATAATTTAGTTCTTCTTGGCAGTGGTCTTAAGGCTTGAAATCTGGGTATGAGTACAGTCCCAGAGATCTTCTGCTCAAGGCTAGCATTCTACCATTTTGAGCCCTATCACCACTTTCGATTTTCTGAGGGTTGAACAGAATTTCATGGACTTTCATGACCAGACTGGCTTTGAACCTTGAGCCTCAGATCTTAGCCTCCTGATTATCTAGGATTAGAGGCTGATATTTTTTAAGTGCTTTAATTTTGGAAACGTTATTATTATTTAAACCCCATTTCAAAAAAAAAAGGTTGCTTATGTTGTGTTTAACCATACTTGTATAATTCTAACACAGGTACAAGGGTATAAATAAATCTGTGCCACTATACTGATTTTCTAAAACTGAACAAAATATATATTCAAGGAATTACCTACAACTGAAAAAATTGTCACCAATAATAATCCATATTTACTTTAAAAATAAATTGTTGGTCTGAAAGTGTTATTTTAGGAAAATATTGATGTCAAATTATTTCCTAATTGAATATTCAGCCATATTTCTGAAAGGGGGATTAGAATTTTCTTCTGTCACTATGTGTTATAAAAATTTTACAATTTACATTTAGATTAAACATTTCACATGCATGTTATTTTTCCAGCACCTGTGATAAAGGGAGAAGTAAAGCAGAATTTAAATATCTAAGCGTTGCAAACAAGGTCTGACATTATCTAAAATATGTCTTCTTCCAGTCCTCACATCCCATAATACCCTTCTCCCTGCTCTGATTTCCAAACACCATGCTTTTCCTTTTAGCCCTGAACTATTCAGGGTTCAGAGCCTCTGCCTTTGTTCTTTTTGATGCATGAAAATAGTGTCATTCCTTCCTTCATCTTTTCCTTTAACGTGTATCACATCTCCAGGGAAATCTAATACTCCAGTCACCTTTTTCTTTTCTTATGATAATGTTTCCTTTATATCTTTGGTCAAACTTGACTGTTAAGGCATTAATTTAGGAGGGTCTTACAGTACACATTAGAATACCTAAAAGAAGTATTATATAAGTGACCAACACATTTATCATTAAGAATATCACATCACAAGGGGTAAACATTGCAAGGTGCCAAAAGTAGAAAAGGAAAAAATATTTGTGAAAATTGTCACTGTGGTGGTTCAAGGGCCTTTAATTTAAATGAGTTATTATGAAATAGGCACCAATGGATCATGCCTACAATTCTTTTTATTTTTATTCTTATTTTTGTATTTATTTTGCCAATCCTGGGGCTTGAATTTAGGGCCTGGGCAATGTCCTTGAGATTTCTCAAGACTAGTGCTACACCACTTGAGTCACAGCACCACTTCAAGCTTTTTCTCTGTGCATGGTACTGAGGAATCAAACTCAGGACTTCATGCATACTAGGCACTCTACCACTGGGCCACACACCTGGCCCGCATGTCTACAATTCTAGCTACAGCAAGAGGCTGAGATCTGAGGGTCCCAGTTCAAAGCCAGCCAGTGAAGGAAAGTCTGTGAGACTCTTATCTCCAATTAACCACTAGAAACTCGGAAGTGTTGCTGTGGCTCCAAGGGTAGGGCAGTACCCTTGAGCTGACAAGCTTAGGGACAATGCCCAAGCCCAGAGTTCAAGTCCTATGACCATCATCCCCAAAAGAATTATAGAACACAGAGATAAACATATTTTTAAAAATATAGAAATTAATAACCCCAAATACTTTAAAATAATATTTTATGTACAGGGATGTACACATGAAATCTGTAAGCATATATATTTAAATATTCACCATAAATAATTATTTAATTTTAGGGACTGTATACTTTTAAAATGTTGTGGTTAGATTAATAATATAATCAAAAATTTTCCAAGACAATTACAATAAAGAGGAAACATCCTTAGTTTTTTTGAACGTGCACTTATTAATAATAGCTATTTGTGATAATGTGTCATTAATATCTAATAAAATTTCAAGTATTCTCATAAATAAGTTCCTAAGAAAATGTATCAGCAGCTTATTATGAAATTGCTTCAAAAGTACTATTAGTTACATCTCAACACCAAGAACAAACCCTATGGTAGTGAAATATCACTGTCAGCACATAGCATCATTCAGAAGGCTGATTGTAAAAAGTAGTTATTTTATAAAACATTTACTCATAAAAATAGTTATTTTATAAATAATACAAATTGAACCCTGAATGGAGAAGAAACCCACACAAACAAAAAATGCCGCCTTTTTTCTGAACTAATATTGATCTTTACTCTGAAACACAGAAACCACTAGATGTCTGTACCAAATTAAAGAACAGCAATTGGTGTACATGAAAACATATAGCATGGTTTATGAAGAATTGCTCAGCATTGAACTGTCAACATACCAACAACTATTGCAAAGAAACACACAAAAAGTCAAGTTCAGTGAGAAAAGTTTTAGCTAGTCCATGGATGGAATGGCAAACACCCAGAGTGTCACATAGCTGAGCTGATTTCAGTGCCTTAGTCTAAAACAGCTGATCTATGTTCTTTTATTCATCAGTAGAGCACAAACATAGACCGATATACCAGTTGTATGTATAAAAGATGATACATGGCTATGAATCAAAACATCAGATAAGTTAGAAGGCACAAGATATTTTCAGTTCTGTTGATGAATCTCTTCCTAACTCCTGTCATGAATACACAGATATTCAGACCTTACCATTGCCTTTAATGCATTCCTCTCTGAATGCTATCTCATTTTTTTTCTTTTCGAACTGACTTGTACTTGACATTTCAAACCAGATAACAGTGGTTGGTGGTGACACCAGAGGTTTTACTTTGACACCAGAAACAGAAGCACAGATTGGTATCAATGTCCAATTGCCTTTGAAACACAGATGAGGATGGAGACGAACATAGCAAGCCTTTTCTTAACATAAGCAAAGAAGAGTTGATAAAATAGCATGCCCATTTTTTCATTTAAGAAGAAGAAAGACAAAACTCCAAGAAGAAATCAAGTTCCATTCCAAGGAAGTCTTCCCTAAATGTCAACATTTGATTCATTTTTTTTTCTTTATGTACGTATCTATTGTTTTGCTTTCTTGGGACAGAGGGAAATTCCCTAGTTCCTTTCCTAATGGTGGCTTTATCTTCTGAGTAGATCCGAGCTCTCCTTCCACAATTGCAGTCTTGATGATATTGCTAAACAACACCCCATCCTTTATCTTTCTGGGTGGTCATGTGACTTGGGTCTGATCTGAACATACCAGAAATGTGGATCTTGTTGAATTATCCTCATGGTGTAACTTGGAAGGATCATCCTATTCATTCTTGCTAATTTGGAGCACGACTTACAGGCTTACAGGCTATATGTACAAACAGGGTCTCTGACTCCCTTTAATTTTCTGCTGGCACTATCATACATTCTTAATAACTTCCTTTTTATTGTTGGGGTGATGTATAGAGAGGTTACAATAACATTTCTTTCAGGTAGTGAGTACATTCCTTCTTGAACAAGAAGCACTGCATTGTTTGGTGTTGTATTTGACCATACAATTATATCCTTGGCCTTCTTTCTAGCTCAGTTCTCTGAGATTTCTGTTGTTATTTCTCAATTGGAGCCACTGAGTTTTCTTTATTCCTTAAGCTATTTCATATCCTTACAATAAACATCTTTTTTTAAAAAAATGAGAAAAGCAAAACTATGTCCCTAGGACTTGCCTCAAAGGACTCAAAGACTGAAATGTAAAATGTAGGGTCAAGTTTCTTCAGACCCTCATTGTCTTTGATGTATTCCTGTCATGTCCCTGCCTTGTCATCTTCAGCTTTGCTTTGTAGTATTTTTTGCTTCATGGATATTCAGAATTCATTATCGGATGCTGTCTTTCATTTTCCTCCATGTCACAGGTCACTTACATTTTGTAACTCTTTTGTAAAAACAAACCAGTGCTGTTTCCTTCCCTCACCTCTCTGACCTCTCTCAGGTAAAATTAATCCAACTAAAAGGTTGTTAGCTAATAGAGAAATGTTACAAATTTTTTTAATCGATAGATTACTTCTTTTTCAGAGAAATGACTATACATACAAGCATTGGGAGATTGACGCCAGCTGAAAACATCTAGCAGCATTTATTTTATCCAGTCTTACTAAACAGGAAGCTAGATATTGTGTCTGGGAGTTTGTATTTCATTTAGAAAGGAAAAAAATGCATAAGCTCTTCTAAAGTGGACCTCTTTCCACCAGGGAAAACAGAGGCTTAGAGGTCAGTGCCAGAAAATTATATAAGTTTTGTTTTAATGTAGAATTACTCTGCTTTAAAATAGCATTAGATGTGGCATAAATTTGGAAAGTTTTATGTTACACTGTCTAAGTTTCTTTTCCATGGTAGTACTCATAAATTGACGTTAGCTCATTTTCTCTCTTTGTTCATTAGAAAAAAATCATGGCTGCTTTTTGTGATTACTTTGTCTTGGTGATGATGTATTATCCTGCAGTCTCCAAATATATTGTCCTACTAAATTATCAATAGAAAATTTTAGGCTATGCTCCCCCACATTTTCAATATAATAATGATTGAGTAAATATTACACTTTTTGACAAAAATCTAGATCCCCACTAATGTTTACCTTAGGGTAAACATTACATAAGGCTCCAAACATTTATTTTTAAGATCTATACCATTTCAATTGTCATTATCTCAGTAATTTAAAAATCACACTTCATCAAACTTTCCATAAGAATATAGGTTGTTTTGTCTATAGTTATTGAAAAAAAAATAAGAGACAGAAAAATGGAATGAAGTGAGGGGAAAGGAAAAGGGAAACAGGAGGAATAGGAAGGGGTGGAGAAAGGAGGGGAAAGGAGAAGAAGGGGAGTGGAAGACAAAGGAGGAGAATAAAGACAAGTATTGAAAAACACTATAAACACCCAGAAAGAACTTGATCATATAATATCTACTAAACCGTTTCTAAAATTTCACTAATTATATTCAGAAGGCTAAGTCTCTGTTACCTTTGTGATGTTAAAGATGCTTTGACATGTTTTGTGGGTGGTTTTGTTTTATCCACAGTGTATATATATTATGTTAGTAGGTATGTTAAATAGCTTACTATATATCACTTATATGTAGGAAGTGATTGTTTTCTTCACAGAGATGGATTTTATGCAGATATTTCCATGTTACTAATGAACACACACAAATGGGCAATGTGCTAAAGATAGAAGAACTGAACTTATATTTCAAAAAAGGCCTATTTTGGTTTTGAACACCAGTACGCTTAGGCACTGGTAAATGAGTATTTTTCTTTTTGCTCCTGAAATTGTGTTCGTGGTGTTTTCCTGTAAACCCAGCTGAGATTTGAGTAAATCCCATTGCTATTATAAGATGTTAAGACATTAAAGTACTAAACACCATGCCTTTGACCTCTAGGTCATAGACTAAAAAGATCTAATGAATTTACATCTCAGCACTCAGATACCACAAGAAAAAGATAAGCGTGAAATATAAGCCACCAATATAGTCCAATTACTAAAGACAAGTCAAGAGGTCAGACAGCTCTTTTTATTCTGTAATTGTCTCATTAACTGCTTTTCCTTTTTGATTTATTAAGAATATTGACCAATGCTACTTTTTTAAAAAAAAATTCAATGTGTCCTTATTTTCTTACTGCAGTGATACATGGGTTGGTCTGACATATCTCTTCCTAGATTCAACCTCTATTAGTTCAATTAATATCAATTAACTTATGATATTTTCTTCATAAGTAGTGTGTTTTATTTACAAATAAAAGCACAGTATTAGCAGCAGAAATCTTTCATTTACTCAGTAGGAGCATACTTCTGTGTAATCTCATAGATTTAGAAGTATTTTGTTCAAATGTTACAATAAATAATATAAAACACTTTTGTACTTTTTGTACTTTCATACATAAAGTACACCAATAGCTTCATCAAAATGTCAGATCAAGAAATTGAAAGCCTTAAAAATATGTATTTCATGTTAAACATATTAGTTTATGTAAACATGAAATTACTATAAATTAACTGGTACTTGTTCAAAAATATTCTGATGTTTGAGATAAAAATATTAAATATGTCATTAAAAGAAGGAATTTTTGACTCACACTGAATATTACTTGGTATATTTTATGATTATTTTCCTAAACTCATATATTCAAACAGATAGTTTTAATAAGTAAATATCTTCTATTTAGTAAGAAAAAAATCCCACCACAATGTAATATGTTTCCCGTGTCATTCAAGTGACATATCTAAGACAATTTTAAATATTCTAGTGCACTGGGGTTTAAACTCCAGGCCTCACTCTTGCTAAGTTAGTATTTTACCACTGTCTCCTGGGATGCTATGCTTATAGTGTCCCTGGCATTCACTATCAGATGAATATTTTAAAACCAATTATTCTAATATGCAAGGGTCACAAAAGAAACACAGCTAATTTTCATTTTTTCATCTTCTAGATTTAAGAGGATAATTTACTTATATTTTAAAATGCTTTCTGTGTGTCTAGCCATACAAACTATCTCTAAGACAGCTGGCTAGCTTACATATATATATTACTTAATATTTTCATCCTAATAAATACTAATAAACTAATATACTAATAAACATATAAGGCATCAGATGCTATATAATGATATAATCTTCAATTTTCCTTTAAAAATAGTTGTGTCAAAATTTTCCTACTGTGAATTACGGTTTACGTTCATGACTGTAATAGAGTATTTTTTGTTTCTTCTTTCAGATCCCTAGAATATTTTACATGAAAGTGCTGGAGCTATATTGGTCTAACAGATTAGATAATGTCATAACACTAAATAGCACTGGCATATGAAGCTTTTTAACAGCATACCATGACCACCTGCATTCAATTATAAAACAAATATATGAGCTAGTCAATATCAACTATAATAAAAAGAGAAGGAAAACAAATATAGCACTCAGTAAGCCTGCCGTAGAAGATTTTGATGTCATGCAGCTTTCTTAGTAACCTCAATTTTCACATTATCTAGTAAGAGATGCAGTAAAAACAAATGTTCAACTATAAAGATGTACAGAATAAAAAAAAAATCCTATCCTTACCTCCAAATGGCAAAAAGCAGTAAACACAAAAGATGTAGTTATTACAGATAACTATAAGGTTCCAAGGTTCCATTTTGGAAGCAGTGGCATTTGGTACAAGTATTGGATTTTAATACAATATTATCAGAGCAAATGGGGTAGAATGGGAAGCACATTCCATAAAAAGAGAAAATGAGCCAAATCCTAGAGAGAAGAGATCTAAATAGAGAGATAAGGCTAAAAAGTCAGCTTATTTTTTTATGATTAAGTACACTGAATTTTCTAAACCACAGATAGTGTAGAATGCTCATAATCAAGGCCATTGTACATGATTGGGAAGTTATTGCTCAAGTGAAATAAAATAGGGAAGGAATTTGAAATGGATAAATAATAAGTGAGGATATACTATTTTCTAAATTAACTATTATATGCATTACAAGTATAATGTAAACAAACATTTCTGTAGTCTTATTTACATATATATATATTATTTTCACTGATATCACCTATTCTCTAGATTTCTTGCAACAATGTATATGTTGGTAACAGTAACAAGCCCAATTTTAATATTATATATTAAATGATAATTTAAATATTTTATAAATATTATGTCATTCTGCTCCTTTTTAGTGTGTGCAATAATTGCAAATATGATAGGGTATCAGGTAATATGTATTGTATGAATATGACAAGCAGTTACCTTTGAGTCAATAGTTGTAATAAATAAAGAGAGGCTTATAATAGGTTTTCCTGATTTAGATGATGCTTAGAAAGGAACAAAAGTATCAGACATATGCATTAGTACAGTGTTGAAAACTCCATGTTTTCTGCAGACAGAATGGAATGAATTCTGGCCTCAGCACCCAGGGCTTGGAGGAAGGGCCTCAGGCCAGCGATCTCCTTTTCTGTAGCTTTGGGAGATAGTGACATGCAGGCTCAGCTACCCCCAGATTCTGAGACCCTTCATAATGTCTAATTCCCTTAGACAAATACATTATTCTTTCTACACATTAATAATGTAAACAGACTTCCAATGTTACTAACATACTTATAAGCCGAATTGTCTTTGTAGCACCTCTGTTTTAGAAATGAAGCAAGTCAAAAAAAGGAAAAGAAATGAAGCAAGTCTCCCTTTAAAAATGGCTAAAGAGAATATTATCTGATTTCTGTTATAAAAACATTTTACTGAGGCCAGGAGTTTGGTCTAGGGGTAGAGTGCTTGCCTAGCATGCAAGAAACCCTGAGTTCAGTTTCTTGGTTATCACATGTACAGAAAAAGCCCAAAATAGTGCTGTGACTCAATTAGTAACCTTGAGAAAACTCAAGGACACTGACCAGGCCCTGAGTTCAAGTACTAGGAATGACAAAAAAATTTAATTCCAAATTTTCATATGTAGATGGAAAAACTGTAGTGTTAAAATCTGCTTTGTGTTAGAGATGGTTACTCTGTAATAAAGAATATTATAGCTGGACACGGTGGCTCGTGCCTGTATTCCTAGCTACTCAGGAGACTGAGATCTGAGGATTGTGGTAAAGAACCAGCCAGGGCACTAAAGAACTTGACACTCTTATCTCCAATTAACCACTAGAAAATGGGAAGTGGGGCTGTGACTCAAAGTGTAAGTCAGTAGTATTGAGCTGAAGAGCACAGGGACTAAGCCCAGACCCAGGTGTAGGGCTGTAACCTTGAGCTGAAGAGCTCAGGGACAGCACCCAGGCCCAGAGTTTGAGCACCATGACCCCCCTCCCCTCCCCTAAAAAAAAAAGAATATTACAAAAGTGTGAATCTCCATAGGTAAAAAAAAATGTTTTGGAAGATAATGATAAACATTACTATTTTTATGAACTCTATGTGTCAATTATAACTGTGTATATTATGTGCCTTCCAGCTAAATCTATTAATCTAGGGTACTATATAAACATCAATTTAATTTAAATACATTAATCCATCATTTGAGATGTCAAAAAATGTTGAAAAAAATGCAGCCAAAGACAAGCTCATTTGGCCCATAGCCATAACCTCACGACTCGGGAAGCTAAGATTGCAGTTCAGATAGCCCAGCAGACAAAGCAATGAGGCTCTTATTTCCAATTAGCCAGCAAAACACTGAGAGTGGAAGGCTGCATCAAATAAGAGAAGGTAAAGAGCAAAAGAAAAATGCATAGGCAAAAAGCCTGAGTGAGAGTGTGAATCTGTAGTTTAAGCCTCAGTACTGGCACACACACACACACACACACACACACACACACACACACAGTGAAAACAAGATGTGTCAAGAACTTGGGCACATCTGATATTTTCAAGATGCTTACAATATAACAACTTGTTGTCCAGCACAAAATGACGGCTGTTCAGTGTGAGTCTTTCTGAGCTCTCGCCAAGATACCAGTTCCAGCATCACAGGGGAAAGTTCATACCCAAAGATGCATCCTGAGTAAGCTTTAGCACCACAGAGATCTCAGTCAGAGAGGAGAAAGGCAGGAAACCAATGCAAGAAGACAGTGAGGAGTGCCACCAGCAGCTCAGATCCTCCCTCTTGCACCTGAGCGGACAGCGCTTCTCGGCAGCGCAGACCCGCTGGCTGCAGACAGAGCCACACAGAGCCTGCGCGAGCAGTGAGCCCAGAGCCCACACCCGGCCGTGGTGGGGACCTGCCAGCTTCACGGAACCAGAAAACCCAGCAATTTGTGAGTACCTCTGTGGAAGTTTCCACTTCTGCTCTCCAAATGGCACTGGGAAGGAATCCCCTCCCCCACCAGCCAACAGCCATCTTGACTGCTGGCAAAGACCCTGCCAAACCAACTGGAGCCTGAGAAGTGGTGCTGGCAGCGCCATCAGTCAAATGCGCAAAGGTTTTCCCAGAGGCAGCTTAGCCGGAAGTCCGCCCCTGGTGCTAGCGGAAGTTCCTCCCCTGGGCAGGTCCGCACTCCTGGTAAACAAAGCCTCTCACAGCTCTACTGTTTTTGTTTGTTTTTTTTTTTTCCTGCCCAATCAAGCAAACTGATTGGGGAAAAAAAACCGCAAAGCCAAATCGCAGGAGAAAAAGACTTTTTAGAGCGTTTGGATCCTGAATTCAGTGGAGACACACTTTTCCCACCCTTCCTCTTCCCCCCCCAAAAAACCTGAATACCCCCGCTTTTAGTTTTGCTTTTTTTTACTTTTTTACTACCTTTTTTTATTTCATTTTTATGTTATTTTTATCTTATTTTTTGCCTTTTTACCTCCACCCCCTTTTTTCTAATGTTATGATTCTTCTTTCCATTTTTTTCCTCTTTCTTTCTGTCATTGTGGCCATTCCTACAAACATAGTGACAGCACTGGGTACAGACTGGATATAAATTAGATTTTTTATTGATACAGTCACCTGCTTTTTAATCTGTTGATTCTTAACCCTAGTATTTCTTGTTTAAGAACCCACAATTGTGTGGGTTCTCCCCCCACCTTTTGTCTTGTTTGTATTTTTATTCTTTTTAATTTTTTAATTTTTACTTTTTAAAAATTTTTAGCATTGATCTCTCCTATATGTACCTTCTGCTTTTATTTATATATTCTTCATATTACTCTTCTTATATTTTATAAGTTTTATCTTATTTTTTCTAAATTTTGTACTAAACTATTTTACTTTTCTATCGCCCTAGGTCAGTTATCCTTATGCTATTCCTTTCCTTCATTACTATATTAATCGTACACATATACATTACTCTTTTCTTACCTTCCTTCTTGTCTTTCATATTATTTTACAATCTCTGCTCCTCTGTTCATCCTTCATCTTTTATAATGCATGAATCTACAGTCGATGGTTGTTGAGCAATACTGTATATCTAGGTATTCAATTATACTGTAGGTCCAGAATGATGTAAATACCATAGAGATTGGATTGTGGACCTTTTTTTGTCATAAAATGGTGATCTGTGGTGGAACTAGAGTTCTCTCTAAGTGCACAAAAAGAGAGAAAGAGAGTGATAAAACCAATCTAAATTGTGAGCATCTAACGTCTGATCAGCTAAAAAAGCCCTAGGTTGGTTATATTTTAAAAACTGTAATCTTGTGCAGTATTAATCTGTGCATTTTCAAATGCACAGAACAAGAAACTCAAGAAAAATGACAAATCAAGAAATAACATCTCCCACCCATATAAACAGGCAATGGAGCAGTCAATGGCAAAACTAGAGAAGAGTCCTTAAAATGCTATACAAATGAAATTGATAAACCTGATCAATGAAAAGTTTGAATACATACAGAAAGAGCTATGTGAATGAGAGAAAGCAATACAAAGAAGGAGATACGTGAATGTGAGGAAGCCATAAAGGGGGCCATAATAAAGGATTTACGTGAACATGAGGAAGCTAGACCAAGAAAAATGGATGAATTCATAGAATCCACAAATAAAATGTTCAATGAGAGTAAAGTTGCTAAGCTAAAGGACATCAAAGAGAACACTCAAATGGAAATCAAGGAGCTAAAGAAGTCCACACACAACCTAAAAGCAGAGATGCAAGGCATCAAAAATGAGCAATTGGAAGGAGGGAGATGAAGAACAGAATAGAAAGTATTGATAGCAGGTTAGAAAATGCAGAGGAGAAAAATCTCCAGGGTTGAAGATAATCTAGTTGTTATAGAGAAAAAAAATGAGTAAAACCAAATCCAGGAAATATAAGAGAATGATTCAGGAGGTCCAAGATACAATTAGGAAGCCTAATTAAGTCTAATTGGTATTGAGGAGAGCCTGGAGAAAGAGGTCAGTGGTATTGGAAACATATGTACTTCAGGGAATCATCTCAGAGAACTTCCCAAATATCTAGAAGGGCAGACCCATCCAGATACAAGAAGCTTTTAGAACCCCAAACAGACCTGACTAAAAAATGAAATCCCACCACCAAATTTTACTCCGTAAAGGATCAACAGAGACCAAAGAAAGGATCCTAAAAGTAGCAAGGGAAAAAGGAACAATCACCTAAAAAGAAAAACCAACCAAATTAGCCACACATTTCTCAGCAGAGACCATGCAAGCAAGAAGAGATTGGAAGGATATGTGTCATGCCTTTAAGACAAATAACTACCAACAAAGAATGCTGTACCCAGCTAAGATCTCATTCATAACTGAGGGAACAATAAAAACATTCCATTCCAGGGAAATGTTGTAACATTATGTAGCAACCAAACCAGCACTACAGAAAATTCTCAAAGATGTTCTACACATTGAAAACCAACACAAAGGTGATACTGACAAGAAAATGGCACCTAAAAATCATACCAGCTAAATGGAAGGTAAAGCAAAAACAAGATATGTGGGAGGGGTGGGGGGAAGGAAAGTGGGAGAAAAACATGTGAAGTGGTAACAATGTTCAAGAAGTAATGTACCTACTACTTGATGAATGTAACTGTAACCCCTCTGTATATCACCCAGACAATAAAAATAAAATGATTAACATTGAAAAAAAAAGAACCCTTAGGAAGAAATACAACTTTCTTAACAATCCAGAAAAATTTTTTTAAAAAATCATACCAGCTAATTATGGCAAGAACTTTCAAGTCACAGGCCCCAATGAAAGGTTTTAAAAATGGCAGGAAGTAGTAAATATTTTTCAATCTTAACCCTCAATATCAATGGACTTAACTCTCCAATTACATGGCATAGATGGTCTAGTTGGATCAACAAGCAAGATCCATCCTTCTGCTGTCTTCAAGAGACATATCTGGCCCAAAAAACAAACATTTTTTGAAAGTGAGTGGTTGGAACAAAGATTATAAAGCTAACAGCCCCCATAAACTGGCTGGAGTTGCCATACTAATATCAGATAAATAGACTTCAAACTAAAATTAGTGAGAAAAGACAAAGAAGGTTATTAAATTCTAATAAAGGGATCTCTCCTCCAAGAAGACATAACCATCCTAAATATCTACACACCTAATCCCGGAGCGCCGAACTTCATCAAGCAAACTTTACTTTCACTGAAACCATACATAGATCGAAACACAGTGATTGTTGGTGACTTTAATACACCACTCTCACCTATGGACAGATCAACAAGGCAAAAACTCAACAGAGAAACCTTAGAATTGAACAACTGTATAGACCAACTACATCTAACAAACATCTGCAGATTATTCAACACAGCAACATCACAATATACATCTTTTTCAACAGCACATGGAACATTTTCAAAAATAGACTACATTTTAGGGCATACAACTAATCTGTGCAGATTCAGAAACACTGAAATTATTCCCTGCATTCTCTCAGACAACAAATTGGAACTGAACACCAATCTCCACTAGCAAAAGTCTGTAACTCATGGAAATTGAACAACACATTGTTGAATCACCAATGGGTCATCAAGGATTTCAGAACAGAAATCCAACAGTTTATGAAATTTAAGAAAAAGGAGTACACAAAATACCAACTCCTTTGGAACATAGCAAAGGCAGTACTCAGAAGAAAATTTATAGCTCTGAGTGCCTACAATAACAAATTGGAAAAATTCCAACCCAATTTAATGTTACATCTTAAGCTCATGGAGAAAAAGCAACAAACCAACCCTAAATTAAAATCAAAGAAAAATTAAATGAATTGGAGTCCAAAATGACTATAGAAGAATCAACAAAACAAGGAGTTGGTTCTTTGAAAAAAATCTAACAAAATTGACAGACCCTTTGCACATCTTTCCAAAAAAGAGAAGGTAGCACATCCAAATAAACAAAATCACAGATGAGAATGCCAATATTAACATACCACACTGAACCAAGAAGACTGAATCCCACTAAACAGGACTATTTCAAGCACTAAAATAGAAATGGAAATAAGAGACCTCCCATCCAAGAAAAGCCCATGGCCAGATGGATTCACAGCTGAATTCTATAAGGTCTTCAAAGCAGAGCTCACACCAATACGCCTCAAGCTCTTTAACAAAATTGAGAACAAAGGCTCTTCATCAAATTCATTCTATGAAGCCACTATAACCCTCATCCCAAAACCAGACAGAGATTCATCAAAGAAAGAGAATGATAGATCCATTTCTTTGATGAATATTGATGCAAAACTTCTCAACAAAATACTGGCCAACCGTCTACAACAACTCATCAAAAAAATTATACACTATGATCAAACAGTATTTATCACAGGGAGGCAAAGCTGGTGCAACATATGCAAATCAAATAATATAATTCAACACATCAAAAGGACTAATGACACAAATCACAGAATTGTCCCACTAGATGCAGAAAAGGCATTTGACAAGATCCAACACCCCTTTATGCTAAAAGCTCTGGGAAACTAGGAATCCATGGAACATTCCTCAGTAAAATAAAGGCTGTGTATGACAAACCCTCAGCTAGTATTATACTTAATGGCGAAAAGCTAAAGACATTCCCTCTAAAATCAGGAACGAGACAAGGATGCCCACTCTCTCCACTCCTCTTTAACATAGTATTAGAATTCCTAATCAGAGCAATAAGGCAAGAAGCAAGCATAAAGAGGACCCAAACAGGGAAAGAGGAAGTGAAATTTTCCCTCTTTGCAGATGACAAGATTCTGTATTTAAAGAACCCTATAGACTCCACTCCTAAGCTCCTTGAGCTGATTCAAAACTTTGGAAAGGTAGCAGGGTATAAAATTAACACTCAAAAAGAAACCTCTATGCCAACAGTGAGAGGAACAAGGCAACAATCAGGAAAGCAACTCCTTTTGAAATAGCCTCAAAGAAAATAAAATACCTAGGAATTATCTTAACTAAGAATGTAAAGGACCTTTTTGATGAAAACTTCAAAACCCTGAAAAAGAAATTAAAGCAGAACTGAGGAAATGGAAAAACCTCCCAGGCTCCCGGATTGGAAGAATTAACATCATGAAAATAGCAATCCTGCCAAGGGCTATCTACAAATTCAATGCAATACCTATCAATAACCCAATGATGTTCTTTAAAGAAATAGAAGAGGCAATCCAAAATTTCATATGGAATAATGAAAAACCCCATATAGCGAAAATAATTCCTTGCAGAAAGAAAAGAACGGAAGAATTTCAATACCAAACTTTAGACTCCATTACAGATTTATAATAACTAGAACTGCTCGATACTGGCACAAGAACAGGCTTAAAGACCAATGGAATGGAACTGAGGATCCAGATATTAACCCATAGACCCATGGCCACCTAATCATTGATAAGGGAGCCAAAAAAATAGAATGGAATAAAGACAGCCTCTTCAACCAGTGGTGAAAGCAGAACTGGTTAAGCACCTGCAGAAAACTAAAGTTGGATCCTTCTTTGTCACACTGCACCAGGATTAACTCCAAATGGATCAAAGACCTCGAGGTAAAAGCAGATGGCAAGAGCTCAAAAAATTGAATCACTCCAAAACTAATCTCCAAAGAACAACTATCCCATTAAAAGATGAGCCAAAGACTGAGAGTCTTTTCTGAAGAAGAAATAAGAATGGCCTATGGACACATGAAGAAATGCTCGACATCTCTGCCCATAAAGAAATGCAAATCAAAATAACTCTAAGATTCTTCCTCACTCTAGTCAGAATGGCCAGGATCAAGATATCTGGAGGGGATGTGGCCAGGGGGGATCACTACTACACTCTTGGTGGGAGTGCAAATTCATTCAATCACTATGGAAAGCAGTATGGCAGTTCCTCAAAAGACTAAACATAGAGCTCCCCTATGACCCAGCAATTCCACTACTTGGCATTTACCCAATCATCCAGAAACAAGGACATACTAAAGCCACTAGCACAACGATATTCATTGCAGCATTATTTACCATAGCAAAGATATGGAACCAACCCAGATGCCCCTCAGTTGAAGAGTTGATCAACCAGATGTGGTATTTATGTACAATGGAATTCTATGCTGCTGTCAGAAAGAAAGACATCACCCCATTTGTAAAGAGATGGAAAGATTTAGAAAAAATCCTATTAAGTGAAGTAAGCCAGATTCAAAGGAACAGGCTCAATGGTTTCCCTCATTTGTCATAACCAGTAGAGCCTAGCAGAGATTTACAATAGAGCAAAACCTAGGCACATAAGGCATATAGTATAATGCTAAATGAAAGGACCTTCAGGATATAGAAACAGAAGTCATATAATGAGTGATTGTTGTCCTTAATGTACTGTGTTATCTCTTATCTCTTTTGCTGTCCCTTGGTTATTTCATAAGGTTACAGTATTTCACCTTGTTATCTGTTACATTGGATATATGTGTATTTGGTTATTTGAAATCAGATAAGGAAGGGGGGAAATAAGGTGAGGGGTGGGAGTGGGGGTCGGGAAATGGGGACCAAGACATGAGAAAGGCTATCAATGTTTGTGAGGTAGTGTACCTTCTATCTGGTAAATATATTGTAACCCTTCTATTAATTACAATAAAAATATATGAAAATGAAAAAAATAACAACTTGTCCTCCAGGCAGAGAACAGAAGCATTGTGGATCTTGAGTCCTCCAGAAAAGACTTCTCACAATGATGACAGGCATGACTAATGGATCCGCACTTTTTCTTGAGCTTATCCCTAAGTCCCAAAGGCTAGGGTAATGTAAAGCAAACCAGAAGGAGTCACCTACAACCATTGTTCATTGTTACCAAAGACTCTTTGCTAATGGAGAGTAAATAGGTCTTCCTCTGTTGGAAAGAGAGACACCATCACAAGTACTTAAAGCACTAAGCCAATCTGGCTTTGATGCATTTAAAACTGTGTCATTGTCTGGCTGATTTCTACACAAACAAGCAAGAGTGGAAAGTGATTGCAAAAGACAGGTGGGTTATGTTTGCTGAGGAATCCTACAGAAATGTCAGCCTCCCATTGAACTTGTCTTCCAAACTATATGAATTTCAGACCAGTTACGTCCACACATCTTCCCTGTGTAAGGAAGAAGCGGAGGTGATAGCAGGTCTTTGTTTATTAAATGGGTATCTCCAGCACCAAGTTTCTTATCTCTCAAATTTGTTTCTTATATTGCTTATAGCCTCTATAGTTGGATTATAATTTTTAAAAATGCACCTAGCAGGGCTTCATGTCAGCTTCCCCACTTCAGTTCATTTTATGATGCCTTTTTCAACATTTATTTATCATAGTTATCTAGTGATGAATTCCAGCAAGAGCAGCTGTGGGTTCTGCTTGGCTCAGAAGTGTGGCATGAAGCAAGTTCTGCCATGGATAAAAATTAGGAGGGAGACCTCTTACTTCACATGTGGAAAGAAAATAATACTTTTATAAAATGATTCTTCCCATTAGTAAGAGTGAATAATACACTTGTGTTATTGTCTACATAAAATATAAAGGAACTCTTACAGAGTAAGCAAGTGCATTTTGGTAAATAAATTTGAAAAGCCATTTTGCAACTATGAGCACATGTCCAAATTGAATTTAGTAAGATATTGGTGCACATATAACTTACTAAAACACTACAATAGCTCACGCCCAGTGGAAAACTGAGTTTCATTAAAAGTTCTCTATTTCTTCGAAAAGAGGTTAATATAACCAATAAAACATTTTCCATGCTTTCTAGACTCCTGTCTACTTTTACAGTTACCAATTATTTTTTAAGTGCCTGTGTCAAGTTTGTTGTAATTATCCCAGACTTGAATCTTTTTTTTCTAGTCCTGGGACTTAAATTTAGGCCTGGGCTCTGTCCTTGATTTTGTTCAAGGCTAGCTACTGTTTGAGACATAGCACCACTTACAGCTTTTTTTTTCTGTGTATTTGATACTAAGGATTCAAACCTAGGGCTTTTTGTATGTTAGGCAAGCACTCGACCATTAAGCCACACTCTTGGTCCCAGACTTTAATCTTAATTCTAAAAATCATCCTAACAAACAAATCTAGTCGCAGAATAACTAAAAACAAAGAATACATAGTAAGTCAACTACATTCAAGATTCATTTCACTTTACAAATAAGGATGTGGGCTTTTAAAAGCTCAGAGTTGCTGATATTGTGACATAATATTTTGAATTTAAAAGTATTACAAACTTTAAACAATTATGCCCTGACAACCATTATTTTGGATTATAATTTTTTTCTGTTAACTTCTAGTAGTGGTACAATGGGGCTTCAATTTAACATGTCCATTTATGTGCACAATACATCTCAACTAGCAATGTCTTTCTGTCTGTCTCTCTGTCCTTCTCCCTCTCCCTCTCCCTCTCCCTCCCTCTCTCCCTCTCTTCCTCTCTCCCTCTCTCCCTCTCTCCCTCTCTCCTTCTCCCTCTCCCTCCCCCCCTCTCTCATCTATTTTGTCTCCCATCTATTTTGAAGTTCCAAAGCTCTATTTTCATGAATGTACAGTGGGTGATATGACTGAATTTTCCCACCATTCCTCTTTCTGTTAAACCACCTTTGTCCTTCACTTTTTATTCCTGTACATATTGCAAGTGTGAGTTTATGGACAGAAGTACAATGAAAATAATCAATCACAGCATGGGTAAAAATGAAAATGTGAGAGAGATAAATACCTCACATTTTGTGATGTTTTAATAACAAATTCAGTATAACTGGGGGTTACAGAAACTTAAATTAACTAAAAGTAAGTGGCAGTTGATATTTAGTTCCTTAGCAGTACTGGACGAATTTGCTCATGCTCAGATGCACGTATGCTGACTTGGACAGTAGCACAGAATGTTCTCTTGATGGAGAAAAAGGCTCTGGATTCTACACAGTAACTCTTCTTTCATAACATGCCCAGCCAGGATGGCAACAATCAAAAAGAACCCCAAATACTAGTGATGATGTACAGAAAAAGAATCTCACCTAATTGGTTCATGGAATGTAAATTAGTGCAGACACTATGGAGAAATGATGGAGCATCCTCAAGGCACTGAAAATTGTGCAATGCTGGTTTCTACCTGTAACCTTGGCTAGTGATCAGGTAGAGACTGGGAAGATTAAAATCAGTCCACATCGAACCCATAATACATAGTTTCAGATATAGCTAGTGTGATCAAGACAGAAAAGGTAGACCTTGTTTTGATATAATTAATATTATAAAAGGAAAGCTTGGAACACATGAACATGAAGACCCAGATCACAGTGATGGATGACTCTGCAAGCCAAGGAAAGCCAGTCAATGCCAGAGATCACCAGGAATTCTCAGGAATCACCAGGGCTAGGGAGAAGAATGGATGGATTTCCTCTCACAGTCCTTACCTGGAATCTGTTAGTTACTTCACTATAGACTTCTAGTATCTAGAATTATGAGACAAAGATTCTTGTAGCTTAAACTACCCAGTGTGTAGAATTGTTATACCACCTCTGATATACGGATATAATCTCCTTCTTTAGATTCTATTGCATTTACATTTTTTTCCTGATACAGAAAACCACTACCACATCAACCAAGCTTTCAAGCTGGTCCCCATTTCTAACTCATTAGGGTCAGTCAATAAAAGGTACAGTGATCCATGCTACAATGAACCAAACATGAAGGTAAGCATTTTAGAGTAAATACCTATGGTTTTGCATGTCTACAGTGGTCCAACCAAATTTTCTTATATCACTATGCTTTCATTACTGATGAGATAAATATATATCTTAATATTTGGCCTAGGAAAGTGAGTAGTAACAATTTTGTGACTGTTACTTATACTAAATAGTGCTCTATTTGTATTAATTTTTCACATCTATACTTCTCACTCTACTCATCTATGAAAGAACTATTCATTGTCCATGTTGTAATAATGTGCTAATCATACTAAATAAGGTATTGGTAATGATCACAACAGCCTGACAAGTTATGTATTTTCTTCTTTCTAGGTAATGGGACTCAAGTTCAGAGAGCTTAACTGAATATCTAAACACCCTATACGCCACACATGGCGAGGATGATCTGAGTTACTGAAATCTACGGCGTACCTTGAAATTAAAAAAAAAATAGGAAGCTCCAGGGTATTTATCCTCAGGGCAACATTTCTGTAAGAAGGTATCGGTGGGCTTTGTAACATTTTGGAGCTATTTTTAAATCATATCCCTACCATTTTGGCGATGCATGATCTCCGACAAATTACTTGGCATCTAATCGTCAATAATTCATCAAGGAAGATACAGTACACCTGTTTCATAGACTTACACTGACAATTCAATCAGAGAACATGTGTAACAGTGAACAAGAACATGGGTGTACCCCCAGTGTCTATGAGAGGGGTTTGTGAATAGGGATACTTTATTTCTCCTTTCTCCATGATTAAGAGATTGATGGAAGAAATTAGATCTCATGATAAAATATTAAGAGCCCAGTATATTTTCTTCTTCCAACCCGTTGCCTCACAGTCATCACTCAAAGCCACTGAGTCAAGGAAAGACTTGAGCACTAACACCTATTCCTAAATCATCTGCAAGCAGATGTCCTCCCGTGGCTGCTCTCTGGAAAGTAAATGCTTTTGGAGTATTATTCTGAATCATCAATCAAAATCTACCTATCCTAGGCACACAGTGTGAGTCTCTTCATTTCCAGGAATCTGTCCACTGGAAATCCTTTCACATGTGCCAAAAGGAAGGACAAGGTTATTTATTTGTGCTTTGTTTGTAAGAGAAAAGATATTAAAAATTACAGTAATAAAGCCTTTCACAATAGTCTGTTGTCAGTTCAGCATCTTCACCCCCCCATCTGCATTCCCTCCTGAAATACAACAGAAGAGCCTCAGAGCTCCTCCCCACATTCCCCCTGTGCCAGCACATCATGCCAACAAAAATCACTTGAATGAGGTTTGGGATGCCAGAGCATAAGATAAGCCATTATTCTCTGGCACTGATGAGGACAGGCACAAGGGCACTGGCAGCAGGCTGAAAACCTGGAGTTTTGCCAACAGCATTCAGGCATTTATCTGAGAATGAAATACTATTATTCCATGGGCATCACAGGCCTGCATTATCAGCTACCTGCTCTGTCTGCATTTCCAGATGTCCTAATCACAAGAAATGAGCCTCTGTAACATTTCCTTGCCCTATCCTAACCAGAACACAAGTCTATGTTCATGCACTTAAATTTTTTAAATGCTGATTTTCAAATAGAACTTTTAAAATCTACATAATTCTGTGTAGAGTTTGCTAACAATATCCTTAAAAGATTGGGGATATTTCCAGGTATATAGCTCACACCTATAATCCCAGCAACTTGGGTAGCAGAGATAGGACTACTGATGTTGCAGTCCAGTCTGAAGGTAGTTAGGGAGGTCTCCTATCTCAATCAATAAACCAAGTATGGAGGAAAACATAAATAATCCAATGTACACACTAAGTATAAGTGAAAGGGCTATGGTCTAAGGCTAGCACTGGGGGAGGTGGAGGGAATCTGAAAAACAATTAAAGCAAAGAAAAACTCTGGACAAAAGTTCAGTGGTAGTGTTCCTATACAACAAGCAGAAAGCCTTGATTTCAAATCCTAGTGAAAGAGAGAGAGAGGGGGGGGGGGGGGAAGGAAAATGAGCCTATGACACACAACCGTCTCTGTGTGACATTCCCCTCTCACACCCATCATCTTTCAGCACAAGGAAAGGAATGAAGGAATAGGGATGCTATCACTTTCTTTGTCATGAGAAATGAATGGCCCATATTCACTTGAGCTTCTTGCTTCTTTGTTGGCCAGATTAACGCAAATCTAGTGGGGTAGCTGGCAGTTTTTTGTAGCTTAGAAAATACTGACAAAGTAATGGAACTAAATACATGCATGCATTAGATGCATTAGTGTTAAGATGAAAATTGGGTTGCAGAGATGACTCACATGTAACACCAGGAATGTGATACTGAGTCAAGCTGCACGACCAAACTATAGAGGCCCCCTAAAAAAAATCTTCACGTATAATCATAGATTTAAAATAACAGGATGAAAAAATATGTCCCATACAAATACAAATTGAAAGGAATGAAGAAAATTGTACATTAAGCATAGCCAATATATATTTCAGTGAATATTACCAGGTATGAGGAAATTTATTTCACATTCATAAAGTTATATGGATGGATAAAGGAGAATTGGTACCTAGCCACAAAGAACAAAGTCATAACACTTCAAAGAAGTTGAGAGGGACACAACACTGTGGCAGAAAATCCACATCTTCCATTTGGCTCCACGAGTGCGAAATCAGGATCACAAAGGAGAAAATACCTTCTAAAGAAAGAGAAAAGGAGGAAGACAGTTGATCTCCAGGGAATTTCCAAAAAGTTTCTGTGGCTACAGTAGTAGAGTACTAGCTTTAAGAAAAAAAAAAAAAGCCCAGGGATAGCACCCAGCCCCTGAATGTCCCAGGACTGGCGCGCGCACACACACACACACACACAAACTAACAGTTGAAGCAATTATGAGCTATATTAAATAATCTTTTCCATTTAATCATAACTAGCAGTCATTGTCTGGTCTCTAAATCATTGACTTATTAAAATGAATGTTTAATAATAAAGATCTTCCTATACATTTTTCTTGTACCTTTCAGAAAACAGTCTATGGAAGTAAGTTAAAGAATATCACTCTACACAACAAACAGAGGAGCTTAAGTGGGCCCAAAGTACAGATAAAAGAGATGCCAACAAATCTGTCAGTCTCTTTCATAGTTGAAGGATGGAGTCCTAACTTGCTCCCCAGGGTCAAGCAAGACACCAGGTGCACTTGATCACATATCTGTCCGTAGGCAGGCTCTTCCAATCTGGATGACACCACCGTCAGCCCCCAGGGGAAAATAGCCCCTCAAAACAGGTGGAACACTGAGGGCCTCACCAAGAACAACACCCTAGACCCCCAAGAGACCAGAGTCCCTTTTCTAATCTCTGCTTCCTTGTTAAGGCCTATGTAGGTCTACACTGAAATCCAGTCCCCAGCACAACCTCCAGCTCCGAGGGAAGGTCTGTTCCTCAATAAGCAGTCCTCATCTGGTGACAATGGCATCCGGCCTAGTCCTTTTCCATTCTCCTCTATTTTCCTTACATTTGGTGCTGAGTACTCGGGAGAGGAAAAGCACCAGGAGTAATGAGGTCTCCTCCATCTGTTTCCTGGCCGCCTCTCATTGAGCCTTTTAATCTTCTCTTTCCCAGCCTTCCTCCATCAGGAGAGCAGAGCCCACCAAGCTTACTTTTGGGCTAAACAGCCTCCTGAGCCAACCTCTTGGGCTTTGGCTAGGTAAGCATGCATGCCTCGTGGACAGCCAGCCCCCTATGGATGGAGGAATTATTGGTCATCTATTCCTTCTTCCATTCTCCTCCATTTCCCCTACCATAGGCACTTTTATAACACAATATAACAAATGAACACACACTTTTACACCCAGATATATTGTGCTGCACGTGGTAGGTTAGAGTTCTCATCCCACAGATGAGGAATCAAGCCAAGAAGGGCTATGATCCAGAGGAAAAATCTATTGTCTTGTTTTTTCCAGCTTCAGATAGCTTCCCACATTTCTGGGCTATATATATGCTCCAGTTCAATTTCAAAGCCATCACCCTTGAATTGAAATCTCCTCATGCTGAGGCGAGGTGGCAGTGACTCTTCCTTTAAAGTGTAACCAAGAGATCAATGACTCAGTCTATAATCCTAGTGAATTAGGAGTCTGAGACAAGAATAACATCTTTTGAACCAGCCAGGACAGATAAATTGAGGACATTCTCTCCAATTAACTAGAAAATAGCTGGAACTGGGGGCATGGCTCAAGAGGTAGAATGCCAGTCATGAGAGACAAACCCTAATAAGAGCACAAGGCCCTGAGTTCAATACGAGCACATGTACACAAAACAATGCTGTGATTACACAAGCCTGACGCATTTGATACAGGACAATTATCAACACTGTAATCCTCCTCCTCCTTCTTCTGCCCCTCCTCCTCCTCCTTCTTCCCCTCCTCCTCCTCCTTCTGCTCCTCTTCCTCCTCTTTCTCTTCCCCCTCCTCCTCCATCCACTTTAGTCACATCTCAAAACATAATCATGAGTTTGGGGTACTAGGAAAGGGTGAGGCTTCCTATGACAATCTTGCTATTTGGAAACTTGCCTAATTTTCTATAAATTGCTTGAGGCCCTAATTTGTAGATCTGGGATCTGCATATTCCTATTTAAAAACACTGTAAATGATTCCCGACCTTATCAATCTAAAGGGATACTATTTAGTATACATGATTTAATTTCTGCCTGGTACAAAGAAAGCTCCCAAATACTAATAGCTCACTGCGCTCTAGGATATTAAGTAATTTTTAATTCATTAGTAAATTAATCACACTGTTCCCTCACTGGGTATAAGTCTCAATTCTTTGAAAATAACCCTTTGAACTAGTTTCAAATCTCCTGATCCTCCATTAATTAATTAGGTAATGGAGAATTACTGACATTGTTCACTGCATGTTAATTAAGGTCATGATTTTCAAGTTTTTGAAAGATAAATAAATATTACCAAAACAAAAAAACTTGCGGCCAGGCCCTGGTGACTCACACCTGTAATCCTAGCTACTCAGGAGGCTGAGATCTGAGGATCATGGTTCAAAGCCAGCCCAGCATGAAAGTCCATGCGACATTTTTGTTTGTTTGGTTGGACATTTTTTGGTTTGTTTGTTTTGTCAGTGGTGGGGCTTGAACTCAGGGCCCGGGCACCACCACTGAGCTCTTTTTCCTCAAGGCTAGCATTCTACAATTTTGAGCCACAGTAGGCCACTACAGGGTTTTGAGCTGTTTATTGGAGTTAAGAGTCTCATATGGACTTTCCTGCCCAGGCTGGCTTTGAACCACAGTCTTCAGCTCTTAGCCTCCTGTGTAGCTATGATAACCAGTCATTATTAGTCAGTATTAAATGGGGAAAATGCCCGGAAACACAATAGCTAAATTTTATGGTAATGATGCAGGTTGAAATACATTTTAAAACTTCAAGTTACACAGTAACTGAATATGATATAATATTAGTAAAAATTAGAACATGTCAAAGCATTTATTTTTAAGTATGCTATTAAAGCAACATAATTCAGAGGACTTTCTTGTAATCATTAGCATTTTGTACTTTACAATAGGCACTCCTATTTTTATTTGGAATTTACATACAAATCTGCCTACACTACGACTAATTACACACTTCAGAGTCTGATATACTACTTGGAATATAACTCCAGTATTGCAATTATGCTTAATTTTACATTAAATTGTACTATTAAGTACCATGTGATATGCTATACTTCTTTGGATAAATTTATAGTGAGCCTACTACAACATCCTCTGGTTGCAAAACAAATGACCATAATTGAACCTGTTAAAATGACTTTAAAATTCTAGCTAATAATTCCTTATGTCTGGAAGTCAAAAGTATGTAGTGGTTGAGTTCTTCACCCAAACTTCCTGAGACCTAAGCTGGACACAATCTTTTCTAGGCTTCCTGGGGGAAATATTTGCTCCCCAAGATCCTTTGTTGGCTGAGATAACTTCCATAATTAGAAGCAATCAGTCATGTTCTTGGTCACTTTCAATCCCTCAAGTTTGCTACCTCATTTTTAGCTCAGTTTTTCAAGCCAGCAAAGGCCTATTAATTATTTACTCTTGGAATTTCTTCTCTCAACTTTCTCTGACTTCTAAATGGTTTAAGGGCACACATGAGTAGATCACGCACAACTAAATAAGTTCAGTGATGTAGGACATGAACTAAATATGTAAAATTTATTTGGCTTTATAACAATGATAAAGAATGAAAGCTGCCCTATTCACAGACCTAGAGAATTATATAGCGTCTGTGCTCAGGAAAGTGGGGAGCTAATTTGTCTTTTCAGAATTTTGACTACCACTATGACATTTGACTTTGCACAACTATATCTTGTTTTTATAGTGGTGGTGGTGGTTGTTCTGAGACCAGTACTTGTCTCGGTGACCCAGCCTAACCTTAAACTTGATCCTCCTTTCTCAACCCTCAATTGCTAGGATTACAGGCATGAGCCATCAAGCTGCAATTACAATATGCATTAATAAAAAAGAACTTAGTTATATTATTATAGTATTTTATTTTATAATCATAAAAGTAACTTTTCTTTTCCTGAACGATTTTCACTGTGTATGGTTGATAACCTCTAAAGCAAATGTGTTAGAAGAACACATAAAACTATTTGTGTTTAAAAATTGTGACCTTTAAGATAGAGACAAGCTTGGCTAGAAATCAATACTCAGAGGTTTCTTTGAAAAGAAAATTTAAAGGTTCATTCTTCACTAAGATATAGGCTAACTTTTTTACTACACTTGACAGAAAGTATATTTTCCCTTTTTTAATCTATAAGAAGTATTTTTTCAGCATGTCCAGAATCCATAAAAGTACTTCAAATAATGTATATGTATAACTTTGTGTGAAGAATGTACTACCTATTGAATCAGACACACACACACACACACACACACACACACACACACACACACACACACACACACACTTGAAAGGAGAGACACATACTAGCCAGGGTTAATTATAAACTCTACAAAAGAAAACAAGATGATTGGGAGGGTTTGGGAGCAAGGAAATGGGGACAAAAAAATGAGAAGTGGTATCAATGTGTGAGAAGTAATGCACCTACTATCTAGCGAATATAACTTTAACCCCTCTATACATTACAATAAAAATAAATAAAAAAGGAAGTAGGAGTTGTTAACCACAATAAAGCAAAATAATCAACTACATATATCTGAAAATACCTGAGAAATAAAAAATGCTGTAAACAATATTAATTAGAAGATTTTTGACCAAGGTAGATTTACAAGTTGAAATATGATATTTCTTACAAACTTCATAAGAATGTTGGTGCAATTGTAACATATTTCATTTTCTCCTTTTGATGTTTAGCTCTGTTTAATATATGGAATATTAGGAATGACTCTTATGGAAGGGCTGCATATTACTTATCCATGCTAATGAGAAAACAGTGTGGACCGTTTGAGTCATCTGTAATGTCAAATAGCAATTTCAGCAGAAGACACTGGTAAGAACACAAGAATTGATCCAGTATGATTTTCATAGTCAACTTGCTGTCTATGTATACTGACCATTTTCACTATGTATTTCTTAATTTCAAAACAGGAAAGTCAAACTTAACAATTACAATGGTTAGGCCACAATGAAGGTGTTACCTTTAGAGTTAGATAAGTACTTATGTTTGGCTTCCTGTTCTCTGTTAGCAGAAGGTTCTTGGATGAACCTATTTTCATAGCTACATCACTATAGACAAAGGTAAGCCTGAAGAAGACTGGATATCCAGGCAGAGGACTGAGCTGCAATGAAAACTCATGGGAAAAAAAATCAATTTCTCCTCCACATTGTGATTCAAGCTTACATTCTAGAGCATAAGTTATAGATGATATATAAACAGGCATTGTAAGCTTTAATCTAGTTTTATAGGTTTGGCCGAGAGGGAGCTATTGGACTATATGAGATTTTACACATCTTTCAGCTAAATTAAAGATGTAAACATTAAAGTCAACACTTAGAGCATCACAAAGATCTGTGGTATCCCCAGGGCCCTATAACCCACAAAGCAAGAAAAGAGTCCACAAATGAGCTTTTCCTTCTTGGAAGGAATATCGATGAGTCACTTAAACTAAAACTTCAGGAAAACCCCTAAAAGGTATGTAGAAGAGAATTGATATAAAGCCTAGAAATAGAAGATAAGCTTTAGAAAATAGGAGGTATTTTCTATTTTTGGACAGATCTAGGAATGATGAGTCATTATACTTTCTCCGAATATTATCTTATGAAATTCTATTGTAGAAAGTTTTTGAAATAGATCTTCTTCCATTGCTTACAGCAATATGATAAAATTGAAAGTGAGCATAAATACTTATTAGGGATATCTTAATATTAATTTAATTAGCATGATCTCATTACATTGAGCAGCTGCTCAATTCCTGAACAATTCTGAATGTACCTATCAGATAACTTTATGGTAAATTTCATTTGATTTTCTTTCTTAGAGATTTTTAAACATTAATTTCATATAGCTGGAAATAAAGCCAATGAGCAACATTTTCAGCCTTGATATAAACTATTGTGAAACCCAATAAGTAATACATATAATATTTTGATGACATACTTAGGCATTGTCAATATCATCAAGATAAATGTAAAGATGTTAAGTCACTCAAGATTATTTGAAAGAGGCATTTCAGATCATAAGAATCAATAATAGATGTCTAATTTCAAATGAATCATAAATGTAATTAACATTCAGAAATGCCTGCATAGCTCCATGAAGGAGACACAGATGCAGAGTAAGCATTATCATCTTTATAACAGGTAGCTAACCATACATAAGGTTCATTGTGAAACAAAATAAAGCTATTAACAACTATTAACAGCCAACCCTAAAACTCCTATCCGGAATGGGTCACTTAGAGAAAACTGATCAAAGTTCGAAGATTTCAGGCAAAGCATTGATAATGGCTTTCTTACTCCCTTATCTGACTGAACTTCTGTTATGTATGACTATGTGGAGCCTGATCCAGAATGTATACAGCTCTGGATGGTGGAACAGTGGGACGCCCTAGCAAAGATGCCCTATCAGACTTGTGGTGTGCACAGACAGAATCACCTATGCTTTCCTTCTATCGGTCCCTCCTCTCTTTCCAAAAAGATGCAAACCATGATCAGCATCTGTTTGAGAAACAGAGGTCAAGAAAAATCACCTGTGATATAAAATGCAAACTCTCTTTCTGCTAAGATTTATGATTATACACTATTACTACAAAGTTGAAAAAGAGTGCCGCTGATAGATTTCTACCTTGAATCATTTCCACAGCAGCTGAGCAGAGTTCCCAATGTTGGGTCACCTACAACCCAGCACCATGAAATGCAGGCACACTCAAGCCAGACCCCGCCCACGCACAAGCTAGCTCCCCCTCCTTCTTCACCTGCCCTGGTTTACCAATGCATCCACCAGGGTTTTCAATAAAACCACATTAAAACGCAAGTCTCTCTCCACTAATTCCTGACTTCCCATTTGCATTCCATACATGATCACCCTGAAATTAATTCTTAATAGATTTCCAATGAGCTATGGAAACTCAACATGATACATATTTTCCCCTACCATAGCATACAATGGTCTATCAATGCTTTACCTGGATTACAAGGCCTAAGAACTAGGAGAGTAAACAGGGTAAAAAAAATCTGCCCATGATTAAGTTTATATTCTTCCATCTTCCCCATGACTTGCCATGCAATCTCATTGAAATGCCCAAACTTTATATTTCTTCCTTTCTCCACTTTTTCCCCCCAGTTCTGGAGCTTGAACTTAGGGAGTAGGCTCCATCCCTGAGCCTCTCTATGCCAAGGCTATCTGTCACCCTACCACTGGAGCCACAGTACCACTTACAGCTTTTTCTGAATAGTTCATTGGCGATAAAAGTCTTATTGACTTTCCTACCCAGGCTGGCCTTGAACTGAGATACTCAGATCTCACCCTCCTAAGTCGCTAGGATTACAGGCATGAGCCACCAGTGCCAGGCTATACTAAATATTTCTATGTACACACACTCACACACACATTTACACACACACACATATCTCATTTTTCACTTTAGAACTTTAGTACAGCTATTCTGATATTTCATTTTTGTAACCTTGTCGGTGTCCTTGTTTCCTTCTGTCTGTATTCAGTAAATAGTTCATTCCTCATATATGGACGTAGATTGTGTGAAAATGAAATAAAATCTTTCCTATTTTTCTTAAAAAGCTAAATGTTCCTATCAGTTTAATTAACTCACATGCAGACATTTTCACACTGCTAGCTGCTAGCTATGCTCACAGGAGGAGCTTATGCTAACTAAGCAGACCCACCTCCAGGAGGAAGTTCAACTTGTAGCAAAATACCATTTTTATTTTCCTTCTTCAGGGTTGTTTGGTATCCTAGAATATTCTTTGTTATATTTCTCTTGTTTATATTTAAATCCATACGTATATTAATAAAACTTTAAACTACAAAGTTTACAAGAGTACTTTAAAAAGTACAAGACAGAGAAATATCAGTGAGTGAATTTGAATGTATTATTTTTATAAAATGTAAACTAAATGATGAAACAAAATACGTCTCACACAGAATCTTGAAAATAAACCCTATTCCTTCTACTTACCTGTATTTCAGCATATTTCCTTCAGTATCTTGCTTGAACTAGTGTTTGTATTGTCAATCTGATATGACCATTTTGCCTTAGGCAATGATCAGCTTTCAGTATTTAAAAATGAAAACATTTGTATATGTTCTTCCTAAGAATATCCTTCATATTTTTTCAAGTTAAAATAATTTTGACATCTACAAATGTGGAATTATAAGGGTTATTAAAATTGGGAAGACCGGGCCGGGAGTTTGGCCTAGTGGTAGAGTGCTTGCCTAGCATGCACGAAGACCCAGGTTTGATTCCTTGGTACCACATACATTGAAAAAAGCCAGAAAGTGGTGCTGAGGTTCAAGTGGTAAAGCTCTAGCCTTGAGAAAGTCCAAGGACAGTGCTCAGGCCCTGAGCTCAAGCCCAGGACTAGTAAAAAAAAAATAATAATAATATTGGAGACCAAAGATAGGATCCTCAAATTGGGAAGAACACAAGGGTATCTTAAGAAAATTCTCATAAGCATTAAGTTACAAATAATAAAAATCACGGATTAAAATAATGAGTTATCAACACTGACTTGCAAAGAAGGGAAGTGGATCTCTACTAGGTTTAGGCATAAATATCCTCAGAATACTGACATAACTAAAAATAAATAAAATTGAAGAGAATATAAAAGAGAAGGTATTGGTGGTTACAGCATGTGTCTCTAGATAATTTTATTCGTCTACTATGTTAACTGTAGTCCCTCACAAAACTCCTTTCTGGCTTGGTTCTGGGTATAAATGATTCTATGTGAGGTAAAGCTTCACCACGTATTTTACTTTTGTGAAAACAAAGATACTCAAAAGTTAAAAAAATGACATTTTTATTATCATTTTTGAGCAATATATATACATATATATATATACTCAGCAAAGATCCCACTGAGAAAACAGTAATTACTTAAGTTGTCAGGACACATCTGGCATAATAAAGAAGGGAATATAAAAGCCCTTGATGTAACTAAAGTGTTTATCAGTTTTTAGAACACTCCACTTACTGCCAGATTCAAGAAAATATTTAATTAGGAATTGGCTCTCTTCTCATCTTTCTAACTTGAAGGAGATGCCCTCCCTCTCCTCCCAAGTGCTAAAGAGATCAGTCATATAAACAGCGTTGATATGAATTCCTATCTTTTAGTAATGGGATATGATAAGTCAGATCCTTTAGCTATTGAGCCAGGGAATTGAAATACGCATTTATGTACAAAAACTCAACTTCCCCAAACACTGTCCTGCTTTTAAGCACTTCTTGAAATTTGGAACTTCTCCACTTGTTATTAGTGCCTGTCATCTGGGGAGAACTTTGAGCTGGCTGTGAATGCAAAAGCAATGTATTCTCCAGTGTGCACTTATTGCCATGTCTGAAGCCAGAAAGACAGCAGAGGCGATCAGATGCAGTTAAGATTCCCAAATTGTTATAATAATTTCTAAATTCACTGCAACTTTCTACAATATAAAGACCATTGAATCTTCACTGCAAAAAAAATCCACATTCATTATTATCAAAGTTCAAAGTGAGCATGCATGGAAAATGTGCCTAACCATTGGACTCACCAGGGCTACTTTAGCACTCTACCATAGGCCTATTCCCCCAACCCTTTTTACTCTCACTTTTAAGGGAAGGACAACTATTAGAAATCCATTATCTGATTCCAGGCTTTCCTGGTCACCTTTAATTTCACAGTCAATTATGAACATGCACAAGGCTCTGGAAACAATCCCCAGAATGGCATAAAAAGCCATTTAAAAAAAAAAAAGCAATGACAGATCAATTAATTCATTTAACATTAAACCAAGAATATATCTGCTTTTTTTTTTTTTTAGAAAGTCCAAGGACAGTGCTCAGGCCCTGAGCCCAAGCCCAGGACTGGTAAAAAAAAAAAAAAATTATAGGAAAGGGAAGGGGGGGAAACAAGATGATTGGGAAGGGGTGGGGTGAAGGAAATGGGAACAAAAACATGAGAAGGGGTATCAATGTGTGAAAAGCAATACACCTACTACCTGGCAAATGTAACTGTAACCCCTCTATACATAATCCTGACAATAACAAAATAAAATTAAAAAAAAAGAATATATCTGCATTGCACGGAAATACTGAGGACTACAAAGATGCTAGATTGCATGGTGGTGACAGCTAGGAGCCAGTGAATCATCTACAACCCTAGCTCTTCTGGAATATGTGATCAAGGCCAGCCACGAGAGCACAAGTTCAATAGTATTCAGCTCAAAAATAGTCAGTGGAAAACGAAAGAAGGAGGCATATCTCCGGTGTTAGAGAGTCCTTTAGTAAGCATCTGGCCCAGAATTCAAATCCCAGTCCTCCTCCCTCATGAACTGGGTTAAGGCCTACAGGAAAGAAACTTCACAGACCATCTGAAAGTCTTGCCCTTTTCTCTTTGCTGTGTGAGGACACAATGCTCCACTGTGCTTGTCCCACTGGAAGATGGAACACGGAGACATCCTGAAAGCAGACCACAGCTCCATCTAGACACAGATTTCCTGGCTTCTAAAATCAAGAGAAAATGAATGACTCACTTATGATGAACAGGAATTCATTTGTTTTCTACATCAGTTTTTCTCTCTGATAGAGTACCCACAAGTCGATTAAGGCAGAGGGTGAATAAAATGAATACAATTTCAATTGGTATGAACGTTAGACACTAAGATGGAGGACAGATAGATAGGTACTTTTCAATATTTAGGGAGGGTATAATAGAAGGAAGCATGGGGTGAGACAGCTGTGATACGAGCTTCTCAGGAGGCAGAGATGGAGAGGATCATGGTAGAAAAGTATGAGGCACTCTGTTGCAAAGAAAAGTACCAAAAATGAGAATAAACATATGGTTCAATTACTAGAATACAAGTTGACAAAGAATAAGGCCCTCAGTTCAAACCTACAGGAATTTATATATATATATATATATATATATATAAGTACATACATATACACACATACTTATTCACACATACACACACACTTATATACACAGAGAGAAAATTGAAACCTAAATGATGTATTAATGATGTAAGATCTGAGAAAGGCTCCAATGTCATATAAGAGACAAGAAGAGGGCTGGGAGTTTGGCCTAGTGGTAGAGTGTTTGCCTAGCATGCATGAAGGCCCGGGTTCGATTCCTTGGTACCACATACATAGAAAAAAAGCCGGAAGTGGTGCTGAGGCTCAAATGGTAGAGCTCTAGCCTTGAGAAAGTCCAAGGACAGTGCTCAGGCCCTGAGCCCAAGCCCAGGACTTGCAAAAAAAAAAAAAAAAAGAGAGAGAGACAAGAAGAACCATTGGGCAGAGACATGAGAACTCTGGCTTACAGATATGACAAAGGCCTGAAAGCAGGACAAAAGCCCTATTTAGGGAGTGAATAAATTTTAAAGTGTGGAGAGTAAAATATAGATGGAGAACAAAAAACTGGTGCTTACATTGAAATCAGGAACCAGATCTAACTGGTTTTTAAAAGATAGGTTAACAGGTTCGAACTTTACACCAGAAGTAATAGAGAAGATATATCATAAATATTGTGCATTCCATCACAATCTTTGTCAGAAACCTCAATTTCATTGTTTGAAAAAAAATGTGGCAGGCCATGAACATTCTAGGGTATAAAACTACATAAAATCATAGTGTAGAATTTTCCTTAACTGGCAGCTAATGCAATGTACCATTCACTGGGACACTCATACACTTACTGCTCAGAAGGATAGACCTAGATTGAGTATAGAGGTCAAGATCTCACCATAATGAAAACCAGGAAAATGGAGTTAATGTGCTAATAAGCTAACTACAGTTAGTTTTATATATAAGTATTAGGATGCAGACTCATGCTTATGACCCCAGGTTCTTCAAGGAGTACACATTTGCAGATGTGGTTTAAGGCTAGCCTAAGCAAAAATCTTAGCAACTTCCAGATTCCACTTATGAGAGAAGGCATGTGGTACTTTCCTTCTGGGACTAGCTGGATGCAGAAGGTTCATGTCTGTGATCCTAGCTACTCAGAAATCTGATGATCTAGACTCAAAGTCAGCTAGGCAGGAAAATCTGTAAAAGTCATCTCCAATTAACCACCAAAAACAAACAAACAAACAAATAACCACCAAAAACCTGCAAGTGGAGCTGTGATTCAAGCAGCAGAGCACCAGATTTGAGTCAAAATAACTAAAGGATAATGTCCAGACTCAGAAAAATGAACAAACAGATTTGTGTGTGTGTGTGTGTGTGTGTGCAGCAGGTAGAAGACAGGTGTGTTAGCTCAAGTGTAAAGAAGATTAAGTTTTCAGATAAAATACCAGACCAGTGAAGAGACCAGGGGCATTTACAAAGGCTGACAGGAGAGATGATTGAGGCCTAGATGATTGACAGTGGTGTGAAAATTCAGTGTTCATCTTGCTTTGCCTTCAACTGAGTGAGAGTTCTGATTTGTTCTGTAAGAGATCCATGCTTGGCCTTTTCAGCCTTCTTTATGACCACCATAAAATCCAAAGTAATGTGTGCAAATACCACCCAGAAATGACTGCCCTTGTCTTCTCAGTTCTGGTGAACATACACTAAAAGCTAGCTAGGAACCTTCATCTTGCTCCTTAGCTCATTTGAGTGAAATTTTAGCTAAAACATCACTTTTAAGTTCTCTATAAGTTAAAGTTACTTAGCTGGAGAACTGTTTAGCCAACACTTCTTTCATAAGAGTGAGCCCTTTTCTGCTTCTACCCTGTATAAATCCAATCCCGTGGAGCAGACTTTTCATAAATCATTTTCTTCCCAATTAAAGTCAATTCGTACAGCCACAAAAAATTTGGATCCAAATTATCTTGTGTCTAGCAAATCATCCTTAGTTTGAAATTATTCCTTAAATTGAGATCAGTGGAAGTCTCTCTGATAATATTTTGCAAATGTATTATCTTAAAGAAATACTTAGGGCACTTCTCTAGTTTGTATGAAAATTTATGAATGTTTTCTCTAATTCATAAGTTCAGCATTTAAAGTCATTGGAAGTCTAAGACACAAAAGATGTTTTTGTGCTTATCATCTCTCATGAATGACATGTTTTTAAGAAGTCAGTTCAACTAGAAATTGGAGTATGACACTAAAATATATAAAGTCATAAAAAGAAGAGTGAAATATTATAAGCTTGTTCATGTGATATATCTCATTATTGATAAGTAGCAATAACATTTTCTTATATCCAAATTATAAAGAAATAGTTACATCATTCTAAAAGTACAGAAGTAAATGTGTCTTCCACAAATATTTTCAAAATATAACAGCATCATTAAATATATGTGTATATGTGTTTTTTGTGTTTGTGTGTGGTGTGTGTATTTTGCCAATATAGTTGCATAGTATTATATTGTAAAACTCTACTGACATTATTTAATAAGAGCCATAGACAAAATGTCACACGAACAAGCCATAAATACCACATATTAATTTCTCTAAAAATAAATGTTATATCATGTGAATTTATCTGCAATTGTATGTTTTATCTCTCTGGCTTTCTAATTATGAAATATGGATCAAAGGTCTTAATAATTCTTTCTGAACATCTATGGAAGTTCATGTCCAATCAAAACGTGATACCCATAAGTATGTGATTTAGATAACTGAATTAATTAATAAAATAGTCTTTGGAAAGATTTTGAAAGTTAAACCCAGTGTGTTTCAATTCAGAATGATTATTAAAAGTAGCTTCAAGGGGCCAGGAGTTTGGCATAGCAGTAGAGTGCTTACCTAGCATGCATGAAGACCCAGATTCGATTCCTCCATACCACATAGATAGAAAAAAAGCTGAGGGGCCGGGAGTTTGGCCTAGTGGTAAAAGTGCTTGCCTAGCATGCATGAAGACCTGGGTTCGATTCTTCGGTACCACATACATAGAAAAAAGCTGGAAGTGGTGCTGAGGCTCAAGTGGTAGAGCTCTAGCCTTGAGAAAGTGCAAGGACAGTGTTCAGGCCCTGAGTTCAAGCCTCATGACTAGCCAAAACAAAAAGTAGCTTCAAAAGTAAAAAAAAAAAATAATAATAAAGCAAATCTGAAAAAACTGTGTTAGTTATTGGATTACATATCTATATCTATATATATTGGATACATAGAAGGGATCTATCTATCTATCTACACACACACACACACACACACACACACACACCTTACTAAGTCCTCAAAATTTCAAATTCCTCAAATCGATAATTACATAATAATTGTAATTGAGGAATGCTACATTGTTGAAGAAAAAGTAGTACTGAAATATTATTTCTGGTCAGGATACTTTCTTTTCTTTTTTTGGAATTAGATAGGTTTTTTATTGTAATTAATAGAAGGGTTACATTATATTCACCAGATAGAAGGTGCATTACTTCACAAACATTGATACCCTTTCTCATGACATGGTCCCTATTTCCCTTCCCCCCCTCTACCTGGTCATCTTGATTTCCCCCTTCCCTATCCAATTTCAAAAAACCAATTAAGCACATATAAAATATATCAGATTTGCATTTCTTTTATGACCAGAGATGTTGAGCATTTCTTCATGTGCCTATAGGCCATTTTTATTTCTTCGTCAGAGAAGACTCTCTTTAAGTCTTTGGCCCATCTTTTAATGGGATGGTTGTTACTTTGGAGATTAGGGCTCCCCTATGACCAGCAATTCCACTACTTGTCATTTACCCAACCATCCAGAAACAAGGACATACTAAACCCACTTGCACAACAATGTTCATTGCAGCACTATTCACCATAGCAAAGATATGGAACCAACCTAGATGTCCCTCAGTTGATGAGTGGATCAACAAGTTGTGGTATTTGTACACAATGTAATTCTATGCTGCTGTCAGAAAGAACGACATCGCCCCATTTGTTAGGAAATGGAAAGACTTAGAAAAGATCATATTAAGTGAAGTAAGCCAGACTCAACGGAACTTAGGCTTAATGGTTTCCCTCATTTGTCATAATCAGTAGAAACCTTGGGCTCTCCTAGCAGAGATTTGCAATAGAGCAAAATCTTGATACATAAGACCATATAGTAGGACGCTAAATGAAAGGACCTCTAGGATATAGAAACAAAAGCCATATAATGAATGACTGTTGTCCTAAGGTACTATGTTATCTCTCATCTCTTTTGCTGTCCCTTGGTTATCTCATATTGTTACAGTATCTCACTTTGTTTTCTGATATATCGGATATATTTGTATTTGGTTATTTGAAATTGGATAGCGAAGGGGGAAAACAAGATGAGGGGTGGGGATGGGGGGGAGGGAAATGGGGACCAAGACATGAGAAAGGGTATCAATGTATGTGAATTAATGCACCTTCTATCTGGCAAATATCATGTAACCCTTCTATTAATTACAATAAAAATATATGGAAAAATATATATCAGATAACAAGATGAAATATTGTAACAATATGAGAAAACCAAGGGATGGCAAAAGAGATGAGAGATAACATAGTACATTAAGGACAACTGTCACTCATTATATGGCTTTTGTTTCCTTATCCTGGAGATCCTTACATTTAGAGGACACCCACTTTTCTAAATAAACTGCACAATTTAAATATTCTAGAAAATTAAAATTGAAATTATTTTCAGTAAATTTTTTGCCTAGGTTTGTTGAGAATTTTCTTTTTTTTCATATATTTTTTGTTGAGAATTTTTATATGTATAACCTGAATCTCTTCAAGCCTATTTAGAAAATAACATTGATCTAGACATTCTTCAATGCAGCAAAACACTTTGAAATTTTCGAGCTTGACATTTGTTGTATCTGAGAACCCATGAATGTACTCTGACCACTCATGTACACCATCCCTTCTTTCTTTTGTTTCAACAGTGCATGTGAGAATGGTGGCTTCATTCATTAGCTAGGATGTATGTGCATCTCTTTGGAATGAGAAAGCAAAGTCAGAACTCAGAATGGACTTTGTCTTACCCTGCAGTGTGCTCATGCCTGCATTCATATGGAAAGACCAATTGAGGAAAGTATTAGGTAAGCAAGAGAGGAAAAGATCTCCTCCTGTGACCTTTGGTTTTGGGGATGGAGACTTTAACTTGTCAAAATACCTCAACAAATACTATTTGATAAGTCTGGAG
Organism: Megascapheus bottae; assembly: GCF_031878675.1. Classification (NCBI taxonomy): domain Eukaryota; kingdom Metazoa; phylum Chordata; class Mammalia; order Rodentia; family Geomyidae; genus Megascapheus; species Megascapheus bottae. Next base: position 19,441,739 of record NC_143531.1, read on the forward strand.
TACATTCATGGAAGAAGTGGCTCAGGAAAGTTCACATCTGATGTGTAGGAGGTTAGACTATATTCTGTAAGAAAGCAAGTGATTTATATGCTGTATTCCTTATTTTGTGCTAATTGTTCCACCCCTGTCAGGAATCTACTGCTGGATTTTGATGTATTTTGAATTTCCCTCAAGACAAATAATATGCATAAGAACTTTCCAAATGAAGCTTTTTTTAAGGAGTCTTGTTTTGTTGCAAATAATTTGGGAATACTTGTCACTTTAAGAAAATTCTTTTAAAAACATTCCAAACATTATTACAGCAAACCAATAGAAGATACTCTTTTCTGAGTAGAAGGATCTCAGCAACATCCTTTTTGTTTGGATAGATACAAATATTTGGAAGGAAAGGGATGGAGAAAGGAAGACTAAAAGTTGCTGCTAAGAAATAGTGGTTGACCTTTAAGATCATCTGAAATTGGAAAGTTTACCTGCCTTCTCTTGCATGATATTGAGGGTAGCACAGAAGAGAAATGTCACTCTCAACTGGGGATACAATTTGAGGGTACATGTAAAATTATGTATTTATCTGTTAAGGTATGAGTCAAGTTTGTTAATTCTATATCCAGAAGAGAATAAGAAAAGGCTGTTGCTTTGAGGAAAAAATGAAAACTACATTTCAGTCATACAATCTCATGAAGTTCTCCTCACTTCCTTTTATGAACAATTTTCTTACCAAAAGCTTTGCAAAATTTAGTCAGGCTACATTATCTGCTGAAGGTGGGGGATGGTGGCTGTTTAAGAGGCCTTTTAATGTGGGAATGTTCTCTGTTATCAACCTAGGTGATCATTTTATCTAGGTTTAGCCAATAAAACTGATAGAAGAGCTATATTATACCATACCATCAGAAAGGCCTGACATTAAAGAGTGGAGTTTTATCAATGGCAAAACAAGATCTGGTTATTGATGAATATTTTCATAAGCCCAGAAGTAGTTTTTTTGTTGTTGCTGTTGTTTTGTTTATTTTAATTTGATTGTCAGTGCGATGTATGGGGGTTATAGTTACATATGTAGGGAAATGAGTACATTTCTTCTTGAACATTGTTATCCCCTCCCATATTTTTCTTGTTTTATTTCTATAAAATAAATCAATGAGCACACAGTTACAGAAAGACAGTGAGAGTAAAGATTTAAAAAAATACTTTCTCCTCACCACACAGAATTTACTTTCAATCCACAATTATGCCAATGACTTTAATTTGCTAAGAGATATCTGCCCTTGGTCCCTGACTTTTACAAGATCTCTAAGCCTTTGGGATGTGGGACAGTCCATTCCAAGTGTATTGAAGTTTCATATCACAGGCCAATGACTTTAAGCTCATCTTCTACAGAGCTGAGATACTAAGCCATGTTGATCATATACAAGAAAGCTCTGTGCTTCTCAGGCTTTGCAATATGCCATCCATATTGCCCTATGGCATTGTCAAGAAAATCAGATGTGTCTCCATCTCCACTAAGAGGGAAATTAGAAGCTTAGCTTTTGGAAATTTCCTGGACACTGACACATAGGCTTCCTCCCTCAGACTATTCTAATCTATATCCTTGCAATGTAACAATCCATAACCACAAGCTGAAATAGTTCAGTGTCTTCAGTGAATACATTCAGTGAATTATAGAAGTCAGAGGAGGCTTCAGAGCACCAGGATGCCAAAATTGGAAGCAGATGTGTGTGGAAAGATTACTTTAGGTACTGTGCTCAACTCTGTGCAATGAAATACAGACAATGTTTTATTTCCCAAGACAGAGAGTTGTCAAATAAAGATCCTATAAAAGTCTCTTGATCTTAAGATTCCTCTGTAATTAAAACTTCACAAATGCAGATTTCCCCTGTCCTTCATCCAGTAACCCCAGGGGAAATTGGACTCTGGAAAACCACAATACAATGTGGCCACTACTTACGTCATCAGCAGCTCTCTTGTCTCCATCCCAGATGCAAGGTATTTTTCTGCCAATATCTGAGAGATGGTGATAGGCTAGTGCATTAGCATAAATGCAGAGTGAAATCTCACATTTGTGAAATCACAACCTCCCTCTAAGTGGTAGGTGAACTCTAGTTCCGCAGGCCTTACCATCACTCATCTGCAGAAGGTTCATTAACCAGAATATTCATTCTAGCAGGATACAAGGCCTCTGTTTGGACATGACTGCAGTTACACAAGCTAACTATTCCTCTTTTAAGCTGGGGTGGAGAGGTTTGAAAGCAAAGATAAAGCAAGATGTCGCAGTTGTCTGTGACACACCGACATTTTTCAGTCTATGCCTGCTAAACAAATTGCTTTTGCATTGTGAAGGTCTACAGTGCTTCAATGGAATTGCTGGTAATAAAAGAAGGCAGTCTTTGTCCACTGGATGGTATCCTATCTTATATGCTCTCTTCAGACATAATTAAATACAAATGACACGACAATCCCCCACAGAGCTCTGAAATGCTTATTTTCACTGGCTGCTAAATTTTCCACATCTAATTCCTATCTAGAAACATTTATGACTGCAAGTTTCTGCAGTATGATGCTTTAGAAATGCAGACTTCAGGTTCCATCTGCATTTTTACAATCTCTTTCCATACAGGCAAGGCCCATTCTCAAATTATACCTAGCAGGAAAGAAGAGAAATTTAGATACACATGGTTAAGATTTTTATGGCGTCTTGGGTGAGTTTTTAAGTTGGAATCTCTACACTCAGCTCCATGGAAAGTCTACATAATGCCATTATAATCTCTGTTCAACAGCTACTGAGGAAAGCATGACAAATGACAGAATAATATGAAACATGAGCTCTAGGGCATTTGAACTCCTGGTATGAAAACCATTCAGTCATTTATTGTTTATAGACATAGACAGGCAGTTGCAGAAATTTCTGTCAGATAAAATAGAAGGGCCCTAAATGCTGTTGTGTCCAGAAAACTAAAAAGTATAAATAAAATATAAGTACTTAAATTATGCATAGGTATCTTCTTTTGAAGATCAAATAATCTTAGTCAATTCTTCTCTGGCATTCTATCAGTTCCAATTCCAAACATGAAGGATAAGAACAATTCTCATCCATCTTTCTATCTATGCTTACTTAGAAAAACACAGTATCTCAAATATAAAGTAACGAAGACTCACCTGCCTCAAACAACAGCTGCATTAGGACTGTCATGCTCAAAATAGATGTTTTATAAAACCATGCAAAAAAAGCATGCATTTTTGCAGTAAATATTATACAGAACATTATAGTTTGCAGACTTAATGGCGAACCTACTAAGAGATAAAAGCGTACATATATCCATGCAGCACGTCTGCTTACAATTTAGTTCTCAAGTGATTTGAATTTACTACCAATTTGTCCCAACCAAGAACCCAAAGGGAGGGAGCCTTTACTTGCATCAAAACAATTTCATTGTGGTGTCCAAAGCTTGGCTAGGTTGCTCCCCTAGTGCTGATTCCATTGTTATCACCTACCAACCACAGGGAAAGCACAGCATCCCCAAGTCTGACCAGAGCAACTGCATTGCTCACTTTCACTCTCTTGATTGAAAACTGTGTTCATCGAAACCACAAAAGCTATCCATGAAACTAATGGCTCTGACAGTCCATCTTAAATAGTGTCATTAGGTAACGCACTGAAATCTGGGCCTTGGTCGTTTTGAAAACTGTTTCTTTTTTTCTTCTTCAATTTGAACAGTTAGCTGGAACTACTTTCAGAAGGTTGCAAGACATTGTGTGCTTTTTAATCTGGTTTTCCATTAGGATATTCCTTTCAGTACAAACCAGTACTTCAAACAACTGGTAGGGAAATTTGGATAATGAGGTACTGAGACATATGACAGTACTACTAATGAAAGCAAATTATTTAACAATGTGCCTGCTATATTCTCACAAAATCATTTAAAAAATAAAGTATTCTTCATCTCAATTTCTATTAAATAAATGGGGTACAATGAAATAATAAGCAACAAATTTTAGAGCATATACATGAAGTTGAGATATATATGTATGTGTTTATATACATGCATATATGGATGTTATATACTGTACATATACATGCACATATACACACATCACATACTTAAACATATAAAAAGATAGAGTTGAGAAAAAACAGATGTTGACTCATGTACATATAAAAGCTTTATGAAACTATGGAAGATCATATGTGTTGTGGAGTTTGCTATGTGCCTTTTCTGAATTTAATACCACTAACAGTCCTTTTTACAGACTATTAAATTGTCTCAATTGTTATTCAGTACCTTCCTCCAAATAACATTAGTTATTGATTAGAGATACGGTTTAAAACCGAGTAATAGTATCTTGCAGTAAAGTCAAAGAAAAACTGACTTCAGAGAAAAGAAAATTCAGTTAAGTATATACGTTGAAAAAATAGTATGGAGATAATAGTTGAGAGGTGTCTCCTCTCTCTCTCTCTCTCTCTCTCTCTCTCTCTCTCTCTCTCTCTCTGTCTCGCTCGCTCTGTCTGTCTCTCTGTCTCTCTCTGTTTCTCTCTTTGTGTCTCTCTGTCTCTCTGTCTCTGTCTCTGTCTCTCTGTCTCTTTGTCTCTCTCTGTCTCTCTCTCTCTTACACACACACACACACACACACACAGCTTTCCCTCTCAGGTTTTGACGTCTGTATTTTTTGCACATTCCTTTCTTGACTACCCTATTCTAATGTTCATCAATTTCAACATGCTCTCTCCCCTCCCCACATTCTGCACCCTCTCCACTTTTCCCTTGATTTTCCTAAACCACATCATTTTACTGAGATAAATGATCACTCTGTACAAAGTAAAGAATCAAACAGTTAAAACAGGAACAAGATCTTAAAATAATTTAGGAGTACAGCATTTAAAGGCCTTGGACCTTTATCGTGCAAAAGCCAATAGAAATGTTATCATTAAAAAAAAATTGTCTGGTCACTAAGATATTAGCCAATTATGCCTATTCAGTATAAATCATCGCATCATTTAATTCCCACAACAAACTTATTATTGTGTCTTTTTCATATGTATAGACAAAGGCTTCTCTTGGTTTGATTGGAGCCCAGGAGTTTCAAAGCAACTTTGCTGCTAAAGCTCTTAACCTGAAAATAATAGATAGAATGAGGAAATACAAACTCTAAGAAAATTGTATCCTAATACTGAATTCACATTTACTCATTTTTCATAGGCTAAATGTTTGAGAACACTCAATATTTCCTCAGTTCTGAGGCTCTGTAACACATTAGAAGAGTTTGAAGGAAAAAATAGAAACTGGACTCTGGTGGCCCATACCTGTAATCCTAGTTACTCTGGAGTCTGAAATCTGAGGATTGTGGTTCAAAGCCAGCCTGGGCATGAAAGTCAGTGTTTAATCTCCAATTCAATACTGAAAAACTGGAAATGGTACTGTGGCTCAAGTGGTAGAGTGCTAACTTTGAGCTGAAGGGCTCAAGGACAGTGCCCAGGCCCAGAGTTCAAACCCCATGGCCAACCAAAAAGAAACCAATATTAATGAAAATCTACATAAATGCCTTAGTTCGGTCTCTACTTTTTGGGAAATGTTTCCCATATCATCACAATTCTAACTATAAAAATGAAATAATTTTCAAGCATGATTTTATTTATTATAACCTTTGTCATGTCATTGACCAGGCATGTTGACCTTTCTTTGAAGATAAATTGAGCATTAACTCCCTTATCTATTCATGGTATGAGTAAAAATGTAGACCTTTCCTTGCAGAGATAAGTTTTAAAAAATAAGCCTTATAAATTATTCTTTTTCTACATACATAAAAATTTTACTGAAAGTATTTCATATGGTATATGAAATATAATTTACTACAAGTAAGGACCCTTATGAATTTGAAATATATTCTGTGTTTATGATATCAGTAAAATGTATTTCATGATATTATTATATCATGTTTCACTTTCTCATGATTGAGGAAGATGGAAGTCTTTGCTTTTCAAAAATCTGTCAATGAAGACACATGCTTTACCAAATCAACTAAACCCAAAGCCTTAGATCAGCAGCTCAGTGTATTCTGAAAGTAATCAAATCTCCTAAATGTTCAGTGGGGAGAAAAAAGATACAGAATGTATGATGGCATGGTTTATACATAGCCTATAGTCCATATCAGAAATTGCCTTGTGTCTTCTAAATCTGATGCTTTTGCTGTTGTTCACTTTTCCTAGGATGTTTCTAACAACAGATGACTTGGAAATTCAAGATTATCACTACTTAAATTCCATTAAAGCCTCTGTAGCAGCAACTATCATTACTTCCAAGAACATCATATTTCTGTGTTTGAATGAATTTTCTTTATTTAGTCACTGGGTTAGATAGTTGGTAAAGTTCTTATTACCCCTGGATCTGGCTACGGTAGAAGTCAGAGGAAAGACAGCATGGCATTTGGTAAGCCAGGTGTATTCCCACAGTACAACTACGGAAGAAATGGATGTGTCTTCACTGGGTCGGTGTGAATTATGAATAGGAAAACTCTGATGTAACCACACTTTATATTGCTTCATCTTTTAAAGGTAGATTTAGTAAAGGATGCTTTTTCTGTGACCTGTGGTTGAAATAAATGTTCCCCAACTTTGAATCGTTGCTCTCTGAGTGGGCTATTCTGGGCTATAATCAATTTAGCAGTCACCATGCACTTTTAAATGACAAGATGCACAGATACCAATCTTACATTGAAGGCAAACTCCCTTTGAAATAGGCAATGTCTTCTTATCATCTTAAATCAACCAGCTAATAACTCAGGGGACCACCTGGTTTCTCTTCTATTCCAGTAATGAAATGATAGCAACCTCTCTCGGGATTCCTCCTAAGGCAAAGACTATGTGAATGGTGGGACCAGGCCATATTTGTGACTCTACAGTTTTTAATAAAGCTCTAAAATCATTTTGAGGATTCAAACACACACAAAAAAAACATAAGAAACTTGGCTGATTATGACAAATGAGGGAAACCATTGAGCCTATGTTTCTTTGAGTCTGGCTTACTTCATTTAATATGATTTTTTTCTACGTCTTTCCATTTCCTTACAAATGGGGTGATGTCATTCTTTCTGACAGCAGCATAGAATTCCATTGTGTATAAATACCACATCTTGTTGATCCACTCATCAACTGAGGCATCTGGGTTGGTTCCATATCTTTGCCATGGTAAATAGTGCTGCAATGAACATCATTGTGCTAGTGGATTTAGTTTGTCCTTGTTTCTGTACGATTAGTATGATGTATGACGCTAAATATAAGGACCTCCAGGATATAGAAACAAAAGCCATATAATGAGTGATTGTTGTCCTTAATGTACTATGTCATCTCTCATCTCTTTTGCTGTCCCTTGGTTATTTTATATTGTTATAATATTTCACCTTGTTATCTGATATATTTTATATATGCTTAATTGGTTATTTGAAATTGGATAGGGAAGGGGGGAAATCAAGATGAGCATGGGGGAGGGAGGAGGGAAATGGGGACCATGGCATGAGAAAGGGTATCTATGTTTGTGAAGTAATGCACCTTCTATCTGGTGAATATAATGTAACCCTTCTATTAATTACAATAAAAAATATATGGAAAAAATGTGTAAAAAAAAGAAACTTGGCTGATGTTTTTCAAAAATCATTTGGATACGATCATTGGAAAAGTATATAATGGTAGAAATTACATTGCTTTTGTGCGCTTTCATAAATATCACATAGACATCATATTGAATAAAATATTTAGGTAGCAACTTCCTGTAATTCTTTTCATCTTACTGACATTTGCAATAATGTAAAAATGCAAAAAAATGGAAAAATAAAATAATTTGTAGTTGAATGATTCATTTGTACTCCAATGGAACCTTACCACTATATTTCACATTATAATAATTACATCATTTCATTATTCCTGGAGAAAAAATAATTCTCTGTGGAGACATTTCAGAGACTTTGTAAGATAAATATTTCAAATATTTCAATTAGCGAACAAGTGACTAATCCATCAATGGATTAATCTTGTTTTATAAATATGCTAAAATATTATTAAAAATGAGCCATTGGTTAGGATATTACAAAGTATAGTATATCATGCTATGAACTAATGCACAATGCACTTAATCTAAAGTTTATGAGAGAAGCAAATCTGAGAAAAAGCTGTCAAGTAGTAAAACAATATGTCAAACTTCTCAAATAAAAACTCTTAAAAAAGACTCCTAAGTAGCTGGGGATAATGGCGACAAGACAACTATCTATTTCATACATTATCCTCAGGATAAGGAAAGAGAAACAAAAAACTAATTTCTGTGTTTTTTAAAAAAAAGAATAGTTAAATTCAAAGCTCCATAAGGGATGTAGATGAAGAAAAAAATCTTATTGAGTATCAGAGCATTATCTGTGACTCCTGCTGTTACAGCTCCTTCCACTTTTATATGCAAACTACGAAGACTATTAAGAAATAGCAAGGAAGATAAAGCAGAGTGATTCCCCAAGATTATTTAAAAAAACTCACCCCATGTTTGAAGAAAATGCCCAATATTAAAGTAAGCAATATTGAAGAGATCATGTCTTTAAAGGTAGCAGGCATAATTTGGATGGTAAATTTGACTAAAAGAAATAAGTATAATTTATAGGTAAAATCTTCCCAAACCATTACACATTGGAATGGAGAAAAAAAATAGATGAAAGAATGTTTGGTATGGGACAATGATGAAAACTGGAGGAGGAAGAGGAAGAGAGAATAGATGAGTTTAATACAAGAGTTTAGAAGACTAGAAGAAGAGTACAAAGGCAAAGTAAGAACATTGATCTGAAAAGGTACAAGAAAGAGAAAAATATAAAATTACAAAAGTCAAGAAGTAGAGGGAAGGAAGGAAGGTTTGAGAGGGAGAGAAAGCAAATACTGCATAAGAAGACAGGTGTGAAAAATATAAATATTCTAGTCCAGGTTATTGGAGATTGGAATATGTCTACTGGGTTTACAGTATGGGAATCATTTAATTGAGTAGTAAGTATTGGGAGAAAATACAAGATGTAAACTCTCTCAAGTTCAATGTTGTTGGTTCAGAGATACAGAGAAAGGGATAAGGCAGCTGAAAGGCCACACAGGGTAAACAGAGTTGATTCACACCGTTAAAGATTGAATTACAAAGAGATATAGGAATTTCCTTATGCCATACTACTCACACTGAACTGTAAACTGAAAGATCTTATTGGATTGTTTCAGTGATTCATATGAGAAAGTAAGTATGTATTCTTTAATGCAAACATTGTTCTACTGCAAAGGACTTTCTATTCTTCAACAATGGCAGTAGAAACCTTTCTGAATGGTATTTTGCAAATATCTCTGTGAACACATATATTTATATGCAATTTAGAAGCAATAAGTCATGCTGATATATCCTTATTTAATGCTATGAATAATGTTTAATGCAAAACTTAAATTGCTGACTTGTGAATGACTCAGCTTAGGAAAAAATATATACATGTACATGTTTGAATATTTGTAGAGTTCAAATTGGTTTTTCATAGAATTTTCAGGGATGTTATGTAAAACTGGTATACATTCTTGTAGTAAGTTGCACTCTGCTTTGAGATAACTTCTTCTCTGTTCCAAAAAAGCTATTGTATCCAAACTATTCTGATTCTAAATATGATTCAAGCATGTAATTACCCTTTAAATACTTGACATTCAAAGGTGCAAATGTATTTCCCTGCATACTGACTTTAAAAACAAGTTTTTAAAATGGATCTGTAAAATAAATATTCAGACTCAGAACCATAGAAACTAATAAGAAGACACCTGGGGAGTTAAAGCTTATAATTTTAACAGTAGAAAACTTTGGATTTTTTTAAAGATGGAAACATACAGTATATGAAACCCACTGAAGGTTTTATTAAACTCAATGAAGAAATCTCCAGGAGAGTAAAAACTCATTTTTGAAATTTTTAAGGTCTTTATAAGGCAAAGCAATTTAAAAATGAACAATGAATGTGTTTATATAGAGAAAGGGGTGTATTTAGAAAATGTCATTTCCTTTACTGATCTGCTTTTGATTTTCTACTATGTTTAGGAGAAAAACAAAAGCCAGACAAAGATGACATTCATTTTCTGAAAAGATTTCAACTCACATCAAAATGAATACACAGATGTTACATGACTAATAAACAAATTGAACTAAATTGGTAGTTATTTTCTTCTAATTACTAATGAAAAGGAATTACACATCTGTTTTAGTGGACAATAATTTGTCTCAAGTTTTTTCTTGAAAGTTTTCTTTGACAATATTTTTAATTTTCTTTTTGTCCAGGAGCCCAAATTTGAGTCATTTATTAATAGAATCAATGAAAATAATAAAATGGTTACTCTTTGTAGCAAAAGTATAAAAAGACTACAAATATGACTTGATTAAAAACTATTATAAATTCCCCTCTGTACCTCAGCTACATTCTTTAAGGGACCATACTTTTATCATATTTAATTCAGGTATGACTAGCTCTCCAGGGCTTTGATCATTCTTTGTGAGGTCCTAGGGCTTCATGAAATGTCTGTTTGTTTCTCTGAAATCAATTTGCTTAAAACACACTGAGCTTTTCATCTAATACACAGAAGGCTTTCCCATGCATATTGAAGAAGAAATAATTTAAATGCTATTTGAATGCTGGTGCCTCCCTTACTTGTAATCCTATTTTCTCAGGAGGATGAAATCTGAGGATGGTAGTTCAGAGCCAGACCTGCCACAAATCAGAGAGATTCTTTTCCTCAATCAGAAAACAAAAGGCAACAATTGAGGGAGCAACTCAAATGTTAGAGCATCATCCTTCATCTAAAAAGCTAAGAGACAATAACTCCAAGTATTGGCACAAAACAAATAACAAATAAAATAAATAAATAGATAAATAAATAAGAGGCAGTAAGATTGGGGACATGACTGAAGAGATGGAATACTGCCTGGCAAGCATAAGGTCCTAAATTCAAAATCTATTATTGCCAACCAAAAAATGAAAGGGTAAAAGTTATATGAAAATAAATCAAGCCCCCTTGAGCTTTATACATCATATATATAATTTAAATATACCTTAAGATGTGCATTCTTGAGGGTCTTGAGAGAGAAAACCATATCCCATTTTTTAAGAGAATCATATTCCTTAAAAGTGTACCATATTGAGATTCTTTATAATATTTTGTTGATACTTAAGCCCTACCAGCTTTATTCCTATTAAATTACAGATAAGTTTAATAACTTAAAGATTGATATTGTGGAACCAGAAGAATTCTTAGTAGAAGGGCTGAAAATAACTAAGATTTACATTATGTTATAATGTGTTATAATTTAATGAAATGCACATTTTGCTTAACATTGATAACTGGCTAATGCCAAAAATGTGTCTTCTATTCATACTCTTATCAGTGAGAAGAGCCAATTTATGTGCACTGTGCTTAAGTGATTAAGTATTAGAGAACTAACAAGGCAATAATAGTTGTTATAAGGAAACAGCAATTCCTGCGCATTAATCCATTCAAACATAGGGATTACAAAGTCAAATTGCCACAGAAATAGGAACTGCAGCTACAGGAATGAAAAACCTAAGATCTGGAAATTATTAGACTGTGAAGATTTCAAAGAGAAAGGATTATGGGTATTTCAGTCATTCCTGTAACCGATTTACACAAGATGTTAGTTAAATTTTAGTTAAATCAATAGGAGCAAGTTGTAGATTTGAACCGAAAACATCTGTTTATAATGTTAAACTATCCAATATATAAATCATTAATGTGAAACCAAAAGTCCAGCCAAAAACATCTAAAACTCCTTTCTGAGCCTATACCAGTGTGAGATTATGCCTGATACAAACAGAAATTACCATTATTGATTATAAGGTAAGTAAAATGTTACCTAAATATTTAAAAGTAAGGTAAAAATAAATGTAGGTAAGACATTTTAAAAGTATGTTAAAAGTATTCACCCCTCATCTTGTTTTCCCCTCTTCCCTATCCAATTTCAAATAACCAAATATGCATATATCCAATATATCAGATAACCAAGTGAAATACTGTAACACTATGAGATAACCAAGGGACAGCAAAAGAGATGAGAGATAACATAGTACATTAAGGACAACAATCACTCATTATATGGCTTTTGTTTCTATGTCCTGGAGGTCCTTTCATTTATCATCATACTGGGGAGGGAAATGGGGACCAAGACATGAGAAAGGGTAGCAATGTATGTGAAGTAATGCACCTTCTATCTGGTGAATATAATGTAACCCTTCTATTAATTACAATAAAAATATATGAAAAAAGTATGTTTAAAAGCAGGGGAATTCAACTGTATAATTTGTGGATAATAGACTAGCAGTAAATAAAATTCTACCTGAGAATATCTAGATGTCATCTTTTAAATCTCGAAATAAAAAAGAACCTTAATTTGTACAAAACATCTGTTATTTTACCCATATTGCAAACTTACTGACATACTTGCTGAAGATAAACTTGGAAACTTCAGTCTCCCCACTCACTTAACCGGAGAAAGCAAACAAAATCAACTGCTTATCCACAGACAAGGTAGCCAAACAGGATTTGGAATGGAATGATTTCCTTTTAACAAGAGCTGGATTAAATTTCAATCACACTGAATTTCTCTGGTATAAAAACAAATATCCTAGGTAAAATTACATCCTGGTTATATTTCCCACACAATTTTACTCTTATAGTAACAGGTGAAGGCTCTGTGCTGTACAGAACCTTTTCAAACTTCAGATCATGACTAAAGTGACACTATAAAACAGTTCCAATTCTAGAGCTTAAACTCAGGACCTTGTACTTTGACTTTTCCACTCAGAGCTAGTGGTCTGCCACTTGACTGACACCTCCAATTCTTACTTTTTTTTCCTTCTTTAAAAATTATTTTCTTGGAAAGGTGATGTACAGAATTGTTACAGTTATGTAACTCATTTCTTTTTGAATCATATCTGTCTTTTCTCATTTTCTCCCAGGTTTTCCCTTCCTGAACCCTCTCCCCATCAAGTTGCATAGTTCATTTCCAACATCGTATCTAGAGAGAAAAATCTGCCCAGTTGGTTTAACCTTTATCCCACCCTTCTCTTGTCCCTCCCCAAATCAGATAAACTTATAGGCAAGACAAAAGGTCATCAAAAAACAGTGACCAAAGTGAATAAACCAAAGAAAAAAAGAAAACAATACTAGCTGCAACAGTGCAATAATAGCCCTCTTGTTCTCTTTCTTGGAGTTCATTTTGATTCACATCATTTTTTATGGTCCTATGCAGATAGCTATTGAGCCACTGGGGTTCTCTTCCCCAAATGTCCTCCATTGTTCTCACTGGGTGAATGTTTAGAGTGTTGTTTAATTAGTCATGTCTAAGTGTGGTTATTTGTTTCTTACTATCCATTAGGTTTACTTGTAGATTCATAGTGTCGCCAGGCTTTGTCTCCCCTAGGCTTTGTCTGCTAGGTCTCAATTTTAACCATCATCTTCAGATCTCAGACTCCTGAATAACTTAGGATTATTGTCTTGAACAACTGGCACCAAGTTGGAATTAATGAATTGTAATCTGAAATATCCATGATGAACTGGGTAGAATGGATTTTACAACAACTGCCAAAGTAAACACCAATTTATAAGTACTACTCCTTTAACACACGGCAACACGAAGTTCAGAATCTTCTGTGTTAGATACGTGGGTCATGTCTTTTGTGTTTTACTTAGATTTTTGGCAGTGGCTACATTTTTTGGCGGTATGAGATGACTGAATAAACAGAAACTGGTGTCTATTATTGAATATAAAAAGGCAAAGAGATAATTTAAGATAACAAAAATCACAGAATAACTTTAGAATACCTTTAGCTGATATCAACAAGAAAACCTCTACAATATGCTACACAGCTTCTCCTTGGAATTCCAGTAATCATTGAAAAACCTCCCAATAGTTGTGCTTTCATATTTCAAACTCCTGCCTAGAAGACCTAGTGACTCTAGAAATCTGTTCTCCTACCCAGAATAAATGCACAAATCAAGTACAGAGCAACTGCCAAACTCAAGTTAAAATTTTCATACAAATGTTTGTGTGTTATCATTTTCCTTCTCTGTCAAATACTGATATTCACTGTTTAAATCATTATAATTTTCACTGTGCTGTTGGCAGAAAGATTTAATATAGTGATAAAAAATAAATGGGGAATAGCATGTGTTTCTTCAAATATGTGTGTACTTTATGTAAAATTGAGAGCTAGCATATATTTTTCCTTGCTTCTACTTAAATAATATTACCAGCTTACTAAAATATTACAACTACACAGCATTTTAGAATTCATTTACTTACACAAACTTCATATACTTTAGGATATAAAAGCCATAACAAATTTAGAAATAGCTAAAATTTTTAAAGTTCAGTCTTTCATATTAGGGATCTGAGTAATATTTCCTAAAAACTAAATGACTCCATTTTAACAAACAGAAATTCTAATATATCCAAAGTCTAAAGAGCCTTATTTCTTCATGAGGTAAAAAAAAAAAATCACACTGGTACGAGATTGTGTTTACTTATAAATGTGATTATAATTAATAATGCCATTTAATACTTATCAACAATTCTTTATATAAAAGATGTGCTAGAAGGATATTTTATGTTACCTCCAATTTAATTATTTAAAGCCTTATAAACTTACCCATATATTAGAATTGAGAAACAGATGCTCATTGCAATTAAATCCCTTGAGCTATTATTAAATGTGAAAGGTAGAATTTTAAAAGAAATTACTTCCAGCCTGATTGTTTGTTTGTTAAAAAAAAAAAAGTACCAAAAGGGGTTATTAAGTTTTCTTGGGAAATCAAATCCAAGCTAGAGTAATCAGAGTGAGTTATAAGTAAAGAAAGAACGAAGCACAGTGCAATGATAGTGCCTGCATGTAATCTTTGCTAGTCAAGAGAGCCAAAATCTGAGGATGGCCATTAGAAGCCAGCTGAGGCAGGAAAGTCTGTAAGACCTTTATCTCCAATTAACCAGCAAGAAGGCAGAAATGGAGCTGGGACTTACATAATAGAATGCTAAGCTTGAGTGAAAACAAAACAAAACTAAACTAAAACTAAAGGCCCAGGTCCTGAGTTAAAGCCTCAGTTCTGCCACCAACAAAATAAAACAATCTTAAGAGGGTATCTGAATTACAACTTTGAAACAATTTTAGCTACAAATTTATATCTGATTATGTAATCATGCTGATGTCATGAGTATGCAAAGTAAATATTGCACTTGGTCCTTGTGGCTCATACCTGTTTCCGGGGAGTGTTCAAGGGAAGCTTGGACATGGTACAGTCAACCATATAATCTCAACAATGTAGGAGGCTTAAACAGGTGAATTACTCACCAAAAGGAGACTGAAACTAACAAAAAAGGAGAAAAGGAATCAGATGGGTGTCTCAGCAGTATAGCATTTACCTAGCAGGCACAGAGATCTGAGTTCAAATCAGAGTATTGTCAAAGACAGAGAAGAGAGTGAGAAGAAAGAGTAAAATAAAATATTGTTTAATGATGTGGTTTAACTATTGTGATACAAGAAATGTAAAATTCTAAAAACACGAGGGACATTGAAATTCAGATATGAAATTTAGGTCATCATAAAAATAAAGAATACTTAAAATATTATTGAGAAATTACTCAATAATGATAATACATCATAATAATGATTAGATGGTAATATTGCAGATTTGACTATGAAGCATTATTTTTCCTTTTGAATTAAGTTATGATGAATTTAAGGTATTAATGCTACAAACAGTACTAAAACACTAAAGTTATTGATACACAACAAAAGGGGTAAACTTGTTAAAAATACACTGTATTCACATAGGAGAATTAGATTATTGACCATGTTAAGTTTTTAAAAAATAATTATGATGAACCGATTTTACTATTGGTTTTACTCTGTTTTAGTCTTTCATGAGATTTGCTTACTTTTAAAGAAAAACAAGCAAATTTCTTTTACAAAACAAGCATATTTGTGTAAGTTTCACATTAAGACTAGTTCATATATATTCGGTTAATGAAATGAAGCCTTCACTTTACTTTTGGCTTTATAAAATAAAGCAAAATACATACCACATACTCATTATATTCCTTTTCCTCTTGAAGAAATCTTCTTTTAACAAACTCACTAAGCATTATTTTTCTAAGAAGCTTGGTTTACTGTAGGTAGTAATAATAATTACTGATCTTTTATCTGGATACAAAATATTGAAGGATTAAAAATTCATTTAATAACTAACTGGACACAGAAGGCCTGAATCTTAACAATTAGCTGCTTTACATTTCCATTTGGAATTGTCCATTCATTGCACAACTCTATAGAAACAAGGGAAGACTGACAAAAATAAGAGAATTAAAAAAATCAGTGGAGGAGGGAGGGGTAACTGACTTTCATTTGACCTTTTTGGTTATCAGACTTTTATCTTCACATCAAGGAAGGGAGAATTAGACACAAGGTGGTATGTTTGGGAAGTCTCATCCCACTATCTCACTGCCAGCTCTTGTTCTAGCTGTTTGCCCCTAAGCTTAACCACTGGATGCTACCAGCTACAGCTTGCTTAAGCCCTATCTCCCTAGAAATAGGCTTGAAGTTTTCCTTATCTGTATAAGAACAACCTCCTTGCCATTACAAAAGTTAATTCTGAGCCACTTCCTGTGTTGTCTTTATAAAGTAAAGAAATTGCTCCTTTAAAAACATAAAAAACATGCAGAAAGTGTTTAGTCATGGATAGCATTTCTCCCTAGTTTTGTCCTGCTCTGGAAAATTCTTTCCTCTATTTTCATAAAGACATGCTTCTTCTTTTTAATCACCTTGTTGACTCTTCAGACTTGAGCTGTTACAAATATTTCCAGCTTTTAGGATGTCTAGTTATTTAACTTTAAACATCCATCCCATCATCAAGACTGTGATTCTCCCAACTTTTAACCTGTGATAGATATGAAAAGTACAAACGTTCCAGAAGATTGTGGAAGAACTGAGAAGAGACAATATTCAAAGAACCCCTAAGGATGCTGGGCATATTAGCCACTCTGTTTAGAAGAATGAATCTTGAACAAAGTATTTACAAGATTCAGTGTACAGAATAGGATTTGTATTATAGAAGCTTGTGGTTAGGGAGATTGGTGAGAGGATGACATGACGAACCACAAGTGTAGATACAAGAGAAGAAAGAGGAAGGATACAATGAAACAGAATCATTAAGGCTTGTAGCAAACGTGTACAGAACTAGAAACAAAATTCTAAAGACCAGTGAAAGGAATCAAAAACAGACTTGGAGTTCTCAGTAGAGAACAGGTAAATCAACTCAGCTGGCTTGGTAATCCAGGATAGTGCACAATTTGATAGTGGAGGAAGACATTAGGTCTATTATCATATCTATGAAAGCGAAGTACAAAAAATGTCAATGGAAGATAGTAGAGTGGCCTGCTAACTTTGCTGACCTTCTGCATAGCCAAAAGCTTCAAAATCTAGGGAAAGTTCCATGATAAATGCTACCTTGGAGCCTATTCTCTTAGGCATGAATTTCTAACAAGCATCTCAGCCTAAAAATAAACTGCAAAATAAAATACTTGTTGCAAAAGACAAGAAAAAAGAGTATAAGCCAATGGATCTCTTTTTTTTCTCCCCTCATTATATTCTAGAGAACAAAAAGACCAAAAAAAAAAAAAAGAAGAATCCTGCAGTGTTTCTATCTCTAGCCTGCAGAGAGGAATGAGTTTTCATCCATTTGCCTCTCATGACCACAATTGAGTTTTAGAGTTACCATTGTTTCCCCCCATTGCTTCAATAAGACCATGTATACAAGATGCTTGCCAGTAGACATTATTGTCTCGGAGAGCTTCTCTTGTTCTTGTGGGCAAAAAGCTTGTGGGTGGTGAAGGACAAGGCAACACCACAGATAATGATGCTTCATCCTACCACATGAGCTGTGACAAATGCCCTGTTTCCCTACACTTTTTATGTAAACTCTTACATCTCAATGTCTTACCCAGCCCTACCCAACAGGCGCAAGCATTAACCTTAACCATATTCTTCCCATCAGGTCCTTTAGTCATGTTACACTTTTCATTACTAGCCGATTTGATCACATGTTGGTTTGAGTCTGATAGCAGCCTAGGAATACATTTTTGTGCATGGCAGATACTTCAGGGAAAACCCAAGAATTCACTCCCATTCAAAGCAGAGGATGTGAAAGAAAGCTGTGCTTTCATGTCTGTGAAATGAAAACTGAGAGGATTTTTCAAGTTTTAAAAATATGATTCTAAAAATAATGGCATCCAGTTTTTGTTGTTGTTGGTTTTTGTTTATTTGCAGAGTAAATACTTTTATTGTGAATTAACATGTTTCATGTTCCTCCTCCTTTTGCAAAGTGAAAAAAGGCATGTCTTTCAATCCTCATTTGTTTCTTCACTCTGTTCTTGAACTCGGGGCCTGGGTATGGTCCTTGAGCTGAAAAGCACTCTACCACGTTAAGGCACAGCACCACTTCTTTTTTTTTCCTGGTAGTTAATTAGGGAGAAGAGTCTCACAGACTTTCCTGTCAGAGTTGGTTTAAACCACAATTCTGAGACCTCAGCCTCCTAAGGAGCTAGAATTACAGATGTGAGCCACCATTACTCCACTTCCCAATTGTTCTTTTAAGATAGAGTATCCAGGAGAAAGGCTTCATATTAAATAAATGATAATGATATTTTTTCTGTGTATGTGGTACTGAGGAATTGAATCTGGGTCCTCATGAATGCTAGGCAAGCACTCTACCACGAGGCCAAACTCACGGCCCTGATGATGACATGTTTTAATGAATCCATTCATACAACAGAAAATGCTGAATTTTAGAGACACCACTATAAAGATGTAGAACCAATTCAGAATGTCCATAAATTGAGGTTGGTAAATCATCAACTATGGACTCTATGCACAATTACAATGCCATAAAACCAAGTGTGAACTGACTAAGGCTTTGATGACATTAACATCCACAAGCGATGTTAGACAATAGTGAATTTCAAGCTACATACATAACATAATCTGAAATATAGCTATTGATGAAAATTTCATCATGAAAAAGTCTACTTTTTAGCGTTTTTAAATATTATTTTAATTATTAATTGTAATGACTGTTAACTATGTAGTGCATATTTTATGATGATTTTAACTTTCTTAGATATATTATAATATTTATTGGTGCATAAGTTAGTGCACAACCTGGGTATGATGTCAAATTCCATATTATCACACAAACTCACTATAAAGCAAAATGAGTTAAATAGCCTATCTCTCTCTCTCTCTCTCTCTCTCTCTCTCTCTCTCTCTCTCTCTCTCTCTCTCTCTCCCTCTCTTTCCTTCTCTCTAAAACTGGTAGTAGAGCTACTCTGCCATACTTAAATCCCTTTACAGCTAAAGTTATATGAAGCACTACAATTTAAGAAAGTGCTTACCAAAATAAAGCCTGCATTAAAATCAATATTGAAGTCTACTTTTGGCAAACTTAATTAATAACTCTCAAGCATCATAATTAGTGTTAGTAGAGTTATATCAGTTTTCTCAATAAGATCATGTAAAGGTATTTTTCATATGAAATAGGGAAGGGAAAGGGGAAAACAAGATGATTGGAAAGGTTTGGGGGGAGAGAAACACAGACCAAAACATGAGAAGGGGTATCAATGTGCAAGAAGTAATGCACCTACCTGATGAATGTAACTGTAACCCCTCTGTACATTATCCCAACAATAAAATTTAAAAACTTCATTTTTAGAAATAGAGAATGCATAAGAATTTTTTCTTACAGCATATTTAAGCCATTATGTAAATAGTCCATGAGAAAATGTAATCAACTTGCTAAACACAAGTTTTTACTCTTTCCTCTGCAATGCTTGCTTAACATTCAGGTATTATCTATTATAGCTGTCAAGATATATCCATTACTTATGATAATTTCATCAATAACCATGTTCTTGGATATATTGTTTTAGTAGCATGTGTTTAATCAAATTCTACAAAGTTTTAAATTATTAGAATAATATAATATTGGAATCAACTGAAGTCATTTAATTTCCATATGCAACAAATGTGTAACTGCAGTATTAAAGTGCATTTATTTGTTTCTAATATTTTGTAGTTTTGATATCTGATAGTATCACCAGAGTGATTCTTTGACAGTGTGTTAAAAGCTATGCTATCAAGAGTTAAAAGAGCATCTGGTATGCAGACGGAAAATGAAGAAATATTGTAGAATTGCTGTAGAAGTGTAATTTGAGTTTGAGAAAAGGAAAATTAACTATAATTTGACAAATGAATAGATAATTATGTTTTACCACAAAATTAAAGTACAAATTCAGTCCAGAGCTCTAATCTCATATTTCATAAAGTAATTCTACTAATTATCCTAATTTAAATGAAAAGATACGACATTTAGTGGGAATAAGTTTCCTTCTTAAGCCAAGTATTTTTGATATAATTACATTTGAATTTTTATGTCACAAAATAGGCAAATGTAAACAACCATTTGGAAACTCATACATGTGTCTAGGCTTTGTACATTTAAAGTGTAAATATAACATGACTTGATGCATAGATAATTTCCACATGACAAAACATAGCCTAGAAATGTTATAAGTGATGAAACTGAAATACAAAAATTTGTCTCCAGTTGTACACATTAGAACAAAGTCAAATGATCCTTCATATTGTATATTTGAGTTTTATTACACTTATTTGGTCAACTCAAATTTAAAGTTCTTCTAACTCAAAGTCCATGGGTGTTAAGTAGAAATACTCACTGGTCTTATACAAACACTCATTTTACTTCATAAGAGTTATCTCGTGCTTAATGGACTGATTATGAAACTGCAGTCATTACCAAAGATGTTGAAAGCTCTACTGTTCATATCTTGGTAGAAAATAATGAATTTCATTATTTTATGTAATGAATTTAAATGTCAAGACTTGTTTTCAATTGTACATTTCAAATACCTACTCTCACTTTTCTATTAATAAATTACATGCTCAGTTATTAGGAACAAGCTATTGGAAGTAAGGTTCTTCATAAATTCAGATCGGAGATAAAATTCATTTTCCACCCATTAGGAAGAAAAACCAAATTGATGCCTACAGTATGGCAAGATGCACTTTAAAATATGTCCTTGCTGCATGAGTTCACTTCGTTAATAAGATTGAAAGTCAGGAAGGAAACCACGGTTGGCTAATTATAGTTTAATTCATATATTGTAGAGTGATGAACAAATTAGGAGGTGGTGAACACTTCACTCCTGTGTCATTTAACAATGAGATAATTCCTGAAGAAGCCATGATAAGGCACTTCCATCATTGTGGAAGCATGATAGACTGTGCTTAAAGATAAAGTTGTCTATGCCCTACAAATGCAGGTGGTATAGCCTATTTCTCCTGGATATATGATGAACAGGATAATACAAGGTTAAACCAAGTACAGGAAAAAAGAATACAATCACAATCAACAGATATGGTAAACATGAGATATGTGAGGCTTCAATTGGCTCACTGTGTCACATGGTCTTACCTAAGTGTTAAACTACAATGTACTGTTAACTCCACTTACACCTATAATTCTGGCTATTGATCATTATAGTTCCTCAGGTTTACAGGATTTATCATCAAAGTCAGCTTGGCCAGAAAAGTCCATCAGACTCCATGTCCAAATTAGCCAACAAAGAGAATGGCTGGAGGTTTGGCTTAAATGAAAAAGTACCAGAGATGACCAAGCGATCTGAGCATGTGCCAGGCCCTGACATCAAACCTCAGGAGCACCAAATAGATGTAGATATAGATTAGATATAGATATAGCTAGATATAAAATGATCGCACAAGTATAATATAGTTGATGTATAAACTGTTATCATAGGCCTACATGTCATTAGCAAACATTACGCATTGTACACAATTTATTGTGTGGTATACTTTTATATGATTATAAGAATAAGACTTATTTAATGCCAGAATCATTGCAAATCCATAATGTATTGTACTAGATTGTTAAGATAGCTGTGACATCACTAGGAAATAGAAATTGTTCAAATACATTCTAATTTGAGAAAAAAATCATCTTGTATACCTGGTTTTTCCTAGATGATGCATGGTTATGCTGTACACAATTTTATTTTCATTAACCATATTTTCTTTTCATATTTCAATTTATTTTCACTTTATATCACCATTCTAGAAAGAGTTTTAATTCATTTCAACAAATACAATTTAGAATAACTGTCCAGATATCTTGGAAAAGCATTGGTTTTGGAATGAAGGCAAAACGAAAACTAAATTATTGCCAAGTCACTTAAACCAATTCTCTGGTCCTGATTGCCAATGTTGTTATTACAATCTAAATGGAATAACTTTTATAAAATTACTAGTACAATGCTAGCAGTGAAGACTTTCATTGGCTCCATTACTAATATACTTCCTCTACATCATAAAGTTTTATATGGCTTAGTCCTGACTCCTTTTTGGTCTCTCAATATGTTTTTATTTTCCCTTTAGAGGATTTCATGATTGCATAGCTTTGAATCTATTTGAGGAGGATTTCAAAATGTATGCATTGAGACCAGGCTAGTTTAAATCTGTATATTCAAGTTGTTGACATTCCTACTTTAGTATTTCCTATTTAAACCTAACTCAGCAAGACTTTGAGTTTTTCTTTTCATCATGTTCAGCTGCATAAATACACTCATGGAAGAAAAAAATGATGCTGGATTTACTCAGGTTGTTTGGGCAAAGAAATGGAGGATCTATGCACTCAAGCTACGTGATGATAAATGAAAGACTTGGAGCTGGGTAGAGAGGAAAAAAGGATCAAACTCACTTTGTTGGTGAATAGTGGATCTTTACAAAGGAAAAAACAAAAATCTGTACAATATCCATCCTTAGACAATGAGTATGTGAAAATGGAGAAATATGAAGCAGCAATGACGGAATGTGTCGATGCTTCTAATAGTCTTTGCTTTCTTAGAATGAGTGTTGACAAAGGCTTGGCATGAATTTTCCACAAGGGGGAAGATTGGAAAGGTATAACATTTCATTGAAAAATTTTGATTTTGTAAATTTCCTCTTCTTTCCTGTCGACATGATGTCACCCCATGTCATAGATGGTATGATACTCATTTGTGATGTTGGACCTGGGTTGGGAGCCTAGTTCTAGCCAGCCCTAAGAACATGAGGGTAGCACAGGTATTGCATGCTGAACAGGGGTGCATTCTGGCTTCTATTTCAAACAGGATGAATTTGTCAAGAAGCAACTACATCGTAAACTGAGTGACTACATTGCACAATTTTGTTATCACATGGCAAGTTTTGCTTCTGTGTCTTCATCATTGGTTTCCTGGCTTTATGAGTTTGTTTTGGCATGTGAGTTCATTCATTGAAAAAACAAAGCCTTTGTTACCTGTGACGTGTGCTCACGTGCATTCTGAAAAATGAATTCTTTCCTTCACCACTAAGTCCAAACTACTAGCTATATTTTTTTATTATTGAAGAACTACAGTTGAGAACATAGTATCTAGACCATGCTCTGAATGTGCAGATTAATTAAGCTAGGTATTATTTTGTGACCATTGGCAGTGAAACACCCATGATAAGGATAAGTGTCTTTTCTATTCCTATGGAGAAGATACTAATAACCTACAATGTGTACTTGTGAGACATGTAACATACAACACATCTATAGTGCTCAGAATTATGGGCTTTGAATGATGAGTCATTATTAACCTATGATTATAAGGCTAAATGTTACTAGGTAGCCAAGGCTGGGCTCAAACTCATATTTTGTATTATATGAGAAAAATGAAATAAAATAAAAACAAAATACCAAGTCTCAATTGTTGGTAGAGTGAAAGACAAAAGGTATATATGAAAATGATATTAAATGAATACCACTGAAACAGTAACCTACTTATTCTGATGATACATAAGAAAAAAGATTTGTGGACTCCAAAAATAGTTAAATGGCTCAGTTCTTCTTTGCTGGCTCTGTCACCCTTCTGGAGATGTTATTACATCTTTCTTTACAACCTCAATTATGAGAAAATGTCATTGAAAAGGTATCTGTTGCCATCCATGACAAATTAGTCTTTTAATCTTTATTTCTACCAAATCATCTTCTACATATTTTATGAGGACTGTTCCAAAAAGAGGAAGAGGACATAAAATAAACAATCAAGAAAACAATAACAAACTCACAGATGATGACGGAAGACAATCTTGAAAAAACCAGAACCTACTACATACAAGTCCAATACTTGCAATGCTAAAACTTCAGATTTCTCTGCTTCTCATGTGATCATGTCCACTGAAATGTGTCCTCAAAGATCTTTCCAAAAAGATTATTTTTCCAAAAAAATAATAGTTCCTACTCTCCTAATTATTTGTTAATGTGGCTCTAATTTTAAGCAGAATGTTGATGTATACAAATTTTAAAAAGTCTTAGAAAATGATTTGATCCTGAAATACAAAACTACTTTCATATATTTTAGCTATTTAGACAACCATTGAATAATTTTATTGATCTCAGTTGCATTTCAGGGAAGGTTAAAAAGCAATAAATACCTAAAAGAATAGAGTAAGCATAAAGATTACAAATGTATGGCATTATTGGTAATGGAGTATTTTGCTTCATATTCTAGGATATATTTATTCCATTTCATTTATTTTTGCTTGCATTTGTCCTTTAAGGAGTCATTCAGTATGATACATTACTTTTCAGTGTGAATGAACACATCTAGAAGAGAACTGTTTAAATTCCAACATACTGGGAGATTAATAAACCATGAAAATCTGACATTACAACAAGTGCAGGGCATTAATTGCATTTAGATGTAGGCTTAATCTCAAATTCCTATAAAATATAGTTATGATTTTTGAGATAGCAATATGATTTCTAAGACAAAATTATTTCTATAGTCAATGCACATATTGTTATTTATAACATTAATGGCTCTATAAAATACATATTTTATATATCTAAGTAGAATAATAAATTGTAAGTTCATCTCCTCAACTACTAGTAGAGGCCATAATGAATCCATGTTACCCAAGATCAATATCATTGAGAGTGCTAAAACTAATAAATGAGGAAAACAAAGAAAAATATTTCTGATAATGACGCTCAAGTATAATCATCATGAAATTAGTAGCCAAAAAAAAGTAAAATAAAGAGGTCAGTGCTTAAAACTAGTTTAAATCAATGGTTTATTTTCAAGTTGAAGATAGTGCTTGTCTTGAATTAAACCAAGTCACTCAAAATAATGCAATAGGGGCTGGAGTTTGACCTACTGATAGAGTGCTTGCCTGCATACAGGAATATCTGAGTTCTATTCCTCAGTACCACATACATAGAAAAAGCCATCTCAACTAGTAGAGTTCTAACCTTGAGAAAGCCCAAGGACAGTGCTCAGGACCTGAGTTCAAGCCTCAAGATTAGCCAAAAACATTATGCAATATGTTAATACTCCCTGAGAGAATGTGTTCCCAAATCCCTTTTGGATGTCTGGAACTACAACTAATACTATATATAAGATACACACATCTATGATAAAACTTAACTTACAACTTAGGCACATTATCTACACTTGATTTTACCAAATAAACCTGCAAATTATATCACTTGGGTTATGCTTTTGCATTCACATCTCCCAACACAAATGTTTCCATTTTTAACTTAATATTATCTACAGAGGCCATAGCTTTTTGCAATTTGTGAGAAATACTAGTGTGAATAAGAACTAGAGGTGTGTCTGATGTGTTGCTTTGCTGAGTGGAAATTTTAATGTCCTTTACTATTATTTTCTTTAATATTAAGCATCATTATGCATTATGTATCTGTTACCTTCCTAATTACCTATCCTATGATAAGGAGTTAAATATACTGAAATTAAAAAATAAGATGAAATTTTCATGTGAATTAACAGTTAAGCCTTGATTTGTTATATATAGAATCTTTATACTGTCCAGAAAGTTTATTCATGTCTTCACTTCAGAATTCATATGTTTATGCTTAAAAGTGACATTTTAAATCTAAGCAAAATAAAATTGGTTATCATATCCTCAAGAGGTATCAAATGTCTGTGAAAAGGGAACCCATCATTAAAGGCAATTTTATGTGGAAAGCAAAGCTGTAGCACTGACTATAAAGAAATCATTGCAGTCAATGAAATCAATGCAAGTTACTCTGGTACTAGACCCTGGCTTTTCAATTGTAGATCGTGCAAAGGGAATGGGCTCAAAGGAAATAGTCTTACCTGGAATAAGAAAGGATGGTAAATGGAGGTACACAAAAGTTATTTCAGGTATTTTTTCACAAACACATCACATATATTTCCATTTCTTAGATTGTACACAGATATTTCTCTTCTCACCAATATTACACATTGGAAATTTACTTAGAGCACCCATTGTATCTCACTTTAATGGAGAACTAAATGTATACATTGCATCTTGTATTTGTATATCTTTCCTATGCTATAAAATATTTCCATCTTAAATCTCTATTTCTGCTTTCAAGAAAGAGAAATATGGAATGATTCTACATGTAGGAAAAATAAACTAAAAGTGAATGAGATTAACCATAACCATTGGAACATTAGACACATGTACATTTTTCTTCAAATAATGTTTGGATAATATAAAGTCTTTTATATTCTTAACTATTTTCCCATTCCTTTCTTGTAAAGTTTTCCTTGTTTTTGTTCCCTTTTTAAGAAATAAAAGAAAGATAGAAATGAAAATTAGTACAACTTATAGCATATCTTTTTTTCAGCTTTGTTCTGAACCATTATGTTTTTATTGCCCTGGGAGACAAAAAGGAGATAATCACTGCTGTTTTAGCAAATAGCAATCAGTGTAAAGAACAAAACTAGTGCGTTCTTTCAGGCTTGCATTTTATATCAATGTACAAAGCCACATTCCTTTATGGTTCATTTAATTCTTCAATTTTCCTTGATAAATCTCAAAATTCTGCATAAAAGATCATCAGTAGAATCATGCATTAACTATTTAAAGATGTTTTGAAGAGACAAGAAGAGTGAAAGAATATAAATCAAATAGACCTATGTATCTCCCTGTTCAGAAGAGAACCAATTCTTGCTATGGAAGTTAAAAAAGAACAGTTAATAATTACAACAGAAACCATTCTGAGTATAACTTAGAATTCATCCATTTTAAACCACTGCATCAGTCACTACTGTAGAAAGAATCATCACATCTATACTTTAATCAATTTAATAATAGTTTGGTATGTGTGCCATGCCTGGGGCTCCAATTCCGGGCCTGGCCACGATCCCTGAGCATTGTGGTCAGGGTTAATGCTCTATCACTTGGGATACCATTTCCAACTTTTCTGATGGTTAATTTAGAGTGTTGTGGACTTTCCTGCCCCAGCAGGCTTTGCACTGTTGTCCTCAGACCACAACCTCCTCAGTAACTAGTATTACAAGGGTGAACCACTAGCATCTAGCTAATTCAACAATATTTTTAAAACAATCAATTCTGCTTGTTTTTCTAGTTTTTATTTAATACAGATATTAATATATTACTAATAGTATATAATGGTATTATTTCAGATCAATGGTAATATTAAATCTTAATTTACATGAATAAAGAATGATACTTAAAGCTCCAAATAAAAACAAATAAGAAAACACTGTAAGTAGCTTTTATCTTTCATAGATTCCTTCAAAGAAGTTTTTAATGCATCATAATGAAATATTTGCTGGGGTCGAGAGCATAGCCTTGTGGTAGACTGCTCATCTAGTATGCAGAGTTCAATTCTTCTGTACCACATAGTCAGATAAAGGCAGAAGTGGAGCTGTGGCTCAAGTGGCAGAGTGCTGCTTAAAATAAAAAGTATCCAAGGACAGTGCCCAGCACAGGCAAAATTTAAAAAAAGTAAAAAAAAAATTATGAATTCTTTCTTGTAATAGTAAGAAAACATATACAAATGAATCTTCTAGAAAATTCTGTCTTCTGATGACTTACTGGTTTGTTTTACATTAGAGATATCCCTTCAGGAATGATGACTTCATGTGCGTACAGTCATAGCAAAGACAAGAATGTTTGGATTTTAACCTCTTGTAATCATATTCTAATTCAATAAATGTGTGCTGCATATCTGCATGTGGTAGATGATAGAAGCAGAGTGAATAGCATTTGTTCCTAAACAGACCTGTGAGTGGAAATGTTCACAAAAACAAAGTTGCTCCAACAGTTGGATCAAAGTTCTGGGGAAGCAGAAAAGAATGAAGAGGGAAGAAGCACAGCCTGGGGAAATCTTCCTAAGTATATTTCAAGTTCTACCGTACAGTTGTTTAAGAGGAAAATGTACTTCTTTATTCATGAGTCACCATCAGTAGCTAATTAAAAATTGGTAAATTCAAATCTCCAAAGTTATCTTTAAAAAATGTTTTTACTGGGCTGAGAGTATGGCCTATTGGTAGAGTGCTTGCCTCGCATGCACGAAGACCCGGGTTTGAGTCCTCAGTACCACATACATAGAAAACAGCTGGAAGTGGTGCTGAGGCTCAAGTGGTAGAGCTCTAGCCTTGAGAAAGTCCAAGGACAGTGCTCAGGCCCTGAGCTCAAGCCCAGGACTGGCAAAAAAAAAAAAATGTTTCTACTTAGAGCAAAGCGAGGTAAGCCAAGCTTAGATAGACAAATGGCATATATTTTCTCTTAGATGAGGACTTGATAAGTTATACAGGACTCTAGGCTTTCACACACAATAAGCCCAGAGGAGAATATTCTTAGGAGAGAAACGGAGGCATAATGTCTACGCACATCTGATCGTATAAAATAATATTTTTCAACATGAACACCAGGAAATGGAAACAAAGGGGTTTTTTTCTTTGTTCCTATTTATATTTTCTTTTCTGTTTTTCTTGTTCATTCATTTACCTGTCCTTGAGTGGGTCAGAAATAGAGGGACCATGTTGAGCAAACTCAGTCGTGGCACTCACAGAAAACTGGAAAATGAACTGTACAACAGGTGTGTGGTGATGGGAGGAAGAATCTGGGAGAGAGAGGGGGAAGAGGTAACTGTGCAAAAAATGTACTTGTTACCTGATTTATGTGTTTATAGCCCACAAATAATAATTTACAAATTTTAAATAATAAGTTTAGGCAAGTTAAAAAGATATCGTGTTGTTAGAATACATAGGTAGAAATGTAACAGGAGGGAACGTATATCTCATATAAAGGGCCAGAAGTGCATTTACAAAAGTGTAATCTTCATTGAGTTTCTCCATCTGCCAGGCCATTCTTAAAAATAGATTTGCAATGTTTTCCAAAACAACATATTCATCTTAGAAACACATGCTAAGTAGGAATATGTTTTTATACTTGTGATATATTTATATCTTACAAAATTAGATTGACACTGATACTTTCCATTAATGCTTCCCATTGTGACAATAGAAAATACTATTTCAAGCTGGCCAGTGGTGGCTCATGCCTGTAATTCTAACTAATCAGGAGTCTGAGATCTGAGGATCGCTGTTCAAATCCAGCCTAAGCAGGAAAGTGTGTGAGACTCTTATCTCAAATTAATCATCAGAAATCTGGCTCAAAGTGGTAGAGGGCTAGCCTTGAGCTGAAGAGCTCAGGGACAGTGCCCAGGCCCAAAGTTCAAGCCACATGACCAACAAAAATAGAAGGAAGGAAGGAAGGAAGGAAGGAAGGAAGGAAGGAAGGAAGGAAGGAAGGAAGGAAGGGAGGGAGGGAGGGAGGGAGGGAGGGAGGGAGAGAAAAAGAGTGCGCATGGGGGAGCAGGAGGGAGAGAAGGATGGAGAAGGAAAGGAAGGAAGGAAGGAAGGAAGGAAGGGAGGGAGGGAGGGAGGGAAGGAAGGAAGGAAAGAAGGAAGGGAGAGAGGGAGGGAGGGAGGGAGAGAGAAAAAAAAAGAAAGAAAGAAAACACTGTTTCAATTTTCAAATAAAATTACTCCAGGGGGCAAAACTTGTTGTAACCAACCGTCAAAGCAACAAATTAAAAACCAAGATATGGAATCAACCTAGATGCCTCTCAGTGGATGAATGGATTAAAAATAAATGTACTCATTATTTGACTTCTGTAATGATAACCCTTCTGTACACCACCTGCACAATATTAGTTAGATTTAAAAAAAAAAAGAGCTGGGAGGCGTGGCTTAGGTAGTAGAACACCAGGCACTGAGTGAAAGCCTCAGGAATGTCGTTCAAGACTAGGTCTCAGGCCAAAAAAAAATAGTGTAAAGGAAAGAAAAGCAATCTTAAGCCAAAGGGGACACAATGCAATTGCTACAATATAATCCTGTAAATATATATTAATGGCCCCTGGATTAGCATATTCTCAATCCATTTGAGATATGCATAGCATTAATTGCCAGGATCAAAGACTTCTATATCCTTTTTCAGGACCAGAAATTTAAGTATGCGATAGTAACAAGCTCTTTGGCCAGCATTTCATTTCTAAGAAAGCTTTTATCTTTTCCTAGTGAAATTAACATGAATGCGAAATATATTCATCACTAAGAATAAAATGTTCTAAAAACGAATTTGTAATGAGAACCAGGACAGGTAAAAAGAATAAATTACTCTTCAATTTTGACTTTCCTCAGCATTTAGTTTGGAAGAGGAAAAGAACTATTTTATCCATTAAAATTGAAAAATAGAAATACTTCATCATTATAGGCTATACTCTATTCTATACATTCTTTTCTGGTTCCCATACTTCTGGAATATCCTGATATTTTCTTATATTTACCATCTCTACTTCTGGGACAATCTTATTCTTTCTTTGCTTGATTAGAGACAGAATTATATTTTTATTTGTTGCCAAGCACCTATGTCATTGCATGTATTGTGCTTATAAATTCATACAATTCATTTATTTGATTCCTTCTTTATTTTTGGCTGCTTTCCTTACACATTTACTTTACCAATATATAAAGTCAAAAAAGAAATTAATGGTTCCATAAAACATGGAAACACAGAAATCGGTCATATCTCACTATATGATGACAAATTTAAGATAATACAATCTACTTGTATACATAGTGAAATATAAGAAATTCCAGTGATAAATCTATTGGTTTGAGTTACATTTGCATTGTTAACATTTCATACTATATATACATATATATATTTGTATTATATTTTGAGAGTTAAATCCAGATATTAATAAGTAATTTCAAGTGTGAAATTTTCTATTTTTTAATGTGTCATAGATCATTTTTTGAAGAGAACACAATGAACCATTTGACACTTTTCACATCATCCATTAATATTTCTGTAACTGTCACCAAAGAGACAGAGGCCATTCAATTCAGCCTCTTCAATCGTTGAGACTTCAAAGTGATGTCTATTGTGTCTTCATTGATCACTCTGGGACAAGATTAGATAAATTCTGTTCCAGCAATGCTTTAGTTTTGTCATAAAGTAGATCTCACTTCTTCCTTTCAAAGTTTATATTTATTTCTGATAATGGAGCAGATAATCATAACACCTTACTGAGAAAAATAACTTTCCTGAAGAAAATAATAATGTTAATTTATTGTAATTCATTTTAATATGACTGTCTTTCAAGCAGTAGCACTGAGTTTTGATTCTCTCTTCTCCCTGTCACTTGATTCCATTGCCTCATAATTATAGATTTTTTTAACAATCTGTATATATATATATATATATATATATATATATATATATATATATATATAAAACACAATACTATATATATGTATGGAGCCCCAGTATGGAACCCTCGATTGTTAAAAAAAAATCTATGATCTTAGATAGTCAATATCTACATCTAAAAATGAAAAATTCCCCTCTATATACTCTTATTACCACTGAAGATAAATGATAATATGACATAAGCTATACATCCATGTTCATTTGTATTATGGGTACTACTTTAGGATTTCTATTTATTTTAAGTACCCATGTGAAAACTAGTGACCATCCTTTACCTCAAATATAATTAACTGTGTCATATTTTAGAGTATTAGCAAATTAAGGAGAATTTATGTTTGCTGGCATAAAATATGTTATCACCTTTTGTAATCAAGCACTCAGTCGCCCTTGAGAATGAAGGAATGCAGGTGTTGATGAGATTGGATTGAGGCTGTTTTATTGGCTATGTGTTGATATTTAAAGTAAGTTATGCAAAAGCAGTAAAGTTCAATAAGCTAGCCAAACTGGAAATAAACAAGGATCAAGTTAACACCAAACAAATTTGTAACAATAGTAATTGTGAGAGTTTTTCAAGCTCAATCTTCTAATTACCAACATGTCTGGCTAGGTTACAGAATATCATTAACTGTTTCCATACAAGTTAAGAAATACACTGAAAAAACAAACAGTAGCTTTCATATATAGAATACAATAATCTAAAGTTGAAGAGTGACTTTATTCCACACTGTTTAACAGTTGCTTGGGAAGAAAATTAGGCCACGATTATGACATCAAATCATTTTAGAATTTGGTAAATGTAAAAGCAAGATGAAGTTGAAACAAGATTAAATTCAAGAACAAAAGGCTTAACATAGTGGTTCATACCTCTAAATTCAGCTATTTTGGAAATAACAACTGGGAAGACAAGGTTCAAAGGGCAAAATTAGTTTAGTGAGTTTAGTTAATTAGATTCCCCCTCTCGGCAATACAGCTGTAACTGGTGACATATGCCCTTCATCGTAGCTATTTAGGATGCTGAGAGAGGAGACTCACAATCCAGACCGCCTAGGCAAAAAATGCAGTATTTTATCTGATAAATAATTAAAGCAAAAAAATAAATAAATGAATGAGACCAACAAATGGCTCAATTGGTAGAACTGCTTAGCAAGAGGGAGATCCTGAACCCACACACCTAAACCATCAAAAAGAAATATAAGAACAAGAAATTTTGAGAGTTTATGGAAATAATACTAAATAGGAATGAAGAGAAACTATAGAAATTACGGGATCGGGCAAGGAGAACCAGAATCCATAATTAAAACAAGTGCTATTTTATACATAAAATAAGATTAGGAGCTGGAAGAGATTAAAACTCCAATTTAAGTCTATTTTACCTGAAAGGTCATTTGTCTACTTCTGGTGCAGATTATTTTGAAAGTACATTGGAATGAGGAATGAAGATTAATTATTGGGTAAATTTTAATTGTTATTTGAGAAAGAAGATACCTTTAAAATAAAATGTCTATTTACTCTAGTTACTATTTAAGCCACACTAATGACAAACTTCCTACCTTCAAACTATTATGTTGCAATCCCTTCAGACCTACAAATTGAACACATATTTCCAAATGCCTAAAGACCTAGTTTTCAGAGGCCATGTATCTGCCTCAAATTTGCAAGTTCATTAGAATTTTATGATAGGGGGACAACAAGAAGTAAATTTCAAGCTGTTAACAATTTTCCTACTTTTTCCATGATTAGCAAACTCTTGTTTAATATTTAAAAAATGACAACTCTCAAAGAATACTGCCTGATTATTTTATACATCTGTCTCTACTCCTGGCAAACAGAATAAGTCTGAAAATGGCAAACTAGTCTCAATGGCAGTTTAAAGTAAGATATCCCTCCCTAATAAGATGACACCAGAATTCATTCTGGATAATTAGGGCTTTATTCCATCTCTCCGTGTGAAGGCATTTTTACTAGTCTTAATGATCCTGTATTATATCCTGAAATATGAATTATGAGCCAAGGCTCCTTGAAAAAGAAATGGAAATTGAAAAATACCTTTTGTTACCAGAGAAAACTTAAATCACCAATTTGGAGAATCATCTACCTACATCATTAATTATTAACCCTATGACTCAATAAAATACAAGGCATTCTCATTATCCTAGTATTTATTATCCAAGTTGCTATATTTATGATTCTTTGTAGAGAGCTAAAATTCACAATACAATAAAATATTCTCCTGTGAGCAGACTGCTTTAAAATTAGTCCTCCCTCAAGCACTGCTGAATCAGACTCAACTATAAACTCCTCAAAACAAGGTGTTTTAAAAGAGCAGTATTTCAGCCAGGCACCACTGGCTCACTCCTGTAATCCTAGTTATTCAGGAGGCTGGGATCTGAGGATCACAGTTCAAAACCAGCAGAGGCAGAAAAAGTTTGTGGGACTCTTATTTCCATTTAACCAGCAAAAAGCCAGAAGTGGGTTTCTGAGAAATTCTGGTATATTCCTATAAAATGGCGCTAATGTTGAAACCTATCATTTTATCCACAATCTTATGCTCTCGCTTTTGAAACAAGATGGAGCATTCTTTTCAAGTTGTACTATTTTGATTTGTATTCATTCTCTGAGCCAGTTATTCCATAGACACTTTTGGAATGCCTCCTAAAAATCAAGCGTGTTCTAGACTATACAAGGGAATAAAGGCATACCCTTATGAATTTAGAAAACTTACCAGAAAGTATGAATAAACTAAATACTAAAGAAGCAAGAACACAGGGAGAAGAATAAAGTTTGGGAACAGAGAAAAATAATAGTTGTCATGGACATTTTGAGGAAATAGCCTTTATGACCTACTTCAAAAATATATTGTGTGCATGTGTGTGTGTGTGTGTGTATTTGTGGATATGTGTGTGGGGGTGTGTGTTTGTGTGTGTGTGTGTGTGTGTGTGCGAGAGAGAGAGAGAGAGAGAGAGAGAGAGAGAGAGAGAGAGAGAGAGAACAAATTCTAGCACAATGTATGTTGGATAATTGAAGTTAAAAGCTACGTTTCTCTCTTAAATAAATGAATAGTAAAGGCTGGATATGTCAGGCCACAGAATGCCTTTACTAAAATGCCTTGAAATATAAGGATAATTTACATATCTAATTGAGAATCCAGTGGATAAAGAGTAAGTTGTTACTGCTTATCAGTTTATTTCCATAGTTACAGACTGGCCATCTCAGGATGGAAAGCAGTCCACTTACACTGTCTTCAGGGACAAAACTCAAAACATGAAAGGAGGAAAGTGGACAAAAAGATGGTTGTTGTTGTTGTTGTTGTGTGTAAGAAATAGAAACACTGTTGAGTTCTTTATTATTACTGTTGTTGCCACTGTTTTGTCTGGGCCTTGGTGCTGTATCATTTCATTCTTCTTTTTCATACCACAGAGATTTTCGTTCCTTACCGAGAAAATACTACTTCTCCACGGCCCTTGGCAAAGCTGGGTGTGTCTGGTGGCATGGAGGTAGAGACAACCATATCACTTGGCATGGTGTTTGCCTAACCAGCCACGTCTCAGACCAGATGCTACTCATCACCCATGCAGACATATTGCTATTGCGAGACATTGAAACCACCATTGTAGACAGCCCTCATTTCTTGACACAAGTTTTCCAAGACAACTTTGAAAGGAGCTTGAGGCTCACAGGCTGTAAGAGAGCAAGCAATATGTGGAGACTCTTTGCTAGAAGGAAGAATAAGGAAGAAAGATGCATCCCACGCTGTAAGGACACCAGTGTTAGAAATTCACACAAGGCCCGGCAGAAAAAAGCAATAGCTCACATACACTAAAGGTTGATTTTCTTGTTTCTATGGATTTTTTTAAAGGTAAAGAAAAATTACAGAATGGAGAACACAAAACAGTGCCCACTTAGTTGAAGCGGTGACCTTTAGTACAAAAGAGGAATAGAAGTTATCCAGGAAGAAAGATGATAATTCCACCCAAAAATAAACAATATAGATTCAAGCCAGGAGCCAAAGGGGAGAGGATGTATTGAAAGCTCCTCTTCCGGTGTGAGGGGAGAGGGTAGGAAGGAAAAAGACTGTGGGACAGGCCACAGAGAGGATGAGCATACCAAGATTCTGGACTGAAGGATATGTGTAGTTTTTATTTCTAAGAATAATGCTTTAGAGATGTAATTTTTGAAAGATCTCCAGGTTGTGAAGCTGAGATCATAGAAAAACCAGAATACATGCACAATGTTGCTTCAGAGGTTATAAGGTCACCTGGAAATCTAATATGGTGGGACAGTACATCCAGGAGAGACAGATGGAAGAGTCGATGACTTGAGACAGCTGTTGGTTTCGAGGCGAATCAGTATTGGGTGATAAGGTCCTTTTCTAAGATAGTAATTGAGCCAATCCAGAAAAAAAGTGTTTTATCTAAAAGGTTTCTTTTTGAACCTGTAAAATGATCACAGGGCAAAAAATTCACAGGTAACCATGTAAGTGTATGATGCTTTAGGAGACATCAAAGAAGAGGCAGAGACTGTTCACCATACAGAACTAGAAAACCTAATTTAAAAAGCCTCTCTCCTTGGAGAATCCTTTGTAATGGCTGCATTTACACTCTCTGTGAACCTTGTCTTTAGTAAAAAAAAAATAATGTTTATTATCTATGACCTTAATAAATTCAAAATTCTGACTTTTGAAGTGAAAATGGTGGGGCTATTTTATTGTCAGTGAAACATATAATCTATAAGTATATAAAACAACTAGCTTTAAAATACACAATTCATATAAAAGAATCATTGATATGGGACATATGTACAGGAGATAAAATATAAACAATGCCCTGAATAGTTTTACATTCTTTGAATCTGGGTTGACTTTTAGATTTTTGGTCTTTAGTATATTTTTGACTTGGACAGCCATCACTTCTCATCAAAATGATTATTGATTGGAAGAAGTAAATAAAAGTAAATACCAGTGTTCCTGCCCTCAGGATTTTATGGCACTACATGTCATTAATTGAATTAACAATGACTAAATGGAGAACTAGAACCAAACTTTATCTTTTCTGTTCTGGGCCTGGGCACTGTACCTGAGCTCCATTTTCTTCAGGGTTAGCACTCTATCACACTGCTGCACCACTTCCAGCTTTTTCTGTGATTAATGGGAGGTAAAGATTGTGAACTTTCCTGCCCTGGCTAGCTTCAAATCACAACTGTCAAATTTCAGCCTCTTGAGGATTATAGATATGAGCACCAGTGCCCAGTTTTGTTTGTTTTTTTGTTTGTTTGTTGTGTGTGTGTGTGTGTGTGTGTTTTGTTTTGTTGTCACTTTGGTTTTGGTTTTGGTTTAGGTTACAGAATTCTCTCAAAGAACCCCTGGTTTATCAAAGTAAAGGTTTTTGGCCATATGAAGATGTGTGACTACTCTGTACTCTGTCCTATTCTGGTGTTACTGAGGGAAGTAAATCTTGTCTACCTCTTTCAAGGAGAAAAAAAAAGTACTTTCTAATAAATTATTTTTTGTTTCTCCATGCTAACTACAGGTATGGAAGAAAATGAGATAAATAAGTAGGCTAAGAGAACACAATGGATTTATAAATGGATTTATAACTCGTTCCAGTTTAATTTTTTTCTTTCTAAATTTAGGAGGAAAAATAGTTCTTTGTGGCACATTAATCATATACCCATAAAACTTGATCAAGTATTCTGTTTTAGATTTATATGGTAGTCATTTGCCATTTGAAAAATTTTAAACTGCCAATAATTAATGATGTGAGACATACAAAAACCTCATTAGATTTTAATCATCTATCTGATATCAGCACAGAGCTTCCAGTTATGATTTTCTTATATTGTCTACTTTCTGGAAGGAAAATTCTATTCCTTTTAAGATGCATTCTAGTTTTTTTCCCTTATTCTGAGTAAGTGATAATAAAGCATATATGCAGAGCTTACTATAATGAAGCAATTTTCTCTTTGATTTTATTGTTTTAGCTAAAAGGGGTGTTCTTTAAACTTATCACTTCCAAAATGACAAAATGGAAAGAAAAGGGAGATTATTTTCTTGGTGTTCCTGCACTACAACATTGGAAGTGGATTTTCATCCAGTCCACAAGATTATATTCATAATTAAGTGTTTATAATGTAACAGAAATAATATCCTCAGGACAGAAATGGAATATGAATATGTAATTCAATACATCTTGTTTGTCTAATATTGACTCTTAGCACCCACATGAATAAATTAGTCATTACATTATTTAGTTAAATCAATTTATGGTGGAATAGAATAAGAAAAAGAAAAATGCTAAAACACAAGGTATTACGAAGGAAAGGAAAGATTTAGATTTACACAAATAATATGATGGGTTTTAGTTTAGGAGACTTTAGAGTTAATAGGTTGACATAAACAGAAAAGTTTCTAAATCAAATAACTATTTTTTAGTTTATATAATTCCTTTTTTCATTTGTATAGTTATAACAATGATATTCAGTATGGTTATAGTTACATAAGTCAGGTAATGAGTATACTTCTCATTGGACAATGTAGCCCTTGCTCCCTTACTCTGTCCCATTTTTTTCCCTACAATTCCCATGCACAGGTTGTATAGTTCACTCTCAATATAGTATCTAGTGAGTACCACTGATGCATTTGTCTTTCTCTCTCTCTCTCTCTCTCTCTCTCTCTCTCTCTCTCTCTCTCTCTCTCTCTCTCCTCTCTCTCTCCTCTCTCCTCTCTCTCTCTCTCTCTCTCTCTCTCTCTCTCTCTCTCTCTCTCTCTCTCTCTCTCTCTCTCTCTCTCTCTCTCTCTCCTCTCTCTCTCCTCTCTCTCTCTCTCTCTCTCTCTCTGGCATTGAGGCTCGAACTCAGGGAGCCACTACACTGTCCTATAGTATTTTTGTCTTTTTTTTGCCAAACAACTATTTAAAAATTAAGACAATATATGGGGCCGGGAGTTTGGCCTAGTGGTAGAGTGCTTGCCCAGCATGCACGAAGGCCCGGGTTTGATTCCTCGGTACCACATACATAGCAAAAAGCCAGAAGTGGTGCTGTGGCTCAAGTGGTAGAGCCCTAGCCTTGAGAAAATCCAGGGACAGTGCTCAGACCCTGAGCCCAAGCCCAGGACTGGCAAAAAGAAAATTAAGACAATATAATGAATTCACAAATGTTAAATGTTCATTTTTTAAATATGCATATCCAAAGAAGTGCTCAAAGTGAAACTTACAATGACAACGTCAGAGATAATGTGATCTTAGAAAATGTCTTTATTCAAGCAAAACCTAGATACATAAGGCCATACACTATGACACTAAATGAAAGGATCTCCAGTATATAGAAACAAAAGCCATATAATGCATGATTTTTGTACATGATGATGTACTATGTTATCTCTCATCTCTTTTGCTGTCCCTTGGTTATCTCATATTGTTACAGTGTTTCACCTTGTTATCTGATATATTGTATGTATGCTTATTTGGTTATTTGAAATAGGATAGGGAAGGGGGGTAACGGATGAGGGCTGGGATCGGGGAGGGAAATGGGGACCAAGACATGAGAAAGGGTATCTATGTTTGTGAAGTAATGCACCTTCTACTGGTGAATATAATGTAACCCTTCTATTAATTACAATAAAAATATATGGAAAAAAAGAAAATGTTTCTATTCAGTTCTTCATTATAAAGAAAGTTGTAGTGAACATAGAGATTGAATGATTTCTAAGGGTCAGACATTTTCTATGAAGAAAGAGCTGGAACTATGGTTCTAATATAGTTTATTTATGTACTAGCAGCTTAAACCTGGATAATTTCTTAATATCTCACATCGAAGAGATCATTACTCAGTTCAGTAAAACATAATTATCTACTTTGAAATAATTTTGTGCAAGTT
Organism: Megascapheus bottae; assembly: GCF_031878675.1. Taxonomy (NCBI): domain Eukaryota; kingdom Metazoa; phylum Chordata; class Mammalia; order Rodentia; family Geomyidae; genus Megascapheus; species Megascapheus bottae. Next base: position 19,481,333 of record NC_143531.1, read on the forward strand.
ATTTTATGCATCATACAACTCCATATTTATTAGAAATTCCCAAAGTGCAAGTATACTTTCTGGAACATTCAACCACCCCAATGTAAATTAAGGGAATAAGAGTAAAATAAAAGTCTCTAGTAAGAGTGAAATAATGGACCAGGAGTTTGGCCTAGTGGTATAGTGCTTGCCTAGTATGCACAAAGACCTGGGTTCAATTCCTTGGTACCACATAGATTGAAAAAGCTAGAAATGGTGTATGGCTCAGGTGGTAGAGCTCTAGCCTTGAGAAATCCCAAGTTCAGTGGTCAGGCCCTGAGTTCTAACTCCAGGACTGGCAAACAAAATATAGTGTGAAATAATGTCAGCACTGAAATGAAATCATAACTGGATTAGAACATCTACAGAGTAATCTACACAGAGTAATGCATAATAATAACAATAAAATCATTTTAGATTAAAATTACCTTTTAGCTGTTGTAGGTAAGAATATTATAATATATCTTAATCAACTTATGCTAAATACAGAATTTTAAAATAAAAACATTAACTTAATTATAATGACATTAAATGCAGTTGACTTGGCTCAGAAAAGACTCTAGATTGTAAGGGATTTGAAATATCACTAAAATCCACAATCCTCTAATGCTTAAATCATTCATGCTAGTCCCACAATAGTCATGTGATATTTTTAATTTGTATTGTTACAAAAATACAGAAGAGTGTTGCCTTTATGTTTACCTTTCTTGTAAATATTCATTATTATTTTCAAATCCATGACTGATATTAGTTCTGTCCCATATTAGAGGGAAAATACTAACCTGAATTCTGCTAAAAATAGTAAAAATAAGAGCTGGGCATAGTGGCTCACACCTATAATCCTAGCTACTCAGGAGGCTGAGATCTGAGGATCATGGTTCAAATCCAGCCCAGGCACTAGAGAATGTGAGACTCTTATCTCCAATTAACTAGTAGAAAACTGGAAGTGGGGCTGAGGCTCAAGGGCAGTAGCCTTGAGCTGAAGAGCTCAGGGACAGTGCTCAGGCCCCATGACCCCCACACACAAGATAATAATAAAATGTACAATGACACACTTAAATTACTTTAATAATATTCTATTTTGATTCACTCTACTATGATACCAAATAAAGCTAGTGATATTTTAAATGGATAGACTGTGATGTAGTCTAATTCTTTCTCCTTCAACTATACACCAATTTATTATAAGACAATATGTGCAATTTAAGCCTTCTGGACAGAAACTTAGTAAAAGTAATTTTTAATTCCAAAGAAGGGAATAAAAGAAAAAAGATAAACTAACAAAAATGTTCAAAAATATGTAGCTAAATAAATACCAGAGAATAGGATCAAAGCATTAAAATCAAGTTTTCTTCCTGGCTTATCTGAGTAGAAATATATGCATGTATTAAAAGGTACTGATTAAGATGTCATAATCTACAGAGAAGAGCTGCTTGTTTAAGTTCTATCTATTCTTCTGATTTTCAAATGCTAATCATCTTGAGCAGTATTGGTTTATAATGACACCCAAATTTTCAGCTATAAAAGTCTAAGAAGTCAAAAATAGAAATAAATCATTGCATAGTGTGCTAAATTCAACATACTGTAGTGAAAGTAATTGAAAAGAAACTATGATTCATTCTTTTCATGAAGGATCTTTTTGGTTAGTCTCTGTGTACCTTAATTACCAAGTTTTAATCTGAGGATGATAAAATACTGTAGGGAGGACTAAGGGCATTCATGTATGTAAAAGTTAAGATATGGTAGATACCCCTAATATGCACTATGTGTTATTGAGCTAAACAAATATTTTAAAATATGATCTTTTCAGCAAAGAATAATGTAACACAATGTACAAAATTCATACTGAGCACAAAATTTCATAGAATATAAATTATAATACATATCTATCTATCTATTGATAGAAAGAATCTGCTCTCAAAAGACATCTATCCTTAACTAGCTGTATATAACAGCTCATCTCATCCAATAAAGCACTGGACCTGGTGGCATATGTCTGCCTTCCAGTTATGTGGAAAGATAAATAGGAAGATTTCATTCCAAGATGATCTGGGGGAAAAATGGGGAAAATAATGAGAGGAAAAAGGATTGAAGATAGTAGGTCTAGTGGGAGATTGTCTGACACAAAGCCCTGATTTCAAAATTTAGTATAGCAAAAAAAATAAATTAGTTAATGAGACAAAACAAAACAAATAAAACTTGTGCTTAGTGTCTGGTGAGTAACTGTGAAAGATGTAGGCAATTGTAATTCCATCCAATAGTTTCTGTAATAAAAGTGTTCAAGTGCTATAGGACATACACAGGAATCAATTAGGCTACACAAACTTTGATTTTACTGTCAATCAGAGAGATAACTTTAATACGAAGAGCTCTGAGTATATTTATACTTAATATGGATCTTTCTATACACATACAAAGGCATGTCAGCTCTTTCACATTTTAAATGTTTGTTTTTTGACTTTTAGTCACTGTGACTTTTCGGGATTAATAGAGTCTGTTACAAGCTGTAGTGCTGGGATTAAAGATACAGAGCATTGCGCTAGGGTTTCAGACTACATCTTCCTAGAAGAAACCTATGCAATAAAATTTATAATCTGGAGTTTCATGGGACATTGAATATGCTCAAGAATTCTTCAAATCAAAATAATACTATGATTTCTATACTGTTCAGTAACAAAAACATCAGGGTATTTAACCCCAAACAGCCACACAAACAAACAGAAGAGAAGATCCAGTGTGAAAGACCCTGCATTCAAGTTACAATATTGATACACACACGTGCGTGCGCACACACACACACACACACACACACACACACACAGAGGCAATCACATATTTGTTTAGGTATATTTGAAGAAATGAATAAAACCATATATTTCATAAGCAATATGCATTTTTACAGACCTATCCTCATCGTCACCTATCTTCCTTGCACAGAGATATTAAATCTGTTACTACTGTAGTATTCCTTCTATTTTTTATTCCTTTCACTATTGTATCTCACATTTTAAAAGTGTATACTTTAAACAGTGATGAACACACACACACACACACACACACACACACCTTCATCCTTATTTTATGCAGGAACATACTTGATTTGAGTAAGATTATTCTTTGTTTCATGTCTTCTTTGAGCCAAGTAGAGATGAAATGTCAGATTTTTGGTAGTCATTCTCCCCTTCAATGGGTAAAATAGGAAATTAATATTTGGCAATGGAGCTTTTGTTCAAAGACGCACTATTGTCTAAATGGAAGACTGTACTAAAATGAGATTATTTTAGTTAGATAAAGATAGAACCTCTCCATAACATGACGTGATATGTGTATGTCTATGTATATGCGTATGTGTATATATAAAATTGTCCACACGCCTTTACTCATAAGTTCAAGCTGCTTTCACAGTCATGGCAACGCACCTGCCATATTTTTCAGCGATCTGATCATTTTTATTTGTTATTTCACTATCAGGTATACTTCCATCATCTTATCAGGTTGTCCCAACTCATCTGAAAAGCAGCACTTGTGTGTTCTATGCACGACGAAAAATTGTCCAATCAGACGCAAATGTTACAAAAGGATTTCTTCACTTGACAGGTTGACTCCTCAAGGGACCAAATATTATGATTCACTGAGGAGCAACAAACTGAAGAAAGATGAATAACTATGCAATCAATCAAGGACAGAGGTTTTTCTATGGTTTTTTTTTTCTGTTTGTCTCAAGATCCACTGGTTTTCTTTAAGAAATACATAAGATCTGAAAATAGGCAACTTTTTAAAAATATTATAAAAGCGCAAACAATGACACCATGTCTTCCAGTTTAAGGAGATGGATATGTTGGTAAATTTGGAATGACAATAACTAATCCTCCCACATGTGACTTCAATTAAGAGAGCTTGACTCCAAACCTAACCAGCTTCCTTTGCCTTTGTGCATCGTATTTCTTCCTGAACACTCAGGGCCTCAAAGGCATAAAGGTGAATTCTTCAGCTACCTTTACGGGTTCTGTCTGTTCCTCTTTAGTCCATAGGCCAGAGATGGTTCAAGGAAGAGGATACAGGGTCGCTTAGCAAGAAATGTTGAGCACAGGGATTGGGAGAAGAATAGGATTCTGGTTGACATGAATCTTTGTCTTACTTGAACTTTGCTCCTGAAGAAGGAGCTGAGAAAGGAAGACAACACTGGGACATTTTCTTCCCATACCCCCCCACACCCAGACATACCTAAACACTACTGCCATTTTCATAGCTCCAATTTGTGTATGTCTTGTTGAAATCAATTGACTCTTACCCATCTCTCTCATTCAATACTTCACACAGCACACACAGATCAACACAAAATTCTCATTTCTAAGCTCATGTACTAAGAGCACACAAGCACTTTTTAAGCCATTTTTTTATGTATTACAATTAACCGATGAGTATCTTCTTGAAAATATAAATATACATGTCTCCCTGAAATTGGTGAAAGGAAGTTGGAAACCACTAATAATATAATTTTTGGTACATCACCAATGCAACTACTGAGTTTATGAAATACCCCTAGAGGAAGTATTTAACTTTTCTAAATTTAGTGCATGCATAATTCATTCAGATAAAATTTAAAGGGAAGTTAAAACTTCAAGCAGTATGATTCAAGTTCCTTTTAAGAGTAAATTAGGTTGCTGTTGGTGATTTGTTAAAAATAAGACTTTTGTAAGTAATAGGCACAGTAGCCTTTCGTGAGAAGCTCTGTGCCCTTTATCATGTCAACCCGAAACACCACGAGGATGTGTTGGCGCCTGAAATGGATGCCAGCCTGGTTAGGAAATGCATCATCTCCACAAATGGAACCCCTCCATCAAATCCCACAGCCATCCTGAATTTCGGTATATGATATAAAGTGTAAATATTTTTAAAAGAAACAGAAAACTATAGACAAAACGCAATATAGTAACTTATTTATTTATGTACCTTTCTATTTCTAACTTTTTCCTGGCCTTATAAACCCTTCCTGTCAGACACAGAGTCACAATACAGAGTACTTATCTGGATTTCTACGAACGTTCTTTTTTTTCTTTTTCTTTTTCCTAAGCAAACACAAAAGAAACACATGGAAAAAACTACTCATGGAAAGTCTTCCATTCCCTCAGAGTTTGAAGTTTATGTACATTTTATGAAATGCTCATTTGCATTCGCTTGATTGAATGTGAGATATGAGGAAGTAAAACTTCAAGATTTTTTTTTATTATGGTAGCTTCAGAACTGGAGATATTTCTTCCGCCAAGGGTCTTTGTGTATTAATAATCTCCTCTGAATGCCCACGTGGGGTTGCCTCGGTATGTCCAGACGAGGTGATTTCTCAAGCCTTAGATGGTCCACAGAACCAGACATTCCCTACCCTTGTAAATAGAATTCGGATTTTAAATCTAAAGGTCAAGAATTTAAGAGGAACTTAGATGGCTATCCCTTGTTTGTAGACATATTTGGGTGATTCTAGTGAAAAGATTAGATAAGTCTCATCAACTACTTGAATGGTTAGGCTTGTGCTCATTCAGATGGCCTTCAAGAAAATGATGGATGTATGAACTTATCTCTAATGTTGATAGTTGAAGTAGTGGCAGGAATGATGGCTCAGACCCTTCTTGACTTGTTAGATTTCTGGTTATCACCAGTACCTTTCACCTAACCCTGACAGTGAACCTGGCAGTATCATTCCAACTAACATGCCGGAAATATAAAGCACCATGAACTAAAAGGAACATCCATAACACCCAGGGAGTGGACTGCAAGACTGAGAACTTCCATCAAAGTCTCAGACTCACCAAAGCAAAGACATTAGTCTTTCATTAGAAATCTCTACGAATTGATGGTACTGACAAGGGAGATTATTTAAATGAGAGAGTAAAATCTACAGTCTCAGACTGTACTACAGCAACAGAAGGAAGAGATGGTAAATTCACTCTATGTATATCAGAATAGAAAGAATGTTTATAAACGAGTCTAAAAACTGGAAGAAAAACATGTAAGTAGCCACCAGATTTTTGTAAGTGGTTGCAAAATAATCTAAAATAATTTAAGTTCCACTTTATAAATACACAGGTAACTTATTTAAACTTACAACCATATTGCAGGAAATACATTTGCATACTCTAATGGCAAATGTGAGATGTAATTTTCTTCCTATTAGGCAAAAGAGGCTATTGGAACCTAAAATTTAGACTATAATAAAAGCAGTTCAATTGTTTTCACTTTTTAGATGGTATTAAAACTGAATTACAATCATTACTTCATGAAGTAGTTAGAATTTCTTTCCTCTATAATGAGAATATTAACACTGAATATCTTCATGCAATCAAATATATACATTGCTCCATTTGATTCAATATTATTGAACAGAAATAACACTAATGGACTTTCTAATTGATTTCAGAAAGAGAATCAAACATGATCATGTTCTGGGAAACACTGCTTTTAAGAGCTTAATATCCAGTAGGAAAATATGGCAGGAATAAACAACTTAGAACAACTTAGAACACAATGTAAAAAATTTAAAGTAAAATACCAAATGTGTTCAAGTAGTTAAGGTGGGGGTCAGATAGCAAGGAATATCACAATGAACATACAACTTACTATCTATTGTCTCTGAAAAATTAGTAGCAGGTTTTGTATTTACATCCATTTAATTCCAGTTTATTTAAAATTTTGTTTCCATGCAGATGATATGTGCTACCACAAATCTAATTCTTTCAGTCATTATAGGAAGAAGAATTTATTAATTTTTAAGGCCAAGTTTGAATTTAAGTGAGTCTATACAATTTAAGTGACTAAAATAAATATAAAATGTACCTTTGTGATTTAAAACATTTTATGGAGCATAAGTATATATGCAGAATAACTCAGGGTTATCTCCCAGCTTGTTATATTTTCACAAAATGAACACACTTCCAGAAAGTAGCACCAGTCAAGAAACACAACTTTGGATATTAGGAAAATCAACGGAAGATGTGAACTTGACAAAAGTACCTTGTATGGGCCAGGCTTGGTGACTCATGCCTGTAATCCTAACTACTCAGGAGGCTGAGATCTGAGGATCATGGTTCAAAGCCAGCCTGGGCACAAAAGGACCTGAGACTCTTATCTCCAATTAACCTCTAGAAGACGGGAAGTGGCTCTGTGGCTCCAGGGTAGGGCATAGCCTTGAGCTGATGAGCTCAGAGACAGTGCTCAGGTCAAGTTCAAGGCCCATGACCCCTCCCACACAAAAGTGCATTGTATGAATGTATGAAATACCCCCAGGGAAACATTTTTCTGCAATTATTATTGTGCTAAAAAAGAGAAACAACAAAAAGGAAATACATTGCCATCAACCAACAATTTCTCTTGTACTTATTTCCAAACAATTCCACTTTCAAATAGTGTGAAGTATTGGTTTGTTGTAATTTAATAATAATATTTCAAGCAGGGCACTGAGTTCATGCCTGTAATCCTCACTACCCAGAAAGGCTGATATCTGAAGACCGCAATTTGAACCCAGCCCAGGCAGAAAAGTTCCTGAAACTCTTATCTCTGACTCACTAACAAAAGTCAAAGTGCAATTGTGGCTAATTCATCCAGTGCATAAGATCTTAGGGACTGTCCAGATCCAGCAATGACAACAACTACACTGTGAGCTGAGGCTCCCCACTTGTAATCCTAGCTACTCAGGTGGTTGAGATCTGAGGATAATGGTTCAAAGCCAGCCCTAGCACTAAAGAACCTGAGACTCAGCTCCAGTTAATCACTAGAGAATCAGAAGTGGGGCTGTGACTCCAGAGGTAGGGAAAGACCCTTGAGCTGAAGAGCTCAGGGATGGTGCCCAGGCCCAGAGTTCAAGCCCCATGACTGACAAAAGAAATGAAAGAAAAAGAGTACATCATTTGTAGTAAATGCAAAACAAGTTTATAGTAAAATAAACTAAAGCCCGTTTAGACCACTGAAGCCTACAACTATGAAATTTAAAAACCCAGAAATATACACTCCTAATCATAGTGTGAAGGTAGTAACTTCTCCAGTCCCTAAGGTGAGGTAACAAAATGACACTAACAAAAAATGAGGTTCAAACACATGAACTTAGGGGAATACAGTGATTTGTTCAGATGATAGACTCAGTTGCTTTTGTAAGTTGTTATATGCAGTTCATTTCTTTATCCATTTCCTCCAATATGCCAGCATTCATAATAAATCACAGCTTTGATCAGTTACCTCATGAATTTCCAAGCCTGAAACATTCTAGAGCAACTTACTGTTTGGAAGGCTCAGGAAGTTTGCATTCCTCTCTTTTCTTCACCTCTATCAAAGGCTCTGTCGGGGTGAGACTCACCGCAGTACTCGACATAACAGAGTGGTAAGAATCCTCCCGGCACACTGGGTTATGAAAAGAAAGTTATAAATGTCAAAATTGTTTAGCGTCTACTATTCTCACCCTTCCTTCTCCTTTGCTATTTTCAGGCAAATAAAAAGAGATAATTTACCTACAACATTATCATTAAGCTAGCCTTAATTATCACTTTCCACACCCTTTCCCACTCACTATCTGCTTGACCTTGAGCAATTTTTCTTTCATCTGGAGTCCATAATGGAAAAGTTGTTGCCAGCATTTTAAAATCCAAAGCCAAGGTTCAGTAAAATATACTGATGGATATTTGTGCTCTAATCATATTCTGGAAAGAGAGATACTTTGAAACTCACTTTCATACTTATAACAGAAACCAAAACTTTCCAATGGCCATGATATAAATGGCTACAATCTGTTCCAGACAGAAGTTGCATGTTTCTTCTACTCCCTTCTTATCCTAAAGACATATGAATTACTTTGAGAGAATGATGTGACTATTACTAACTAATGAAAAAAAGATATGTTCTCTGTTCAAATAAACTTTAATGATGCAGATCATGGGAAAAGTTTACCTTGACAGGAAGGGGTTTTTTTGTACTGTTTGCAGTTATTTTTTTTTCTTTTTGGCTTATTGCTTGTTGTCACTGTTGTTGATTTCTATACCCTTTGTCTTCTATGTAAGCTTTCTTTCTGACTCAGGAAAAGCAAGGGGACTCACAGAAATAGTCGGGAAAAAAGTGCAAACCAATTCAATGCTGATACTCAGTAGATACAACACTGGAAATGAGGAGAGGGGGGTGAGAAGGGGAAAGTGGGAGAAGATGAGGGAGGGGATAACACTGTTCAAAAAGAAATGTACTCATTACCTGGCTTACCTAACTGTAACACCCCCATACGTCAACTTTGTGGTAAAATTTGTTTCAAAATAAAGAAAGATTCTAAAATTTCAGTGAGCCAGAGCACTTAACAAAAGAAGATGGATGTGAGGGGCAAAAATCACAAAATGCTGTATCTGAAAGTAGCATCTAGTTGATCCGGACTTGTTATCTTATGTGATCCTTGCAACTGAAATTATAATAGGAGCTAGAAGCTTAGATTATTTCACAGCAAGTGACTCAGCATTTTTTTATTTGTATTAGTGTCGTCTTTATGACTTCAAAATGCTTTTAAAAATGCAGAATGTACTTGATCTTTACACTATTTTAACAATGAATTCATGAGTTCAAAAAACCCCACAAAAAAAAACAAAAAAAGTTCAGCAACTCAATAAAATAACTTTGAAGTTGTACACTGGAGAACAAGAGTCGACTGTTTGGATTTTACATCTCATGTAATGCTGAGTCCTGAAAGAAGCATTTGGAGAGCACAGCAATGATGGAAAATGATTCCCAAAACAGCTGAGTTTCCTACAGGCTACGTAACAACATTACACTACTCAAGTTCAAACCTAATAATGACTTCTGTTCTGGCACAAGACTTGCAGATTCATATTGAGCAATTAAACCCAAAGATGGTTAATACAGGTTGTTTCTGAGTCACATCAACAAGAAAAATAAATATACACCAAAATGTAAAATATAATCATCGAAATATAAAAGGTGAATAAACACATTGAATACTGACATTCACCCCCCACCCCCCACAAATAGTAGAATTCCTTGAAATTCCTACAGGCAAACCATTCCACAGATTTAATCTATTTAAATTCCATTTTGTTTTCAGAATGCTGTGGCTTCCTATCTCCCAAAATACATTTTTGCACGGGCATTAATTATAAGAGAGTAGTGCAATTTGTTGTAAAAGTTTTTAAGTGATGCTACTCATTTCACAAAACCACCCACCAAATAAATTAATGTATTTACATGCAACCAAGGGCTTTTAACATTTAACTTTTAACCTTTGTGACTGGATAAGAATGACAAGTTTAGACCCATCCAAACATGTAGGAACTCTAGTCTGAGACAAAAATGACCTCTATGCTTTCTTAATTACATCAAATGTAATTAAAATGGTTCACTATTCTGACTAACGCCAGCAAAACCTTTTCCTTAAGGAAATAAGTAGAAACACTCAACCACTGATTGTCATCTAACTGTATTTGTAAAGCTGGTTTTAAAAATATATAGAAAATTCCATTCACTTCTAAATTTAATGAAATTAAGCATGTGGAAGGACAGCTATTAACAATCTAACTGGCAAAACTTGTTTTATAAGGCCAGCATCAGGCATTGCATATTTAAGTTGATTTGCAGCATCCCTGGGTGGTAAAAAAGCAATACTTTTTAAAAATAATTATTTCTCATAATTGTAAATAACCATAAATATAAACAACCATTTGAAATACCAACAAGTTCACATGCCAAATTTCTTCTTCTGCAATAACTATTTATGTGCTAAATGTATTGAAGGAAATATCCAAAATTGTAGTATAAGCCTCTGTTACTAGGCAAGGTCACAGCAAAAGTAACTGAAAAAAGTCAACAACCCCATTTACTCTAGACAGGCAGAGCTTTGGGGATCACTAATCAGAAGCTGTGGATCAAATAATGATGGGTTACATGCATGCTGCCCCACCCTTGCTGTGTTGTGCAGAGTGCTTCCTTCAAGTTTCCTAATAAGCACAGGTGCAAAATCTACACATACACATTCTGCTCCTTTTTTGTTCATTTGCTACATCAAAACTATTTTATTTAATTACTGGCCTTCTATCTTGACTGGTGTTTTAATGTGCAAAATCAACTTTCAAGCACTGAAAAGACAGTATATTTAGATTTGACAAGATGCCAAATATTATTAGGGAAGCATTTTTTCTTCCATGCAGACTAGAACATTTAAATCATTGAAGGTTCCTAGAGTGTAGTTCACATATACATTGAATGTATTTGATAATATTTTACTATATTTGACTCATTTTTATTTCATAACTACAACTTACCACCCAATTCTCCAAAATAATTCACTAGTAATGAGCAGCCTTAAAGGACTTTGCTTTTGACTTTATCAATAGAGCATTCCCTTTTCCATTTTTTCCCCAAATTTCTAAGAGTCATGAACTGTTCACAAAGCTCACTGGTAAATCTTCACCTAACAGAAGAGAAAAACTTCCTTAACCAACAGGCAACTGAATTGTATGCCCAATTCCAGGCAGTAATTATACATTTTCATTTACAGTGCTCTTTGTAACCCTCAGAAAAGTTTCTGGCATTAGTACTTTTATTTTTTCTATTGTCGTTTATTAAAGGATTCTCCAAACGAGAATTCAATTAGTTTGTCTCCATTCTCATGCTGTTGAGCATACTTCATGCTAATTTTGTTCAATAATTCAAGTGTTCTAAAGAAATAGGATAAGTGTAATAGATAGTCTTTTTCCATCATGTTCCAATCACTACTGCATGTGAATTCTTTATCTGAAACAAAAATATGATAAACAATGTGCAGTTTGTTTCAGAACATAACACAGCTTTGATTCACTAGAGAAGTAAGGAGATTTTCTTCTCAGGACACATGACTTAGGACTGTTTTCCTGTGGTGTTAAGAGAGAGTGAATGGCACATGACAAGATGGAAGGCAACACAAATATAGATAGTTAACTTTACACCTAGTAGTAACTGATTGCTGCTGATTTTCCTTCTGTCCTAGGTACTAGAGATCACTGGTGAATATAACTGACAAAAAATACATTTGTGTAGAGGACAGATCTGGATCAGCTGAGCATTTTGTAACCATGGGCCAAAATTTTCAACTGATTCTTCAGGCTTGTAGGTGAAACTCCTAGAGAGAGAATTGTGGTATTGTTTTTCAGAGTCTATATGATCCATTGCCATGTGGTGGGTCTGGTTATTGTTGGCAATTACTCCGTGGGAACTTTGCTGTCTATTTTGTAATGCATATTTCAGCTTCTTTCGGCTGCTCTCTTTGATCCACACATTATATTTTATAACATTCAGCCTCTTCTTGATTCCCTGAGGGCTGAGGTAATGACACCAATTTTCATTTTATGGCATTTCGTGGAATGTATAGAATAAAAAAATAGCTATGTAAATAAATGTACAGCAAGCAGTATTACCATGACAGGAATATGTTGCAGAACATTTGATTCATGTTTGGCCAACTTTATGTGTCATGGTCAGTTTGGAAATAAAGCTGTCAAGTAATACATGTGTCAGAACAATTTTGTCCTAACTACTATGGGCTTTGAGTTTTAGTGTTTTTAGTATAAATATCTAGGGGCAAATTTTTCAACTAAATACATTCTAGAGACAAATTGTTCTGTAGAGCTTATTTTCTATTGGAACAGATTTTGAAATTAAATTTATCTTTCTTTATAGTTGTGTTCCCATTAATGCAATATGAGTAATTCCTCTGAATTTGGTTGTTGTTAGAATAAAATGAATTAATGTGTGTAGAGTGCTTAATAAAATGGCAGGGAAAGGAGCTTTTAAAATATTAGCAACCAGGCCTGGAGCATGGCCTAGTGGTAGAGTACTCGCCTATTATGCAAAGCCCTGGGTTTGATTCATTGGTACAACATACACAGAAAAGCCAGAACTGATGCTGTGGCTCAAGTGATAGAGTGCTAACCTTGAGAAAGCTCAAGGACAGTTTTCAGGCCCTGAGTTCAAGCCCCAGAACTGGCAAAAAAAAATGAGCAACCACTATTTATAACTGGCTTTGAGGTTTTATTTGTTGTAGATAAAAACCTAGGGAGCCTACAACTTAGAGATATTTTGATTCAAGTACAAAAATAAATAAGTAATGGAGATTAGTAGAGATAAGCTGGATGCCTGAAGAAACCAGTTGAAAAGTGGTGAGAGCAATTAAGGATTTCTGATAAAGGTAAAACACTTACCCTTATGAAAAGCCTGACCTGCCAAATGGCTACCCTGTACATAGCTGCACTCAAGTATCCAGACTCCACCGCAATGTAAGTCAGTACTTTTTCAAACAAACAAACAAAAAGCCCCCATATTTTTTTTATTTTTCCTGTTTATTCTAGCCTATAATCTTATCAATCAACCATCACAGTATAGTACTACATATAAATTTGGGTGAACTTCTAAATATTTCCTTTGAATTACCATCCTTCATTCAGTTTTTACAGAAGATTTTTGATGAAATATTAATCCAGAATTGAAAGAGGAATTAAAAATAAGAAAATAAGATATATATCAAAGCTACAGCTGCCTCATGACTGTAAATATTACGCAGTGTTGCTGGATACCAGTGGGGAGCACCTGTAGTCCTCTCAGGAGGCTCAAATCTGAGTATTAAGACTTGAAACCAGTCTAGAAATACAAATCTAAGAGACTCATATCCCCAATAAATGAAATAAAAACTTAGCAGTGGCCAGGAGTACAGCCTCGTGGTAGAGTGCTTGCCTCGCATGCACAAAGCCCTGCGTTCAATTCTTTGCTACCACATACACCAAAAAAGCCAGGAGTGGTGCTGTGGCTCAAGTGGTAGAGCCCTAGCCTTGGAAAGCCCCCCCCCCACACCTATTGTAGAAAATCAAACACACATTCATGAAGCAGTAGCAGCCACGGAGCAACTCCATAACTGCTGAAGATAAACTGCTTGCCACATGGGAACTTCATGCCAGGCGGGGTCCCCGCCACATAGTCCAGTCACAGGTAGCAGAGGAAGCAATCGCCAGCCCTGGAACACTCAGGTTGCCCCTTTCTGCTCATTCTTGATATTCATCGCAAGTACCAAATACAAAGGTGGCCCAATCACAGGTATGGAATTGAATGAGAACTTCGAGAAACATGAAGTGGAGTAGTGGAGAGAAGAAAAGGTGCTAGCCAGGCAAGATCAAGAAGGTGATAAAAGGCAAAGAGATGTGAGATAGTGCTACATCTTTTGAGAAATGCCCATATTGAGTGTGGCTGGGGCCTACATGTGATGAGGAGGCTACATGAAAGGATCTCCGGAATATGGAAACAAGAGCTTGATATCGTGTGATTGTTGTTCTGAATGTACTATGTTACTTCTCTTCTCATTTGTGGCCTTTTGGTTAATCTCATATTGTTACAGTATCTGTCTTTGTCACCTGGCATATTGTATATAAATTTATCTGATCATTTGAAATAGGAAAGGGAAGGGGGAAAAAGGTGATTGGGAGGGGGTGGGGAAAGAAATGGAAACAAAAACATGAGAGGGGGTATCAATGTGTGTGAAGTAATGTACCTACTACCTGACAAATGTAACTGTAACCCCTCTATATATTACAATAAAAAAATAAAATAAAAAAATAAAAAAATTAAGGAGTGAGGTTGAAGATAGGATGTCATCAATACTGTAAGAATTTCTGAGAGATCCTAAAGCTTTGGTATTTTGGTCTGAATGGTAATATCAAAGAAGTAACACAACCAGCTGCATTCTTTGGACAAAGTGATGCAAGAGTACAGAAACAAGACTACCAAGGTACAGAAGCAGGAAATAGTGAGAGCCTGCTGTCACTGAATGTGACAGGTCAGGGAAAAGGAGAGGAAACATGCATACACAGCATTCAAAAGTGTTCATATGTCTATGTCAAATTCATAGTCACATTTTATATCCTCTTGCTCTCTTTATTAGCATGAAACCTATATCTCAGTATATTATAAAACCAGAAAACAAAGAGAAATAGATCAGGATTAAAGAAGAACTGGTAAAGGAAGGAGATAATGTCCTTCCAATTAGTTAAGAAGTCTTTTAAATTTTAAAACTATTTTGTACCACTGTAATGCTGAATGGTGGTATAATCTTGAATGAGTTTTTAAAGAAAGAGGTCATGAAATTACAGCAGTTAATATTGTGAAGTAGCTGATTATAGAGAAAAGAATACAAAAGTACACATGAATATGAAAATAATTATATCCTGAAAAAGGACAAAATTATAAAATAGTAAAGGCAGCATTATGTTTATTCTGGCTTATCTAAAAGAACCCAAATTCTGGAACTTTTCCTACTATGTACATTATGACACAGGGCTATACATTTGTCAGGAAGTTTCAAAATTTGTTCTTGGAAATAGTATATTTGTAATCTATTTACTTTCATTCCTGCTTTAATTGGTTTTCAAATCATCTACAAATATTTCATGGTGTGAAACTTTTATACAATGCAACTGAAACCTCACCAGTGATAGAGAAAAGTTAAAAGGCGGTTGAATTCTTTTTGTAAGGTTATCTACGTAGCATATTATTATAACTCAAGCTCATTAATATGCTTGGACTGGCAAAAATGTTATCTTTCTGACTTCAAATGAAATAGCTATGATTTTTGAAGGTTTAACATGAAATAACCCTTCAAAAGACTTTCCTAAATCTAAGAATTTTGCTACAAAGTTTTATGTGACATTAGTAATAGACACTATTATTTAATGACTATTAATGGTTGAAATGTGTTCCACTCACAATTCATATGTTCAAATCCTAATTCCAAGTACCTCAGAAGATGATGTTATTTTATGTGGTGATAGAGTCTTTAAAGAGGTGATGAAGTTAAAACAGGCCTTTCATGTAGACCCTGATTCAAGAGAGTGATTTCCTATTTTTCTTTTATACCAATCCTAGGGGTTGAACTAAGGGCTTGGTTGCTATCACTGAGCTTTATTTTTCTCCCCTCAGACCTAATGCACTCCCAGCCATACCCCTGCTTCTGTCTTTTCCAGAGTTAATTGGAGGTAAGAGTCTCTTGAACTTTCCTGTCCTGGCTTCAAACCACCATCCTCAGATTTCAACCTCTAGTGGCCCTCACTAAGACTACAGGTGGGTGGCTGACACATGGTGATGGATGTCCGTTGTTTAATCCACATTATTATGTGATACTTTCTTATCAAATTTCAGAAATAAAAATATTGGTTATTTTGGGAGCCAGGAACCAAAGTTGTACTGCCAGCGCTGATGGCTTGTACCTGTAATCTTAGCTTCTCAGGAGACTGAAATGTAAGGTTCACAGTTCGAAGCCAACCTGGACAGAAAAGCACATTAAGACTTTTGTTGTTGCTGTTGTTGCTGTTGTTGTTGTTGTTGTTGTTGTTGTTGTTGTTGTCAGTCGTGTGGCTCGAACTCTGGGCCAGGGCGCTGTCCCTGAGCTCTTTAGCTCAAGGCTACCATCCCACCTCTTGAGCCAGAGTGCCACTTCCAGTTTTCTAGTGGTGACTAGAGATAAGAGTCTCATGGTGTTTAGTACTCAGGCCGCCTTTCAACCACAATCCTCAGATCTCAGCCTCCTGAGTAGCTAGGATTACCAGCGTGAGCCCCTATGCCCAGCGCCCATTAACTTTCATCTGTAATTAATCATAAAATAAAAATGCTGGAATTGAAGCTGGCACTCCAATGGTAGAGTACTAGCCTTTAGCAAACATAGCTGAGGAATAATGCCTGCACCTTCAGTTCAAACCCCACCACTGGTGTGTGTAGGCACACACACACACACACACACACACATTGTATTAATATCAGTAATTAAAGTAGAAGTCATAGTGTTTCAGTATTATCTTGATGATTAATCTATATTCCTCCTCCTATTATGTCTATTCAAAATACTTCTATAAATGTCTATCAGGGCCACTTAGTTCATGCATCAATAATTCTACTGCTGCAGCATTCACTGTACAGAGTCTACAATTTAATTTCAAATATACTGAAAGCTTGGATTTGGAAGAAGATAATAAGTACATATGAGTATACGTCCATACCATATATTATGTCTTAGTGAAACTTTACATATCTTAAACACACACATTTTCTGCATGTATATAAAATATACAGTGACAGGCAGAAATGAATTACAGATGATTATTATTGCCTGTTTGTCAAAATAAATAATAAATCTCTAGCGCAGTCACACAATAGCAACATAGCAACCCAAGACTGGGTGTTCTACAACCTTCTGTAGAAAGATACCACAGGAAGAGCCACAGCACCAAAGACTTATGAAGCCAGCCCTTCACCACAGCCAGATTCCTCACATCACATGAGAATGGCATCGTCAACTGTGCTTTGATGCTGTCTAGTAATTCAAACAAAGGATGCAACTTGTTTTCAGACTTTCTATTTTTAGCCCCGTCAAGGCTGTCTGTGGTCACTGTAGCACACAGTAATGTCTCGTACACAGTAACGTCTCAGCCAGCCAGCCACCCCAATAAACACCTCATCCTACTTATTGGTGACATTGTTCTTGAATGTCTGGATTTCACTTCCCTCCCTTTGAAACTATGTGACCTTGTGTGGCTGGCCTTCACTAAAAGAATGCCATGGAAATGATGTCAGATCACTTTTGGGTCCTACATCTTGAAAGATACCATGATTCTGTCTGCCTCTCTCAGCACTGGACACAGGGATCCAGCAGCCATATTGTGAGGAAGCCAAATCATCATGGATGCTCTGAGAAACACGTTTGCCCTTAGTTGAAAGTCATCAATATGGGCAAATATCTAAGTAAAAACTTATCTCTTCTAGTAGACGGCCTGAAATACCAGGGAACAGAGGAAATGTCTCTGTGTTGCATTCAATACTCATGGCCCAAAGAAGTCATAAAAGGTAACAATACTTAAGTGTTTTCAGCAACTGAGTGTTGGAAACACGTGTATGTATTGAATACGCTTGTATTCAATGAGCAAATTATTTGATCCTCTTAGATAGGAAGAAGATTTCATAAGATCCATTTCTCAAGTCATACGTGCTACAAATATGTCTTTGTATTTCCTAGCTGAGTGGAGTTTATGAGTAAAGACTTCATAGGACTGATAGTTAAAATTTTCATTCAACAGTTGTCAACAAGCCAATGCTATGGAAACAGCCAATAATATAAGAAGCTAAGTACTAGTGTGTGTATATTGTGTGTGTGTTCTTGTATAAGGTCACATGGGAGAGGGGAAAAAACTCAGTAGTAGATGTGCTGATTTCCCATTTATTTTTCTCATTTCAAATTTAGAAAGAGCCCAGGAGCTATGCTTGGAGCAATTTTGTAATAGCAGGTAAAAATAAACATTTTCTCTACCACTCAAAACAGTACTTTATCTATTTTCCAAACAGAAGATAAAATCATGCTTACTATCTATTTGGGGAAAATACTCATGACAAGACCCATATTATTGAAATAATGGTTAAACTAAGATTGTTATGATCTGGTATCTGAACATAAGAAAATAAAAAGAAAGAAGATATGTGATGTGTTGGATTCAAAAGAATTGGCAAAGCATGTCAGATCAGCCATAGTTAATACCCTCAAGGGAAGGGTGGTTTAACCAAAATGGATTTTATCCCTTTTGGAGAATTCTTTTTTATCATTTGCGGAGAAGTGTGTCAAAATGATACATTATTAGACATGCAGTACACTGGACTTGGAAAGGAAACAGAATGAAAACTTCTAAGAAAAAATCATAATTAGCATTTGATAGAAATCTTATAAAAATTTATGGAATAGAAATATTCCATACAATTGCATATGGAACTACTATAACTTTCCTAATGATTTTGCCATTACACAAAAATATACATGAGTGTGAGCAGTCTCAAACATCTCCTTTTGCTCCACTTTAGGACCCATTCAAGATATTGTATCAGTGACACATTAGCTTGTTTTTAGTTTCAGTTATTATTTTATACAAGATAATAGGAACAAAGACAATAATACCTTTGTTTGGTTTGGTTTGCTTGTTTCCAGTGATGGGGATTGAACCCAGAACCTTGTGGGTACTGGAAATGTGCTCTAACATGAGTAAGATGTTCAGCACCAAGTTTTAATTTTTAATCTTCATGGAATTACAGAATTACATTCTGTAGAATTACCAGTACAATATAGTAAAAATAATTAAGTATAGTCATTGTTGTTATTAAGTCAGTTTTTCAGCCAGGCCTATTTTAGACTCTGACGATGTAACTGTGAATAAAATAAGTTCCTTTCCCTGCTTGGAATTTTTGGTAATTGTTTTTCAATACTCAACATATAGTAGGTTAACACCAAATTTCCAATTAAGTTGCATATTTTAGCAAATATTGTTTTTAATTGTAGAAATGTCTCATGGAAAAAAATGTCTTTCTGGACTCTACTATTTACTTCCAATTAAATATAATCAAATAGTAAGTATACAGAATAAACGTGTGTTTTATGATAGATGCTGATGGATTGAGCCTGTAATCCTAGCTCCTTAGGAGAAATCTGAGTGACTCTATATCTAAATGACTAGCAAATAACCACTTGTAGCATGACTCAAGTTAGGAAGGATCAGACCTCAAGTTCAAACATCAGTACCACTTCCCAAAAATTGTTTTCCTAATAGCTTTGTCAATTTTATTTGATGCTATACTTTATAACCCTATATTATCTCAAACATAATATAAACTGTACTATCACATCCACAAATCAATCACCCTTGCTTACTCTTTTCCCCTTTCTGTTTCTTTGCTTTGCATCTTTTTTCTTTTCTTTGTTGCTTTCTTGCTAAAGTTTAAAGAGCATAGTTTTAGAAATATGGCTTTAGACTTTTCCTGAAGACTTTGCTTCTTTATTGCACCACTTTCTAGGCTGAGCAAAATAAGTATCAAAAGAATAGTGGATTTTAATTGAATACATTACCTTGGATATATCAGGAATCCCAAGTAATGAATTATAACTGATTAATCCTTAATTCCATAATACTGACATTTACTTAACAGATAAAAGTCTGAGGGTCATATAATCTACATAATGTTCACTCTCACTTTTTCAAGTTAAATAAGTCATTCAATTATCTTCTTAAAAGAAACACCCTTCAGAATTTTATGAATGAATTACAAATCTAAAAGGAGCAACTTAAAGAAACTTAAATATATTACAGCTAATTTATTGTAGTTTTTTTCACTCTCTGCTATCATTACAGCAGATTCTGAATTATCATCAACATAAATTCTCCTGCCTTCTTGATAGCAAGAAACTGGGAGAGATCAAGGAAAGTAGAGAGACATGGCTCAATAAGATTTATCTGATGGTGTATTTTACTTGTTATCTGATATATTGTATATATGTTTATTTGGTTATTTGAAATAGAATAGGGAAGGGGGAAAACAAGATGAGGAGTGGGGTGGGGGGAGGAAAATGGGGACCAAGACTTGAGAAAGGTTATCAATGTATGTGAAGTAATGCACCTTCTATCTGGTAAATATAATGTAACCCTTCTATTAATTACAATAAAAATATATGAAAAAAAGATTTACCTGATGGGAACTCCTTTGAATACCAACTCTACAATAACAATAAAACATTAAAAAATAAATTGTCCTTAAAATAAAAAGGACATACTGTAGCAATATGAGATAATCGAAGTATTTTACCTTGTTATCTGATATATTGTATATATGCTTATTTGGTTGTTTGAAATCAGACAGGGAAGGGGAGAAAACAAGATGAGAGGTGGGGTGGGGGGAGGGAAATGGGGACTAAGACATGAGAAAGGTTATTAATGTTTGTGAAGTAATGCACCTTCTATCTAGTGATTATAATGCAACCCTTCTACTAATTACAATAAAAATATATGAAAAAATAAAAAGGATATTTAATTTATTTTTAAAACAAATCTCTAAATTCTGATGAATAAGTTCCTGCATTACAGAACTCCTGTTCTTAGCACAACCAATCTCATTAGACTTCTTGAATGGTACAGAAAAATGGTGTGGACATTGGTATCAAAATATCTATAATAACACTTGTCTAATATGTTGTCATAGGATATGACAGCACAGTAATGGTCAACTTGTCATTTCCTTATTTTTATTTTACAAATATTAGCAATCAGAATCCAAGAATCATGTCTCCACTAAATAAATGGAAGATAAAGATCTTAAAAAGAACTTGAAAACTAATGGCATTTGATAAGCTGGCAAAAGTACACACCACTATAAAAACAAAATGTCTACTCTGTAAATGGTTATGACGGTAGCAGCCCCAAAAATCTACTAAATGGTTCCAGCTTCATCCTTATTCTGGTTGACACATGAACCAAGAACAAAGAATGGCAGTAAGAGCTTATTCGAGGATGACAAAATGACAAAAGTTCCCTCTGGTCAAGAACAAATTGTGCCATAGATTTGTCCTAGCTTCCAAAGTAAACCATTATTCAGCAAATAATCTGAATTATAGATACAGGGGTAAAATTCCCATAAACATGCTTCCTTAAAATTAAATTTCAAAGCCTGGCACAAGTAGGTCATGTCTATAATCTTGGCCATGCAGGAAGCTGAGATCTGCCTATTGGATTGAGGTTTGAAGCCAGCTCAAGCAGGAAAATCAATGAGGCTCTTACCTACAGTCAACCATCAACAATCTGGAAATGGAGCTATGTTTAACCTAGCTAGCCTTAAGCAAAAGTGCTAAGGAACAAAGAGTCTAGGGCTTTTACTGGCATAAATAATAATAATAGAATTAAGTTCATGAAAAATAATTATTTCTGTTTATGAAATCCTTTCCACATTTTCTCCATTTTCCTGCTACAAAACAGAGATAACATACACTGTACAAAATTATATATCGGGAATATTTATATTTATTCAATAAGATATGAGCAAATATTAATCCAATTTCTGTTTTATAATCCTCATTTGGCTATTTCTCATATTAACTAGTTTTCATTATCACAGTAGTACTAAAAATATCTCCAAATCCTTCTTTAACTCAAACATATATTTTTAATGAAATTTCTGCAAAAGTAAAATATCATAAATTATCCATGTATAGGATACATACTAATTAATTAATTAATTAATTAATTAATTATGGGGCTAGTTAAGTCCATTGCAGGTTCAGCTAGGATAGGATATAAATACATAAAAATAGAAGGGCAGGGGTGGGGGCTGGGAGTTTTGCCTAGTGGTTGAGTGCTTGACTAGCATGCACAAAGACCTGGGTTCAATTCCTGGGTACCACATACATAGAAAAAAGCAGGAAATGGTGCTGAGGCTCAAGGCGTAGAGCTCTAGCCTTGAGAAAGTCCAAGGACAGTGCTCAGGCCCTGAGCTCAAGCCCAGGACTGGCAAAAAATATAATAAAATAGAAATAGAAAATATTTACTTTAATGTGACAAAAAAAGTCTTAAGAAAAAGTTCACAGAAGATTATTTTTGCTATTCTTATGAGGCAGTGAATTTTCTGAAACATTAACCAGAGTAGTTGCTAAAATTCTTAAAACACCTAAAGTCCTCAGAGGCAGTAAGAGCTGTCAATATAATTCAAACTGGCTATGTGATGTATTTTAATTCACATATGCTTTTAAGCGTACTGATAATATGCATTGATTTCCCTTTTGTGGAATTCCACTCTGTTCTTACTGAAGATTAAAATGCATACCAATCTTTCACTTGAAAAGGCAGAAATCTCCTTGAAAATCATTGTCAGGAGGGATTTTTACCTAATTTTAATATTTTTCATGTGTTCATATAGTTAAGATCACTTTCTTTCTTACCTCTGAAAATACATCTGAAATAGGAATCCAAATGTTAAGTTATGATTTGATATCTAAATATGCACTTCTGAAACTCATCAAAAATTCATGTATTGGATGAAATAGGTTGAAATTGTAACTGCATTGTCATTAATTTGGACAAAGAAGTAAGTAATAACTCTTGGGAGGATCTTTGAAAGCTTATCAGATGTAAGGCATTGCCGACTAACTGGCAACAGCCGGTGCTGAAATTTTTTATTCACATATTTTGAGAAGTGGGCCTGTCTTGAAATCAATTTGCTAATGTCTACCACAAACATCTTCTATAATGATGCCCTCCTTGGTACTGGCTGTACTTTTCTACAATAGTGGATATGACTCTTGGATATCAGGATGGTGTTTAGATTTTGTACAATGAGTGATTCATTTTTCTGCCTTAATTATTGATGAATGTTTCTCTGCCCTCTGTGCTTGTATATCAGCATGGTGTTTGCTTTTGTGGTTGGTGTAGTTCTATGACTGATTCATTCTTCCGCTTCTAAGTCCTCTTATTTAAGTTCATTTAAGTCCTCTTATAAAATACCAGATTGGCTTCATTGTAAAAATTACATATGAAATGAGCAGGGTATGAGCTTGTAATCACAGTTGCTCCTGGCAGAGACAAGATTGAGTGTTTGAGGCTGGCTAGGGAAAGTAAGCCAAACCCTCCCTTAAAAATAAACAGAACTAGGATGGATAACTCTAGAGATAAAACTAACTATGATTCAATTTGGGGAAAATATACCTATCTTTGTTAATCATATATCAGTTAAAATAATGTGACTCATAAACCAATTATTCAAATTAATGAAGTTTGTTTCTCTGATTTCCTTCGTTCTAACAAAAGAATTGAAAATAGATACGTGCCACTTAATTCACATATTTACCAAAAGTAAGAATAATCTTGTCACTTACATTTTGACAAGTCACATAATGTTTGTCAACATAATAAAACTATTTTTATTATCAAAATAATCTTCCAAGCCGGATGCTAGGGCTCTCACCTGTAATCCTAGCTATTCAGGAGGCTGAGATCTGAGGATCACGGTTCAAAGCCAGCTCAGGCATGAAAGTCTGTGAGACTCTTATCTCCAATTAACCACCAGAAAATCAGAAGTGGTACTGTGACTCAAGGGGTAGAGTGTTGCCTTGTGCTGCAGAGCTCAGGGACATGGCCTAGACCAGAATTCAAGTCCCATAACTGACAAAAAATATAACTGAATTAAAAAAACAAATATATATATATATATAAAGTTCTACTCCACCAAAATCCAAGTCTTCATCCATTTATGCTACTTAGAACAAATCCTGAACCAATTCCAATCTCTAAATCTGTTACTATGTGTACACTCATTGTTATTTCTCTCTTTGCTATGCAAGGTGCTGAAGAAAATTCACTTGATTTGAGTGGCTACTTTTCTTGTTGGTGAACAATTTAAAAAACCTAAGTATTCGATTCCTTCAGAAAAAAATACAAGCATTTGCTGCACTAATTGCTTGTCCATTTTGATAGTGACAGCTGACAGTGGTTGTATGGCAATGTCATTGCATAATTGTAAGAGGCCATGAAATTTTATATTGAGACACATATTTTCTTTCTAACTGCCTGAGAAAAGCCATGCGGAATAAAGGCCAGATTTACCTTTGACTCTATCCTCTCATGAACTCAAGTCACTGCCTGCCCTTTTGTGTAACAGAAGAGAGTTTATGGTAGTTAGATGTCCCAAGAGCAGGTTTTAAGTAAATAGTATGACTTCATTAAAATTTCCACTGATGAATATTAAATCAAGTCAGAATTTATAAACGTTTTTCAACTCTAGTTGGTGAGGTTTTGAAAACTCTTCCATCTAAAGCTTCCTTTGTATTAAAGCAATTCTCTTGAAGTATAGTGAAGTTGGAAAGGAGAAATTGTCAAAGGTTCTTTCAAAGCAGCTCATACAAACTGTTTTCTCAAGCGAGAACTAATAATTAAAAGAACATGCAAGAATTAATTGCGATAGTGCTTAATCAATGAAGTTAGTCAATTTCTCATTTAAGGCATCTTTCTACTATAAACTAATTATGACTTTGAAGAAGGCATTGAAATAATATTTATACAGAGCAAAAATAAGGGCTGTAATTTCTGGAATTCTCAACCTGTTAGGACATAATTCTATAATTGAGTGTATCACTTAACACAAAGTATATGGAACATGGAAAAGAACTGAACTATGCACTGAACTATACGTAAGATGCTAGAATTGAAAACAAAGTACCAAATACATGATTTTAATTTTTCCTTTAGTGAGTTGGTCAAGTAAAAATAGGAAGTACATATAAATAATCATAATGTTCAAATCTATTCTACAAGTACATATTACTAGCAACTACACTGTCCTGAGTTTCAGTAATAAGATATTTGAGCTCTCCTTTATTAGTGTATAGCTTATGCTTGCTTTTATAAGGATGATGATTAATTAAATTTTATATAGCTATCCTAAATCTAGCTAAATATTTGTAAGAACTTGAGGGAAAATACAAAAAAAACACATATGTAATATATAATTTTATATTGTATCTATTATGTTACATAATATGCAATATAAGTATATATTCATATATTATATTAATATAGTTAATATATAATTAACATATGCTAATATATACTAATATAACATGTTATATATAGAAAGAGAGCATATGAAAACTAATTTAAAGCATATTTGAATTTTTGCAATGTAGAATCCTGATAAAATTATTCTTTCTAGATAGTTAGCATTATGGAGATCTGAGGGAAACTTCCCATGTGATAAATTTAGGAGTAAGTAAGAGTTTAAGATGCATAGATTTTTTTTTCCAGTCCTGGTCTTGAACTCAGGACCTGAGCACTGTCCTTGGACTTTCTCAAGGCTAGAGCTCTACCACTTGAGCCTCAGCACCACTTCTGGCTTTTTTTCTATGTATGTGGTTCCGAGGAATCAAACCCGGGTCTTCGTGCATGCTAGGCAAGCACTCTACCACTAGGCCAAACTCCCAGCCCCTTGATGCATAGATTTTTGGGGTTTTTTTGTTTTGTTTTTGTTTTTTTGTTGTTGTTGTTTTTTGTTTTTGCCAGTCCTGGGCTTGGGCTCAGGGCTTGAGCGCTGTCCTTGGACTTTCTCAAGGCTAGAGCTCTACCACTTGAGCCTCAGCACCACTTCCGGCTTTTTTCTATGTATGTGGTACCGAGGAATCGAACCCGGGTCTTCATGCATGCTAGGCAAGCACTTTAACCACTAGGCCAAACTCCGGGCCCCGATGCATAGATTTTGAAAGTGAATTTTATGAGTCGCCCAGCTTATTCGTTTGCAGAAGCTATTTTTTCCCATGTCAATCCAGAGCTATCTACAATATTGTATTAAAATAGCAATACAGTATAACCTCATAACTTATCACAATATAGGAAAGCCTCACTCCCTGCTGGCAGGCATGGTGATGTTTGTTTCTGCATTAAATGACCACACACTGTTCTGCTTTATGACTTGCTCGACTTTTCAAAGCGTTTTACCTTTTCCCTTATATTTTGGCTAATGGTCCTTATTTTTCACTGCAGTCCACATGACTATTCCAACAGATTCTCTTTTATTTTTCCCTTATGATGCAGCTACAATTTTCAGTGACCTTGGGAAAATGTATAAACCAATCTATTAGAATTGGATCTAAAATTAGGATGGAAGGAGTGAAAAAAACTTGCAGTGTAATATTAGGATTGGGGTTACTGTTGGCTAAATATTTTTTAACCAAAGAATGTATTCTTCCTCCACTATACTTTGAATATATTACCACCTATTTCAGAGAGTTGCTGGGATAATTTGATGAGATAATGTATTTGAATGACATCCTAAACTAGAAAGAGGAATACGAATGTCACAAGGTTAAGATGGGTATAATCAGATCTTGCTCGCCATCTCCTGGCAATCTGGCAGATAACAGGATCTTCAAAGGCTAAATAATTTATTTGCCTGTGCTATTATTTTAATTTTAATGTCATAATTTTACATCTTGGGAAATAGACAACATTGTCTATTTGTTACAGCACTTGTTATAGCACTCTATTCTTAAAATTAGAGAATCTATGTCTTAGCATGTGGTTGAGATTTCACCCAAAACTACAAAGAAAGCTAAAATTATTAGGATCTTTTCTATTTGCTCGACTGGGATTTGAATTCAGAGCTGTGCACTTGCTAAGCAGGTGCCCTAACACTTGAGGCACACCTCAGCCCTAATATTGTTTCTTATTGATTCACAGACACATTACCTTTTCATCATGTAGTCTTTGCAAAAGTGCGAGGGGCCAGGAGTTTGGCTTAGTGGCAGAGTGCTTGCCTAGCATGCACAAAGACTTAGGTTCGATTCCTCGGGACGACATACATAGAAAAAAAAAAAGCTGGAAGTGGTGTTGTGGCTCAAGTGGTAGAACTCTACCCTTGAGAGAGCTCAAAGAAAGTGCTCAGGCCCTGATTTCAAGGCCCAGGACTGGCAAAAAAAAAAAAAGTGCTGGATATAGTTCTAAACACTCCTATTATTTGAGACATCACACTGAGTTTTCTTTTACTGTGTTTTTGTTTATTTGGTTTGTGTCCACTGTGGGATGTGAACCCATTAGACACTTCCTAAACATCTTTATGCTTAAGACTAGTGCTCTACCTCTTTGAGCCACAGTGCCCTTTGCAATTTTTTGAGTGACTTATTGGAGGCAAGAGTCTTGTGGTGACTTTTCTTCCCAGTCTGGCTTCAAGCCACCATCCTCAGATCTCAGCCTCCTGAGTAGCTGTGATTGAAGGCTGGAACCACAGCACCTAGTTTCTGGTATATTTTATCTATTTCTCACAACACCTTAGGAAATGCACAGTGGCACGGCCTCCATTTAAAATTGAAGAGAGGGAAGCTAAGGAAAATTTATTCGTTGACTACTTTGTTCAAGTATGTGTGTTACCTTTTCACAAACGAAGTGAAGAAGACCTACACACACCCTTTGTGACCCACACATATTAGAGCTTGTAGAAACTTCCAGTTGATGTCTGTAATTCTTTTCCTATGTGGATGTTGTTACATTATTGGTATATCACCAGTCATATCAGCAAAACCTCTAGGGTTTCTTTTTAGCTCTGCTGTGCTATTATCTATTAAAAAATAATAACAAAAATTACCTCCTTAATTAATAGGCACAGGAGGAGTTCCTAACTCACTGAAGAATTTTTTTATAATGCTTGTTCATCAAACTCCAAATAATTTAGCAACTACCTAATTAATTCCTAATTGATATTTTGGGTCATTACTTCCACATTTGCATATGGACATACACCAGAAGATATTGCCATAGGTGTTTCTAGACATAAAATCCCCCAAACTGCAAAGGCAACACTGAAAATCTTCACTCGGTTACACAAGAGGCCATTACCTTCTTTCAAAGAATGCTAAATGAGTAGAACATATTTTCAATTCTGTAAATTAACTACAAGTTGTAAAGGTCAAGTATAATACGAAGTAACAACCCAGATTTCCTTGAAACTGTTAGTGCTTCTGGTTAATAATTTTTTTTTTTGCCAGTCCTGGGGTTTGAACTCAGAGTCTGAGTCCTGTCCTTGGGCTTTTTCCTCTAGGCTGGCACTCTGCCTCTTGAGCTATAGCACCAATTCTGGCTTTTCTATGTATGTGGCACCGAGGAATTGAACCCGGGTCTTCATGCATGCTAGGCAAGCACTCTACCACTAGGCCAAACTCCCAGTCCTGGTTAATAATTTTAAAGTATTCAAATAAAAATTCAGCTGGGCACTGGTGGCTTATAATTACTTGGGAAACTTGAGAATGAAGGTCAAAGCCAGCATGGGCAGGAAAGTCTATGACATTCTTATCTCCAATGAATCAGCAAAAAGCTGAAAGTAGAGATGTAATTCAAGGGGTAAAGTGCTAATCTTAAGCAAAAATCTCAGGGACAGTGCCCAGGACCTGAGTTCAAGCCCGAGGACAAGCACGTGCACACAAACACACACACACACACACACACACACACACACACAAAGTAATACATATATATATATGTGTATTCTTTTTCAAAAGATCTCTGAGAAGTAGTAAATGAAGTACAAAAATGTCTAGTTATCCCACCTTTAGTGATATTGCACCTTTACACTATCCAAAGGGTTCTGATACTCAAAGTAATCTCCATGGTTCCAATAAGGTAATAGAAGACGTATATACTTGTTCATTGTCTTTAATGACTGCTTCTTGTGGCAGTCTATTTAATACATTGCTATTAATATGAAAGGTTGCCAATAGTTTGCTATTACACATTTTTGATGAATAGTAATATGCACACATTATTTTATATTCTAAGGGAAAGATTACATATGTGGAAGTTGGATGATCTGAACTCAAGGGGTATATGGTTTCCTTGACATTGATAAATTTGCTTTCAAAAGGTAAATTAATTGGGTTAAGACAAAGACACACAGATGAGACCTTGTACAAGCCATCTTGCATATGTTAGAACAAAAAAATCTACATTATTTATAAGAGTTTCAGTCAAAACAGCTTCAGAAAGAATGTTTTGAGAGAATCTTATTCTAAGTTCACATTCAACTAAAAGTTTTAAAAGTGACTTGATCTTTTTGCTATGAACCTAAAGTAATATAGAAAAACAAGAACATCTTTACTGCCTAGTTATTAATATGCTATTATCTTTAGAATAAATAAACATGCTCCACGAACCAGAATCTATCATTATTCTCTATTAACTAAATTACTACAGAAACTGTCTAACACCCCAAAATTAAAAATAATGCCACTGGACTCCAGGAGATTGATTGTCTCATATATATTCAGTGACAACTTCAGTTTTAAAGGTCTCCATTAATATAATTTCTCTGTAACTTAAAAATAACCATATAGATTGTACCATTAAAAATAAGAGAATATAACAATGTATCTCTGTAGTTAGATATCTCAACTTAAATTAAAAGTTAAATTTTCATCGGGGCATTTTTGTGTTATAGTATAAATTAAAACTATTACAAATGAAATAGATTCCCTTTCCAATTCACTCACCATGGATTTATAAATCATATACTATAACCTGTGTGTCTCTCTAAAACCGTGCTTTACTACTATTAGTAACTATCAATTTGCAGGTCAGTCTTACTATACCAGCATTAACCTCTCTAATTAATTATTGAGCTGGTAGATAAGATTTGGAATAGTAACTGCCAAATGCTTTCATTTTGTTATATTAAGGAAAATTAGATTATAACTATTTTATTCTTCCCCTAATGAGAAAATTCTAACCTTTTGCATTGTGAAATATTTAAGCTGAATGGTTCTTTTATAAAAATATTAATTTAAAGCATTTTTATTTTTTAATTATCTTCTAAATGGATTTACATTTCTATAATTTATTTTAAAAATCACTTCAGGCATCAGTACTGGGACCACATTATACCTGCTATGCTTCCTGTGTATGTATGTGTGTAATAGAAAAGGCTGAAGCCTTTGAGCATGCCAGTGAATGCAGGTGGAGACAGATCCCCCACCCGTGGCCTTTCCTGTTCTGCACTTACCAGAAGGATGAAGATTCTGCTCCTCCAAGAATTCTAAATCAAGCATCAAGTCATCTTCATCCAGCTCACATGATCCCAAGTTATTCAACACATCCTGATGAGAAAGAAAAGGCAATTGTTAAAAGCAGAAGCATTGAGAAGTGGGGGCGGGGGGAATTCCTACATATGCAGAAGCATGAAGCACAAAGAATTCAACGATACATCATAAATGGAGATTATAAATCATTTGGCTCTCATGATCCCTAAAAATGATCTGTCCAATCAAACCTTTTAGAATTCTTCTAAAATCTTCCTGTCCTGTCCACAGTTTTATTGTTATCAATTAATTGTAGATTTTTTTCATGCTGCCATGTCAATGAACGAGTCTCTTGTAAGTTATTCAGAATTAGTTCAACATTCTCCCTCTTAGCCCTTTTCTTAAATTTCCCAGTTGTCTTTTTTTTAATAGCTTCTGTCTATTCTAAATTCTAATATATGCCCTGTAATATGAAACATATATCTCATATTTATCATATCTGATAGCTCATATGTAACATGAGATATATTATAGGCTATATTAATCTATGATCATATATGTGTGTGCATATGTGTGTGTACACATGTGCTCATAATATATACTTTACATATGAGCAGGTATAAGTAAAGCTATTATAATACAGGAAAACATCTTAGAAATATATGTTTGTTTTAGTCAATGTATGTTTATTTCAGTGAAAGTTTAAATCACCATGAAAAAAGATAACAATTTACTTTCTTTTTTTTTTTTTTTTTTTTGCCAGTCCTGGGCTTGAGCTCAGGGCCTAAGCACTGTCCTTGGACTTTCTCAAGGCTAGAGCTCTACCACTTGAGCCTCAGCACCACTTCCGGCTTTTTTCTATGTATGTGGTACCAAGGAATCGAACCCAGGTCTTCATGCATGCTAAGCAAGCACTTTAACCACTAGGCCAAACTCCCAGCCCACAACTTACTTTCTTGAAAGGCATACAGAGACATTAGTCTCTAATTTTATGGCATATATTACAAATCTAGTAAACTTCTGATGTATTAGCCCCTTGTTTCTCAAACTTGGTTTACAGCTCCATGATACGTAAAACATATTTGAAAGTAGAGAGCTAGTTGCACTATCTTAGTTACAGGATTTAGACTAGGATATCAAAGGGGATGGAAAATAGATACATATGTTGAAAGAGGAATGAAGTCCTGATTATAGGTAGATGGTTGGTGTATTATGAAATGTAAGAAATTATCATTGAAGACTAAACATAAAATGATCTTAAATACCAAAAGTAGCATACAAAGAAAAATAACTTCAAAGTCAAATCATGCAATAATAATTCAGGCAGTCTTAAAAAGGTTATCATATTCTCAAATAAACCATTTCCTTCTTAGAATTAAAAGTAAGGCAACACAAAAGAAGAGAAAAAGAACAGTACATTAAGAATAACAGTTACTCATAAGTAAGCTCTTATTTCCATGTCCTTCGGTTAATATCATATTGTTACAGTATCTGACTTTGTTACCTGGTATATTATATATATATATATATGTTTATTTGAAAGAGAAAGGGAAAAAGATGAGGGGAGGGGTGGGGGAAAGAAATGGGGACAAACACATAAGAAGAGGTATCAATGTGTGAGAAGTAATGCACCTAATATCTGGCGAATATAACTGTAACCACTCTATACATTCAAATAAAATAAAAAATATATAATTTCAAAAAAGTAAGGACAGAGGTATTTATTAACAAAAGCTTTCCATTTAACAAATGGACTTACATTTTAGTAAAACCATAGGGTAAGTGTGAGTTAGGGTTGGAGCAAAACATTTGGAGAGCTTCTTTCCAAGAACTTCCTTCTTTTCTAAGAGCTTCTTTCTCCCAAAAGATAACTAATAATTAAAATGCTCATGAGAAACAGCTGTTTATTGGAAGCTTTGTCTTATACTGTGGCTAGGACAGCTTAAGTAAAGTGAGTTACTCATCAACATATATTAAAAGGTTGCATAAAATACAGTTAATAAAGGATAAATGATCATACCAAAAAATTCAAAATGACAACATGACAAAATGATCAATATGACAACAGCAAAAGTAATTGCAACTACATATGAAAAAGGAAGTTTCTAATAAAAATTTTTTAGCAAGGTACTCTATTTTGAATGTTTACTAAATGAGAATCTGAATGAGAAACTAGTAATATAAAAGTCAAAAATAATTTGCCCATGTCTGGCAAAAAATAAAAGAAAAATAACACACGCAATTCTAAAACTGCACGAGTTTGACAGTTAAAAAGGTCCCAGAATAATAAATATTGGACATGTGAAAAAGAAAAAAGGCAGAAGTGCCTAAGTCATTTAACATAAATTGATATATGACACTGGATACTTGAGTTACACATTGGAAAAAAATTCTTAGCACGTGAAGGTCATCATGCATTTTGAGAAGCACAAATTTCTAACTGCAAAGGTAATTATTTACTAATCTGTAAGAGAAGTAAATGGGATATTAAGCCAAACATAAATATTAAGAATTCTCTAAGTAGGCATTAAAAAATCTTGTAGTATTACTGATTACTCATGCAATCATTAATCTCCCAAATGATTTGATATCCAAAGTTGTTGAGAATAAACTAAATAATTACTGATGAAATAATTCAAATATTAATTTTCTTAGCTCTAGGGACATACTAAGGAATATAAGAAGCACAATTTCTTTGCTCATAAACCTGTGAGATAAATGCATTCTGGTAAAGAAAAACTAATTGGTGTTTAAAATAAAGGATTATTATTTATAAATCAGCCTCTTGTTTTTGATTAGTGTAAGTCAATCCTCCGAAACTTAGTTTGTTTGGGGTGAAATAATAGCATTGGTGTTTAGAAACAAAGGTGAAAGAAATCTCTGCTCACATGTGAGACTCAACCATTCCTCACGGCCTCTTCATGACGCCAGCCATCATGCTGATTTATGTTTCTCTGAAAATTGGATGGTCATTAGGGCCTGACAAATGTAAATGAAACTGAGACCCCTCACCACTACACAAGATAGTATCACTTTCAAAACAATAAAGAATTAACTACAAATTATTATTATCATTTCTTATTCATTGTTCTTTTTCTGTACTGTCGTAGTAGTCTATGGATCATCAATAGGCAGATCTAGAATATAAGGGACAAGATCTGACATTCTGGACCATCACAGTTGCTAATGAAATATTAAATTGACACTTGAGAATTGCTCTGCCTTAATTCTACAAGGAAAGCAAGACACGGGAAGAGAGGCAGTGATTAGAGCATTGCAAGAGTCATATTAAAAGTTGCCATTCAAGTTCCAATACATTACCTTCGTGGTTGAAATTCACATTGAAAATACAGGTGAAAATAAACATGGAATCATGCCAAGACAAGAATCTAGTCAAAGACTCTGATTGTACAGCGGCCTCCTTCCAAAGGCACAACCACAGTGTCTCTTGATACTCTCTTTTCCCCATCAATAATTCTTTTTTGCATGAAAATGATACTTCACTATGCTATTTGATAATTATTTTAATCTAACCTTTCAGCATTCGCATGACATTTGTATCCATTTCCCAGTGGCAAATTTGTATGAATTTCTAATTTACACATCTGTCAAGATTACACTAATATTTTCTTTCTTTTATGTAGAATTCATTATTGGCTGTGGTCAATGTTAATTTGTTCCCATGTGACCTAATATTATGGTTCATATGTATTACTCATTTTGAAAAGAGAATATGATATATTCTTTTCCCTTTGTATCTTCCAAAAACCTAGAACAGTCTTTTAAATTGATACCGTCAATATTTATTTTTAATAATTTACCATTTGACATTATGGAATTATATTGTCTTGAAATTTGCAATCTAAGCATCCACTGCAGATTCATAAACGCTACAATTTACGAATGAGAACATTTTTACTTCATTAGTACTTATAGCTATAGCAGTACCTAGGAAATCAGCATGTCTTATGCCAGTTCTGAGCCTTCATTTCCATGATTCCTGTCATATTCTCAAATACTGGATAGGCTGCATTATAAGAGAATGTCATGAGCTATCAACACATGTAGTATAAAGGATACTCAACATGCCTGACTATCAAAGCAAACAGAGAACGCATCATAAAAGCAGTTCCAAAAAGAAAAAAACAGTGACTTTACTCACTGCTAGGAAGCAATTACAGCAGTACAGCAGTGGAATTCACAAGACACTAAGTTGAAAATGAACTGCTCATCTTGTGGGTGGGGATGGGAGAGAAAAAGTGGGAAAGAGTGAGGGAAGAAATGACAGTGTCCAAAAAGAAATGTACTCATTACCTGACTTTTATAACTGTATCCCTTCTCTGTTTATCACCTCTACAATAACAATATATCGATATCTATTATGTAAGTTCCCTTAAGTACAAAATAAATGACCTGAATAAAAAAAAAGGCAATGGAATTCCATTTCTGATAGAAAAGTGTACAGAGCAATGAAGTAGTTAATTATGCTTTCAACTGTGTCACTTCCTGGCATGGCATCAGAGAATATGCACTTAATTCCAAACAC
The DNA here is from genome assembly GCF_031878675.1 of Megascapheus bottae. Taxonomy (NCBI): domain Eukaryota; kingdom Metazoa; phylum Chordata; class Mammalia; order Rodentia; family Geomyidae; genus Megascapheus; species Megascapheus bottae. The sequence goes on from NC_143531.1 coordinate 19,516,282, forward strand.
ATCAAACCATTTCACCTCTGCCCCAGGACAGAACTTCCCAGAATTCTACTGTGTACACACAAATCCCCTCTGTTTCCATCAGTCAGAGTAACTTTGTATGTATATATGTATGTGTATGCATGTGTGCGCCAATCAAACAGCATTTCTAAAATATCCTACCCAAACATGACAATTATGGTTATTTACATTCACACATAATTTAATCATGCCACTTGGAATATATGATCATCACCTTACTTTTATATCTGTTCTCTATTGTTTACATAACACACACACACACACACACACACACACACACATTCTGTACAAGTAAACCGAAGATAACCCGAGGATGAGATATATATATGAGTCCTGTCTGACCTAGTGCTTCACCTCTTATTATTCCATATCTTTAGTTCACCCCTGCTTAAGGCCATGTAAACATCTGTTTAATCAGATCACTCTATCCTGATAGGAAAAGCCATAGCTTGTCATAAAATGAAGGATTAATTCCAGGACTTTTGACACTACGTTTTAAAAAATTATGCAAAACAACATCAATCTAGTTTCTAAAAATGACCTATTACACACTCTGCACCATGCACCAGTATCACTTAAACAGTTTCTGTCTCTGCCTTCATGTGAAATATCCTCACCATATCGCTTTTCTTCCCATTAGCAACTATTTCACTGTAACTCAATATTGAACCTTCTCATTCAATTTCACCTTTCAAGTTGAGTTACTTCATTTTAAAATTGTTAGTGGACAAATTAGGTGGGCTCAATCGTCAAATTATGAAATCACATAAAGCACTGGTGTTAGATTAATATAAGGCTAAGGTTTAATATTAGATGAAAACACCTTTTTGCTCAAGGAGATTTTGAGTTCCTAAACAGTTATTGATTTGTTGATGAAATAAGAAACAAATATGTATAGATTTCTATGTGAATGCACACTTGGATTGACTTATGTCACCCTTTTCCTTACTGTTTTTTCTTTTAGATATATACTTTCTTTTACAGTGAGCAGTTTTTTTCGCTGTTATTTTCAATTATAGTAAGGCTGAGCATGGAGGCTCACATCTCTAACTCTAGCTGCTTGGGCTGAAGTTGTAAACCAGGCTGGGGTAGGTAGAAGGGCAACAAGGTCATGAGACCTCGTTTCAATCAATAAAAAGGCACATGAAATGGTGCCCAAATATCACATCAGGTAGTCTTCAAGAGTAAAAAAGATGATCAAAGTCCAGGCTGACCTGGGTAAAAAAAAACAAGACCGTGTTTGAAGAAATAACAGAAGCACAAAGGCCAGGGGACATGAGTCAAGTGGAAGAGCCTTCTCCCAACAAGCACACGGCATTAATGAAACCCCAGTGCTGTCAGAAAGAAAAATACGGTTCTGATCATATTCATTCTTCTACTAAAATTCCAATCGCATTCATTTTTCTCCTGGCACAATAATTTACGATACATTGATACACGCAGTCTTCTGAGAATAATTTGTCACGAGGTAAGGACGTTCTGGGTGTCACTGGTTATCATTCGATCTTTGAATTGACCTTGGCTGGATGGTGGTAGTAACCAGATTTGTTCAGCCACAAGACAAACAGCTTCAACTAGATGAGTTCTAAGCCCTCTTGTAGCTTAATCCTCATTATTATGTTGACAACAAAACCTTCAGATTTCTTTGGTTGTCAGGCTGCTTTGCACATTAGCCTCTTTCATAACCTTGTTCTTCTTCACACTAATTACTAGTCCTTGTGGAATCGCTTATTGTTTGTTTTCAATAAACCCGAACTCCCATGCATACATTTTAGATAATGAGGCCATAATCTTACTCTTTAAATGTTAAATTAAACAAAATGTGTAAAACCTGTGATATTTAAAGTCCATGAGTATATCAATAGATACATTCTTATCTGCTTATTTAATTAAAGTGCTAGCAGTACAGTTATGGAGAAAAAAAAAGAGGTCATTTTGTGGGATGTGTTGTTTTCAGACATCACAATTTTGGATTTGTAAAGAAAAAAAAAAGCTTTCTCCAGCAAGACAGAAATGATGATCACCAATCAAATAAAATTTCAGGCTGGCAGCTATTCTTTGTCTGATGCTAGGAATATTATTCAAATTAGACAGTTATTTATAGGTAAGGTCTAAATATGTTTTTGGAATAATTTGTAGCAGCTAATCAGTCCAGCTTTGTGGGCAGTTAAGACATGAAATCTCTTGATCTCTGTTGGGAAAATCTGAGAATCACTAAAGGAAAATGTTAAGCCATTCAAGACAAGGTTAATTCTAAGAAACAAGCCTGAATGAATCATAATCAAAATTAAATCTCCTACCTCCTACAATTCCACATACTTCAAAGGGAAAATATGTATATACAAAAAGTAAAAATATAAAAACAGTAGGAGCTTTAAATCTATAGTATCTTTTGCAGCCCTGGTTATTAAAGTGTACTGGAATAAGGTAAAGCTTTTGAATGCCTTTGATGAAATACAAATTTAAAAACCCTGAAAAGCTTTTACTTGAAAAGAATCCTTTACAATAGGCATTCTTTAAAAAGAGTGAGCCATAGGCTTAAAAGAAAGAAAATATAAACCAAGCCTTGTGAGTTTTTTTATAAGTAAATATCCCATAAGGAGATATGCTAAATAAGTTAAATTCTGAATATTGGTCAATTGTATCATAAAATGTAGAAATATTGCAGACTACAGAATTTGAGACATGTGCTTCAATTTAATTTTCATCAAAGATTATTATACCCTCTTCTTGGGCAATTTGTCAATGTAAAAACACAATCTATTATTCATAAATAAGTTTCTAGTATATACAAAACAAGCTCCTTTTTTTCAATAAAATCATATTAAGAACTCACAGAAAACTACCTTTCTTTTCCTAGACTATTAGTTTTAAAATATACTTCTTCCTATGTGATGATGGATATTTTCACAGAAATAAAAGATATTTGAGAGAGAGAGAGAGAGAGAGAGAGAGAGAGAGAGAGAGAGAGAGAGAGAGAGAGAGAGAGAGAGAGAATGAGATCAGACATATACAGCACTCAGCTTGCCAGGTAAAGCAGCCAAGAAAACCTTGAGGTTGATATAGCAGATGTCTACAGCAGGTGCACAGACACCAAATAACTAACATGTTTCCTGACTTAAAATTTCTGCTTTGAGAAAAATCAACAACAAAAGAAAACAAACACTTTGGTTTGTTTCCTTAACTGAGGTTTAAAATATAAATGTTACTAAAACTCAAAAGGTGAAATGAAACAACAACAACAACAAAAAAAAAACAACACTACATTCTTTTGGTGTTTCCACCTAAGAAAACAAAGCAGAAAGTTTGTATCATATGAAGCCATCCTCAAACCAAACATGAAATTTTAAAGTATTGCTTATAAAAGGAAGGAAATAACAGAGATTGGAGAATATGAGATCAAACCTAGAAATACAATAGGAAAGACTAATGAATTTGAGTTGAATTACTATAAAGCTAAGCAAAATTGTAAAACACTTAGCTAAATTAAAAGAAAAAAATAAATGAGAAAAGATTCTAAGAAATAAAACCAGAAATGGCGAAGCAGTCATTTGAGCTACTATGAGAAATTACATGCCAATAAATTGGACAATATAAAAGAAATAGAGAAATTCCTATGGACAGATTACATTTGTAGACTGGAGGAGAAAGAAATTGAACAGAAGAGATCAATAAGTATATGAAACCAGTAATTAAAAGACTCTTGTTAAGGAAAAGTCTAGGACCAGATGGCATCACAGCAACATTCTACCTTTTCAATCCTTGAATTTACTTTTTCTTTACTTTACTTGATTTTCTATTTTACCACACAAAGACTTTCTCTGTTATATTCAAATGTACTCATTTCTTCACCCCAACCCCCAAATGTCCTCCTTTGGAATAGTATTTGCCTCCTTTGCCCTTTCTAATGGCTTAAAATATTCTCCAGTGCATTCAATCAAACTACTTACTATAATTTGCAAGTTTGAGTATTCAGCCATAACTTTTTTGCTCATTGTTAGGCTTAATTAATTAATCCTTCTTTTGTGCTGGTAATTACAAATTAAATCGTGCCATTTTCAGAAAAAAATGGATGTTAAAGAAAATATGTCAAGTACAGTCAGCTTCTGCATGTATTTATCTCATATGTGGCCAACAGATAGATAGATAGAAAGATAGATAGATAGATAGATAGACAGACAGACAGATAGATAGACCGACCAATGAGCTGAAAGTACAGGAGGGACTGCAAGGAAAGAAAAAAAACAAAAGAAGAGAAGAAAGAGCAGTACATGGAAACCTGTTAATGTAGATAATTTATTTCAAAACAGTTTTAAAATTAATTAGTCCTGCAAAAGTCTCAATCACTTCATATATAAATCCTAGCTGTATGTGACAGCTTCTTTTTAGAAGCATATTAAAAATAGTATTTCTATTTTCTCCTTCATTTTTTCAAGGATATGTGGAGTATTGACAAATCCACTGATCACATTGCTTTTGCAGACTCCCATGTCCTGTCCTCAGATTTTGCTTTCTAAGTTCCATACTGACTAGATTTTAAAAGCATCCAGTCTTAAGTCCTTTCACGCCTTCTCAAATCCATTCTGTAGAAGATGTTGTCAAAAACTTAAAACAGTATGTTTGTTATTCTCGATGGAAATGTTTTAAAGTTCATTTCAGCTTTTAAGAAAAGAAATGCCTGATCTTCTCAGTGTTATCAGAAGGTGGAGAGGCTCCATGTTCAGCCATAGAGTGTCCTTTAATATTTACATGCTCGCCTTGACAGTGTACCAGCCACTGCACTGGGAGCAAGACACGAAGCCTCAATGCTTTTCAGCTCCCCACAGGAGCTGAGTGCATAGCCATAAACACACGGTACAAAACAGAATTAGATGGGTAGAGTGTGTGTGCGTGTGTGTGTGTGTGTGTGTGGTGTGTGTTGGCACTGGGGCTTCCACTCCAGGCTAAATACTGTCCTTTTTTCACTCAAGGCTGGCATAGTGCCAGTGGAGCCACACCTGTACTTCTGGATTTTGGTGGTTAATTGGAACCAAGCATCTCACAGCCTTGACTATTGGAGTTGGCTTTGAACCTTGATCTGCATATTGCTATTCCAGAGTGGCTAGGATTACAGAATGGAGCTCCTAGAACTGCAATGAAGCCAACTTCAGTGTTCATTGCAGTTCAAACTTTAGACTGTGTTTAAACATTTTTGGCAAAATATAACTTTAAGAATAATAAAGAATTTATCCCATAACATTCTTCTGAAATGATATGTCAAATACCATGTTCTTTAAATTGAGGGTTTTTCCCCTTAACTTTGTCAAAACACCATTCCCATGGCTTGATGAGGATTTTAAATCTAATTTTATTTTCTTACATTTAAAAATTTCTATATTCTTCACATTTTTCCTATAAAGTAGAGTGACTCCTATATTTGGCAATTATTTGAATTATTTGAATTTTGTGGAAAGGGACAATTTCTGTTGTGTTCTTCAGTCCCTTGAGGGGTGAAGTTCCCCCCCCCTCTTTAAAGACAAAAATGTGCATGATTTCGTCTACCATCACATAAGATAAAAATAAATAAACCTAATATACTAGAGCAAGATCATTTTCTATCTTGTTCTTTTATTTGCTTTCCAAGATGTATATGAGCAAACAGAGATGTTCTTTAAGAAGCATTTATAAAGTACATGATTTATGTCAGAAAGTTTAATAGTATTCTGGCAGGGTTAGCAGTGTGACAATTTAAAACACTTTAATGGACAAGTTAAAGGTACTCTGTTACAAAGGCACTTACTGCTTAATTAAAGATACTACAAAACAAAACTTTTGTGAAAAATACCATGACAAATGCTGGATTTCAAAAGGCTGACATCAATCAATGGACATTGTTTTCATAAACTACTTTGTTAAGTGGCAACTCTTCTGTACAACTAAAGGTAATACATATATTATACAATATATTATATATACACAAAAATAAAATACTTTTATTTTTTTTCCACTTCTTTCCTTACCAGGAAAAATGGACGATGGAGATTGGACTCGTTTTATCTTTGTTTCTTTGCTCATATTATATCACCATTTTGCTACATATTTGCTATTATATTTGGCAAGTATGCTCATATTTAATTGGTAATCCCAGTAATAATTGGTAAATATCTAAAGATCTATGTTTGCTCCTTTCAGCATTTGTTTCATCCATTTATAAACATCTAACAGGCCATGGTGCATTCACCAATAAAGATACTGGCATAAAGTGGCATATGACCCCCCAGCAACCACACATGCTATGGGTGCTCTGCTAAGGACTGTGCCAAAAAAAAAATAGTGGCATCAGTCAACTCTGCCAGATGCTCTTCAAGTGGAGGAAGCTCAGGCTGAAGGAAAATCATAAACATGAAAAGGTCTTGCCTGGCTTTCGTGACTCACGCCTGTAATCCTAGCTTCTCAGGCGGCTGAGATCTAAGGATCACAGTCAGTCCAAGCAGAAAAGACCATGAGACTCATCTCTGATGAATCATCATAGAACCAGAAGTGGTGCAGAGAAGCTCAAGGACAGCACCCAGGCCATGAGTTCAAGCACCATTTCCTACCACCCACTCTCAACCCATAAAACAGTACTGGAGGTTGTGCTGACCCTGTAGTAAGGCTAAAGCCTAGAAAAACTAGTGGGGAAAGATTTGTTAGGGAGATCATACCTGGCATTCTTTCCTGTCTCCCATCCCTAACATGCTAAAATATATCCTTTTTTCCTGGAGTAAATAGATTTTTAACTCAGAACTAGAACACATTTCCCGATTACATATAACCTTTAACATCGCTAAAGCCAGCAATTAATGCACTAAGCCATTTTACCACCCTCCATATTTATTTTTCTGCTGACACCTGAAAAACTGCATTCTCTTAAATCCTGAAAACAAGTTTAACTGTATGAGTTGGTATCCCAGAAAATCTTCAAGTTATTTTGGCACTCGGCACTGGCCTATTTTTTTGCTCAAACTCCCTCCCTCATGAAGAGCTGTAACACAAAAGTTCAATGTACCGAGCCGGGTATTATATCCAAAACTACCTTTCATAAGCTGTGAAACTCTAGATCAAAATCAGAAGGCTTTATCACTAGCAATGACAATCAATGTCATCAATCACATGCAATAAAAATAACGACTGGATTATCTTTTGCAGGGCTTCTCTGAGCTCTCATTTCCATTAGGGTAACGTAAAGAGAACCCTAAACCTGCTGATGCAGGAACATGAATCCTGGAAGAACTCTTGATCCTTAAAGAACTTATGTCTCTGAAAGTGCACAAGCCCAAAGCCCATCTGCCCCCGAGGGAGCCATTACTACAGCAGAGAGTAAACAAACTTGGGTTTTACTTGAAAGAGACACTATACCTATCTTCAAAGATAAATGATTCCTAGACACTCTTTCTTGAACAGGGAATGCTGTTGTTGTTGGCCCTAGGGCTTAAACTCGAGGCTTCTGCACTGTCCCTGAGTCTCTTTGTGCCAAAGGCTAGAGCTCTACAACTTGAGTCACTGCTTTGTCTGAACTTTTTCTTGGAGATAAGAGTCTCACGGACTTTCCTGGCTGAGCTGGCTTTGAACTGCAATCCTCTGATCTAGCCTCCTGAGTAGCTAGGATTATAGGCCTTGCCTCCAGAGCCCAGCTATTTGTTTCTTTTCTTAATTCATTTGCTCTCTCAGGGATTGAATCAGAGCCTCAATCCTTAGGAAGCTAATGTGATAGCTCTTGAACCACATTCCCAAGCTCTTTTTGCTTCCACTATTTTTCAGAGACTCTTTCTGGCCTGTAAGTCTAGCCTCAGGCCACAGAATTCCTAAACATGATTCTAAGCCTGAGCCACAGGGAATGCCTTGGGTTTGGTTTGATTTGTTGGTTTGTTGTTATTTTTGAGACATTTTTCTCACCAACATTGTTGCCTGGGCTAGCTTTAAACATCATTCAGCCTCTCCCTGCAGCCCCCCCGGCAAGGGCTGTGAAGTGACATTTGGACAATTTTGTAGAAGGGAGGGACACAGCTATGTGAACCCTAACTGCCATAGTACCTGCTGTTCACTATCACTGGCTACCTCCTACCTCCTATTTACAGATACCTATTCATTATTTAATCCTCAAAGATAAACAAACGTATTTTTTTGTGCCAGCCCTAGGCTTTAAACTCATGACATGGGTAATGACCCTGAACATTTTTGCTCAAGGTTAGTGCTCTACCGCTTGAGCCACAGCTCCAGTTGCCATTTTTTTTGGGTGGTTAAGTGCAGATAAAGGTGTCATGGGCTCGCTATGAACCATGAGCCTCAGATCTCCTAAATAGTTAGGCATAATCCATCTGCTCCTGGCTAACAAACACATTTTTACACACAAACATATATGTGATTGCTGCTTTGGAAATGAAGAAGCTGAGGCCTAATTCAGTAAAATGGGACACAATGCTACAATAAAAATATTAATAATCAACTTGTAGTCATGATTATAAAGTAGTTCTTGAATACCAGAAGTCTAGTGAATGCAGAAAAGAAAAGAAAAAAATACATTTTCATGGTTCAGAGAAACTCCCTTTGATTTGTTTCAAGAAAATCAGTTGCATAATATGTTGGTATCATTAGCATCTCCGGATTATTTAAAGTCTTCCCACATACAATGAACCATGGATATGCCACAGTGGAGAATTATAGAAGTTAATATAGTAAAAATCATCTCAGTGGTTTCCCATGACTATGACCCAAGAGTAAATAGAAATATTTGTGATGAAAATGTAGCACTGTATACAGAACTGAATTGGTGATGCTGAGTACTGGGTTGGTAGAGGTAGACTCCAAAACTCAAATAAGTATCTCTTAATCTGTGTTTTAATTAAAAGGTTTATTTGGCCTATTTCACAGGAAACAACTGACTTAAGTAAATATATATGTATTTTTTTTTCAATCAACTCACAATACTGACTTTAACAAGGGCATTATTGCCATCTAGTGGGAAGGAGAGATAATAACACCAAGTCCAAATTACTTGATAAGTGCTATACCTGATAAACTATAATAAAATTATACATAATTAAAAAAAACATGTTGGATGTGATTATTAATCTCTATTTGCATGTTTTTCAACATGACTCCAGAATTCATCAGTGAAATAATATTTAGTTCTCTCAAGCACATTTTAATCATAGAAGATTTTACTTTAGGACTATTATTGTTCAATAGATTTGGACAAGTCCACTGTATCTCTTTCTCAGATATAGCCTCTAAAAACTTGTTTAATTGAAATCATATAATATAAAGAATAATACAAGGTTAGTATAGGTAATAAGAAGTCAACACTAGATAGATAATAAAATATATACAGATGGTTTCTGTATGTATAAAATGTCTTTGGTGCACTTTGAATTGTGCAAAGTGTTCATTATATTGAAGAAAATGGCAATAATCATCAAGATAATAACAGAAATGTTTGTATACATGTATATGTGAGTATGCATAAATGCATATATATGTGCATAGGCACCTGAATTCAGTGCTTCCATGGAGATTTAATAACACATACTTGTAATGGCATAAGGACTTAATAAAAAGAATTACCTACTGCATGTAAAGCAGGAGACAGGACAGAAAATAGGTTAAAAATCTGTACAAACTATATGGTAGTATGCTGACCAAATTACGTCATTCACATCAGACCAATATCTAGACTGACCTTGTCTTCTTTTCCACAGTTGAGAATAATTAGCTCCTAGCAAATGGCAATAGCTCCCAAAGAAAAACTCTATACTATTTTTCTAAAGGTTACTTTCCTTTGTATACTTCAGTGGCATAACAACTCGAGTCTTTTCAGGAAGACTTCAGAAAAAATATATACTACATGTAGAAAAATAAACTGATTTGCTAATAAAATGTTAAGTATTCTGAAGTGAAATTAGTTTTCCCTAATGCCTGATATACAAGAGGAAAGTTGCAGATAATTTCTGTCTTATTGTTAGTGATTTTGCTTTCTCTGTATATCTTCTTGACTGTGTGTATGATATATTTTATCTTTAGTAGAAAGCCTAAACAAATGTGAAATTCGCTTTTTAAAGAAGCAAATAAAATTCTAATAAAAGCAAGTTCTCTTTCTTTTAACTTGAAACAAAAAAATTCAGGAAAAAATTTAGACCTATCACAGCTTAAAATTCATATGTATAAGATATATGAAATTTCCTTTATGGGGACCGGAAGTTTGGCCTAGGGGTAGAGTGCTTGCCTAGCATGCATGAAGACCCGGGTTTGATTCCTCGGTACCACATATATAGAAAAAGCTAGAAATGGTTCTATGGCTCAAGTGGCAGAGGGCCTGAGTTCAAGCCCGGGGCTAGCAAAAAATATCCTTTTAAAATCCAATCTGTCCTACAGGTTAGAAATTTTGTTGTTGTTTTTTCTGCATTATTTTTCTTGCATTATTTACAGAAGCTGAATCGAAGACTATTTGCAAAGAAAATATGCAAGAGTTTCTTGAAATGCTGTTCGTTGAGATTATTATTTTTTGTGATGCAAGTTTATAGATAATAGATATGAAAATTACAATGCTATTTTTTTTCATTTCCAAGTCAAACTACTTGGGAAGCAATACATTTTCAAATGTAAGTCATATTCATGTGAAAGTACCTTATATATAAGGTACACAAAATACACACATCTATGTTCACACATTTACAGTTGAGTAATAAAAAATAAATCTGATTACACTGGTACTTGCAAATAAAATTTCATCAAATACTTGAAAGCTCTCACCGAAGCTGAGGAAGATAAAACTGAAACATTCTAAGTCAAAAAAGCTTTCAGAACTTCAGTCATCAAAATTAAATCTTATATATTAAGTGGAATTACATTGAGTACAAGCCACTAGCTATTATCGAAATATCACATAATTATCAAAATGTCACAAAATGAAGTGATTATAAATTCCCATAGATTTCTGAAAAGGCACACTTATACAGTGAGAAGTACTTACCACGAACTAATGAAATAAATTTTAACACTTCATAATTATAAATATACTTTATTTTCACATGATAAGTACTTATATTTACATACACATTTTCTTTCTTAAATCAAAGTATTTCTATCCTTCCCCCAACAGATTTTATTGGCCAGCATTGGCCTAGATGGTATCCATTGTAAGAGCTATTTTTCAAATTACATGTTGAAAGGGCAGTTTGAAACAAGAAAGATCATGACAGTCCAGGTCTCAGAGCGGGGAGGGAAAGCAACAGATTCAAATAACTTAGAGATGAGAACCTTAATTAGACAAGGAGAAAAAAAAAAGAAGAGAGCAGACTGAAACTAAAAAGACAGAAATGAGCCAAGTGATCACAGCTCTAGATAAAATAAATGATGCTGAATATGAATATATCAAGCTTTATGCCTGAGAAGTGACATAGGAAATAGCGTGATTCAGTCTTCTCTTCTTCTGTGGAAATGAAGAAGAGCAGAGGGTGGGGAGAGGTAGTCTATGCTGGCTGGAGAGATTAACCTGAGGAAAGGGATGAAGGTCATAGAAATTTTATCGACAGGAACAGAAAATAGTGACAAACAGCCTTTCCCCCAAATTATTAGATAGCCCAATCCATGTCTTCATCCTCACTCTAACTTCAACATGGTTTTCCTTGAACTAAAGAAACAAGGGAGGCGTGGTAGACGCCTCCCTTTTTGATCTTCCATCTTAAAATGGGATCTTATACAACACCTTCATTTGAAAGGAAATCATTGGCTGTCTCCATATTGCTAGTGTTTCTCTGGTAATTCCTTCTGAAAGAACAAATGCTGATGTTTAGAGCCTGTCTTGGGAGGTGGGGAGTGGCTGGCAGGAGAGACCTGCAATATCTGATCCACAAAGTCCTGCTTTGAAAAGGTAAACATTTACTTTTGAAAGACATGCAACAAGACACCTTAAGGTTCTTTCCTACCAGTTATTTCTCTGTCTCAGATAAACTCCATAATTACAGCAGATTTGGGTCAGGGTCAATCATTTCTAAGTGAAAGAAACATCATTTTTATGTGATTAGGAAATAAAGAAACTGAATTTAATGTATATACACCCTAATGGTTATAGTAACAAGTTCAAAGCTTTTCTGTACTGAACATAAAATGCAATGTCATTTGAATGTGAATGGAAGAAACAGATAAATATCCTGGACTACTGTGACCTGGTAAAACAATGAAACTAAATTTCTGTTTGGTTATCCAAGAATCAAATACAGACACATATCCATGTCCTTTGATTTTTAAGAAACATAATATACTTCGGAAAAATGTGCATTGTCGGTATATAATTTCCACAAATCTAGAAAATCACTGGCAGTGCCACAAAAATGGTGGTGTCATAGTCATATGTGCATTTTTTAATCGTTTTCACATTCATCTAGTGGTGGCTAACAAGAGATATTTTCATCTGGAAATAAGATAAAAACTTCCATCAAACAAATAACATTTTTACAGATTGACTTCAAAATGCAGCAGTAAAGATGTGGTTATGACAAAAATTCTTCCAAACTGTGGGACCAGGAAAAAGAGAGCAAGAAAAGTGAAGAAAAGGGGTGTCTTTGTCCAAAAAGAATTGTTCTTATCACTGGATTTACAAAATGGCAGCCCTCTTTACAACACCTTAATAAAAACAATAACATTATTGTTTTAATCATATGGAAGGAACTAGTTATTTCCATGAATGTTTTAAAAATTACTTTCAATAAAAGACCACACAAATTATAAATCCTAGAATGGCAGCAATAGAATAGAATACTATTGTGGTCTATTTTGAATGGCTTTGGTTTCTCCCTCATTCTATCAGAAACACCTTTGCAGTGAGAACTAGCAAGCTGTGTTCTTATCTTCAGCTTCCTTCTTAAATAATATGTTCAAAAGGATATGACCCTGGAATGTTTGAAAATGTTTGTTGTTAACTATAACCAATTGTCAGGTCAAATTTTCTTAACAGAGAAAGCTAGGATAACCTCAATGCTCTCTCCACAAAATCCTCTGAATTAAACGGTAGATAACTTCCTGAAATGAATAACTTCAAGAAAAAAAAGCAAAGAACCTTTAAATTAATGAGATCTTTTCACTGAACAATATTCTCATTTCTAAGACTTCTGGGAATTTTATGGAAATGCTTAGTAGAAAAAGAAGAAAGAAGAAAGGAGGGTACTATTAAATTGCTTTAAATTACCAACTTGTAAAGAACAGAAAGTTGTCATGTTAAATTAATTGAATTAATGGAAAGTCCAAAATTACAAATTATTCAATATGCACTAGAACTGATTCAACAGTTTCAATTTTTTCATCACTCTATAACTGCTGTGATTATATTTCATTTGAATCCATAAAGTATGCCAAAATGTCTACTTCCTAAATGTTTTAAACTAGCAGAAATTCACAAATGAAATTGAATTTGACAGAAACAATTTGAGTAATAGCACAGCTTTCTCTGAGGACATTTTTTTTTCCAAATCAAAAGTCTCTTTATTACGCAAGAAAATTTACTCTCATATAACACAGGAAGAAAACACCCCTTCCTTTTAGAGTTTGAAGATACATGTAAATCTCCGTTTAGAATAAACAGAGACGGAGCTTCAAAATCATACTGAATATTTTTAAAATTAAATAAATCTTCCCACTATTTTCAGTAATTTAGTCTCTTTTTGGGTGGTCAAAGAGACTAAGATGCAACTGAGTAGATTGAAAATAAAAAATCTGGGGATTCCTGCCTTATTTCCAGTGCAAAAAAAATTAACAACAACAACACTATTTGAAATACTGGACAGAAACGAAATTATCAGGGCCAGGAGCATAACCTAGGGATAAAGTGCTTGCCTACCATGAAAGAAACCTGGGTTGGATTCCATGGTACCACATACTCCGAAAAAGGCAGAAGTAGTGCTGTGGTTCAATGGTAAAACACTAGCCTTGAGCAAAAAAAGCAGATGAGAACATGAGGCCCTGCATTCAAGCTCTAGTACCAACACACACACACACACACACACACACACACACACACACACACACACACACACAGAAAGTTGGTCATATTCATCAGGCTTTGTAGAATAAATAAATTGAGAGCTGGGGAATGAATGGAATGTGGGGGTTCTCAGAAGGAAGAAAACAAGGTTGAGCCCTAGTTCTTGATATCAACAATAGGAGGACAAAAAAATCAGAGTCTAGAGTTCTATGGGGAAAAAAAATAGGAGAGAAAGGTTTTTCTCCTGAAAGCTCATATGACAAACTATGCAAATAGGAATCATTCATGTCAGAGAATGACATGTGGGTACAAGATGTGATTATTTTTTCTGGTACATATGGCTTTCACTTGAGATGCTGCAGAATCGAATCTGCCTATTGTGAACACATACTCTCCAAATTGAAAACACTTACTTGATTTTGGTGTGTGCCTTAAGGGGTTTACATTTTTAATTTTTACAGACAAAACTATAATATTAAGATACATGTCACTTGTGAAATGGCAGTACAGTAAATATATGGACAGAGGTATAAGCTGAACTACATTTTGTCATCATTTCTCCAAACTATAAAAGACATAGCATTTTCCTTTGAAAAATAGGTAGCACACATATGACTTAAATAAAATTTGCTAATTTTTGAATTATGGAAAATATAAACTCAGAAAAGCCATCAAATAAGGAATAAAATTCCTTCTCTTTTGTATGTGGGGGGGGGTGTGGAGAGGGAGTGATTTGGGGCTTCAACTAGGACTTGGGCACTATCCCTGAACTCTTTCATTCAAAGCTACTGCTCTACCACTTTGAATTATGGCACTAGTTGCAGTTTTTCTGGTGTTTGACTGGAGATAAGATTCTCAGAGACTTCTCATCCCAGGCTGCCTTTGAACCTCAATCTTGAGATCTCAGCCTTCTGAGTAGCTAGGCAGGCATGTGCCACTAGGACCAGGCAAAATTCTATTTTTAAATGAAATTTCTAGAAAAGAGTTACTGAATATTAAGCCATAAGAAGAGGAGCTCAAAAAATAGCATCTCAAACTAAGCACATATAATTAGGCCATAATTCAAAAAGAAAGCCATCAGCACTCTTTCTCATCATAACCTAGATGTTATATGCAATAATTACATAACTACATATAGTGTAGTCATATCTTTAACATAGCATACAATAATATTTGTAAAAGGTTTGAGACTAATATTAAGGAAATATGTCCCAATATTAAGAATGAGGCAACCAGGCCAACAACATGTCATGCCATTGTTTTATCAAAGCATTAATTCTCTTGGAGAGTGTCCTATTTTTATCTTATTATTTTCTGCACACAACCTGTGAAGTTATATGTGAACATGTGGATCTGTCCCCAAGATATATAGCTACATATCTATAGATATAAACACACATACATATATGTCATTCTAATACAGAGGAGTGGTTGAATTTTGGAGGAGAGCTACAGAAAATACACCAACCTGGGCTGGGAGGGGGGCCTAGGGGTAGCATGCTTGCTTACCATGCATGAAGACCTGGGTTACCACATACACAGAAAAAGCTGGAAGTGGTGCTGTGGCTCAAGTGGTAGAGCTCTAGCCATGGGAAAGCCCAAGCACCGTTCTCAGGCCCTGAGTTCAAGCCCCAGGACTGGCAAAATAAAAAGACATCATTTTCCATACATAAAGCTACAATTTCTTAAATACATTAAGCCACCTGGTTCACGTTCAACTAAAACCACCCAAAGCAGTCTTCTTTGTGCTACTGTACTTGACAAATACACTTTATGCATCATAAACAACAAATAGTAAAATAATTGAAGGATGATATATAAGTTGCAATATCCTAAAGTCCTAAAGAAAATTCCAGTGCACTGGTGTTTGCTAGATAAGTATCATCTGTCTGTAAATCCAGTAAACAAGAGCACAGCAATGGTGTTACCCTGCCATCTTGTGGCCGCTCTGCCACACTGCAGAAATGCTTATTAATGTAAAGGTTTTAAAGGCCTCCATAAACTTCCTGTGTTACTAAGTTCTAAATTAAAAGTGGATCTGAGAGTGATTTCGTGATGCTACATGGAAAATTACTTAAGTCAAATGGTAAGAAAAACATTTCAGATAGAAAAGAAGAGAATATGGAAGAAGACAGATGTTAAAGAATCAAGCACGGATAAATAATGGAAGTTCAATATTTGGCTAAAGTGGCTGATGTCTGTAATCCGATCTCTCCAGGAAGTTGAGGTATAAGAGTAATGGTTGGTAGCCAATCCCAGCAATAAAGACCATGAGACTCTTATCTCCAATTAATCATTAAAAAAAAGCCTCCCCCCCTACACACACCCACTGCACCCACCCACACGGGAAGGAGGGAGGAAAGCAGGGGGGACAAGCCCAGACAGGGCCACCCAAGTTGCCAAGGTGGAAATGGCATCCTGGAACTTACATAGAGAGCTGTTCAGAAGGGATCACAGCCTGGAGCAACTGGATGAAATAATGAGAGCAAAGGATATCTTCGGGAGAACTTTCCTACCTTGTGGCTGGTCTCTAAAACAGAGACCAGTCATCTTCCATGGAAGCAAGAAAGACGGGACTAGGGAAGCTCTCAGGCTTTGCCTGTCTGGCCTCGTCCCTGAGCCTATGCACTAAAGCTATTAGCCTGTCTCAGCTCTGCCACCAACCACGGAGGCCCACTTCCCCTCCAACAATGCATGTTTATCCTTCAGCGTGTGCTCGCCTTGCAGAAGAGAGGGTGGCGGCTGTGCACAGCTCAGTATGTGCAGACGTGAGTGTGTTCTTACCAGACTGTTCATCTTGGAGGAAGAGGAGCTTGCCCTTTGCTTCCTTAAGCTGTTGGCTTCCTCCGCCTTTCCATCTTTGGGCTTCAAAATCGTTCTGCTCCCTTCCGCGGTTCCTTCCGAGGAGGATCGCAGTCTGCGCTCCATGAACCTCCCCTCGCGGTGTGGACTCAGGCTACTGGCTAGAACTGTGCAGAGACACAAATGCACGCGAGTGTTTAAACAGGCCTTTCACGAGGGAAAAGTAGACATTTTCCTAGGAGTCACTGCTTCTTAGGTGCCTCATCCTCTCCATAGAATCTGGGCACAGCTCAGCCTTCCTTTGCTAACATTCTGGACCACTATCTATTAATCTACTCCAAGCCCCTCTCCTGCCTCTGTCCACTGCCACCTGTTTCTCCATAGCTCTACCCCACAGCTGGCACATGAGTGAATGTACAGGGCCTTGAACTGAGGGCTTCCTGCTCCTCAATTCTTTTACTCACAGCTGGCACTCTGCATACTAAGCCATTGCTTCCAGTCTGACATTTTGGCTGGTTAGTTGGAGACGGTCTCATGGACTTTTTCTACCCAAGCTGATTTTGAACCTCAATCCTGTAATCTGAATCTCCTAAATAACTAAGATTGCAGCCACTGATGTCTGACTAAATAGCTCACAACAGCAACTTCAAACATTTTTTAGTAATGCAGCTAAAGGACACAGTCTGGTTCCAGGGACAAAATGGCCATTTTCTCAATATTAGGAAAGTTTTACATAGTAGTAATAACACAGTAATAAAAACATTTTCTATAATAGTCCAGTAGATGGCATATATTCAATAACTTTCTTAAATTGAATCTTACATTAAATAATAGTTTTCAGGAACCAGACTCTCTCTCTCTCTCTCTCTCTCTCTCTCTCTCTCTCTCTCTCTCTCTCTCTCTCTCTCTCTCTCTCTCTTCCCTCCCTCCCTCCCTCCCTCCTTCCCTCCTATCTCTCTATGTTTTGTCTGTCTCCATCCATTTTTTCAACTTTCAGAGATAAACAGAGAGAGAGGGAGGGAGGGAAGAGAGAGCCAATATTGTAAAGCAAAGAGACGGTTACCAAGGTTACACAGCTAGTTAATGTTTAAGCCAAGTACGGATTGAGCCAGAATCTCCAGGCTCCAAGGACTGTGTTTTAAAGCTTGCAAATTCTTTTGGATCTATGATTTATGTGAATCATGAAGCCTAGCGAACAGTCAAAAGCTTTGTTCACATAGAATGGAACTTAAATTACATGAATTTCTTTTATAAAGGTGTTGGCTAGAGTATATCCATTTTTTAAAATTAGAGACTATTAATACTTGCGTAATCAACTCTGAAAAAGATAGTCCTTATTTTAGACAAAGCATCCACGCTATGAGAACCCATTTTTCCCCCACTTTCTTAGTCAGAAACTAAGGTACACAACTAAGAATCATGAATTCCAGAAACAAACTTTCTGGTATAACATAATTGAGGATAAGTTGAAAAAGCAAACAAGGGAAGCATTTGAAACGTTTTTCAAAATAGAAGACAAAACGAATAACATAGAAAAGGAAGAACGAAAAACCAAAGGAAAAAATCTATTTTGCATTTGTGAGTTTGAGACCATTTAAAAAAACCAAAACGTACTGGAAATGAATTCCCATGAGACACTACAGCGTACCTTTAGCAGAATTTTCCTTACACCCAGGGGGCATTCGGTTAGGCGTTCGATAATCGCCAGAAGTGGGTATGCTCCTGGAATCTGAGACGGGATGGAAGCCTTTCACTCGTTCTGCTGTCGCTTTATGTGGGTCACACCAGCCCAGGATCTTTGGGGCGTTGGCCCTCAGCTGTGCTTCCCCATTGAGTACAGCCAGGCTTTCTTCCCTTCCCCGAGGGGAAGGCTCTGGGTGTCTCCCCTCCTGCATGGGTGGGCCAGCAGCTGGCAGTAACACTTCTTTCTGAATAGCAGCAGAGATGTCTGGGAAGGGGTGACAGTCCCTGTGACCTTGGCCTTCTACCCTGGACTTCCCGGGAGACAGGACAGAGCAGGGCGTGGCGTCTTTCGGGTCCAGGGGGACCCTGGGGGCAGCAGCAGCAGCAGGACTGGGGGAGAAGTGAGAGGTAGAATCACTGGGACCACAGTGGTCCGAGTGTGAAGCCACGCTTCCACTCTTAGGAAACGCATCGGCTTCCGACACGGAATCTTCCGTCAGGGCGCAGAACTCGGAAGGGGTCTGGGCCGTGGTCAGATCGGCAGAAAGCAGAGGAGAGGCCGGAGGGCTTCCAGAGCAAGATGGGGAGGCCTTGGCCCACCCAGGCTCTTGGGCTTGGGCTTGTGCGATTTCCAGGGAGAAGTCGGCCTTGGGGGCTGAGGCGATGGGTGGATTCTGGGGTCCAGGCTTGGAGAACTTGTGGTGGGAGGAGAAGGACTTGGGGAGCAGTTTCCTGGTGGAGTGTTTCCCGGAACGGTGCGTGGGATCCTCTGTGAACCCCGAGTCGTCGCCCTCGCTTCTGCCAGCACTGAGGCAATGGATGAAGACATTCTTATTGCTGGACGGCTCCTTCTCCCTTTCGAAGTCCTCCGTCAGCGATCTGGTGATCTTCTTACTGCGAGAACTGCTGAAGCCCACGGTGTGTCTTCCCCTGGCGTGGACGAGGTCTTCCCCAGCAGGCTTCTGCGCGTGGCTGGGCTGAGCGCCATTGGCGGCGATGGTGAGGCTGTGGCCCGCGGGCTCGGGCTTGGGCTCGCTGGCCTTCTTGTGATGGAAGCTGATGGAAGGGGCCCGGAAGATGCTCTTGCGTTTGCCTGTGCTCCCTGAGCTGGAGTTGGTGCTGGTGGGAGAGCAACTGTGCGCAGCAGCAGCCGCCGTGTGACTGGAGGAAGGGGAAGATGGTAGGGAATCCTGTCTCCGGCCAATGCTCTTTCGGAAGATGGGCAGCCGGGAAACCAGCGTAGAGCGTCGGGACCCCGAGTCCCCCATTGGGACTCGCCAGCTCGCGTGGTGACAGCCAACTTCGCGGCCTGAGAAAAGTCCACAGACACACAAAGAGGACAGGTGAATAGAATGCAATGCAGGGGAAAACTTGGTGACAGAAAACACATTGCCCCTCAGTCCCTGGCAGAGAATGAGATGGGTGCTGAAATAAACCAGAACGAGGCTGGGATTGTTGAGACTTTCTTGGATTTCTCAAGAGGAAATAAACCAACAATTCTGTAGGCAGTCTTACCAGGAATTCGATTTCCCAAAGTCATCTGTTGGAAAGACCGTGAGGTGGACAGACAGGAGATCATTGTAACTTCCAGCCTTGCTACACAGAACTGCTGGTGTCACTTTAATCAGTTGCTTAGCTGTCAGATCTATGCTGTTATATGTTCAAAAGAACATATAACCATCATGTGGAAAAGTGTGCCAGCCCTGCCCTGGGTAGAGAGCACAGCCATGCTTTCTGACAAGTGGCTAGCGTGAACTTAAAGCTAATCACTGCCCAGACTCCAGTATGCTCAGGAATAGAAATTGCCACTTAAAGAAAAGCCAATTGGGACCAATTCTTGTCCTTGGATTTAACTTAGAACACTTAGCGATCTTCCAACAGGAACTCACAAAGGGTAGAGTGTAGGTTTATAACCCTGCCCACAAGTCAGCCACAGGTATGAGTTGAAATGGCTTCAGCCCAGTCGAACTCCATTGGTAATTTTGAGAGAAGTAAGCATATGTGCTCAGAATCATGGACAATGTAGGAACCACATGCATGTCCTCCCCAGAATGGACCGACTTTGCAATTCCAAGTGCTTCCCACACACTCTCCTTTATTGCTTATAGATCTACAAATAGGCCATAAGACTGGGCGTATTTTATAGCAAAAAGAAAAATGCATTGCCTAGCATTGCTAGCTAATGAGAAGTAGAGCAAGAAGTAGAAATTAAGCATGCCCTAAGAAAAGGCCAGCATACACCGAATTTCACTGGGGCCAAGAAGCCAGCCAGACTTGTCACTACAGGAGGCCCCGCTAGGATTCAAGCAAAGACATTACACAGCCAATCTGTATGCTGTCTTCATCTTCAAGTTTGACCTCATTACAGTCTACCTCAAAGTGTGATTTATCTTTCTGTGCTGGCTTATTCCATTGAGTAGAATGTTCAGGTTCATCTACCTTGTTACAAAAGACAGAATTTGAATCGTTAAAACTAAACAGCAATCCATTCTGGTGCTGGTAGGAGTTTGGGTTTTCTACCTTGGCAATTGTGAGGAATGCTACAATGAATCTTCAGTAGAAGATACTTCTTTGGCATACAGATTGCAGTTTCCTTGGATATAAACCAAACTGGAATTACTAGACGGTGTGCTAATTCTATTTTCAATTTTATGAGGAGTTTCCATTATTGTTCTCCATATTGGCTGTACTAATTCACACTTGTGCCCACAGTGAGCAAGAAGACACTCTTCTCCACATGAAATTGAGTTAAAATTAAACTACATGTGATCTCAATTCCAAAACACTTCAAAATTCTTAAAAGGCTGTAAGTGATGAAAACTTAAAATGCAGACACTGTAGTTGTTGGATCATTGAACTCACAGCTTAGATTTTCCAAATTATATCCAACGAATAACACATTTTTATGAGTTGCTTTTTTTAAGTGTTTTAATTAACATTCTTCTCAGCTATGGTTTTATTTTCTTTCATATGTTACATTTACTTCCATTTAATACATGCCTACTGAAGGAATTGGTCCTAAACCGAACATTATCAAGCAGAACTTTCAGCTGCTTAGAAACCTGTGGTATTCGGTGCATAACAGTAAAATATTCACCAAATCTCTTCAAAACTTATGAATATTGAAATATTTCTTAGTATCTTTTAAAAACACTTATTGCATTGGAACCAGTAGTAAAAAATGAAGGAATAACACAGTTCTGTATCTCCTTAGCAAGTATTTAGCAGTTTAAGGAAATTTTTCAGAAAAATTCCTATGTGTACTCTCTCAAGTACTTAAACATCAAGACTTCCACTGTGTGTACATAAAACATTTTCCACTCATGTTTGTTCTGATTTTCTTTTTCTTCTCCTCCTCTTCCTCCTCCTTCTCATCCTCTTTCTCCTCCTCCTCTTCCTCCTCTTTCTCCTCATCCTCCTTCTTTTACTTCTTCTCCCTCATCTGCTTCCCCTTTCTTTCATTTTGGTACCCATCCTAGGGCTAGACCTCAGGGCCAAGGAGCTGTCCCTGAGCTTCTTTCATTCAAAGCTAGCATTCTATCACTTGAGCCATTACATCATACCTGACTTTTTAACATCTTTTTGGTAGTTTATTAGAGATTTAAGACTCATGTCTTGATTTCTTTAAATAAAAGCATAGATTCTAAAAGACATGTTCATGTTGAGTGGTCTCACCTAAAGTAGGTATAAAAATCTATTGAAGAGGCTGGGAGTTTGGCCTAGTAGGAGAGTGCTTGCCTAGCATGCAGGAAGACCTGGGTTCGATTCCTCGGTACCACATAAATAGAAAAAACCGGAAGTGGTGCTGAAGCTCACGTGGTAGAGCCTTTAGCCTTGAGAAAGTCCAAGGACAGTGCTCAGGCCCTGAGCTCAAGCCCAGGACTGGCAAAAAAAAAATCTATTGAAGACAAAAACCATTAAGGATTTCACTGTTCATTTTATTACTAACTCTTACTTCCCACTGAAAAAGAGTAAGCAACAGAAATGTAAAACATCTACAGATTGTAATTTTCTCTGATCCTTACAAAGGCTCAGGACCTAGACAACTGTAAATTTCCAGGTGCATTATTTTCTTCTGCATACTTTATTTTTTAATGACATAAGAGTAAAGCGAGCTCACTATTATGCTCTTCTAAGTTTATATTTTGCTTAGATTCAAAAATATTAAATAGTAAAAAAAATGCCCAATCAACTTCATCTCATTATGTCAAGTGTCCGATGGAAATGTGATTTACCTGTGCCAAAGTCTTGGGTCACACCTGTCCATGCCAGAGAAATACCATTTATACCTAGAATTTCTTTGACTTGGGTTTTCATGTGCATTCAAATTTAGAACTCAAATCCTTTATCCTTCTCCCTTGAATGGACAGGAAAATAATGGAGGCATTTTTTTTTTAAGATAAATCGCTCCCACAAGCCTGGTAAGGGATGCTTGTGCCAGCGGGGTCAGTGAGGAGAGTGTGTGGTGTGTTAAAGGATGACTGAGTAGGCTCGAGCAAATGATCTGTCCCAGGGAACAGAGCCATAGCACCAGCCCAAGCAAGAAGGAAGCAGAAATCATCCCCAGGCCTGATCTACTAACAGAATTACTAGACCTGTGCAAATCTGAGCCATAGTAGAATGCCCCTCTGTTATCAACAAATAAGGCTATAAAGATCCAAGAAACTGCTGACGTAAGAAGTGTCTGTTTTGAGGTGATCCCCCTAAAAATTAGATTGACCCTAAAGATGACATGAAAACAAAGACAGATGGCACCATTCAATTTATATAAATTCATCTTAGAGTAAAAGGGCAGTACAAACTTTTTACATAACAGGAACAATTACAGTAGAAGAGGAGGCGATACTTGAAAGAAATTGTTCTAACTGCATTTCATTTAGTTGATTCAATGGAGGGTAGAGTTGTGGTATGCATTTAGAAATAAATGAGATCTTGGCCGCATATGATCTTCATTCTTCATTTGTCCCAATTAGACAATATAAGTAGAATACAAAAGGAAGAAGGAAGGAAGGAAGGGAGGGAAGCAGGAAGGCAGGGAGAAAGGGAGAAATGCAGAAAGAGACAAAGAGAGGAAGGAAGGAAGGAAGGAAGGAAGGAAGGAAGGAAGGAAGGAAGGAAGGAAG
This sequence comes from Megascapheus bottae, assembly GCF_031878675.1. Taxonomy (NCBI): domain Eukaryota; kingdom Metazoa; phylum Chordata; class Mammalia; order Rodentia; family Geomyidae; genus Megascapheus; species Megascapheus bottae. The sequence continues at coordinate 19,539,901 of NC_143531.1, forward strand.
GAAGGAAGGAAGGGTATTTTCTACATTTTGGAATATATGTTAATAAATAAGAAAACAGGTCGGAGTGGCACGTAATTCTCAACATGAAAGTCATCATTCCTTTATATGCATCTGTTATATGTCGCCTAGGGGTAATCCATGCAGGCTTTTCATTGTCCCTGAATTTTGACTGTGACCTGTCGGCCACATAAGGTAAGATGTATGACAGTCAGTCCTGAAAAATTTATAGATACTGGAGCATCTGGGACTTTCAGATTAGGCATGTTCAACCTATAATTTCATTAAACCATGCCTTGCTTTTGACCCTAAATATTTGACTACATTGATCTCTCTCTTTCTTGACTCTACATGATTGAAGAACTGTCCATCACTGTGTTTGCCGTCAACACAGTGTTTCTGATGAGGGGAAAGGAACTGACAGTATTTTCAATATTCAGAGCACAATTCTAGAAACGTGGATTTCTTAAGTCTGTTAAGTTATGTTAATGTCTGGTTTTGAGTAATACAATTAATTTCGCAGATTTGGAGAGGAAAGTACATATCTGAAAACAGGCTCGTTAATAAAAATAGTTTAATTCTTTATCGCCATATCTTACTTTAAAGAATTAGTATAGTTTGAAATATTTATTTAAAATGTTTTCATGGTGATATAAACTGGGTTTCTCGGGTGCATAATACGAGTGAGGCATTCTTATGTGAGCAATGTATTTCAGGTTCACTCATGCAAGCTGAGAAAGAAACAGAGTAAGAGCGGAGCATGAGTGAGGACCTGCACAGCAAGCAGGTAAGCAAGGACATCATGGAGAACTGGAGACAAGCTGTTGACTCGTTCCCTAGGGAAGTCAGAACACTAATTGACACCTGGGGCCAAGGCTGGCTGCTGGTTCCCCAAAGGCATTCAGTCCTATGAAGGCTTACCTTAAAGAATTAGGAAAGTATACCAGAAATCCACACCACCAGCAAAGAACTGAAACCCGAGTTATATAAAGAATTCCTGAACATAAGTCAGAAATAAAACAGATGGTCAAAGAATACGAACAAACCTCATTCACAAGAAACACATATTACCTATGAATACAAGGAAAGATACTCAAACCCATTAGTCGTCAAGCCATATGGAAAACCTTCTCTCAGGAGTGAGAAACAAATCAGGAAAGGGATAAAAGAGAGCCAAAACCTTGACCAGGAAATGCACGGAAATGTACATGTCAATCACTTTGGGCCTCACCAACTGATTTCCTACTGGTTAAAGAGCAAGAAAAAGCAAGAAGGTGCTGTTCAAAAACTTGACAATTTTGTTATGTTTTGTAAATAAAATAGTACTTTTAGATACTCATGAAGGAGTACACATTGCAAACGTCGTTTTAGAAAATTATCACTACCTTTGAGCCAGTATTGGGGCTACTTGAACCCAAGGCCTTGTGTGAAATTAGTTTTCACTCAAGGCTGGTATGGTATCAGTTCAGTCCCACTTTCACATATGGCTTCTTGTTGCTTCAGGATTGTCTGATTTATCATATGATTGGCATTACATTTTTGTTTAAGTAGTAACACAAAGGGATTTCAGTTCCACATGTCAGCTGATCATCAGTATCAGTTCTTTTTTTCTTGTTTTCTTTTTTCTTTTTTGCCAGTCCTGGGGCTTGAACTCAGGGCCTGAGCACTGTCCTTGGGCTTTTTCCTCAAAGTTAGCACTCTACCACTTGAGCCTAAGTACCACTTCTGGCCTTTTCTATGTATGTGGTACCAAGGAATTGAACCTGGGTTTTCATGCATCCTAGGCAAGCACTCTACCACTAGGCCAAACTCCTGGCCTAGTGTCAGCTCTTTCATCCTACTCCTCATCTCTTCCAACTCCCCTCAAATTACTTGGTTCCATTTTCACATATGTACATGGACAATTATGACGGTATTTTTAACCCGTCCTCTTCCCTAGGTCCCCTTCTTACCCTCCCTCACTGACAGAACATGTACTCATTTTTATAAACTGTTAAGTTAGTTTTTCAAAGGACTTAAAATAAGTTGATGTCATGTTAAGTGTTTATTTCATGGCAACATAAGTTAATGAGCCATGTCAGTTTATATTTTGCTTATTTTAAGTCAGCAGAATGCATGCAGAATATATGCTTTAGAGATATAGATATGTGATAGTCCATTTATTTACTATATATTAAAACAACTGGTTTTGCCTTTACATTCCTCTTTACTAAGAGAACCAAATTAAAACAAAACAAAACCTGTAGTTGCAAATACCGATCAGCAGAGGGTGGAAGAGCTCGTCCTTTTTGACAAGAGTCAACAATCAATTTAAAGACTTACGGAGCAATTAATTATCAAAACTACTACAAAGCCCATAAGTGAAAAAAAAATATTTAAATGCATTTTCAGTCGACTGTGTAATTTTTTCACAAGCAATTAGTATCTGATTTGAAAATTAGTATCTGTTTTTAAAGGATTACTATGGCTCTTGAACTTTATAAACAACTGCTAAAATACTAAAAACAAGAAATTTTTAGTTTTTCATTTAGTAATATATGTAAAATTTTAATTTAATGGAAATTACCTTTCCCATGTATCCATTCAGGTTCATTGTATATTTTCTAATAATTTCTTCATGCTTTAGTAAGGGCCATAAAGCTATTGCTACAGCACGCATATGTAGCATCTTTTAAGAAAAAATAATCCCTTTTCTAAGAAACACTTCTCTTTTTTCTAAGTGAAAAAAAACTAAAAAGCACTAAGAGTAAAAGTTGGTGGAAGAATGGAATCTCATCCTTAAAAGTTGATTTATTTTATACAGTATCTGCTTATCAATTCATAAACACAATGTGTGCATGATCTGTACTTCATAACTTTAACGAAAATAGGAAGTTATGCCTATCTAATACTTAAGGAATTTTATTCATAAAGTACTCTGATATGCTATAAGATTGGAATTATTTCAGATTATAAAAGGATCAGTCCTAGTTGAAAACGTGCCCACTTACTTAATTGCTTATTTATTTTTGGCAAGACTGATTTTTCAATTCAGGACCTTGAACTTGCCAGCACTTGAGCCCTAGCCCAACAATGTTCAATTTCATACCAACAATGAACAGAGTCATACTCTGACACCTGAAATTTACTTTGAAGAAAACTTCAGTAGAGAACATACAAGGATATTTCATTGCCAGTATTTTTCTTTGGCTGTAAAATGTTATATATTAATGGAGGAATTACCTAACATTGATTATAAGACTGGACTCAAAACATGTTTTACAACTTACTTTAAAAACAAAACAATAAGAGAGAAACTCCTCCAATACTGTTCCTGAGTTTGATTAAACTATTTCTTCATGATGGTGTTTATTCTTTGATGCACCTAACATCAGGTATCACTATAAGGAACAACTGGCCATTATTTCACCACGGCTGAGTATTATAGTCTTAATGTGATAGAATTCACGAGCAGGACCTCAACCAGAGCTGGGTGATGAGTCTCACTCACTTGACCACTAGGTGGGGATTTTTGCCCCTTGAACTACTTAGGAGTCTGAGGGAGGAAGTAGCATTGCTTTGTCTTTCACATTTGTAAAGCAGAAATGTAAGGTCAAGGGTGCCTAAAAGATTCAGCCAAAGACATAAAGATAATGGACTATGCCAACCTTTGTGAAGCACAGTGCTCATGATAATGTAGTTAAATCCAGTAATGGGATATAATTCTACCTCTTCATCCTTCTACCCCCTTCCTCTCCCCACTAATTCTTTGATGCAAGTTTAAGTTTGGGGGATCTGGTTATCAACACAAGAACCACACCTTCTCACTCTTATTGACTTACAAAATGCATGCAATTTTTCTTGGTTTCAGTGATCTTTCTGTCTGTCTGCTTGCTTTCTTTCTTTCTTTCTTTCTTTCTTTCTTTCTTTCTTTCTTTCTTTCTTTCTGTTGTTCATCGGGCTTGAACTCAGGAGCTGGGTGCTGTCCCTGAGTTGTTCCCCTCAAGGCTACCACTTTGTGCCTCAGTACCACTTCAGATTTTCTGGTGGACTGCATGAATTTTTCTTCCCTAGCTGGCTTTGAACGGTGATCCTCAGATCTCAGCCTCCTGAATGGCTAGGATTACAGTTGAGAGCCAAGGGTACCCAGCCACTTTTTTCTTATTTATTTATTTTTCTTATTTATTTACTTATTTATTTATTTTCACTCATGGGGCTTGAATTCTGGGCCTGGGCGCTGTCCCTGAGTTCTTCAGCTCAAGGCTACCACCCAACCCCTGGAGCCACAGCACCACTTCCCATTTTCTAGTGATTAATTGGAGATAAGAGTCTCTTCATCTTTAGTGCAGGGCTGGCTTTGAACTGTGATCCTCAGATCTCAGCCTCCTGAGTAGCTAGGATTATAGGCATGAGCCATGGTGCTTGGCCACTTTTTTTCTTTTTTAAACCTCTTCAAGCCATGAGCCTTGACAAATTTTGGTATTTAGGTACAGCTTCTAATACTTGTTTATTAAAAAAAAACATATTTGCCAGGCACAGTGGCTCATGCCTATAATTCTAGTTACTCAGGAGGGTGAGATCTGAGAATCAAGGTTCAAAGCCAGCCGGGATACAAAAGGACCTGAGATTCTTATCTCCAATTAACCTCTAGAAAATGGGAAGTGGGGCTTTGCTTAAGGGTAAGGTGGTAGCCTTGACCTGAAGAGCTCAGGTACAGCGCCCAGGCCCAGAGTTCAAGCCCAATGACCCACAAAAAAATATAACAACCATATTCGCCTTTTCATTTCATGATGCATTAAGAAAATAGCATCTAGACATAATAATACTTGAAAATATTTTTACTGTTTAAAAAATTATTAATTTTTTTATTGTATCAGTCCTGGGGCTAGAACTCAGGGCCTGGGAACTGTCTCTTGCTTGACTGGCACTCTAGCACTTGAGCCACAACTCTACTTCCATCTTTTTGGTGATCAATTGGAAATAAGAGTCTAACAGCCTTTTCTGCTTTAGTTGGTTTCAAACTATTATGCTCAGATTTCAGTTTCTTGAATGGCTAGGCATACAGGCATGAGCAGTAGGTATCTGGCTTAAATACTATAATTTGAATAATAGTGAGATATTTTTATGTGCCAAAGGATCTTTTATAAAGATAACTTCTTAGTTGTCTTTATACAGAGGATATTTTGTAATAATCGTGTTTTATTTTGATGTAACCTGAAATATTACTGATATTTTATTATAAATGTATTTATTACTATTATTTTAATGTCATATGCTTTGGCAAGTTCTGAATTTTCTGCCATAAAATGGAGAAAATTCTATTAATTTCTCAAATACATGTGGGTTCATTTCCACTTTTAATTCTAAAATATTTTATATATAATTCTTTAACTTATATCTTATACTAAATAAATGTTTACTAAATCTAAATTTATTAAAGCCATAAAATTTTAGCCTGCATGAGAAATCATAATTTTTTAAAATATTAAGCTAATTACTTTTCAATGTTAATTTTCAGTATGGGGGTGAAAACTTACAAAGAAAGCATCTGTTACAGAAATGCTATTAATAACACCAACTGTTCAAAGAATCTATAAATTATTTTTAATGAGCCAAACTAATTATTATTCTGCTTTGTCTAAATTTAATTATAACCTAAGTGAAATCATTAGGTCTGTTTCACTTGTTTTTCTAAACAATGCAATTAGAAATCAAAGTTGAAACAGATTCAACCTGAACAGTATATATTTTATTTAATAGAATATTTAATAGTACATAACACCACATAATCATTTGAAACAGTGCTCTGTAATCTACTCTTAAACTACACCAAATATGAAACGTTAAAATCAGAAAACACCATTTAGTATTCTTAGGGTCCCAAGGAAAAAAGCTGATTCACCAAGAAATTTACTGAAAAGATTTTACTGAAAGATTACTGAAAAGAGGGCTCTTTATCTCCTATTTCAGGATTGAGCAGAAAATATCTCTCATTTTTCTATTTCTCTTTACTTTATCCTATTATACTAAAATAAACCCGTACTATAACTTCAAAACTAGATGAGTAAAACATCATGTTATCTCTTGATAATGGCTTGCTACTGTTCCACAGAGCAGAAGATGGCAGGAAGAAATACATGAGAACCAAGAATATAGGCAGAGCAAGGCCATTGCGTTGACAGCAGGAATAAGCTATCCATAGTGATGCTCTATGGCAGTCATTTTCTTTTCTCATACCAAAATGCTTTCATGTAACTTGATCAACTAATGCTCACCTGTCCCTTTATTCTGGATAGAAAACTCTTATCAACATCAATAAGGCCTAAGGCTGAACAGAGCCAAGTAATGAACCTTAATCCGACTCTTCTGAAATGCAGTGAACCGCAAAGGTCTCTGTGAATTATGCAACTCCCTCAAGAAGTCATATCAAGAAGCTCAGAAAGAGTTCAGCCTCTATGGTGATCTAAGCAGGGCACACTCTACCTCTGCAAACTGGTAACCGAGCTCTTTGGATACCATCATCTGTGTAAGATGAAATGACTGTCTCAAATATCAAATATTTCAGTGAATGGAAGTCTACAGGCTGCTTCTCTGCACTTCCTTCTCTCCCTCCCTTTCTTTCTCCCTCTCTCTCTGCATTCTTTCCTTCCTTCCTTTCTTCCTTCGTTCCTTCCTTCCTTCCTTTCTCTCCCTTTTTCTCTTTCCAGTCCTGGGGTATGAATTCTGGGCGTGGGCACTACCCCTGAGCTTCTTTTGCTCAAGGCTGGCACTCTACCACTTGAGCCAAGGCTCCATTTCTAACTTTTTCCTGATTAATTGGAGATAAGAATCTCACAGAACAGAAAGGGAATCACAGAAACAGCAGCATAAAGGATCAACTCTGATGCTCACTAGAGGTAACAGCAATGATACTCACTCGACACTGTGCTGGAAATGAACCTGGTAACTTGGGGCACGCATGGGAAAGGGGAGTGCGAAGCGGGAGAAAATGAGGGAGGGGTTAGTAGTGTCCAAAATGAAATGTACTCGTTACCTACTTGTGTAACTGTAACCCCCTATTCATCACCTTTACATTAAATTTAACAAAATAATAATCTCACAGACTTTCCTGCCTAAGCTGGCTTCGGACTGTGATCCTCACATCTCAGCCTTCTAAGCAGCTAGAATTATGGGTGTGAGCCAGCAGCCTCAGCTTAGATTCCTTTTTAATCACTATTATTAACTAGATGTACAAGGATTACAATTCCATAAGTCAGGTTATGAGGACAATAATTCTTGCTTAGTCGCCCCTTCCCTCATTGACTTCTATTTCACCTTTTCTGTCTTTACCCTCAAATTACTTAGTTCATTTTTACACACTGTACATCAAATTTAATGATTACAACTTATTTTCCTCTTAAAGTCTTTCATAAATATAATCTAGGCATGCTGGGTGTGGTGGCTCTCACCTGTAATCAGCTACTCAGGAGGCTAATATCTGAGGATCCAGGTTCAAAGCCAGCCAGGGAACTAAAGAACTTGAAACTTATCTCCAATTAACCACTAGAAAACCTGAAGTAGCATTGTGGTTCAAGAGGTAGGGCAGTAGCCTTGAGCTGAAGACCTCAGGGACAGTGCCCAGGCCCAGAGTTCAAGGCCCATGACCTGAAAAAAATAAAATCTAGGTTGCATTATGGGAATAAATAGCAAAATAAATTATGAATTAATTATTATAGACATGCACACACCTATAGAGCATAAAAATGCATACATATAACTAATCTAGTTTAAAAGAGATGAAATGTTTTATTATTAATATTTATTAATATTAAATAGGAAAACTAGATGAAACAGTGCTTCATAAAAACAAACAACATAATACATGATATAGAGTCCTATAAAAGGATCACCACTAAAAAATCAAATATAATTAAAATGCTTTTTTTTTTTTGCCATTCCTTGGCTTGAGCTCAGGGCCTGAGCACTGTCCTTGGACTTTCTCAAGGATAGAGCTCTTCCACTTGAGCCTCAGCACCATTTCCGACTTTTTTTTAATGTATGTGGCACTGAGGAATCGAACCCGGGTCATCATGCATGCTAGGCAAGCACTCTACCACTAGGCCAAACTCTCAGCCTTAAAATGCTTTTAAAGAAAATGGAGTAACATTTTTATATAAGCTATCAACAGCTTAAAAGCATTGGGACGTATGTATACAAGTCTTAATTAGTATGCAGACGCAATTAAGCTGATTCAAGGAAGTTGGAAATCAAGAACACATGGCTCTCTGTTGTTCAAAACCACAGACTTAAATGAATATTTCACACACTGATGAAATGAGGATTTCACAGCACTGTTGATTGCTGAATTCTTTGCCCAGTCATCTTACTGCATTTCTGAAAAAAAGCTCTGTTTGGAAAATAGTGTTTTTATCTGATCAGAATGTGTGAGAATAAAAGGCAGCCAAGTAGGCAAGTCTCTCAAGGGGTCCCCATACTTTCTCAGAATTTTTTTTTAGGTAGGATTTTTCTCTGTTACACAGTTCTGCTTAGGTTCAGATCTCAAAGTTCATGATTATAAAGTGACTGTTAAAAAGAAATTGATCTGTCTAACACAAAATTTAATAGGCAAAGGGCAGATTTGACATTACCCAATACCACAGTGAAAAAAAAGACCAACTTGAGAATGTTGTATGGATTAATTTGTTAAATATGATAATGGATTTATCTGTAGTCTCTCCAATGAGGAACAAATACACTGCCTTCCATGGGCAGGATGAGGGGCTATATAGAAATTGAATAGGTTCTAGGTAAAAGGACAATAAATGCCAGACCCAAAGGAACATAGGCCCCATGGTTTCCCTCATTTGTAATAGTTAGTATGTATCTAGAATTCTCCTAGTAGAGGAGTGCAATAGCTCCTATGTGCATATGGCCATATGGATAAGCCTAAGTGAAATAGAACTACAGGATAGGAAACAAGAGATTTATCCGTGTAGTTGTTTTCAACACACTATGTGAAGTTATTAGTTTACTCAGTTTTTTTCCCTTATGCTTTATCCCCAGTTGTTGCTGAATCTGTGTTTGGTACCTGGTATGCTGTATACATGAACATCTATTTGTTTATGTGAATCGGGGAAGAGAAGGGGACAAACAAGATGAAGTGACCAACAACAGAGGGTGAACCAGTGGTTACACTGTTAAGCAATGGTTGTTGGAAATGAACTTTACAACTGGAAAGAAGGGAGAGAAAGTGGGAGAGAATCATGGGAAAGGGTAACAATGTTCAAGAAGTAAAGTACTCACCACCTCATAAATGTAACTATCACCCTATTAAAAAATTAGAAACTGTAACCCCATTAAAATTAAGAATATCAGAATAAAGAATAGATGTAGTTAATTTTAAAAATAAATGACAACAAGCTAACATAAAAATCATTACTATAACATTACAACTGCATCCATGTAGTAAACAAAATCGGAACATTGTGTTTAGAAGATATTTTAAGTTGGAACATAGTATAGTATATGTACATGTAACTTGGATTTCAAATGTTTTTGGCCTAGTCAATTTCACATAGCTTTGGCTAGAGTGAGCCCTGTACTGTACAATATAATAATATGATCTGGAGATTTACAAAGCAAAAGGAATGGAAGGGCTGACTAATCTAGGCTGAAACATGACTCCAATGCTTTTACTGGACGCTTTCCAATTGTTCTTCAACCAGTGTGATAAAATATTTAGATTAATGGGCTAAAGACATTCTCCTTTGTCAGGAGAGTGTGGCTTTCTTATTCTAATTTTTCAGACTTGGCAAGGGGGCTGCTCTGATTACTCAATGTAGGAGAGAAGAGGAAGGCTTGGGGAATTTATACATATATTTAACTGAGTGCCTAGGTTAGTTGTGATTTATCACCTCCTCTCCTTTCTCACTTACTGAGTCCAATCAGTTAAAAATGGTAGACATCAACTCTTCAAACACAAGCCCATTTCCTCAGTGTCCAGCTGTCAGGTCGTCCTGACAAAACAGTGTGGTCCTCCAATTTCCTTTCTTCCTTTCCAACCAGACCTTTGGCAATATTCAGTATGGTTCATTGAGACATTACAATATAATAAAACAAAATCAGAAGGAGGAAGGGAGGAAGGGAGATGGAGAAGGAGTGAGCACAGGGCCAGAGGAAGAGGTAAGGAGCGATGGGAACCCTATTATTAGCACAAGAATATATTTTCTAGGGAACAAAAGTTTCATCATTACAGATTGCCCACCCAATTTGAAGAAAGGCATTAATGGTTTACTCCCAATATTGCTGGAAAATACTGTAATATGATTCAGGTTTTTGTTTTTGTTTTTGTTTTTGTTTTGCAATTCTTCCCTTATCCACATCCTGGGATTTACTTTTTTTGCTTTTGTCAGTTGTGGGGCTTGAACTCTGGGCTTGTGTTCTGTCCCTGAATTCTTCAGCGTAAGGCTAGTGCTCTACCACATTGAGTCACAGCGCCATTTCTATTTTTCTGATGGTTAATTGGAGATAAGAAACCCACAGACTTTCCTACCTGGACTTGCTTTGAACAGAGATTTTCTGATTTCAGCCTCTTGAAATCAGGAGCTAGGACTATAGGTATGAACCACTGGTGCCTGGCTCTGGATTTACATTTTATGTTACTTAACAATAACTTCTCAATATTGTATTTTATTAGCATGGGCTTCTAAGAATATTTTCCCTTCCCTTTGATATAATTTAACTAGAAAGATCTTTGACTCTAATTGTATAAAATATGGTAATTTTAGTTTCTTTTCCTGGAATATCATGGCAAAGTATCAAATACTAATTTTTCATTCCTTTCTTAATATGTAACTAGCATTCGCAGCCACAGACTTACCATTTCAAAAGATTAAACCATCTACAGTCACAGCACACATTAATAGCGGCCACGGCAACTTCACAGAATCAGTCACATCAATGGAGTAGCTGTTAAAAGTATGTCCTATTTCAGCCTAGGACTTGCAGTAAACATTGGGCAGGGTTGGTCTAATAGAGAGGAAAAAAGCGTGGGAGGGAAGGAAGAAAAGAAGGAAGGGAGAGAGGGAAGGAGGCAGAGAGGTTTGAAGTACTAGATAGTTGAATGAAGAATCATGCCTTCTATCTGCAGTGTCCTAATGTATGCTAGCCACTTTGGCACAATGAAAACACAAAGCAACAATTAAGCTGAAGTGAAGACATTAGCAGAAAAGAAGTCAGCCTGACAGGACTTCATCACACAAAAGTCAGAAGTACAGGTTAGAGCTTTCCTTAAATTCTCCATCGATTTCTTTTCTCTTCCTCTGGAAAACCTAGCATCATCTGAGAATAGCTGCCCTTAATGCTTTGCGGCTTTTTCTTTCAGAATATGGTTGACATTATTAGCCTTAACTTTAGCTCCATACATCAGGTACTGTAGTGGACTTCTATCTGAGTATACCCTTCTTCTTACATCCTTCTCTAATTCCAACATCACAATGATACAAGTCATTTGCAGATAGGTACCTGCTTCTTTGGGGAGAGTGTTGAAATGGTAGCCTGCAGCAGTATACCACACCTAACATAGCTTTACATTCATGGAAGTTTCACAATGCCTGGAATAAATTATACTAGATGCCCAATATAGGAAAAACATGTTCTCTCATGTCCAATTTAATTAATGAAAGATACTGGGAGTGAATTACTAAGGACATGAAGAAAATTTTTGCCAATCTTATTACCAAAGTTGAACTTCAACTTTTTTTAAACTGTGGAATCTCAAAGAACATTTGACTTGTCTATACCTTAATTATCTTAATGACCTTATCCTCATGACAACTGAGAATATATACATACAAAATACTATATTTTCCATCACAAAATTTGGTAGGAGCCTAAATGGTAATTCATAAGATGAAATGGTAAAATGCGACATGCTTTAAAACCTTCCTCCTTCCTTCACTCTAGTGTCAAATCAGCAATGATAAACTGATTTGTAGTCCTAGTAAATAATAATGTTCATTCCTATAAAGGGATGACTGAATATTCAAGGAATAATATTAATTATCTTCTCTAGAATTTCCTTTCATTTTTATTCCCTAGGAAGAGAAAAGGCAAGAAAGGATGTTATGTATGTGCTCCAATCTTTCCTAGGCTATTAGTTTTCTCATGGCTGCAAAGATTTTACAATGTGTTCTGGGACATCTTAATTAGACAAAGAAGTATAGCATTTCAGAGAAGAATATTATCACTGCAATTGCTGAGTTTATCCAGAGAGAATGAATGAGGTTGACCTAAAGGTACTCGATAGTGTAGTCTAAAAATCAGAAACACTAAACTGGGTCAACAAACACTGCTTCCCAAACAGATCGATATACTCACTTAGAAAGGTGTTATTCGTGTGATTTTGATGTACAATGGTCATCTTTATATGAAGGATCCGAGTTTTACAAGGCATGCAAATAAAAACTTCATTGTTAAAAGGACAAATAAATCTAAGGCTACACGAATGTGTTGCTTTCCTGAACTTTGTGATTTACGAGAAAGTATCAAAATAGAAGAAGAGTAAAAACGTGGACATAAGCACTAGATTAGAGAAAGCGTTAGCCACCGGATGAGGAAACTGATCCCTCAAGAGGAAAGAAAAAAGAAGCAAGCCAAAGTTTTTGAAAAGTACATGTTCACCCACCAAGTAAGACGAGCATCCTTTAAACAAGCCTGGCATGGCACTGGTGGCTCTCACCTATAATCCACACCACTAAGGAGATTGAGAACTAGGACTGTGATTCACTGGCATGCAAACACATGCATGCACGCGCGCGCGCACACACACACACACACACACACACACACACACACACACTGCTGTTCAATTGTGCAGACCATACTAAGAATACTCAGGATGCCAAGGTAGAACAATTGCAACTCTGAAGCCATCCTGGAGTACACAGTGAGATCCTCTCTCAAAACATAATAAGAAAAAGATAAAATAGTTATGCTAGACAACAAATTGGCCTGTGGCATTAAAAAAACAAGTCCCTCTGATTTTCTTTCCCTGAAGTTCAGAATAATACTAACAATTTGGACACATAGAATAATCTTCATCACATAAAATACTTCGATATTTACCAAGAAAACAAGGTTGTACCATTAAAAAAAGCACCTTCATTGTATTCATAATACGGCTAGTCCTCAGACAAGTCAAGAACTGGCATTAGAATGTTTCTGTTACAGGGGGAGATAGCTTTGTGAAGTCGTCTATTACTCTAGAGCTCAGAATGGTGCTTTGGTCCAGCTAGGACTCACTCTTACGGGCTTGTGTTTAAAACCTCTAGAATTTACACGTGCTCCTCAGTCTCTAAAACAATGAGGCTCTGCTCTATTCAAGGGATTTGGAGAGTAATTCCTTCATGTATCTTAAATGCAGGCTTTTACTTTTATGTTGGAAGATTCTTACAAAATTACTCCTTCCCAAGATGTATTTCTTGTTCTATAATCATTCCAATATTCATTTCATACATGTGGATCCTAATGGCTTTTCCAGAATCACCTACTTTCCAAACTCGCAAAGAAAACAAAAAGTATTTAACTATAAGCATTTGGATCTCAATATTCATGTTCCAGCAACATTCTCTGAAAAGGGAATTGCAAACAATTTATGTGCTAAAATCTTCTTTACTATGTATGATAAATTCACACCCTCTCTCCTTCTTTCACTTAAAAGGGGAAAACAAAGCAGCATCTTGAGAGAATATTGCAAATCTAAAGCAAATTGCCAGAGCAATTATAGTATTTCCACCAAAGAATTTTCCCTTTAACATAATAATGACTAAACCATTTATAGTGAACATTTTCTATGTCCTAGATGCTGGAGAAAAAAATGTGCTGGCCAAAGATAATTTGAAAGCAACAACTGACATAAATAACAAGAGTGATTTACCATGTACTGTTACTTTGCTACATAATAGACCTGCTTTATTTGGGAATTATTAATTACTGTATAGCTTTTTAAATACCACCCTTGACATCTATAAACCTGTGTACCTATGTCTCCTAAATATACATAATAGTTGGCAAGTTATCGCAGGTGTTTACAAAGAACTATGTTTATAATCGATACCTTTAAAATAGGTAAAAGCAGTCACTAACTTTTTCTCACCTAAACTGCAAACATGACTGTATTAATGACCCAGAAGAAAATGACTGACTAGTGAAAACTGCTCAGTTTATCTGCATTTTCCTTCATTTCCAAATTAGTATCGCTCTTTAGCTCTACCAAACTTATACTGTTGCTAGCTCTGACTCTGTGTGTAGTTTTCTTACTTGTTCATAGGGACATCAAATAGATTTGTTGTTTTGTTTTGTGCAGGTTCTAGGACCTGAACTCAGGGATTTGGCACTATCCTTGAGCTCTTTTGCTCAAGCGTAGCGCTCTGACACATGAGCCACAGCTCAACTTCCAGTCTTTTTGATGGTTGATTAGAAATAAGTGTTTCATGATTTCCCTGCTGAGGATTGCTTTGAAATCGGATCCTCAGACCTCAGCCTCCTGAGCTGCAAGGAGTACAGGCATTAGCTACGGGTTCCCTAGCAAGATCAAATAGTTTCAATTACAACAAAGTTCACAAGGGATTTCCACTGAAGATGTGGAAACACTTAAAGTATTTGAGCATACATTGAGTATGCTGTAAGTGTGTGTGTACAGACATGGATGGAAATATATATATATATATAAATTCATATTAATATAGCTAGATATAGTTATATGTATCTCTCACTGCTAAGTGATATAGGTATGTGTTTCAATAATACAATAGAAGAAAAATAAGCATATCTTTAGCTACAATCAAACAATCTATAAGGATAGACACATGTAAGAGATTAAGATTGGGACATGTGTAAACAACTGATATTCTGGGGCTCTTATAATTGTTAACTATACCCTAATATTAGCTACAACCAGCATCTGAATATAAGGCAACAAGTGCCACTTATAAATTAATTGTTTTCCAACTCTGAACACAGCTTTCAAAAAATATACACCTTATGACAATAGATGGAATTCCTCCATGTATTTCCTTTACAATAATCTCTCTCAGAGAGACTCTGAGCAGTGATTATTCCCTCCTCTGCTTTCTGGCAATGTTTGAGAAAATGTAATGGAACTCTGTTGCTAACTATATCAAATTGCAAAGTTCCTTGCCAGTCTTGAAACAACGCTCTAGTGATAACCTTTCTGTATCCTACATTCAGGGAAATGCTTACTAGTGCCCAAATTTGCTTAGTTGGCTTATGTTTTATCTACCCAAACCCCACCCCTACTTCACCCAGCAGCCCACAGGCTTCTGCAGCCTCCGACTGGCCATAGAGGGCGTACCGGTGTTTTCTGCTGCACAATCACAGGTTTGATTGCCAAAGTCCACATCATCTTTTGGTTTCCCTGCATACTCGGTGACAGCACACCATCTTCAGATGGTGTTCTGTTCTCTTGTGAACTTCTCTATAAGGTCTGAAGATAATCCTCTATCTTCTGGTTACTGTTTTGTCACAGTTTAATAATATTGATATTAAACCTGTTTGTCTAACTTACTATGAGATTTCCATCTTCAGAAAGAATGGCTGGTAGATAACTGCACCAAAATCCTGGAATCAAAGCAATCTGTTTGAAAGACATGTGAAATCATTACGGGCTAACAATGAAAGTGTCATCTTTGTTGATTTATTTTAAAGACTGTACATAATAATACAAAGTAACTGAGTTAATTTGAATATTTGCGAGAGGTATAGATTACATTTCAAAGATGTTGCAGCATTTTTTTTATTAACTGAGGGAAAGAAATAGGGACTATTAGGTAGATAGGGATTGAAAATAGCAGACATGACAGGTAATAATCAGACATGTGGCCCAATGGCTCTTCTTCTCATAATCCCCTAGGTTGCCATTTAATCAACAAAATGAAGCAGGGTGGGCCACGCACAGACAATCAAACATCAGCACAAAGCTCAGGAGAAGTATGGGAGAAACCCCCATTCTACAGTAACCAGCTTCCAAGAGAACTCAGTTCAGTGCCAAAGTCTGCAGCTCCACTCCACAGAATGTCTGTATTGCTGTCTTTCTAACGTGTTCAAATAAACTTACTCTGTCTGCATTCAACATTTTTTTCTAACTTTTAATTCTTTCACCACTAGAGAATTACACTTTTTACCCCTAGATGGCATGATAAGCTACCCAGGATTCTACACCACTGATGGATATTTGTAGTGCGGTACATATCTCAGCATCGCTGGAATGACAGATTGTGCATTTTAGAGCCTTTTAAAGTCTATTAATTACAAAGATGCAAGAGTGTTGTTTCATAATTAATAGCCAAATGTGTGCTTTTAATTAGGAGAAACAATGTCCAAAATGTGTATTCTGATATTGAATGTTCTAAATCTACAGGAAATTTATCAACATAATGAGTAAAATGGACCATTTTAAAAGCCCTTCATTCCTCGAAAAAGCTGTCTCAAGCAAAATAAAATCTTAATATACATTTCTTTGGAGAATGAAGGAACACTGTTCTCTGAAAGTAATGAAGACCCACTGAAGAAAAAGCACCTCTAGCTATGCAAACAAGACAAGCTCTGTTTTACCTCCGGGACAGTATCATCTGGCAAAAATAGAAAATAGTTTGAGGTTAAAAGCAAAAGCAATAACAAGACCCGTGTGCTCAGCACAGAATTTACTGGGAAGTATTTGGTATTGCATTCTTTTCCTGTTAGCAAAGCTTCTTTCTCCCACGTGATCTCTCTGTCCCATTTTTGCAATGCCAAACGGAGCTTTCTACTGTACCACACGCTTTCTGTGCCTAAGAATGTTCTGTAATCTAAAGGAAACATTTGGGAAGACACTTAATCAGCCATCTGACAGAAGCAATGATTTATGGACCCCCAGACTACTTGAACACTTGCATGTCATCCTGGGGTTTACAGTAGACTATCACCACAGCTCTGCCACCTCATTATCTAGGAAAAACAAGTGAAGTCATATACAGTACAAGTGCTTCAAAAGAAGGAGTTGACTTTTTGAGCTAAAATTATTATTATTACTTGCAATGTATTTTGACAGCATTTTCCTTTTCTTATCAACACTCTGGAATAACAGGTTTCTCATTATCAGCACCTTGGCTAGATAGACTGTTTCTCCTGTCTATATCACTTTAAAACACACAATCACTTTATGAAACACTGTAGGGAGCAAGAGATATAACTCTGATTAAGAAAACTGTTGAATATTAACTAGCAGTTCTCAGCAATAGCTGAACAACTTGGCCTTGGGAAATTCCTTATACGAAACTTATTCTCAAGGAAAACTACCTCAGTAGTTTTAGAAACCTAGAATAAAACTCTTACTACTGTAGCAGGCTTTCAACAAAACCATCATAATTAAGGGTACATCATTATTTCCAAGGCATTGTTCTCCCTTCACAGGTTAATAATAATAAATTCAGACATTAAAGAAGTCATTTTTGTCTGGTAGAAACTAGTCTGGAAACATGACTTTAGGTAGCTATAAACTTTCCATTTCTGGAGAGTTCTTAAAGATGTAATATGGTCTGAATTTCTCATATCTAAATTATTATTTTATCCTTTTTTAATTTTTGAGGAAATCATGAACTAAAGTTTTCTATGGCATGTACAGTGAAGATTAAAGTGGATTTTGTTAAGTATCACAAGGATTTATTTTAGTATAATGGGTCTAAAGTAGGTAGAAATGAAAAGAAGGAAGAAGTAGTTTTTGTTCTTCATGCTGGAAATGGGAGTTACAGACCCCTTAAAATGGATTTTCAAAATTTTAGTTATTAACATTTTCTTTGAATAAGCTACTGAGAAATAAGTGTGTTAAAATGGGAACTCTAAATTCAACTACTTTCAAATCTCATTTTCCTGAACTGGTTAAGAGGAAAAAAAATACTCAAAGCTGAACACAAACATTTCTCATACATACTGTTAAAATGAAATGGAACTATAAAACATAGATAATGGACTGGATGTTAAACACTCATAAAACTAATATTTATCTTTGCTATTTGTCATTCTACAAATTTAAAAGCTATTCTGCTGCAGTTTTAACAGCATTACAAGAGCTCCGGCATGTTCATAAAAAGGCAGGAGTACAGATTCACATTAAGTACTCAGACAACTATACTTTATTCCTCTATGATCATCACCATGGTTTTACCTACAGATATTAAAGCACAGTGACTTTTTTTGTTTGGTTCAACTAAGAATGTAAAGGACCTTTTTGATGAAAACTTTAAAACCCTAAAAAAGGAAGTTAAAGCAGAACTGAGGAAATGGAAAAACCTCCCATGCTCCTGGATTGGAAGAATCAACATCGTGAAAATGACAATCTTGCCAAGGGCTATCTACAAATTCAACGCAATACCCATCAATATCCCAATGGCATTCTTTAAAGAAATAGAAGAGGCAATCCAAAATTTCATATGGAATAATAAAAGACCCCGTATAGCAAAAACACTTCTTAGCAGAAAGAACAGCGCTGGAGGAATTTCAATTCCAAACTTTAGACTCTATTACAGAGCTATAATTCTCAAAACAGCTTGGTACTGGCACAGGAACAGGCCTGAAGACCAATGGAATAGAACTGAGGACCCAGATATTAAACCACAGACCTATGGCCACCTAATCTTTGACAAGGGAGCCAAAAAAATAGAATGGAAGAAAGACAGCCTCTTCAACAAGTTGTGCTGGCAGAACTGGTTAAGCACCTGCAGAAAACTAAAGTTGGATCCTTCTCTGTCACCCTGCACTTTGATCCAAATGGATCAAAGACCTCGAGGTAAAAGCTGACACAGTGAAAACTTTACAAGAAGGAATAGGTAACACTTTTTTTGAGAACAAATGAAATCACAGAACCTATATGCTTATATAAAATTAATTAAAAATAAGAAAAATTATGGAAAGAATTAAGACAAAGTAAATTAAATGTAAAATTAAAAGCAAACTAAAGGGCCTGGAACGTCGTCTAGTGATAGAGTGCTCAGCATGCACAAAGTCCCAGGTTGGGTTCCTTGATATGACATACACAGAGAAGCCAGAACTGGTGCTATGACTCAAGTGGTAGAGCACCAGCCTCGAGAAAGCTCCAGGACAGTGCCCCAGGCCCTGAGGTCCAGCCCTAGAACTAGCAAAAGCATGTCCAGGCCTGAATTCAAGCCCCAGGGCTGGCAAAAAACTATATATATATATATATATATATACACATATATATATATTCCTCATGTAAATTAATGATATAAGAGACCTGGGTGAAAATTTATCCTACAAATCTATGCATATGATAAATCAAGATAGTAAATCTTACATTCAAAAATGCATTTACTGATCCTTATATTTTCAGTATTAAAGAGACTACAAAAATACATTACTATTATTATAGGCAAGGGTGGAAATAGGAATATTCCTGGTACTCAAAGAAACAATTAAAATGGCAGAACAGGAAAAAAGAAAAATACATTTCTGACATAGACCATTAAAAGTTCTTCCTTCCTTCTTTATGTGGCTGAATTTAAAAATTCAAACCTGCTTCTGCTTTTACTTATGATGATAAAGAATTCAAGAACATCTATTTTGCATGTCCTAAACCAGTAGAAATTCCTACAATTTCATGCCACCTCTTCACTTTCCAGGTTTGACACAACATTGTCCTCCCTGTGGGAAAGGGCTGAGAGTACAAGAGAAAAAGAACCCATCCCATTACCTACATCACCTTGTCCCTGTCAGCCTTTTGATATCAGGCCTATGAATTATTGATAAGGCTTCAAAGCAAGAGTTGACTTTCTGAGCTCATTTAATTATTCGATGCGAAACCACCCTGAATACCACAGTTAGACTTACATTGCTAACATCTTTGATGATTCGTATGATTTCATTTTTGCACAGATACAGGCACACAGTTAGAAAATGGGTCCTTTCACGATTTCTTTGGAACTAGAATATCCTTTGAGGGGAGGATTCCACAAGACTCGAGAAAGTACGTTGGTTCTAGGGTTCCCATGTTTATCGTGCCTGTGTTTCCAGAGCTTGCAGGGCTTCACACCACAGAGGAAAAGAGCCTCTGGGAAAGGAAGTCTCATGGGAAGGCGAGAAAGGAGAATTGAGATACACATATGTGGTTCAAGGCCAGTTTCCCCGGATGCCTAGGGATGATAAACTAGTCCCGGATGGGCTATTTAAGATTCCACGGTCAGAAGCCTGAGTCCTAGGGCTAGGGGACTGTAGGTAATGAGGAAGTGAAATCTCCACGCAACTGTTTCTCCACAGAATGGCTGTTAGGACGCTAGGAACCCAGGACAACAGCAGCACTGGCACGGGGAGAGCTGGCAGTGCACTCACAACACAGCAGGGCCATTGGTGATAACAAGAAAGCTGGCAGCAGCCAGCAGTCCCTGAAGTCCTGAACATCAACACTCTGCTCTTGGAGCATGCTCAGCCTGCATCCCATGGCAGGCCCCAGCCACAGAGGCTTCTTAGGTTCTACCAGGGATAGTTACAGCTGCAAGAAATGAGCTACACAGCAAAGAAAGCAGGGGGCTGGGAAAGGCTGAGTTTCACAATGGTCAGGGCAGCTGTCACCAGGTGAAAAATCCAACATGACCATTCAATATTTGAAAAAGTTTTGTTTGTGCTAAGACAAGACTGGTTCTAGGACTTAACCTCTTAAAAAGCCTCCCATTCCTGTGTGTGAAAGGAATTAGATGATTCTTGCCTATGTTGCTTCGAGTTAATGAGGTAATTTGCATAAAGAACTTAGCATAATGTCTAACAGAGATCAGAGAGTCCATAATGATCATCTTTAAATGATAGGAAAAGTAATTTAAAAAAAAAAAACAACACAACTCTGTGTGGCTGGAAGTCTATTTCCTGCTATCAGTTGTTCTGCAATAAACCCAGGGATGCTAAAAGTTACTTTAAAAGACATGAAAAAGGTGAATGTGTGTGTAGCCCCAGAGAAATGTGACATTTTAGCTGTTATTTTTAAACCTTGCTTTATTAGAGGTATTACACATGAGGCTTGAGAAGTATAAGCTGGCTTCACATACTATTTTGATCATTTCTAACTTCAAATTTTCAAATAAATATGTATTTTCAAATCATATCATATGATCATTTCTATGTGTCCCTCTCATCCTCTCAAAAACATAAATGAACTAACAAGCAAAATGAAAACAAAACAACAACAAAGACAACAACCTCTTTTTTCCATCTCCTAGAGGTCATTTCAGTAAATATTATTTTATGTGATCAGAGGCACAGAGGTATTGCAACTTTGTATTCTGCTCCTAAACTGTACTCCTTTTGTCTCACTGCTTGTGAAAGCCCAGAGTCCTATATTATTTACTATGTCCCAGTGTATTTTACATCTAACTTCCTCATATGAGAGAAAACATGCCCTGTACGCCTGAGCTTTTCTTACCTCATTTAACATGATTTATTCTAGGTGTATCCATTTCCCTTCAAGTAACATAATATTCTTTGCAATGGTGGGGAAATGTTCATTTTCACAACATTGTTAAGAGGTAGAAAAGATATCCATCTAAATCACACAGTTTATTTTTTGGAAAAGTGTTTTATATTATGGTTCTAAAACTATGTTCCACTTGCTAACATGTAACTATCATTAATCATATGCATCTGCTAAATTAAACACCAAAAATAAAGCATGACCAAGATGGAAAACTGTCAGTGTTTAGTTAAGATAACTGTGTAAGCTCTTGGCAATATACATGTTTCCTAAGCAAGTAACAGTAACAGTGAAGATAAAGAAAGATGACTGGAAAGGTTACTCATAATGCTACTATTTATAATCTCTAAAGTAAATCTTCCATTTTGTTCTCTTCTCTCTCTCTAACTTTGTTCTGGACCTGGGACTGGATCTCAGAGCCTCTGCACTGTCCCTGAGCTTTTTGTGCTCATGCCTAGTGCTCTACCATTGGAACCACAGCTCTACTTCGACTGTTTATTTTTATTTAGTTAGTTTTTTTGGTGGTTAATTGGAAATGAGTCTCTTGGAGTTTTCTGCTGAGCTGGCTTTGAAACTGTGACCTTCCCACCCCAGCCTCCTGAGCAACTAGGATTATAGGCCTGGATCCTTCTCAATTTTAAGAAAAAATTCACAAAGGCAGTTTTGATTCTGGAAAGCTCAGTTACTAAAGGGCTAGAAGTTAAGAAATAAAAAGGACAAAATTTGACAGAGTCTCTTCACTGGGGTCTCTTTTAAGATTGGGAAGTTATGCACCTGAGAGATTTGAGGGCCTCCTTAGAAACCACTGAGATCCGTACACGAGTACATGAACGCTCTGGTGTCTTTGAACATTTACCGCCACCTGGCCGATGAGTAAAACGTGTGCAGATTGGGATCCCATGACCCGCCTCTGTGCTTCAGGTTTCTCATTTAGTACCAGAACTGGAAGCATCCCTCTTCATCACTTTTCAACATACAAACGACAAACACTATCTTTCTTCAACAGAATCTGCTGTGTCTGTTGCACACAATGAGGAGAAAGACACAAATCCTTCCTCCACAGAAGGTAACCTAAATCTAATGTGAACAACGGCGTATTGTATCTTGTTCACTAATCATTATAGGCACTGCACAGCCTAGCCACTTGTGATATTTAATATAATATGTCAGGAAATAAAAAAGAAACACATGTCACAATAGCCAAGAATAGCAAACAATGAGGTTTGATGATGAAAATAAAATATGTGGACGGTTTCCAGCCTCAATTCAACTTTCTGTGGAGCCATTGGTGGGTATCTATCCATACAAGGCACAATGCAGCACCTTAGCTGGTGCTAAATAACTGGAGTTTTATAACATAATCCTTAAATCTTTGCCAACTTGTGATCATGATACTGGTATCCCACAAAAAAAAATAGAAATGTGTAATAATGATATTACTACTAGTGGTATCACGACTATTACTATTACCAATACTACTACTACTAATAATAATAAAGTGCCACAGTAAAATTCCCACCCTACAGAACCTCTTGTATTGTGCAAACCTGGATCTGCCTTTTCTTTGCTTCAATGCTGCAGGTTCTGTGAGCTTGATTATATGGGTTTTCTACATGGCTAGATAAATAATCTCTTACTTGGAAGGCTTGACTGATTTGACCAATATCAACCTTACTAATAGCATTAAAAAAATCTTAAAAGTGAGAAGGGTGGAGCTGTAACTCATGGGTAGAGTGCTTGCCTAGGATTTGCAGAGCTCTGGGTTCTATCCCTAGCACTGGGGGAGAAAAAGACTTTGATATCTCACTAATAACCACTTCCCTGAGCAAAGTCCTAGGCTCATAAACCTAAGGATGTTTATATTGAAACGTTCTCTGGACACAAAGGCAGACACTATCTACCTTGATTATGTGATCAGAATCATTATCAAGAATGTTAATTCTGTATATTTCCTCCCTCAAAGGGCAATGAAATCCTTTGAAGTTACATAACAGAAGTGCTAGCATTTGGGCCTGCAACCAAAGTTACTTCTTTAAAGTAGGTCATATTCAATGCAATATAGAGATGTTTGGGGATTTTTAATGTTACGGTTTCTGCTCAATGCAAAAACTTTCAGTAGGCAGGAGCTCCTGCGGCTCACACTTGTAATCCTAGCTACTCAGGATGCCGAGATCTGAGGATCATGGTTCAAAGCCAGATGGGGCAAGAAAATATGTGAGACTCTTATCTCCAATAAAAACTACTCAGAAATAGCCAGAAGTGAACTTTGTCTCAAGTTGTAGAGTGCTAGCCTTGAGCACAGAGCAGCTTAGGGACAGCATCCAGGCCCTGTGTTCAAGCCCCGGGACAGGAAAAGAAAACCAACACACACACACACACACACACACACACACACACACACACACACACCATGTCTGCATCCTCAGGCACGTTACAAAGCAACACAGTCAGAATTCCTTTGACCCGCGTCATACATGTCTTGTGCTCCTCTGTAGCACTTTTTTACCCAGTAATTAGTTTTCAGTCTCTACTAACACAAATTAAGGCATTCCGTCCATATATTCTTTCTTTTTTTTTATTATTTATTTGTTTTTTTGCCAGTCCTGAGGCTTGAACTCCGGGACTGGACACTGTCCTTGGGTATCCTCAAGATTAGCCCTCTACCATTTGAGCCCAGCATCTCTGCCGGCCTTTTCTGTGTCTGTGGTACTGAGGAATCGAGCCCAGGCTTCCTGCATGCTAGGCAAGCGCTCTACCACTAGACCATGCTCCTGGCCTAGTACTCTCCTAAAATATGAAGTACTACTTTATCTAAAAATCTAATAATGGAGTCAACATGTTTGGTTTTTTTAAATAAGGTCCTTCTTCCAAGAATCACAACAAATCAGAGAAAGGCTGGATAAGTGGGACTGCATTAAACTGCGGAGCTTTTGTATGGCAAAGGACATAGCTAGTAAATTAATTAGGAAGCCTACAGAGTGGGAGAAGATCTTCACCAACCAAACAACGGACAAAGGCCTCATATCTAAAATATATCAACAACTCAAAAAATTGAATCACTCCAAAACTAATCACCAAAGTAACATCCCATTAAAAAATGGGCCAAAGACAGAAGAAACAAAAATGGCCTATAGACACATGAAGAAATGCTCAACATCTCTGGTCATAAAACAAATGCAAATCAAAACAACTCTAAGATTCCACCTCACTCCAGTTAGAATGGCCAGGATCAGGAAAACAAATGACAACAGATGCTGGAGGGGTGTGGCCAGGAGGGATCACTACTACACTGTTGGTGGGAGTGCAAACTCGTTCAACCACTATGGAAAGCAGTGTGGCAGTGCCTCAAAAGGCTAAACATAGAACTCCCCTATGACCCAGCAATTCCACTACTTGGCATTTACCCAACCATCCAGAAACAAGGGCATACTAAATCCATTAGCACAACAATGTTCATTGCAGCACTATTCACCATTGCAAAGATATGGAACCAACCCAGATGTCCCTCAGTTGATGAGTGGATCAACAAGTTGTGGTATTTGTACACAATGGAATTCTATGCTGCTGTCAGAAAAAACGACATCGCCCCAGTTGTTAGGAAATGGAAAGTCTTAGAAAAATTCATATTAAGTGAAGTAAGCCAGACTCAAAGGAACTTAGGCTCAATGGTTTCCTTCATTTGTCATAATCAGTAGAAACCTTGGGCTCTCCTAGCAGAGATCTGCAATAGAGCAAAACCTTGATACATAAGGCCATATAGTATGAAGCTAATTGAAAAGACCTCCAGGATATTGAAACAAAAGCCATATAATGAATGATTGTTGTCCTTAATGTACTATGTTATCTCTCATCTCCTTTGCTGTCCCTTGGTTATCTCATATTGTTACAGTATCTCACTTTGTTATCTGACATATTGAATTTATTTGTATTTGGTTATTTGAAATTTGATAGGGAAGGGGGGAAAACTAAGGGGGGGGAGGGTAATGGGTACCAAGACATGTGAAAGGGTATCAATGTATGTGAAATAATGTACCTGCTATCTGGCAAATATCATGTAACCCTTTTATAAATTACAATAAAAAAATACAAAAATAAATAAAAATATAAAAAAATAAATAAATAAATAAAAAATCAGGTCCTTCCTTAGTCTTAAAACCCAAAATGAAAGCAGTCCATATTGTTACGAAGTCAGCCCCCTCCCCCCCAAAAAAAAGTATCCTTGAATTTATAGAGACATTTTCATACTGCACGATTGTGGAAATGGAAAGCATGTGTAACTGCATGGCATGAGCCCTGGTAGGAACAGAAGGGAGGTGGGTGTAGCCACGTAAGGAGAACAGGAGGAACCCTTGTAGGGTTCTGTATGTACACTAACCAACATATGTAAGAGCCTGGGAAGAACTAAATGTACAAGGCCTGTTAAAAACAACTGGTCAACCAGCCCAGATGCAATACTGTATTATACTTTATAAGTTCTGAGGAAAATGGGGGCAGAATTCCTGAAATCTTGCATAAACTTACAATTTGCTCAATAAAAACTTAAAATAGACACGAAGACCATGTTTCCCTAAGAATCCCAATCTGAAATAAAATACAGTCAAGGACACATGAATAAAGTGAAAACAAGAAGATGAGAACTAAACAATATAATGCAGAGAGCACTAAAGAACACAAAAGCATTTTAAAATTTAAATAAAGAATAAGAAAGCAATAGGAAATAGCCATGTGTGACTTGCTTGATAGGTTCCTGTGTTCTGTAAATTTCTGTAAATCTCACTTGGAAATAGTTTGCTGAGCCTCATTTTCAAAGCAGCTCCTAAACCTAACCAAGCCCAAACTTGCCTTGAAAAACAGAAGCAATGCTATTAAAATGATTCATCCTCTGAAGTATGAAAAGAACTCCTATTAATACCAATGGAAAAGGTTTAAATGTGGCGGCATGAATTATGAGGTGAAGGAGAAGGAAGGAAAATTAATTACAAGAGTACAAAAGATTGCAGTAGATCAAAGGATATTTTGAATTCTAAGACTCTTATTTAGATTTCCCTTTTAATATGCTAATGACAAGAGATCTATCTTAGGGAAAGAAAGCCTGAGGAGCAGACCAGTTCTTCATACTAGTCCAACCATGGACATTATCACCCAACCTTGAGCCTTTATAAAGTTTATATTTATACATATATATGAGATAAATATATATGAATATGAGATATATGTATGGTATTTGTATAATATATAAGATTATAATATATAATATATTATATAATATATTATAATTATGATTATATTATATTGTACAATATATAAGATTATATTATAACTATATTATATTAATGTATACATATGTATTCTAAATAAATATATTTATAAATATTATATAATATATTATGTTATATATTTATAATAGAGTATCTTATTATTCACCTGACCACCAACCCTCACAAAGTAAGTACTCAGTTATTCACTGCCTCATAATTCTCTCATCAAGACAAACATATGCCCTAGCTTACTTGAGACACTCGTACTTCACACACATTGCTCAAGCACTACTACTGACATCATTTATTCCCCTTCCCTATCGCCACAGGTTTGTGTGGATAATGCTTTGTATGCTCATGTTATCTGTCATGGATATAGATTGTATTTTCCCTGCAGTCCTGTCCTTTCAGCTTGACCACTACTATACAAGGTTGGCATTTACTCATTTGAAGGAAAACTGTCGGATAAATAAAAACACACTGTGAAGACAGCAGAATATCCAATTCACTTCTGAAATAAAATGAAGTTATACTGACTCAATTTTTTAAAAAAACTTAGAATAACTTTTTAGCACCAGTATCTACCCTGGACCTAAATCCAGGGACATAAAATAATGAAAGAAGGTGATATGCACTTAAGCTCTCGTGGAGGCAGAAATAGTTCTGGAAAACAGAGAAAGATTTCTTGTGAGCAGAACTCAAGATAGAGATTATATGTAAGGTTCAGACTGTGTTAGGTGAAGTATATTTTAAGGGTCTGTGCTATACATTAGTGGCAAAGCACTTGCCTAGTGCAACGCTATGGGTTTGTTCCCAGTACTGCAAAAGAAAAGACAAAAGAAAGTATATTTTTTAGCTGTGAGATACCAATGTGTCCTTTATTTAAACTGTCATCTTTTTTTTTTTACAACAATGGACCAAATTTTCCACCATAACACATGAGGCTATGGCAGAAAAAGTGATAGCATACAAATATACAGTTAGGAATTAGACTTCTTTGATATAAGGGATTTTACAAAGCTACCATTAATTTCTCTCGGTTAATTACCAAATATTTCTCATGACCTCCTCCACATCAAGAAATCATCTTTATACCTCAACTACCTTTGTTCTATTAACTTGAAATATTCATTCTGCTGATTTGGTATGCCTTCACTGCTCATGGGAGAAAAAAACATATGAGTGATACTTAAAGTCTTATAAAAGCCAAAAAAGGGGCAGATTTTTCGATTACAAATTTGATTCACCTAATTGATAAGCGATGTTTTATTCAGTTAGCCACATTGAAAGGGTTAGAACAAGTTCTACGTATTATGCAAGTTAGACAAGAAAGGCAGTTATGATCTTTTGCCCCTTTTCTTTTTTGTTCTGTTATAACTCAGTTCCAATAGGATTTCTAAACTACTTCCCCACTGAGTTTATGACAGAAGAGTTTATAATTATTCACACCTGAGGATGCAAATTTATGAAGACTAGGGGAATAACTCCTCATAGGAATGAAGATATGATCCTGATTTAAAAACCTAGATGCAATGTATATTTTAATGATAACAATTTTATGATTCCAGGTATCAAAAAGGAATAATAGACTTTCCTAGCAAATATGAGGCCCTGAGTTTAAACCTCAGTGCTGAAATAATACTAATACTAATACTAATACTAATACTAATAATAGAAGGCAGTCGGTGGGGCATACACTTCATTTGCATATTGTAATAAGCTCTTTAATACATTTCCTACTATAAAATTTCAGCTACAGATCTTAGCATATGGCAGGTATGTGATAAACAGTTTTTCCAAAGCTATATATAGTACTACATCATAGTGAACGAGATAGTCATCCCACCTATTAGCTCTGAATGTATTGCAAAAAAATACATAACATTCACACTCTTGAGACAATTTGTCTCTATTTTAAGTCATTGTCCTCTCTCTCTCTCTCTCTCTCTCTCTCTCTCTCTCTCTCTCTCTCTCTCTCTCTCTCTCTCTCTCTCTCTCTCTCTCTTCCTGTTTGTACAATTACCTTTCCTTTAACCACTATTGACCATTGTTCACCAAGGTTATACAACACTTGGAGAGTTCATGCATTCTATTCTCTAGTCCTTCAACCTTAGGCTCTTAATCATTTCCGTGAAAAATTGGTATCATCACTTGCCATTGTCAAAGTAATATATCCTTGCTTTTTAAGTGGCATGAAGATTGTTTCCCAGAGGTTGTTCTGCCACATTTTCTTCAGTGCACTCTTAATTTCCATTTGCATGATTTTAATTTTTAACATGATTCTCACAACTTAAAAAGTTCCAAATTATATTACAGTCAATGTGACCAAATAATGAAATTGGCATGTTTACAGGCATTGATTTTTCTATCCAAAACAGAGAAGTGAATGAGGGAAAACTAAAAATAGAAGCTAAGACACTATTAATGTGGTTTTCTTTATATCTTTGGTGCAAAATATATCTAAATAGCTTCTGATCCTTGACATTTCTCTTGGACAAGACACACATCTGATAGCATAAGGACCAGCTCCGGCTGCTTCTTACAGATAGTCTTGGCAAATTGTCGGTAGCCTGGTAAATTAAAGTGATTCATCAATGTCATTGCTGTCACAAATGCACAAGATGGGCAAGCAGACATGGATACAAAGTGCAGAAAATGTGCCAGATGCAATAAATGTTTACGGGTGTTATTTTTTTTCTATCCAGAATATACACTACACAGATAAAAATCTATCAAATCCAACTTCTTTGTTATTTTTAGCAGAAGCCATCTTTATTAAAACTAACTCTAAGGATGATAGTGAAAAGGATGTAGCACATTTAATATCCTTAATAGCTATCTGTACCATTTCTCTCCCCTTCCTCCCAAAATAATTAAAAGGAGAATAAGAATCGCTAAATATAGCTCGTATTCAGGGTGACTGGCAAATCAGAACAACAAATGGGCTTCTAAGAAGCTCAGTTCCGCATGTTTACTGAGAAAACTCCTAAAGTAAGGGAATTAAATGTTATATATTGTGGGAGTTTGACTGGATGGGGTGAAAGAGAATGATAGAAGGGTGACATTGACCCAGATGCGCCAGATTCTTCTTGAATTGAAACCCTTTTGAATACCTAATTAAACACACTGAAAATAAATTTAATGAATTATATGGCTTTGATGATTTCCAGATCAAGAAACAGCAGCATTATGAATGATATAATCCTCAGTGTGCACCGTGGCTCACATCTGTAATCCTTGCTATTCAAGAAGCTGAGATATGAGGATCACAGTTCAAAGCCAGCCAAGTCAGGAAAGTCTATAAGACTCTTATCTCCAATTCACCACCAAAAAGACAATGGTGGAGCTTGAGCTCAAGTGGTAAAGCATCAATCTTGAGCCAAACTACTAAGGAAGAGCACCCAGGCCCTGAGTTCAAGGCAATACCAGCAGAAAAGAAAAATTGAGGGAAAACAAAATTTAGCTATTTAACCCTATTGTGTTTATTCATTTATTTATCATTGAGCTGAGTCCCCAGGTTCATTTCTCCAATTCAAATTAATAACAGAAATTTAAGTTTGAGCTTGCAGTATTTATTTATTTATATTATTTGTTATCACAGTATTTATTTGGTTTTAGGATATGTTAGGCTGCAGACTTACCAACAAAACTTATGTCAAAACACAATTATAACCTTGCCTCCAAAGAATTACATAATTAAATATTTAAAACTGAATAACATTTAATATACAAATGGAAAAATATATGTCTACCATTTCTATTTAAAATAAAAATCAATTTTTGTTTAAAATAAATCTAAACTCATAAGAAGGGTGGTTAAGTGTTATATCTGGGGATAAAGTTAGACAGCTGAGAGATCAGATTGATAGTACAAAATTGAGCCTCTCTCTCTCTCTCCCTCTCTCCCTCAGTGTGTAATATATTTTATATATTATATAAGTGTGTGTCACATATATGTGTTATACATATATGTCACTTTTACTTTCCATTCCTATGTCTACATCTGTAATTCATGTGACAACCACTCTTGCCTAGTATAGTCAAATCATGTCTCGTTTGTCTCTGTCTATGGCCAACTTCCATTCAATGCTCTGAGGCCTACATTAGCCTTCAAAAATGCCACCCTCGCTCCTTTCCTAAAATCATATAATAACAAATAATGGCCCCTTGACTCTGGGCCAGATTCCTAACTCTGCAGAGAACATTAAAAGCTTTAATGAGAGCCAGATTCTCTCACACACTATGACCCTTCTCCCCTAATGCAGATGCATGTAAACCATGTATACTCAGCTTCCACTTGAGACATACTGATCTTTATTTTCTTATTCAGAATCCTCAAGTATTCTTTTTTTTCCTTTGGATAGTCTCTGCCTCTGGTTGGAAATACTACTTGATTATCATGAGTGAGAAACCACCCCTCAAATTATAACAACCTTGCAACATTATATATCACTTGACCTATTGATATAGCTACTTGTATAGAGCTTCTTAAAGCCAGATTGTTTCATTTATATTTTAATTTTTATTTCTTATGTTGATTAATATATATATATATATATATATATATATATATGGGGGGGCTTGAACTCAGGGCCCAGGCACTTGTCCCTGAGCAATTTCTCTTCAAGGTTATAGCTCTACCACTTTAAGCCACAGTTCCACCTCCTGTTTTTGAGTGGTTAATTGGAGATAAAAACCTCACAGGGACTTTTCTTCCCTAGGTTGGCTTTGAACTGCAATGCTCTTATCGCAGCCTCCTAATTAGCTAGTATTACAGACCTGAGTCACCATCAAAAAGGTTTAAAAACTCATTTCTATTTAACAAAAGAAATCTCTTTTACAAATGATAGAAGACTTAAGATGGAATTCTGAAATGTAGTGTACTCTGTTGTAGTGTTAATTTTGTAGTGGGGGAAAAAGTGAAGCCATAAAAGTACTTTAGTTTAGATCTTTCTAAAACACTAAATACTTAACTAATGGAAACTCATGAACTCAAACTTTTATCCTTTCTTATGCATGAAAATACATGCCTAGGGAATTTATAAACTCCACCTGGCTGCTAAAGAAGCAATTCTCAAGCTTAATGAAGAAACTAATCACACAGGAGTGCATTTTGCTGAAACGCATATTCTGATTCAGGACATCCAGGACATGCTTTTGATTCTAGAAGGAGGAATGCTGCAGTTACTTCTGATTTGGGATGGCTAACTACATATATGAGTGGCATGAGAAACATTTCTAGTCCCTTTATGCCAGTGTCCCTTTTCAACTGGATGTGGTGGCATGCCTGTCATCCTAGCTACATGGTAGGCCAAGA
The DNA here is from genome assembly GCF_031878675.1 of Megascapheus bottae. Taxonomy (NCBI): domain Eukaryota; kingdom Metazoa; phylum Chordata; class Mammalia; order Rodentia; family Geomyidae; genus Megascapheus; species Megascapheus bottae. The sequence continues at coordinate 19,571,957 of NC_143531.1, forward strand.
TGAAGAGGATTGAAATTTTGGAGCAATATGGCACAAAAGTCCACCAGACACCATTTCAGTGGAAGATGCTTCATGTGGCAGTCTACTCTGCGATGTTGGGAAAGTCCCACATAATAATGTATTCTTATTATGGGGCCCAAAGTTTGGAAGTGGGAATCACAACTTTTCCTTTTAGCCTACGTCTAAGCTGTACTTTCTGTTGTGCCTTTGCCATAAAGTTCTGCACTTGGAAAATGACCAGGAGCTGTCTGACCTTCTACTGATGTGGATAGGCTCATCCCCATTTGGCCTGTAGGTTTCTGTGCCTTCTTCCTCTGTTAAACCCAGCAAGGAGGAGTCAAGAAATTCAAAGATGTTCTAACCATCTAAACGGAACTAGTGCATCTCCTTAAATTCAGTAGTCAGTGCAATCTGATATTCTTTAGTGTACAAACAGATTTCTAAAAGGGACCTAAGTAAACAGGACATTGATTTAACCAAAATGGGAAAGTTCTTCTGGATATTTCTGTTCAAGAGGGATCTACTGTGTTCTTTTCCTAAAGGAAAGTCCATTTCTGTTTACAACTGGGAAAGTAATAGTTCACAAACTCATCACTAACATCAGCCACTATATCAAGGAGAGACAGTAGGTTATTTTCTTATAAACCAACAAGTGAGTGACATGTTTTTCACCCCAGACAATATACTTAAGAAATATATAAACCGGTGAAAAGACTTTTATTTACTAAATGTTCACTCAAGGAAAAAAACACAGTGACAAAGTATTTTTTGAAGCTGGCTTTGTAAACAGAGGTTACAATGTAATTTTGTAATGTTGATCATAAAGCTTTATTTTCTCAGTATTATATTTAATCTATTTATAGGCAATGAAAGTCATGCTTAGACATTTTATATAACTTCAATTATAATCATTGTTTTCATTTTAAATAGCCTATTCTTTTGACAGATTTGCATTGATCCAAAACTAATATAGAAAAAAAATATAGCACTCAAAACACTAATTCATGGAGTATTTCTTTAAAATTAATGAGCCTGTTAAAGGTAAATTTTCTTATCCATCTTTCTAGGGAAAGTATCTAACTACTTATACATGTTATTAGTGTTAATTTTAATATTTATTTATTTTATCAGTCGTGGGGCTTGAACTTGGGGTCTGGGCACTGTCTCTGAGCTCTTAAGCTCAAGGTTACTGCCCTACCCCTTGAGCCACCTCGCCACTTCCAGTTTTCTAGTGGTTAATTGGAGATAAGTTTTAAGGCCTTTAGTGCTCTAACTGGCTTTGAACTGCGATCCTCAGATCTCAGCCTCTTGAGTAGCTAGGATTACAGTCATGAGCCTGTAACTGAGACAACCTTTCAATTGCTGTCCCCCCTTCTCTGCCTCCCACGTAGCTGGGATTATATGGATGCCTAGATTAATGATATTTTTTTCTTTCAAAACATAATTTTTCCTGGGTTGAGCCAAAGCCTCCCATTTGCTAAGCAAACTTCAGCCACACACCCCACACTTTTGCTTTAGTTATTTTGCAGATTGGATCGAACACTTTTTGCCTGCAGATGGTCTTAGACTACAAATACTCTTACCTAAACCTCTTTGCTCAAGACAATTATGGTGTGTACCACCATACCCAGTTTGTTTACTGATATGGGCATCTCAATAGCATTTTGCTTAGGCTGGCCTGGAAATGCAACCCTCTCAAAATCTGATTATTTTTTTTAATGAGCTGGGGCTGCAAATGTGGGCTACCATGCCAGACTTAGTTTTAAAGATCCTAATTGACTTTATCTTGTGCTTCTACAGCCAAGCAACATGTCATTTCAACAAAATATAACAGACTTCCAGTGATCTGAGTAGAGAAAATTAGCTTACAGAGAGAAAGAACAAACAAAACAAAACAAATCTAAAAACAGAAAAGCAAATCAATTGCTTCAAAGCACCTTTTTCTTGTAAAGCCAGTAGAGGGAAATAGAACAACAGAAAACTACCTACTTGGGCCGGGAGTTTGGCCTAGTGGTAGAGTCCTTGCCTAGCATGCATGAAGACCGGGGTTCGATTCCTCGGCACCACATATGTAGAAAAAAAAAAAAAAGCCGGAAGTGGTGCTGAGGCTCAAGTGGTAGAGCTCTAGCCTTGAAAAAAGTCCAAAGACAGTGCCCAGGCCCTGAGCTCAAGCCCAGGACTGGCACAAAACAAAACAACCCTACTTTATATTAAGTTACTTCAGGTTAAATCAGTAAAGTTCAACAAGCCAATTAAAAGTGGTTTGTTTTTCTCTCTCCCCTTATTTCCCAGAAGGCCAGACACTGGTTAAATTTTAGTTTAGTGACAGGAAACTTGTTCATAGGTGACTGTATTTTGATTTGTCAGTCTGATTTTGGGGGGGGATCAATGACAGAGCTTAGTCCCAAACAACCACCTATTATAATTTTTTAATATCATTAACTAAAGATTAATATAAATGGTCAAAGGATTTCAAAAAATCATTCTGCTTTTCACAATTACAGCCTAACAACATCATACTATCATTGTGGATCTCACACTGTCTCTGCATATTTAATTTTATCAGGAATAATAGGAGAATACAAAAACAAACCTCATAACATATTACTTATAAGCAATGCAAGTCAAGGCATAAGCATGTACTTAAGCTTCAAAATCAATTTAAAGAACAGCCTGTCTCATGCATCCCATCAATTTTTAAGCATTAATTCTTAATTCTTTTTTCTGTAGGTTTCTCAGAGAGTTAATTTCCATGAAATAATCACTGATGCTTTTAGAATAATGTAAGCAGGGAAAAACTGAGGTGTCCATCACTCATCTACAGACTCAAGGCCAGGGCAGAAGGAGGAAATATTTGCTCGGTTTCCTTCATCTTATATTTTTTGGGGGGTGGGGTGTCTATTGTGGGGGAAGAGAGCTAAGTGGGGAGCTGTCCCTGGGCTCTTCAGCTCAAGGCTAGCACACTACCAGGTTGAGCCACAGTGCCATATCCGGTTTTCTAGTGGTTAATTGGAGATAAGAGTTCCAAGGCCTTTCCAACCCCAGCTGGCTTGGAACCATGATGCTCAGATCTCAGCCGCCTAAGAAGCTCGGATTACATGTGATAGGGAGCCAAAACACCTGATAAGATTGTTAAACAACATACCTGTTATCTGAAGAAATATATCTGCTTCTTGTCTTAATTTTGATGTTAAAGTCCTGTTTCAAAAATCAACTCAGAATTATTTTGATTGAGGACATCTTTGAAACCAAGTTCTAGAAATGCAGAGACCTGTGCAGTGTTCCTAGATGCTGACATATTCTACACCTGAATGAAATACTTTTAAGTTGTTTTAAAAGAATGCTATTTTAACCATAAGTCAGTATTAAGTCTCTTTACCTCCAGCTGCAGGCTATTTCCAACTGCTATTCTGCCTCAGGCCGTGGCTGTGACATACAGCTGTTCTGTGTCACTCTTCAGGGCATTAGGGGTGACTCACTTCCTTTTTCTGCGCATATCCACCAACATAGCTGAGCCTCAGAACACTGAGGCAGGAGCAAAGAACCCATTCTTTCCTCTGTTGAAACTGAGGCATGGAACAATAACAAGGAATTGACAACACCTGCTGTGATTTCACTTAGAGACAGAATTTAGTAAGAGGAATTACAGCTGATTAAAAAGCATTGCAAGCTGGGGGCTGGTGGTTCACACCTGTAATCCTAACTACTTAGAAGGCTGAGATCTGAGGATCTACGTTCAAAACCAGCCTGGGCAGGAAAGTCTGTGACTCATCTGCAATTAACCACCACAAAGCTAGGAGCAGGGCACAGCTCAAGTTGTAAATCACTAGCCTTGAGCATAAATGCTTAGTGATAGTACTTGAGCCCTGAAGTCAAGCCCAAGGACCAGAACACACACACACACACACACACACACACACACACACACACACACACACACACACACACACACATGGGTAACAGAGAGACAGAGGCATAGAGAGAGAGAAAGTGACATACAGAGAGAGAGAAATACAAAAACTATAATGTAGTGAGTGTGAAGGTTTAGTTCGATAAATGACAAAGAAAATACATTGAGACATAATAAATTATACCGGTTCTAGGCACTCACACAGTGACACCCAAGGAGGAGAGTCTTTGGAGATGAACACAAAGGCTCAAAACCTATGTGCAGCTGATCATTTAAAATATTATCTTTTGGAAATAAATGAACTTTGGGAAATAGAAACAAGAGGGTTTTTTTTAATCTTTGTTATTTTCTTTTGTTTTTAACTTGTTCATTTATCTGTCTTTGGGAGGGGAAGGAAAAGGAGGGACAAAGGGTAAACAAAGACAGCTGTGATACTCACTAGACACTATGTGGAACATGAACTATGAAACTTGTGGAAAAGAGTGAGGAAAAGGGTGACAATAGCCAAAAAATGTATTCTTACCTGACTTATGTGACTGTAACCACTTTGTATATCATCTTTATAATAGCAATAAAAGTAAACATGAGAAGCAAAAGACACTCTTGTCATAAAATAGGGCAGGCCTTAAGCTGAATCCTTAATATGATAGACATTTAAAAAATACTACTACATCAAATGGATTTTAATTAAGGAAAAAAATCAACGAACACTATGACTTCAGCTATACGGAAAAAATTCATTTGGAGTGATTTTCATGATTTAATCTGGAACCAAATAAAGGAGAATTTAAATTTGAAGGGTAATGCATAGAAAGAAAACATGAGGCTTCACATTCCACAGTTCTCTGATAAAATTAGAGCTGTCTTACACCATCCTCATTCGAATGTCCAGCATTACCCTCGAGACAAGAAACCTATCGAAAGTTTGGGAAGGTGGGGGTGTCCATCATAGGCCATTCTGAAGAGGAATGCAGCCAGGCTTGCACCCTCTCAGGTAAGCCTGGTGTGGTCCGGGTGCCATTTGTCTTCCTCCACCTGAGAGCTGGATGGTTCTGGAATCTATCTGCCTGTCCATCTGTGCCACGCCTTTCTGCTTATTGCAATACTTCAGTTCCAATCACCCAGACATAGCCAGGAGCCTAAGCTAGCATGTGCCAAGGGCTAAGGAAATCCTCGGGGGAATAGTTAAGTAAGTCTGGGCTGGGTGTGCCATCTGACTACCGGAACATCTAGGGATGATTGTTTTCTATCTCAGTCCAGGTACCTTTTTTGGTGGATCACTTTGCACAGCCTCATTCTGTAAGGGAGATCTCTGTCAAAGCAGAAGGGACTCAAGGATTTGGGGCAATTGACTATCATCCACTTCTCATGCATAGCAAGGCACGGGATATCTTCGGAAAGGATAAACACAGGAGCCTGAAACTGATCTCAAGCCAATTTTTTTTTTTCATTTCTTTTGAGCAAGCTCAGACCTTAACTATGATATCTTAGCACTTGGTATCCCTAGTTCACGTCTGCAATTCTAGCTGTTCAGTGGGCTGAGATCGGAGGATTGCCAATCAAAGCTAGCCTGAACAGACAAATGTGAGAGACTCTTATCTCCAAATAACTACCAAAAAGCAGGAAGTGAAGGAGTGGCTCAAGCACCAGACTTAAAAAGTACAAAGCCAAGCAAGGCTGCTGCAAGCCCCTGAATTCAAGCTCCAGTACAGACACCAAAAAATAAAATAATCTAGTACTATATCATTTGTTAAACCCACTACTATACGATAAACAATGAACTATCGAAAAGCAGAGTCACATGACGAGCTATTAGTTTCTGTGTTCACCTTAGAAAGGTCTGTGGAAATCACAGCTGTTTCTGCAGACACGTTTCTGGCAAACACCTTGTGAGTGTTAAGTAATTATATGTTAAAGAAAAACTAATGATGAAAAATGTACCGTCTCCTCTGATTCTTTTGAAAATCAGTGGATAATCAGACACAGACTGCAGACATTTTGGGCCTTTCAACTCAGGAATAGTTAATGAGGTACAAACACAGTATAGTGCCCATCATTTATCAATTTCTGAGTCATTAGAAATCACATAAGCAGCTGTGGATCAGAAAAAAAAACACTACATTTCCTTAGATGAAAAAAGATAGGTGGTAATTTCCATGAATCAATGAGTAAATGCCATCATCTAACTAAATGTGACAGACTGTAATTAGAAGGATGTAATTAAAAAGTATTCCTATATTCTGGAAATAACGATAAAACACTTTTTCAAATGCATCTCATGCAATTGTAAAAATATAAAATGTAAGCCAAACCAGCAGCTTATGTGAGTAATCCTAACCATTCAGGGGCTAAACTCTGAGAACAGCCATTCGAAGCCAGGCCAGGTAACTCCATGAGATCTTTTTTTCCTTTTTTTCTTTCTTTCTCTTTCCTTTCTTCCTTTCTTCCTTTCTTCCTTCCTTCCTTTCTTCCTTCCTTCCTTCCTTCCTTCCTTCCTTTCTTTCTTTTTTTCTTTCTTCCTTCCTTCCTCTCTCTCTCTATTTATTTATTTCTTTCCTTTTGACAGTCCTAGGGCTTGAACTCAGGGCTTAGGCACTGTTCCTGAGCTTCTTTTTGCTCAAGGCTAGCACTCTACCAGTTGAGCCACAGCACAACTTTTATCTTTTTTTTTCCTGTTTATGCTAGGCAAGCATTCTATCACTAAGCTACATCCCCAGCCCTTCTTTCCAATTAAGTAAAAAGCTAGACGTGGTGCTATGGCTCAAGTAGAAATGTTCAAGCCCTGAGCAAATGAACTCAGGGACAGCATTTAGGCTCTGAGTTCAAACCCTTGTAATGGCACACACATACACACACATATGTGCAAATGTTTATATTTATAAGTGTATGTGCATATCTATATCTACATATATGTATGTATTATATTAGATGTGCACTTTCCCCTTTCAGATATATAATGAGGTTTAAATTTTCTATTACAAGTGTACTTTTTAAAAAGTTGTTTGTGGGGAGAAATCACAGAAAAATATGGATAAGAAGATTCAAGTTACAACTTTTTAAAAATCTATATTTGTAAGGCTGAAGATTTATTGATTGAAGTTACCTAAATGGAGTCCTTATAAAAGAGCAGGACAATATCTCAGTATCTGTGTATGACGCACTTGAGAAAATTATGAAACTGGTAAGTAGATTAGTACTAAATCGATGAACAACTGTCCTAAGTGAAAGATAAATCTTTTGGAAATCTGGATTTGAAATTGTACCGAAAGAGGTTGCTTAGCACAAATATAGTCACAAGAAGTTGATAGATTTGAATAACTGAAAAGGTTGCTAAGCCTTTATAACAGCAAAGTATCCTGTTCACGAAAGGTCTCCTGGATTGAAAGCTACGGGGGAAAAAAAGAAAATTATTGATTCTTCATGACGCCTTCAAAGTAGGAGCTGTGTTTGAATTGATGGGTTTGTATATTACCATCAAAAAGGTCTCTTACGTGATTGATTTGAAATAGTTCCTTTGAAATTGAAAGGTCAATAAGCATCCTTTTCAGTGCTCACTGCAGATGGTGAATTGAAGTTCGCTGCAAAAGCTGAATCCTTCCAGAAATGAAATTCACCAAGATGAAGTGCTCCTGAAATACCACATTCAACCAACCGAGGATCTCAACCTGCAACTGCGAGGGTCAAAACACTCCTCACTACGGTATTGACATCCTTACAATGGTCTATTTTATTCTTGTTCCAACCTAACACACAATCTTTATGTTATTGTGATAATTATATTATATATATTAAATATATATATATATATTGCCTCTACCTTTGGTTCCTGATAAACAGCTTCTAAAACCCTTGAAATCCTCTCCAAAGTGGTGTGTCTTTTTGCATAATTAAAGAGATAACTCTTGGCAGGGATTTCAGGATATCTCACAACACAAAGCTGGATGTCATAAAATGGGAACCAACCATAAAATTGAGGGGGTTAAAATTTGGGATAGACTTTTCAGTTCTCTCCAGACATCAAGGGAGAGGCAAGGGATGAAAAGTTGAGCTGGTCACTAATGGTTGACTCACCCCACAATCCTCAAATACTAAAGTCTCTAATAAAGCCCACAAGGACAAGGCCCAGTGAGCTTCTCACTTCTCAGTTGCTACATACCTACTGCTGCTTGGAGGAGGGTCACATTGGGAGTCACAGAAGCCCCTCCTCCCCACCCCTCCCTGACCCTGCTCCCACTCCTCTTTCACCTGGCTACCTCCTCTGCGTCATCCTTTGTAATAACTTTTGTCATACATAGGGTTGAAGGAAGTAATGTACTCTTGAGTTCTGAGAGATGCTCTAGCAAATTTGTCCAATGCAAAGAGCCATGGGAACACTAAATTTAGGCCAGCTGGGCAAAGCCCAAGTCACAGGGAAGCAGAAGCAGCCTCCGGGGACTTTGAGCCCCAAAGATACAGTAGCTGATGCTGTCTGCAGAACTAGTGTGCTGGAACTGAAGAAGAGTAGCTGGGGTTCCATGAAACACTGATTGCTTCACGTATAGTCACTCCCCACCCCATATACCCACACACACACAACACACATGCCAGCATTTGTGCTCAGCAGTCTCTTGGTCAGATCTGTTGGCTTTTTCTGTTCCTAATAGTTAAGGTGACATGCTTTCTGACTTCTGAAAAATGTCAAAATTACCTCAGATCTTCGAATCTTTTGTAATTAGTGCTCGAACAACTGAATATACAAGGCTATGGGTGAAGACTATGCCTGCCTTGCTCTGTTGCTTTGCGTTATTACTCTATGCCAATATGGCATTTCATATACTTTAAAGGTGTGTGGAAACAAGTCTGCTGTTGGCACCATTTTACCAAAAAATGTATTCACAGCATGCCTCTATATCATATTTTGGTAATTTTTGAAATGTTTCAACTATTTTTTATTATTATTATTATTATTATTATTTGTTATAGTGACTTATAATCTCTGACGTTACTCTTTTCTTTTGCTTTGCTGTTTCCCTTTTTCTTTTTCTAGCAGTAATGGGGTTTCAACTCCAGACCTCAAAAATTGTCCAGCTTGTTTGGATGGAGCTTAACCACTTGAGCCACTCTTCCAACTTGACTTTTTGCTGGGTATTTTTTATACCCTCATATTCTTAGAGTTTATTTATAACTTCCAGATCTCAGAAAGAGTCCAGGTAACAATCTATATGGGAAAAACATTCAAGATGCTAGGACTGCCTAACAAAAGCAGAATGAGTAGCTAATACAGACAACATGGATGAATCTCAAAACATTAATCAGTGTGAAATCATCCAGATGCAAAGATCATGCATTTAAAACATGGAAAGATGGGGGTGGGGATGGGGAATCCATGACAGAAGGTGGAGGTTATAGCTCTGAGATTGTGATCTTCCCTAACATGTCCTGGATCTAAATAAAGAAAGAAAATAGGAAGGAAGGAAGGAAGGAAGGAAGGAAGGAAGGAAGGAAGGAAGGAAGGGAGGGAGGAGGGAGGGAAGGAGGGATGGAAGGAAGGAGGGAAGGAGGGAAGGAAGGAAGGAAGGAAGGAAGGAAGGAAGGAAGGAAGGAAGGAAGGAAGGGAGGGAGGGAGGGAGGGATGAAGGAGAGAAACAAGAAACCATGATGGAAAGAAAGATAGATACAGTGAGAATTTACTTCTGGGAGAGGAAGCATAGGAATCTGCCCTGGGTTAACTGGAAGGGGTTGTTATTTTATACCATGAGAAATGTTTGGGTTAGGCCAATGCATTTTTTTTTCAGGGAGAAAATGTGCACTTAAATTTTTGTACTGCATTCTCTGTCACTTTTGCTTCAAATAAACTGACAATTGTTGAGTTTTTTAATTGAAGTTTTTTAACATCAGCTTTCTTGATCTAGAGGTAAATATACAGAACTTAGTTTTCAGATTTTCTTTTTTAAATTTTTTCCATATATTTTATTGTAATTAACAGAAGGGTTACATTACATTTACCAGATAGAGGGTGCATTACTTCACATACATTGATACCCTTTCTCATGTCTTGGTCCCATTTCCCTCCCCCCACCCCACCCCTCATCTTGTTTTCCCGGATTCCCTATCCTATTTCAAATAACCAAATAAGCATATATACAATCAGATAACAAAGTGAACTACTGTAACAATATGAGATAACCAAGGGACAGCAAAAGAGATGAGAGATAACATAGTACTTTAAGGATTTTCTTTCTACTTTTCCTACCACATGTGGTACACATTAGTACATAAATGACTTATTGCAAGCAATACTATTCTAAGAATTTTAATAAGCTAGCTTTAAAAAAACAAAATGGAATATTAGTGTTAAATTAATGTTTCTCAGACTGTGACCGAGGGAGTACAGGAAGAGAGATAATGGATTGTTCAATTAGGTGATCAAGTAAATAATAACTTTTAAGAGTACATATTGCAGTTTTGCAGCTCCCCAAATGATTTTATGTGCTTAATTTTCTTAATCTTCTGAACAACTCCATAAACAGAAAAACCTATGAGCTTGTCTCCAGCTACCCTAACTCTCTTGTGTTCATATACTTAGCTTTCAATATCAGATTTAACACCCTTACCTTTCTCTACTAGGCAGTTGCTCTCTGGGCCCTCTAATATACAAAGGAGAAACAACTCTCTGCATGCAGTAAGCATCCACCAATGTGTGAGGCAGTCAAGGTTTACCTGTGAATAGGCCAGATCTAGTTCCACCTTCAGGGTAGCTATAGGAAGCCAGGTCTCATAAGACCCCTAGATGTATCTAATTGTTCAAAATTTTCATATTCATGCCTTCTATCCATGGAGTTTAATCATAACAGATTTTACTTTTTCAAGAACAAATACAAATGGTGTATTGTGTGGCTGCTGCCAGTACCAAGGGGATGTGCCTTAAAGTGTCAGTGGGGTGCCACTTACATGCTGAGGTGATAATAGGCACCCTAATAAAAATTATTTTCAAGATTTAGTAATATATATTGCACAAGCTGTTCACTAGAAACAAAAATCACTTTGATCCTTATTCTTACCATTGTTTGTCTCTATGCTTATAGGACACAATGGAAAACTGTTCCAATATTTTTTTGAATCATTCCTATTGCTCTCTGCTCAAATAATTCTTCTAGAATCATGACCCCAAAGAAATTTTCTTATTAATTTTATTCCCAGCACAGTCCCTCCTATTCAAAAGCACATTTTAATCTTACTTATTGCATTGCATTTCATTGCAAGATTTGCAATATAAATAATCTTTGCCATTAACTGTCATGGGCCCAGAACTGTGCACTAAATGCTCTGAAAATTTGTCTTCACAATAATCTTAACAGGTAAGCATCATGATTAATTTTAGTCTCAGGTAGGCTCTGTACCTTTTTCAGTGCTATACAAATGATGTGTGACCGTGGTAAGACTCAAACCCGTGACTTCACAAGGCACCAAAACTGAAATTCTGAGCCATTGCTGCAATACTGTTTCTGAAAACCTTAAGTGATTCAACAAAAAGTTGTGCCTCTAATTGTTGTTTTATTTCCATTTCTCTCTATTCTGTCATGTTTATACTTTTTCACTAGTGTGTCTGAGTCTTGGACTCTATTGGTTTTGGAAAGTGCTGAGACAGAACAACATTTTTATGTGACGAAACTCCACACAAGCTGCTTAGTGTGCAGTTACAATGGTACAACTTCTGAAAACCCCAGTGTAGCACCTATTTCACAGTGCTAAGTACGTGCTTGTGCTTTGTTCCTGCCCATCTGCCTTCATCAAAGAACATTTCTCAAAGGCAGGGACAACGACTGTGGTACTCTGCCTTTGTCTTGTGGTTCTACTGTCTACAGTAAGGGCAGTATCTCCCTGAACAGGACTGCTGAAGAAAAATTCCCAGTTCCTCTCATTTCCTCACATAGCTTTCTAATTGGAGGTGTCAGAGTATCCACAATATGAGAAGTTGTTGACAACCTCCTGACTCTCGACCAACATCTCTGGAGCCCAAGCTGCAGCCCCGGTGCAGTCCCTGCCCCTAATTTCTTCAGTTCTCTTGGTGACTAGATATGCTGTTATTCATAAACTAAATGGCGTAAGCCAAAGGACTATGCAATCCAGAACAACTCAACTTTAGGTTTCAGGGGAGTAAACCTTGTATGTGAGTAGCTGTGGCTTTCTTCCTGTAAACTGATTTTGTGCACACTCACTCACGCTCAAACTGTACCGTGCTGTTTACAAAATAGGCAGGAGCTTCCTCAGTTCTTTCATCCCAGGGCATCTGGCATTCACTCTATAAAAAGCCCATTGGATACTGGGCGCCAGTGGCTTGTGACTTAACCATAGCTCCTCAAGAGGCTCACATGTGAGGATCACAATTTGAAGCCAGGCTGGGCAAGAAAGTCTGTGACGCTCTTGTATTCAGTGAATTACAAAAAAAGCCAGAAGTGGTTCTTGCTATAACCTTCGAAGAACTTATTTCATTAGGAACAATTTCAGTCCCTCCCGTCAAGCTAGTCCAAAGAAAACAAGAAATCAAGAGGCAAGACAGACTTCCTTATGCATGTTTTCCTGTGACACCCAACTCTCTTTAGAATCTAAAAAATTATCTTAGAACAGAGCATAAACTTTAATGCCCTTTTCTATTTGTATTAGCTACATTAGCATATTTGCCAGTAATATTTTTATCTGTCAGGAACAGAGCTTCAGATTTTGTATTTTCACATTTCTTGCTTCAGATAATCATTTTGTTCCATGTACCAGGAAGAAATCATCAGTGCAAATTAACAGCTGTACCCAGCATCTTGCCCAAAGAAATATTCCCTCCTAATCACATAACAGAGTTAACTAGGAACGACAGAGTAGCCAGATGGCAGTTTGGCAAAGGCAACAAATTCTAGCCCAAACTGGGTTTGCAAAGAAAGTAAAAATACTCACTATTGTCTGGAAGCAAATGGTTAAGAACTGCCCATCCCTTAGAATTTAGACATTTGTATTTGCTAGGAGACTTACAGATACAAGAATATGTACTAGCCCATGAGGAACCTCTATGGTGCTAAAATATAAGGAGGAATAGTAGGGAGCAGAAGATTAAAAATGCTTTTTATTTCCTTTAATATAACTAAAAGGCAGTAAATACTGTGAACAGTGTGTGAACACTTCTGATTGCAATGAACTCACTGTGGACCGGCCACAAGCAGTGGTTCACGTCCACAACTGCATTATTAAAGTGGTTCTTAGACCACAATGGTGCTTTGAACTTCTCCACAAAGATTACCTTGGGGTTAGGACAGGGGCTGAGCGCTTTCCAATCTGAATATAAATATGGTCAAGAATGCTCATCTTCGCATTTCAGGATCTTTCTAGTGAGTGTCGCACCCAAAGCTGCATGGGTTCAGCCATTAATCTGGAAGTGGTTGCTAATTCAGATAGCATTTGTATACTGCGATTTCACAAAGCATAGCTATTAAACACGAGAGCCAATTCACAGTACATACATGTTTAATCTTCCCTCTGCAGTCCCAATCAGGATAATTTTGCCAAAAAATATTTTAGTGTTGTTCCACATGAAAAAAAGCAAGCAAATGTTGCTCATTTTCCATACCATCTTTCCAACTGGTATATGCAGATATCACAGTTATCACAGGAAACTGTGCATACTTTACATTTCCTTCTAGTCAACAACAGAATTCATACTTCATTGAAAATATGCCTCCTACCTCCACCATCAATATTTAAAATAACATAAACCAATGTAATGCTCCATAAAGGAAATATCACTGATAAAATATACATGGATTCAGGAAATAAACGTGTGTGTGTGTGTGTGTGTGTGTGTGAATCATTTGCAAAAGTGAACGTACATATACTCTCATACATACAGCAAATCCCGGGATGGAGAAGATAAATTTTGTATAGGGAAAGAAATATTTAAAAATTACAAAACATTAAAAACAGATGCTAATGCATATGTGTGTGTATGTATGTGTGTGTGTAAACACACATGCATAGATTTAGGTATAAACACACGCAAGCATGGGCAGCTCTACATACAGAAACACACAGTACTGGCACAGATGTATAGACTCAAGAGTACTGCATTAGCCAAGTATCTCAGAATGGCATTACAGAGCTGTAAGGGGCATGGAGAGGTCATCTGACAAGTTTCTTTCCTTTAGGCAGTTTAATGCTTAAATCATCCAAAGACCACGCCATTTATTCTATATTTAGACCTCCCTTGGGGTGGAGGTTCATTGTGGACTACATTGTATTGTACTGCTAATAGATTCATGTGTGCCCTTTGTGACAAAGCCACCTTTCACAGATCCCTGGTCAGACAGGTTTTTGTGGGTCGCTTCTAAACACACAGCTTCTTCCCAATGGTGACAGCCAAAGGATGGAGTTTGACAGTACAATGCAATCAAAAGGTTCAAAAGGGACATGGGCATATGTAAAACTGATATTAATTTTTCCAACACTACTCTCAACCCTAATCCAGCCATTCATTTCTAAAACCCTTGGGCTGGCCCTAGACAACCACAGAGCAAAGGGGAATGTTATTTTCAGTTTTTACACTCCTCAAATCCTTATTGTGGACAGCAACTTCCTCTCGCCATTGGTTATCCATACTTCCTGGGGATCATCGGATTTTTCTGTTTCCATAACAACAGTACCCCCATCCTATTTCTCATTCACACAGGTCAATTCTCTTTGACAATTGCTAATCTGAAAAACACTCACCTAGACTAAGATATAAGAGCAATCAAATGACTAAAAGCATCATCTCACAGGATTATCAGCTTTAATTTGATATACATATAGATATAGACATACACATAGATACATAGACTCACAAACTAAGATTTACATGAAAATAAGAGTTTTTGATAATTGCAAATTTGGTCATTTATTCTAAACTCTACTAGTTTACACAACTTAAAATCCAACCCTACTTTCAGATTTTTGGAAATCGTCACATATAATGGATAGTGCTAGAGGCTAAATAAAAAAATCTAAATACTTAAAAAATATGATCAAACTGTGAAACTAAATCTTGTCATTATGGTCCAGAAAGGAACTTTAATTCCACTACCCCAATTGAAGACTTACATGCAAATAAAAAAATGATCCTAGAGGAATTAACATTCACACTTTACAATCAAAGTGGGCCTGTGCAGTCTGTGGCAAAAGATTGAGTGGGTTGGGAGGTGGGAAGAATACATAAACAATATTTCTTTAAATAAATGGTCCTCTTGCCAAGAAATACTATGATTTAACTGCTTAAAAAGAGTAAAACAACCTAAAAGAGGCAATGGATTCATGTGGTCGAAAATTGAAAGGCTTTCTTTCAGAGGTGGTGTTCAGTCTCATGAGTAAAAAGAGCTGAGTTTTAGCCAACTTTCTGACTGATTATTTTTGTTGTTGTTGATGAGTTTGCTTTTTATTCTGCAATTGTTTCTAAAGAGATAGAACGACAGTAAGTCTTTCATGTGAAATTGTGTCTCTCGTGATGGGTAATTACAGATACAAAGCCTTTTAAACATCCTTTAAAAAAGAAATCCAGTCTTTCAAGACATTACATTCATTTAGAGTATTCAAATCTATTGCTTTCCCTCAAAGTAAAATGAGATGGAGGTGGGGAAAAAGAAATGAAAGAAGAACCATAATATTAAAAACAACATTAAAAATATAAAAGCTGTGTGCCAGTGGCTCATGCCTGCAATCCTATGTATTTAAGAGGCTAGATTTGAGAATCACAGTTCAAAGCTAGGCCTGGCAGGAAAGTATGAAATTCTTCTCTCCAATGCATCATCAAAAGTCAGAAAGGATTTGTAACTCGAGTGGTCAAATGCTAGCCTTCACTGAAAAACTCAGCACGCAGGCTCTGAGTTCAAGTCCCACTACCTACACACATGCACATATATACACAAACACATACCACATTCAGCAATGCATGTTATAAATAGCATATCACTTTTCTACAAATGACTTAGCCAAGTATAAAAAGCATGCTTCAATGCACAGTACCCCTTAAAATTGAAATTTATTACTGACGTTTTAACAACAGCCAAATCACTGTCAGCCGAAAACTGACAATGATTCAATGCTGCTGGGATATATACTTATTTAGTAGAAGAGTTTGTGGTGTGTGTGTGTATGTGTGTGTGTGTGTGTGTGTGTGTGTTTGTGTGTAATATAAAGAAATAGTTGATATTTACTATAAGGATTGTTTGATGGGTGGGAAAAAATACCATATGTTACCATGTCTCAGATACCATTGATTTTTAAGGCACATTGTTATTTTATGCATCACTAGGAATGAAAAATGAGTACTTCCAATCAATCTGTGACACAATGTTCCCTTGTCAACCAAATGCAGGTTTGTTCTCAGAGATGTTAAAAGATGAAAGAAAAAAAATGTAATATGATGTTTCTCCCAAATGGTTTGCCAACCTGTGTTAGGTTTGCATACTCAGCCATTTCCCCAAACAAGGTTTCAATTCTAAAAAGTCTTTTAAAAGGCAAGCAAGTTACCCAGGAGGTGGAGCAAATTAAGCCATCAACAGTCATTAGGACACATTCATTTACTAGCAGTCATTAAATTGTAAGAATATGATTATATCAGATTATCAGGGCAAAGAGGAAAGGAAAGTAAATACGCAGAAGGAAACACAAAGCAAAGGAAGGCATTCACCTATGCTCACTGATAAGTCTGTGGAGACCCTGCAAGGGAAACCCTGGGGAGACATGGCAGCCACATTTAGCTTTAAGGACACAAAGTATACAGAATAAGAGAAGCAGAAAATAGGAGCCGGAACTTCGCAGTTGTTTTCTATATCATTATTATTTTGTGTGGAATCATGACCTGGGTGCTATCTACGAGCTTCCTTGTTGCTCTATCATTTCAGCCACAGTTCCACTTCTGGCTTTTTAGTGGTTAATTGGAGATTAAGAATCTCACACTGCCCTGTCCAGTCTGGCTTTGAAATGGGATTCCCACATCTCAGCCTCCTTAGTAGCTAGGCATACAGGCATGGGCCCCTAGCACCTGGTTTCTATCTTCTCATTTAAAGTCACCTTCGAAATAGGACATATCCCTGAAGAAACCAGATTCTTAAGAAGGCTTCCTGGAGTTTTGTAAACAGAGACTTTCTAATAAAAATTATAGGTACGCACTTGATGGTACAATATCACTCTGCTGTTAAACAATGAACACATCTTAAGTGTGTTGAAGACTCTTCTCAAGACTAAGAATCTCCTTACTCAGGCCTAGTTGCTGATACACATTTGATCATCCGTGATAAAGACTTCAGAGAGACACTGATTGATACCAACATGAGTCACAGTATTTGCTTTTGGTCCTAAGAAAGGTTCAAAAAGTCATCGGGATCAAATACCTTAGGTTTTTACACAGAGTTGTGCCACTGACTGATGACATGACATGCAGATGTGATTTCACCTCCCCACACAAGAGTCTTAACAGCATCACAGTAATACTCTGCCAGGAAGCACATTCTGTTTATGAGAATAAGGCTATATAAAAACTGAAATATATTCAAAGACCTCAAGTGACTCTCTTAACCTTTTAGCTCCTTCATGTATAAAGTGGAGCTAATAAAACCCTCTTGAAGAGCTGTATCACAACCAGATTATTTCTTAGAGATCAAGATCTAAGAACATTGGTTTTTTTTCCCCTTTGACATGAGAACCAATGGATTGTGAAATGCTTAATTTCCCTGAGAGTAGATAATTCTGTAACTCAAAGTGTAAATGCTTAATTGTGAGGAGCTTAATGTGACCCGTTATGAATTGCAATTCAACTCTGTGAACACACAAAACACCTGCCATCGAGGAAGGAACTAAGATGGTGTTTGTGTTAAGCTGGTCTCTCCATGAAGAAAGCCACAAATTCTTGAGTACAAAATTGATTCCATCAATAAATAGTGCCTCACTTCTTTGGAATTGTTGTTATACAACGTACAGGTAAATAGCTGGAATTCGTGTACAGTCATTAGTCAGAACTCACGTTTTCTATAAGAAAGTTTACATACCACATTCACATACAATCCACTGAACAAAACTGGCTGCTTTCCCAGGCTCATTGTGGCCATTCTTTAACTCCACCCCTCTGGCTGGAAGACGCAATGGTCAACAACACATATAGGAATTTTGTCCTCTCTGAGGCTGACTGTAAACTTCAGGGAGCAAAGAAGTTTTAGCATGCAGATGGGAGCTGTCATTCTACATTACCTCCAAACCATGTGGAAAATCCAGAGGTACAGCAGCAACTCTCAGGACAGTCTGGCATGCAAATCACCTGGTTCTTTGAGTCATCTCAGTTGCATTCCGCCATCCCACTCCCCCATCCCTTCCAGGCATACAGGACGCTTCATTCTATTAAGTTTCATGGTTGCCAAATCTGCACATCTCAGACCAAAATCCAGAAAGCATGCCAGGTGAGTCAAAGGTTCAGCCCACTGGGCAAGAACTGCACTTGCTTAAGTTCAAAACAATCATCCTCTTGTTGACTTTGCCCACAGCATGTGAACCGAGTTTTGAATGGGTAGAAATTTTATACAGAGTAAAAATGTATGAATATGTTACTACTATACCTTGCGCGATCTCTTCAGAATACTACATTTCATCTGCTTCCCATATCCAATAAAATAGTATTCTTTTTAAATCGATATTTGGGTGTGAGTTATGGCTTTGTGATGGTGTCACCATTACCATGTGGACAATCTACACAACCTTCAACATTATCAGTTAAACTTCTTTTTCTCATTAGTTGCATGTCATAGGTAGTTCGTTTTAAAAAAAGAAACAGGATTAAGAGAACAATGTAATCTCTCCTCCAAACCATAATTCTAGTCTAGGAATAGATATTTCAAGCACATAATAGCCAAAAGAAAAATATTTTATTTTAATGTGTTTTATGCTGCCTCTCAAAATACTGTTTTGTTTCCATATAAAAGCGGTGCAGGCAAAATGTGTCCAAATTTTATCTGTTTGTCCACATGTCTCTGATAGTTTAAACAGACAAATTCTAAGTGAAGTTTCTCAAATATACACTCATCCTGACATAAAGAATTCATCCAAACATTTATGGCAATATCCTTCAAATCTAAACATATACAATTAGGTATTCTATGATCATCATAATATATTATAATGCAATGTACTATGGTTATATCATATATTACACATAAATATAATGCATATTAGAGAGAAAGAGAGTAATGAAATGAAATTCTCCTTTACACTTCTGCTTTGGGACCATAGGAGCCGATCTTAGTTGTGATAGCCTTGGAAGGAAGATCCTAGTCTCAAGATTTCCCATTGTTTGCAAACATTTTAAATTTTGTTTAGAAATACTCAAATCCAAAATACTCCTGGTCCTGTGTATTTTGAATAAGGAACACTCAATCCATACTAATAAAACTGAAGCTATAAAACTTGGCACAAAGAGGCAAGAAGGGTAAATCACTTTCTCTGTTTAATTTTAAATGGATTTATTTCAGCAGTCATTTACTTGAAAGCAAATAGAATGTAATTAAATACAGTTTCTATTAAAGCAAACATCACTGACAAAGAAAGTTAATACAGTTTCTTATGAAATTCCTCTCCTATGTGGGTGATGATATGAAGGTATTCAGGGGAGATTTCATGAAGATGTTAGCTATATATTTACTCTTGTAAAGTCATTCTATCCTCCAAGCTCACATTATTTCCTTACTTTTTCCTTCTCAAAACACATGTGAACACTTTTCCAAAAAGTTACCCCAAGGCATTCAATAATCTGCAACTGTCTCAAATAAGAAGAGTTAGACTTTTAGTCATTTTTTAGTCAGTCATTTCCCTGGAAATATTAGTCACATGCACCATGACATTTTTTTTAAACCAAAGACCTATGCAAAACTCTGACAATGCACCTTATCCCAAATTACAACTTCACACACACACACACACACACACACACACACACACACACACCCCGCCCCCGGCCTGGCTGGGGGGAGGGGAGGAAAGCAACTGAACAATGAAGTACTTCAGTAAAAAATGGTAGAAAGACTGGTCCTACTTCTTCCAATAATTGCTTTGATTAAACAAATATTGCTTCCTAACAAATTCTGTTTATCCTAATCACAAGTAATCTTTTTATTTCCAGCTCTTTTGAGTCATGGTAAGTGAATCAGATCAAAGGAAAATGCATTCTGGTGTTTTTGATCTCATGATCCTTATTTTTCCAAAACACAAATCATATTTTCTAATCATTACACAAAATCAATTCCATTTGACCTCAAATTTGAAGAAAAAATTAAAAGGCCACTTAATTGGTAGTGATAGCTTCGGGATTTTTTTGTTCTAATACCAATATAAAAAAAAGCTTTATCTGAAAAATATCTGAGCACTAAACTGTCATTTTTTTCTTTTCCTCCATGCAAATTAATGCACTTGCTTAATACAAACACACACAAACACACACACACACACACAAACACACCCACACACACACACGCACACACACATACATACACACACAAAAACACCACGTATTTTCACATGATCCCTCATGTCAATTCCTGTGATCCTACACCCATGTTATTTCTAAGTCTAAATATTCAGTGTTCATCATTTAGGAATCATTTCTTTTATTTTGCATTCTCACAGGTATGGGTGAAGCAGAGAGAAACATGTAAAAAGGACACTATGTCAGTTGCCTCCCTGGATCCTAGCATCGATTACACTGGTATAGAACCTTTCTTTCCTACTCAGGAGGTCTGGAAGCTGTCAGAGTACTTGCAAATTCACATACTGCTGAATCTTGCAATTACTGGGCAATTTAGGTTTTTCAGTCAATGAATCACTCTTTGAAGTTTCAATCAAGGGCAATGAATCTGAAGAGTTCATTGGAATGATTGGAAAAAGTACACTAGGCATTCCTGAATCTGCTTCACTTCCTCTATTTTACTACTTTAAAATGTAGTGAAGTGAGCAAAAAGGGAGAAAAAGGGAATGTGAAAGGGAGGAGATGGAAAGAAGGGAAAGGAAGAGGGAGATGCTAACTTTGATTCAAAAAATATATTTTAAGTAGGGTTTAAACCTCACAAAACAATGACACCAACAAAGAATATGTAAAACATATACAATTATTTTATGTAACAAAAAAGTTAACTATAATAACACTTATATAACACCAACTCTCCTGTCTAGGGAAATCAAATATGTTATGGAAAAAAATGTTTTGTAGCATAAGAAAATAAAGCCTACTTTTTAATGTGTGTTTTTTTCTTCTTTTTATACATTAGGAATGTTCCCACTTTCCTAACTTCATGCATTTTCATTCTAGATATGCCTGTTTTTAGAAAAGAAAAGAAAAAAGTGCCATAGGCACAAAGCAACAAACAAAAACATGCACAACTCTTTGGTATGTTTCTAATTATATCAGCTAGAAATAATAGTGCTTAATTGGGTAAAGGAAAATTAGGTTAAATGCCAGGAAACAGTTTGAACTAAAAACATAAGACCATATAAGAACAATGAGCCATTCAAACAAAGTTACTGGATATCCCAGGGTAGAATCACATAGAGGAATTGGCTAAAATACATTCATTCCTCTCCTAGACTATACCTTGGAAATGTTCATGCCAAGGAGATAATCTTCCATTTATTGTGCATTGCCTATTTGCTACAGGTTCTGTGCTTGGTTTGTTAATCTCCAGGTGATATTCCTTTTCTTTCAATTTAACTTTGTGTTTTCCTCCTTAAATACATTAAGGCAAGGGATTTTACTCAAAGATATTCTTCATAGCTGCACTGCTGATTATTTGATGTGCTTGTTTTGGCATATCACTATTTGTGACAAATAAAACGGCTAATGAAACTATTAGCTCTGTGTGTTTTAGTACATAAACGGAAGTTTCTCTCTCAAGACTAAATGGTGAGAAAGAAAAAAAAATAATGTGAGCTTCAGTCAGTTCCAATCATTAAGACAAATCCAAACATCAAACAGTATCATATGCCAGTAGCATATACCATACAGAATTTCACCAAAAAATACAAACACATTTTAGAAAGACAGTAATTGAACACCACAAACTTCTCATCTTAGAAGCAAAATTGCCATTTTGGGAATCTCCAGGCAATGACAATTGTCTTTCAAGGATGTCCTACTATTTCATTATTGGAGTTATTTTGTAAGCTCAGCATGCTCATTTGGGGTGGCTCATCATTCTTCCCCCTCCTACTCTTTGTTCATTGCGTAAAATGAAATATTCTTTATGGAACAACCAGGACACTCATTAATACTTCCTTATATTTAGCTTTCCTCAGTAGGAACATATAATACTATAATAAATGTCACACTGAACTCACAGTTTCGAGCAAATCCTTCACCACTTCAAAGAAAAACTAACATCACATAGTTGATCCTTCCAAAAAAGCCATTACTAAGTTCTTGATTGAAACATTGCCGTAAAAATGGAAAGGGATAGAAAAATGGGATAAAAAGAATGGGTTTCTATCAGTGACAAATTGCTTCCATTTACTAACGCTAATTTTTTGTATCTTACTATATTTATATTATCATTTTAAGAAAGGAGTGACATTGAGCAAGATGCATTGTCTCATAAAATGACAAGTTGAAACCTTTCTATACAACGGCTTAAAGATAATAGGTTTTTTAACATATTTTTTAAAAGCTTCTTGTTTAAAACTGGAAAGAACTGACATTCCAAAACTCCATTTGGTTATATCAAACCGCTGTATTTAGGCAAAGTCACTACAACAACTTTTATTTTCAAAGAAGAATAATGTATTCCAAAAGTGTAATGGTTCTCCAATCCTGTTTAGGCAATCAGTGCTATTTTCCAGCCCAGAAATGGCCATGCAAATGAACATTGACCATAATAACTAGGGCTGCACAGCCTCCTAGAAAAACAACTTTTGACCTACGTGGGATTTTATAGCTTGGATGCAAAATATGCCAAGTAAGTAGCCTTAGCAGGCAAAGCAATAATCCTTTGATTCTAGTCTTTCAAATATAATCATGAATTTGTGATAGAGAAGGCAGGGGCTGACATTTGAAGACATTTAGTCAGAGACATAAGAAGAAGGAAGTTCGTGCACCCCCAAACTGTCAAATGTATTGGAAGGACAGTTTCGAAGTCTTCTCCACAACGTCCAGTGATGTCTGCTGAGATGTTGGACAGGAGCCGGGAATGGAACTGAAAACCCCATCCGTGGTTAAAGCCCTTTCAGTGTCTAAGGAGCATTTCAAATGAAAAGGGAAATCAATATGTTTATGGTTATTGTTTCTGTTGCTATTTTCTCATAGATTAAAAAAATGGGCTGTCAGAGATCAACCTTTCCATTCCCCTTCTATGCTGTTTCCTCTTCTCTTGCCCTGCAGCTACAGAGAAAATATGGCTTATTTTAAAATGAGCTGCTCTTTCATGGCACTACATGTATCATACCTTTCATACTCAGAAATGATGTTCGCTGTTTGTCATCAGCCTTGTGTCCCCGATGCACAGATTATATGGAAAAAACAGTGGTAAACTTTGCCAGAGGGTACCTCTCATAAACGATGAGTAAGGTCTGTCACTTTGGTTCTGTGTCACTGCTTCATACATTGATACAACTTGGTGACTCTTCTGCTCATATGTTGCTCTTAAAGTCATGTTAACTCATTCAACATTGGCAGCAGATGGCCCTTGGTTAAGCAAGAGAATGTGAGGCTAGGCATCTTAGCCTGTAATCTTAGCCACTCAGGGGACTGAGATCTGAGGATTGCAGTTTGAGGACAGCATAGGCAGAAAAAGTTTATGAAAGTATTGTCTTTAGTTAATCACCAAAAAGCCTGTAACAGAGGTGTCTCTCAAGTGGTAGAGTACCATCTTGAGTGAAAAGGCTAAGGGACAGTACACGGGCCCCTGAGTTAAAGCTTCAGTGTTGGCATAAAGGTTTCAGTGTCCTAACATATACCCAGAGAATAACACAGTGGTCTGAACTACATTTGGTATATCATCTCATCTGAATTGCCTCATTCCTTCAGAAAAAAATTGCATTAGTGATTGTATTATACCCATATCACCTAGATTTAATCTATCTACCTTACCATCTGAATGCTTCTGTTTAATTTCTAGCAATAGCTTTCCTTAACTAGAAATAGTTCATGTTATCCATTTCTCTGACACTTCCTTCTTAATAACTAACCAATGCACATAGTATGGCTATCCTTTCATTGAGCAAAACATCATTTTCTTATTTCAAAAGCTTCACATCCATAAATTATACATTTAGAAAGTATGAATAGCAATCAATAAGAATTTATATGTGTATTTGCAAAACTATCACTATGATCAAGAAAATGGACAAATATAAAATGTTTCTCATTCCAGCAAGCCTGTTCACTCTTCCCCAAGAAACACTCTTTTTTAAAAAAAAAAACTCACTGAACAATAGATTCATTTTCTACAGTTTTACAAAAGTTAAGCCATATAATCTGAACCATTTTTAATTAATCCTTTCACTCAAAGTAAGTATCTCTGACATACACACAAGTTATAAGAGAATGTATCTCTAGCACTCGACATAGTTGTATGACCATGGCAAAATATATTATTTATCCCTTAACTTAGTGCTGGCCTTTCAATGTGTTCCTAGTTTCTAGTTCTCATGAATAAAAAGGGCTACGGACAGAAACTTTCATACTTACAGATGCAAACATACATAGCTCTGTTTGGGATAGCAAGCTCACAGGTTGAAAGAAGACAATGGTGTCCTTAAGATGTGGTTGTATGCTCTGAGTTCCCATCAGCAATGCAGAAGGGCAGGCACTGAATCCTCTCCACTCTGGAATATACCAATCTTTTTCATCATAGTCCCCCTAACACATGTGTGACTGGTGGAAACAGGCCTGTATGTCATTCCTGGATGAATACCAGTCACTGTTGCTTAAACCCAAGGAATGACGACAAGAGTTTACATGGGTCTCCTACCTATGTGGTCTAGAGCACTCAGCTGAAAGCCTAAGGGACACCATCAGCAGATCTGATGGGTGCCCACCGAAGCTAACTCTGTCCTTCTTCTCTTTTCTTTAACTTGTCTGATTCTCAATGTCTAGGCCATCAACACACACACACACACACACACACACACACACACACACACACAGAGTGAAAATAATGTCTTACAGCATAGTGTTCATTATAAATTTGTTAATTTTTTGCTTGGAAAAAAAAACCAGGTGCAGGAACATAACACATTTATCCAGAAGTCTCCTCCTTGCTCTGTATTCTCCAAATGCAACCCTCTGTTGCTGCTAAGCAGTCCAATAATCTGCTTACACTATACTAATCCCTTCAGACTGTAATAATTAAAGCTGACTTCACGGGAATTGTGCAGTAGAATCTGTTTCTAAGTGAAGAAGAACTTCTAAAGATTTTTTTTTAAGTTGAAGCATCTTTCTTCTTTGGGAGTTACACTGACATTACAAAAAGTAATCCAAAATAACAAGGGTATGATTTAAAAGAGTTGTAAAGGAATGGTAGAGATGGAAGAAAGCATTAAGGGTATTTCATAGTACTAAGGGAATACATTGTGATAATTATTTTGTTTTTATTTGGCAAGATTGACAAAATGAGCATTTAGGTTGATTTTAGTAGATGCATTCTAATAACCAAATTGTTCTGATTTCAGTTAAATAAACAGAAGAAGCCAGGAAATTGCTTCCTCTAAATATTTTTAAAATCTTTTTGTAGTATTAACTTCAGTTCTAGACAGATGGTAAATATAGTAGAAAGTTAAAAAGTCAGCAATTAAGTCAGTTTTGCATGAATATCGGAGACAGAGAGGCATTTCAAGATTATTTTCATATAGCTCCATACTATCTGTTACCTATGAGAGGAGCATAGCAAATATAATACAAGTCTTAATCGATTCTGGTGCCCAAATACTGTACCTATGGAATTTTAATTTGTGAGGTAGACATGAAAAAATGGAAAAGGCAGATAGACTGTCTGTCACAAAGAGAATGGAAATATTTCAGTAGAGACATTCTTGAGTAGGAGCCAAAATGTTGACACTGTAAGGAAGTCTGGAAACTTCCAGAAGCAGTAGGAAATAAATAAGAGCCATAGAAAATCTTGGATGGGATACAATCAGAGGCAGAGCCAGAGTAGTATTCCTCTCAAGGTCATAAAACATCCTGAGGATAGAAGGGGGAGAAAAGGGAAGGGGGATTCAAAGTTGGTGGCTCTCATCACAGGAGCCTCAGCATGGAAAATTACATCAGAAAGTTGATCCTCAGAGATAAGAATAAATTATGTGATGGACAAATATAGAGTAATCTAGTGAATCATGTGTATAGAAACCAACAACCAAAGAAACATAAAGTAAAAATTGAGAATATACCAAGAAACTCATGCTCTGTTTTATTGCTCTCATTGTAGTACGGAGAGGCTTCTGTAATTCATATATATTAGCAATGAGTTTTCCAAATAATAACCTCCTTGTTTTCTGAATGTAACTTGGTTTTCTCTCATTTGAAAGTGCAATTGTCCCAAACCATCTTTTTGTGATCTAATTTTGCTGCTTGAGTACTCATTCTCATGTAAACAATCCTCCCCTAGCCATACACTGGATGTTGACAATATTATTGAGAATATTCTTGAAATTTTCTTAAAATTTATTATGTATTTTGTCCTTATTTATAATATTAAGTTTAAAATGAACTTCGTTCTAGGCTGGAGATGTAATTCAATGGCAGAGGGTTTGCCTAGCATAAAAAGCCCTGTGTTCAATCTTAAGAAGGGAATGAAAAAGAGAGAGAGGAGAAGGAGGAGGAGGAGGAGGGAGAGGATGACGAGGACGAGGAGTTGTACACCTTCCTAAATGCTGCAATTAAAAAATAGATGTTTACTAGATACATAAGGCCATATAGGATGAGGCTAAATGAAAGGACCTCCAGGATATGGAAACAAAAGCTATATAACATGTGATTGTTTTTCTTAATGTACTATGTTATTTCTCATCTATTTCGTTGTCGTTTGGTTGTCTCATATTTTACAGTATCTTACCTTGTTATCTGGTATATTATATATACATTTATTTGTTTATTTGAAATAGGAAAGGGAAGTGGTAAAACAAGGTGAGGGGAGGGAGTGAGGGAGGGAGATGTGGACAAAAACATGAGAAGGGGTATCAAAGTATGTGAAGTAATGCACCTTCTATCTGGCAAATATAACTGTAACCCTTCTATTAATTACAATACAAAATTTAAATGTGTATAATAAAACAGTAGATGTTTAGGAAGTGATTATACTTAAAGCATTCATTTGGTGATATTTTAACATTTAGCTGAACTCTTGTTCAAATATCTTTGAACATAGAAGCATATAATTTCTAATTTTATTGGTGAATTTTACTTTACCTTGTTTTATAAAGCAAGGTCATTTACAAGACATCAATGGTAAAAATATATGCAGCAAGGTAATGTTACATAAGGTTGTGTTTGATTAAAGCAAAAATGTCACTAAATTGGTATTTATATCAAATATTTGTCTAAAAGTGTTTTTAAAAATGGCCTAAGAAGTGATATGGATTCAATCCAGGAGATCATCATCGGAAACTGTTTAATTAATTACAGTAACAGGTAGGTTAATTACATGATATAATTAAATATATACTTAAATTGCTATCTAAATTTTCAATCATATATTTAATGCTCATACTTAGCATTCTAACATTCTCTTCCCACAAAAATCTGCTGCCAAATACAATTACAAATACTTTATTAGCTTCTCTGTTAACAGTATGTGTTACATTTAACTGTGTCTATAGTTTGAACATGTACTCTACTGATCTATATGTTAAAGATTAACTCCCGTATTCCCATGGAAGTGGGTGAGTTATTACAAGATGATGCTGTGGTAAAAGTGAATCCAACAACTCTGCCCTCATTCTCTCCCCTTCTTAACTTTCCACCCTCACAGCCAGATCCTCAACAGAAGATAGACCCCCCCCACCCCCGGACATCCCAACACCAGAACAGGAAAGCAAATGTATTACCACTACTGCTTTCAGTGCCCTACCAATGCTAAATGGACACAGACACCTGCCTTTAGCAACGCAATCTTTCAATTTTACATCATACGCTAAAAATATCATGAAAATTTTAAGGGTTACTATCTGAAA
This sequence comes from Megascapheus bottae, assembly GCF_031878675.1. NCBI lineage: Eukaryota > Metazoa > Chordata > Mammalia > Rodentia > Geomyidae > Megascapheus > Megascapheus bottae. The sequence goes on from NC_143531.1 coordinate 19,600,053, forward strand.
AGACACAAATAAACTTAAAGATGGCTTGGGAATGTAATGAACAACCATAACCAAACTAAGTGGCAATAACACTTTAAAAATATATATGTATCCTTTTGTTTGAAATGTACAAAATTATGACTAAACACAAAGAAATACATGAATAGAAATAATCCTGGAACCATGAAATAGCTGAATAATTTTCATGGTTGAACAAAGACCCAAATTATGTTCAATTATTCAATTAAGTGGTTCTCTAGTGACCTAAAATATTAACACACTTCTCTAAACCACTGTTTCTGACACACTTTAATCCATCAGTTCTTTTAAGATCATGGTTCTCCTTACTATTATTGTGAAATACTAAATATTATCAATTCAATTAATTTTAAAAAAAGTCTCATGAGGCTATTTCTACAGACCAGAGAAGAATAGAAAGGAAGTGTTTTTGTTCTATAAGCGATCAAAAGGTAGGAACTATATCTCTGTGGCACCCCGAAGCTCCTGAATTAATTTAGCTTATTTATGACTCACTGAGCTTCTCTTCTTGTCACTTCCTACCGTTGGGAGAGTTTTGATGTCTTTTCTTTTGTTCCAGGCTTCTAGAATACTGTATGCACAGAGCACGGAAAGTCTCATTTAAATAAATGTTAAAGTGTAGAAATTCTTTCTGACTGAAATATATCTAACCCATTACTGCTAACTTTTACAAGTAGAAGGATAAACACAAACAGACTAATATTAGTTTCTGATTTTCTTAACATGCCGAATGTACTTAACAGATGCAAAATCAATAGAGGAGCAATGTATACACAGGAATTTTGGGTTACTATTGATATTTGTTGATGCATTTGACTTCTGTGGAGCTAAAAGATAAAGAGCACATAAAATCTCAAACTACAAATGAATTAAGAAAGAGTCAGTTACTAAGGGGGAGTCCTCCTGTTATGTACACCAGAGGAAATGGGAAATCATTCCTCAAGCAGAAGTCTATTGAGAAACTAAAAGTCGAAATGAGATTCCTAAGTCAAAAGAAGGTCAGACTGAGAGAACCTAGCTTATGTTTTCTGTGCCTCCACATGTCACTAACCTATTATTTTCTGCCATGCTATGACTTCCCTTAACAACAGCTCAGTTTTTATTACTTTAATCTTCTGAGCCAGAAGAATAGACTCAGAGAAACAGACAGATAGGTATGTTTATGAACCTATATATAGCATATATAATACATAGTATGCATACACATATAACATGTGTATATAATAGACATATATGACATACTAATATATACATAATATACATGCATATTAAACATATATTATCATATGTACACATTATATAATTGCAGGGTTATACATAGTTATATATTATATAATACATATTATACAATATAATTATATTATATTGCTTATATAATTATATAAGAAATGTATAACTATATTATGTAATCATATATTATATATACATATATATAGCCTTGCTTTCAAATGTTTCATTTCTATTTCTCTATTTATCAAAAAAAGAAAACATCTGTTTTATAAAAGGTCACTCTTTAATTTCACATAGTTCAAAGTTTTAAGTGATTCTTGTAATTATAGCAAAATATCAACTTAGTATATTAATAAATATATGAGTACAATAAGTGTATATTAATAAGTATATGAGTGTATAAGTATATGAGTATATTGTCTCCTTGTTTGTTATAGATGAGAATGTGTAAACACACTGTATGTGGGATTAATTACTCTTTCATTATGCATAAGATATTACAACAGTGCCTAGTACACCATGAATGTGTGTGTTCTTACTCTGCATAGAGGAAGAATAAAAATGAGGTAGATAATGTTAAAAGAAACAAACACATGGAACAAGCAAACATGAGAGGAAATATAAAAACCCTGTAAACTAAGAAGCTATCAGTCCAGCAGCTCTTCACATTTGCTTAGGATGAAGCATTATTGGTTGTACCTTTTTTAATCAAACCTTTCAGGGTTGTGGGTTCTATTCTGCATTTTTTAAATTTCTGTTAATTTCTGTTGTGAGTAATTATACTTAAAGTTTAGAAGTCTTCATTTCTAGGGAATATTTCTAGAAAGTACCATTCATTATACGATGGATGCTGGCATTGTTGCCAAGTAATGAATGAAACCTAACCACCGATGGAAACATCACGTTAAACACATAAAGCATTCATCTTTCCATATCGAAATAGTATAAGAGAGAACCAGTTAGTGAAGGAAGGCCTGCTCTGTACTCAGGAAGAAAAGGGAAGAGACAGCTTGCTAACAGATCAGTGGAATTCCAAAGTTCTTACCAATCAACAGACGGATGAAGCCTTCTTTGCATCCTCACAGTAACTTTTCATATCTTCCTACCACAAAACATTCCCGTGTATAATCCCCTTTCCATATCATTTCTGACAAGTGACTTTCAAACCCTCTACTTCTGCCCAGCTAAAAAGCCAGATTTCTACGTACACACTATTTGCCTTCCTTCATATGTGCACATTATGCTTCCATGTCTTCCTAATATGGTGTAATTCACACTCCCATAGATTTTGTAGGCTGGTGACTGGGGATGCATCCTTTCCTGTGCCTGCTCACTGTAATATGCTAAACCTTCATCCACACAGCCAAAGACTCAGGAAAAATCAGCTCTGAGGATTAACCTCAACTCACATGTATATGCCACAATCATGTTCATTTATCCAGGTTTACAGATCAAGGTCCAAGCTGCAAACCTGAATCTCCTCCAATTCAATTTGATTTCAGAAAGTATTTCTCGGGGCACTGTTTCTTCTCCAAAAGACTTGTTAAAGCACTGCTGTGACCTCTGAATTCATTCCTGCCACCCTTCTACCCATAAAGGAAGGAAACAGAGCTGATGCCAGAAGGAAAAGGAGCAAGAACTGGAAATGAACTGCAACTGTTGCTTGCTCTCCACGTGAACCTTTATCTAAGTAAGCTACTAAGTCCCCTCTGCTGTTTCTTTCCATTTTGGTTACTTGCAGTTTAAATCATCTTAAATTGATAGGCATAAACACACTTCAGAGGGAAATTTGAATATAACTCCTTTGATGGAGATTCTCCTACTTAATACAGTGGCGATAAATGTGTCCTTTAAAATCATAGCCTTTTATAAGCATTTTTATAGCACTTACATTTGCTACTTCATGCACTATAATATAGAGTATATTTTTAGAGCTGTTTCTTTGGAACACCATCCCATTAATACCAGATTCCTTTCTGATCTAGCCAGTAACTCTCATAATATAAGCATGAGTACATATGAACATTATAAAACTTGAGTAAATATTTGTTGAAAACCAAATAGCTACTAAGTGAAAGGAGAAAAGTCTATTTGTGTAATGAGCTCCTAGAATCAATTATATTTTACAAAAAATGTAAAATGATTGCCTAGTGTTTCCCATCCAAGAATCTTCTTTATACTTTGATTCTTTTCAATCACACAAAATATCCTGACCCTGATGGATGTTTCTAGATACTTGACACTTCAGAGAATTGATAGGAAAAATGCATACTAATTATCAAATACCTATCAATCTCTTTTGTAACTTCAATATTTATATACAATGCTTAGTCTACAAAATAAACTTTAAAATCACAAATAATTGAGTTTATATGTTAATTTTTAATACCATCAACTAATTAGATATTGATCAAAATATACTCAAACAAAAAATGCCTAAACTGAAAGTTATAAGTAAGCATTTTTAAAGAATCCCCGTATTGTTGAATGGCCAGAACACTTTGAATGCTATGGGCAATTTTATCTGCTTTGTTTTCATATCCCATTCATTTAATTGCTATCATTTTATTTTGCACAGGTAGAAGCTTTTAGGTATATTTGAAAGTATTCCAGGCGTGAAATTTTCATCATTCAGCAATGGAAGAACTTTGGCTCTAATTGCTTTGACAATTTGTCTTAAATCTTTCATATTGTCATTCAGACTAATCAGCCAAGCAAATCTTTTTCAAGCCAACTTGGTTGTTGAAACATTTTGGAATCAATTGCCTTACCTTGGTAAAGTAGAACAAAAATCTATGCAAAAAGCCTTGCATAATGTTATTTTAAATAAACAGCAACCACAAAATTGCAAAGGGATTGTATACATTCACTGTGTGTGTCTCTGTGTGTGTTGTCACTCAGTTGAAATTATTTAGATCCTTAGGTTGATTGTCAAAGTTATTTATCAATAAATATGAAATGCAGTGTACTACCTCAGGCATTCTCTATAAAGTTATTTAAATCCAGGAAAGCCAGCTTGCTCAGGAAGATAATGGCCTTTCCTTTTAGGAACGGGAGGTCTTGTACATGCGAAGGTCACAGTGTCAGTACTGGTTTGAACAACATATTGCTTATTATACCCAGATCACTGACAAGGGTGATGAAGATGAATGGCCTACAAGGAACATAAATGTTATGTTCCAAATGTGCCATGCGCTGGTAATGATATTAAAACAAACACCCACAAGGGTATAAAAAGCACACACCCCAGTGGTTACAAAACACACGACTCTTTCACTCAAAGTGGCAAGAGTCAGCCTTAATGGTATATATCTGCACTAATGGAAGAGCAAGGACTTACTATAACTGTAAGTCCGCATATGCTGTTTTCTCCCCTACATCGGCAACTATCATTACTATGCGGCTCCTGTTCAAAAGAGTCAAAAAACTATGTACAACTCAGATTCATTTATGTTGGCAGTTAGTCTTTTGGAAAACTGATTACAGCTTAGGAAGTCAGCCTAAACACTGGTGACCGCTGACGGACTTACAATATTCTCTGCAAAACAGAAAATGATTGCCTTTAAGCACAATGAAGACTTAACTTGAATATGAGACTTTAAAAAATAATTCCTGTACAGATGTTTCTAATTTTTTGCATGACTAAATATGTGAAGTAAAATTCTAAATAATTCTAACTTCAACGATTTTTTTTCCTGATTTTCAAAATGACCTAAAGGCGTGTCACAATACAGATACTAAGCTTTTATCCAAAATTGTCGTAGTAAGGCCAAGAACATTGAGAAGTATATTGTCTGACTCCAATTAGTTACTTTCTCTCTTCCAGAGGATGAAAGCATTTTATGGAATAATTGAATATTAGGCGTGACTGAAAATAAGTTTAGGTTAGTCTATGTGTTTGCCATTATTTCCTACTTAAGGCTGGGATAACAATCACTAACCAGCTACCTCCAACACGAAGGCCAAGTATTTATTTTGTAGAATTGTCCATGATTCCCAAGGAGATCATTTCCCCAATATTAATATCATAATCCTGTTATTTGAGGAAAAGTCCTACCAAGCGGCATGTCCCAATAACAACAAATACGACAAAATATACAGACGTTCCTGGAGGAAATCTTGGTTCGTCTCCATGTCACTGTGGGAACGTGGTTATTTATGACTTCATGTTTTGTTTTGTTTTGTTTTGTTTTTTGCCAGTCCTGGGCTTGAGCTCAGGGCCTGAGCACTGTCCTTGGACTTTCTCAAGGCTAAAGCTCTACCACTTGAGCCTCAGCACCACTTCCAGCTTTTTTCTATGTATGTGGTACCAAGGAATTGAACCCGGGTCTTTGCGCATGCTAGGCAAGCACTTTAACCACTAGGCCAAACTCCCAGCCCGGAACGTGGTTATTTATGAGTGTGAACACTCTGCTTGTTTGCCTGGATGGAGTTCCTTCAGTAAGATTTGTCCATGGCATAGTTTGGTACTGAGCTTTTGAAATTAAATCATTGAATGCTTTCTACCTGTAGCCTAGACTATTTACTTAGTCTGTCTACCTCCTACAACATCCTCCATCAGTAAAACAACAAGCCTATCACCAATTTCATGAGTCCTGATCTGTACCATCAAAGATATATCTGTTCTAGCTATTACCTGTGATCACTAACATCACTGAAGTTTTGCAAAACAGCTGCTGTTAAGAAAGGAGAATGTATGACATTCCAACAAAGCCAAAATAACTTCCTAAAATCCACACGACTATTGATGCCTTTTCTTAAGGGTATGATATACTTGTCGAACAAAATATCAAGAAATAATTACTCAAAAGCCCACAGAGGAAATCCCAGCTCTTTGGAGGTTAAGGCAAGAAGATTACAAATTCTAGTTGAACCTAAACTGCATGGTGAAACCCTACTCCTTCCGGTCCTCAAAACAGGAAAGGAAGCAAAGAGAAATGACTCAAGAATGCCAAAAAAAAGTGTTTCTAGTCCTATGTTTTATAGCAGGAAAGCTGATGTATAAAGAGGGCTCAAGGTTCACCCTGAGAGCCCTGGAGAATATGCCAGAAAAGAGTTTAAAGGTAGACACTAATTAGCAGTGAGTTCACAGGAAAAATATTTAACTTTTAATTCTCAGGCTCACCCATCATAAAACTGCAATCAAAAATAAGTATGCAGTGAAACTGAAGTGTGATAAGTTCAGGAACGCAGTTTACAGTCCCTAATACCTCTCCTGAGGAGTGCCATGGTTTTATTTGTTACTGTAGTTAGACAATTTTCTTTTCCTTTTTTTTCCCTCAGCCATGGGGCTTGAACTCTGGACCTGGGCACTGTCCTGAGCACTTCAGCTCAAGGCTAGCACTCTACCATTTGAGCCACAGGATCACTTTGTAGTTAAACAATTATCTATCCTGACCTCTTTCCTTTCATTCACAGCCTTTACTCCTGTATCAACGCTGCAATATAAAATCTCCATCATCCTCACAACAGCTGTTTCAGCATGAATCCTTGCATACAATGTTGCCAATCAACATATGGACTCAATGTTAGAGATGTGTACAATTTGCCCATTACATATTTTTGAAAAAGTAATTCTGATCTTTTGAAATTAAATCATTGAATGCCTTAAAGGGTCCAAAAACATCAAAAAATAAAACTTTTATTTTGTTTATATTATCATGCTTCTCTAGGAGGAAGAGGAAGAAGAACTATTAATTTCCTTAATTCCTGAAAGTAAACTCAAAATTTAATCCCAATTTTCAAATAAACTAATCGTGCTTGAAATTACCCCCAACCTGACTGACACGTTACAAAGCTAACTGTCCTAAATAACATTTCTTTTAATAAAGACACATTGGCACAGTCAATGAAGTGTTTCAATTTTGAATATGAACATTGAATGCTGTTTTCAGTATTTTATTTGTTGATGAACTCATCACATTTGCAATCCTGAAATGAATTTATTAATATTTTCTACAATTTTAAGTTTCTAGTACATTAATTTGTTTAAATATCAATGATTGAGGTTTAACGTTTATATTTTTCACAAAAGTACCTTTTAGGATAATTTGCAGCAGCTTGTCAAGCACTTGAATATTACCAAATATCATCTTCAGAGCTACAAGTACTAGCTCTATAATAGACTAGAAAATCATTCATGATTTGTAAAATCTCAAGGTTCTTTTCTTTTTTTGTGCCAATGCTAGGACTTGAACTCTGGGCCCTCAAACACTTCTGCCTCTCTTGCATGCTCATAGCTGACAATCACTTGAGTCATACTTCCAGTCTAGCAATTTGCTAGTTAATTTGAGATGGAATCTTGTGGACATTTCTGCCAGGGCTGGCTTTGAACCAAGATGCTCCTGGTTTAAAACTTGAGTAGTTGGACTACAGATGTGAGCCACTGATACACAGTTTGTGAGGCCACTTATAATGGGACATTTTATTTGATACAATAAGCAAAATATATAAGATAGATCCCCAAAAACTTATTCTACCATATACATATTGAGTAATCATGGACAAATGGATACATTTGAAACCATCTTTATAAAACAAGGACCCAAAAAATCCTTCCATGTATAATAAAATGAGATAATCACATCTGAGTGTTCTTTACAATCACCTTCACACAGAAAATACTAGATAAGTTAGAGTTTTAAAAATAAATAAATAAATCACTGCATGAATAAGTAAAGCCAAATAAATAATAGCCTGAAGATAATCAAATGAAAAATGGTACAGAATTTTATAAATTATTGCAATTAGGAAAATGAATATTTAATCCTATGTTAGTTCATTCTGTAAGGATACCATACTATTTTTAAAGGAAATAATTTATGTCTTTACAGAAACTATTTGCAATAACATAAATGTTTAGTCCACACAGTTCTAGTTCCTCAAGTTAAGGAGATTCAGTCATCATATAGTGAACTAGTTTCTAAGCTACTCTGTTCAAACAAATGTATTATCCTTTGGATAAATAATGACCAAGAATTGACTGTATCAAATTTGCCTGATACAAAATTAGCTGTGTTTACCTTATAGTTAAAAATTAACAAAACTATTACAACTCAACTAAATCCTCCAATGACAACTCCCTTTTTAATTATATAATTCACATTTTTATTACAAACTTATTATTGAACCAATTACAAGTTGCTGGATGAAGCTTGCCAGTAATAAGAGTTACTAACAAACTTTCCTTGCTAATTTAGAGGAAATAAGTACTGGAACACAGATGATTTCTGACGACTATACCCTTTATACTTTTTAAATGTGGACATGAAAACAGTTGAGAAAAAGAGATTTCAGATATTGAAAAATACTCCTTCGGTCCTCTAGATTTGCACTGAAGATATCGATCAAAATCTGACATCTGTGCTATACAAAATTGGCCTCACTTTTCAAATGAATAGAATACAAGAATGTGAAAAATAAAGAAGTTGTGTAATCTTACAGCAAAAACAAAAGCAGAACTTATTTCATTTGCTTTTGTTTCCTATTAGTTAGACACCTTCTCCTTTTTCCATGTAAATATTATTTTCTTTGTAAGTCTTGGAGAGATAAGAGTGTTGCTTCATAGGTACTTAATAATAGTATTAAGTAAGCTCCTCAAGAGTAGGTTTCCACAAATGCAACGCTTATACTTTGTAACAGTAGGTCACAGGTTATTTCAATAAATCTATTCGTTCTTCCTTCATTTGTCAATACTGTAGAAAAAATTGCATCCTATGACAATGTCTATTAGATCAGCACAGTACAAATGACTGTTTTTAATTTTTATCACTTGGTTTAATTTTGCTTCTATCAAATGTATTAAAGAAGGACATTGATCCTTTAATAAAGTTCCAAAGAAATCAAATAAAAGTAAAATGACAACATATCATTTTGATTACAAGTCAGGTCACAGAAAAGTTATTCATAAAGTCAAAACAGTAAAAAGTAAATAACATGAACTTTAAAGCAAGGACTACATTCTGATCATATTGTCCTACCTTGCAATTATCTTCTAAAGTAAACATTATGAAACTAAAATCCAAAGTCACTTCCTGCTCCATAGCTATTGAAATGTTAAGTAGGTGAGTCAGGTCAAGTCCATGAATAATGTGGATTCAAGTACACGTGAAAAACATACATCAGAAAGGCACATTAGCACAGCCACAAAATTTCACTCTAAAGTGAATAACATTGAGCACAAAACACAGGCCATGCCAGACCCACCTAAAATTGTTTTTATGCTTTTTATTTGCATAATACAACTCATTACTTTAAGGATTATTTTGATTTTGAGCATTCCACGATTGCTTATTTATCCTATGCATTAAAAATGATGTATTTTTGTTTAATTGGAAAAGTATAGTTTATTTGAGATTTTTATCTGAAATCTATTTGAGAATATTTTACAGGTACAAGGTAACAAAGAAACTGGCCTGAGGAAGAAAAGTCTGTGAGAATTTTATCTCCAATTAACCACCAGAAAATCAAAAGGGGTGTTGTGGCTCAAGTGGTAGAGAACTAGCCTTGAGCTGAAGAGCTCAGGAGCAGCACCCAAGCCCAGAGTTCAAGCCCCACAATCGAAAAAAAAAAAAGGAAAAAAAAAAGATTATTCAAAATATAATTGTTAAGGGCTGGGAGTTTGGCCTAGTGGTTAAAGTGCTTGCCTAGCATGCACAAAGACCTGGGTTCGATTCCTCGGTACCACATATAGAAATAAAAAAAGCTGGAAGTGGTGCTGAGGCTCAAGTGATAGAGCTCTAGCCTTGAGAAAGTCCAAGGACAGTGATCAGGCCCTGAGCTCAAGCCCAGGACTGGCAAAATATATATATATATATATAATTGTTAAATAAATAAAATCCTTGTACTCATCAAACCATACCTTCAATTAGACCCAGGTTCAATTTCTTGGTACCACATGCATAGAAAAAAAAAAAAGCTGGAAGTGGTGCTGAGGCTCAAGTGGTAGAGCTCTAGCCTTGAGAAAGTCCAACGACAGGGCTCAGGACCTGAGCTAAAGCCCAGGACTGGCAAAAATTAAAAAAAAAAGCTGAGGAAAGCACTGGAGGCCCTGAATTTGATTCTCAGTTGTCTGCCTCTATCATTTCTCTCACACACATACACATACATACACAAAGTGAGAAAAATAAAAGCATGTCCTCTGTTAGCATGAGCCTGCACTCTAAGAAGACCAAAACACATTGAACTTCACACATAATTATAAAACTGATACTCTGGAAGAAAATGGCATGGTATAATACAAAAATAAAACTATCAAATGGTACTCCAGCTGAGGTGGGGTCCTTCCCCTAGGCTAGCATACTATTGCTCATTTTTTTTCTCTGATAAAGTTTGAGAAGAAATTGAAATGAGAGAGCACTGCAGACATAGGGAGGAATGCGCAGGAAAGTTCGAGCTTCCAGAGAATATGGTGCTTATTTAACATCTAAAAGATGTGGCAAAAGCTCCCCAAATCTATGCAACTTATAAAACAAAATTTTAACCAAATAAAATCACAGCAACTTTTATAATCATCCCTATGCATCAAAAGGCAGGTATGATTGTTAATAAAGAAACGTAATAATAGAGTGGCCAGGTTAGTGACACTTGGCTATTTGAGATACAGATATAACTGAAATGCAAGTTTGAAGTTTGTCTTGACAAAGGTAGCATGAGTCTGCCTCAAAAGCAAAATGAAATAACACAAAATGTTGGAGCAAATGCAAGGCTCTGGGCTCAACTCTAGTAAACCACACACACACACACACACACACACACACACACACACACACACACACACACACGGGGGGGGGGAATATGTAATATTCTTCCCCTATTAGTTAAAAAAGGCAATGTTATCTTACTAAAATCACATGTATATTGAGAAATTACTTGGAAAAAATAATATAAGCACTTCCAGAACTAATGTCATTGTGGCCCATCAATAAGCCCAGAAAAGAGTAAATAAATAGTACTGAATCCTGCTGTTGTATTTTTAGATCTGTCTGTGTTAGTAGACTTTGTGTTCAGCTGTAGTTATTTGGTGAAGATGAATACTAACATATGGTGGGGGGAGGTTGGAACTAATTTCCCCATTTCACCTACATAAGTCTCCCATTCACCCACCATGTAAGGAAAAATGCACATGACAGGAAAATGTGTTGTAGCAGAACAGACTGCCCTTAATTGTCTGGTGCCAACTAGGTATTGCTCACAACTCAGATTGCCACGAAGGGAACTCCCCAGGCGGGTTGAAGTCGTCATGGAAGGTTTCATGGAGCTAGTCCTGTAATGACAGCTGAGGTTTGCATAAACAGAAAGGATTAAATGCATATGCTATGCATAAGAGGGCGATCTAAGTGATGTGACCTTAACAAAGTATGAGATGCATGTTTGGATTAACAAAGTGTGATGCGCTTATCAAGAAATGCTAAGCCCAGGCAGACAAGGCAATTTCAATGAATAAAAAAACAAACAGAATGTACTTTTATAATGTGAAAGTCACTTTAGAGAATGCACATTCAGAGCCAGTAAAATAAAGAAGGCATTATTTCCCTATAGCATATGAAGAGCAAGACTATCAATAAATCATGAAAATCAAACCCAGCACTGATGGTTCACACCTGTAATTCTAACTCCATACGATGTCTATGATCTACCCATCTCAGTTTCAAGGCAGCCCTGACAGAAAGGTCTGTGAGACTCTATAATAAAAGAGGAAAAGAAAAAACAGAGAAATGAAAGAGCACTAGCCTAAAATAGAAAGAATCTAGTAAAAGTTCAAGACCCAGCACCTGCTCACATACAGAGTAAATATACAACACACTTGCCAGGTCTCTTTTGAGTGGATGATAGATTGAATTATCTTTGAATATGTCAAATACATAAATAACCCCTACTAGGTATATGTGCCCTGCCAAATGACAAATCCAAATGACTTGCAGTAGCCAAACATACCTTTTATTCTCATGAATCTTCTTTCCGGCTAATAAGCATAATAACTTGCTATACTAACAATGGGTATGAGTTTTTATATTTGTCTACGGGAAAAACAAGTATTAATTTGCAAACCTGAGAGATGTCCCTTTCTTTACACTTAAAATTTACTTATGATACAGACTTCTAATACACTTGTAGTCTTTCCTTTAGAATGATCAAACTTAGAAGATTATAGCCTATGCAGTAATTCTCTTTATTCAATCATACAGCATTAGTTCTTGAACAGGGTATGTTTATAATAAGCGATCATTTAAAATAAATTAATGATAATGCTTTCAAAATATCTCAATAACTAACAAAATGTTTAAACATCTCTTAAAAAAAAAAAAAAAACAAGAGTCAATGTGGCAGGAAAAGAGGTCACTAATGTGGAAAGCATTCAACCAACTCCCATTCTTATCAAGCTCCATGAATAAAACAAGTTCTACAACCAGGAACTGAATAGCTTCAGAAGGACAGTAAACACACCTGTTCCTTTAACTCACAGGTGCACAGAGCTGAGTACTATTGGCTAAACAAAAGCATTCTGCAGGGCATGCGCAGTTTCAGATTTGTGGACATTTGGTAATGGGAATCTCCTATGGAGCAGCAGGAAATGCTGCATTCCAGATGCCTTCAGATAGTGACTGCAGAGAGAGTCTGGGTGGAGGAAGTGACTCTACAGGCTCTCCCCTGTGACCTGCTTTCACCATAGCTCCTGAGCTGCCACTTTGGGGGTTCCTAAGGCCTCAGCAATCTGGAATGCCTGTGGTATGATGTCGTAACTGCTCCATGTCTTTCATTTTCTTCCAAATTTCTAAATAGAAATTTCTAAATAGAGTTCTCAATTAAGTTTTTTTGTTTTTTTTCATATTTTTTATTGTAATTAAAAGAAGGGTTACATTATATTTGCCAGATAGGAGGTGCATTAATTCACATACATTGATACCCTTTCTCATGTCTTGGATCAATTAAGGTGTTTTTTTTTTAATTCAAAATGATCCTAAATATGAGACAGGGCAGTGTCTGGAACTGAAAAAAGTTCACTTAGGACACCAAGATACAACCACCTAAGCCACGCTGTATTTATTCTTTCAGTACTCATTACAAGTCTTCAGGTTTCCCTTTTATACCAACTACTGGCAAAAGAGCATAAAATCAAAAATGCTTCCCCTCACAGAATCTGAAACTAAAGCAAGCAGTGAGTTCTAATCCTTGTAAGTGGAATTTTAATAGCAATAACACAAGCTACTGCAGAAACTGGGGTTAGATTTCTATCAGGGATTAAGATGGTCTTTGTTGAATTTACATTGGAAGTGAGTTTTAAAGGACCCATCAGAATTATTGAGATGAAGAATTCATCCCCCCAATGAGGAATTCATTCACAACAGCAGATTCTAGAGTTGACAAACACAAAAAATAGACTATCCTTTTCACAAAATCAGCCAGCAGGGTCCCAGTACCGTGGATAGCTCCCTGCTAAGAAAGATAACTAGAAGAGATAGGTCTATCAGATCCAAAGAAGGGTTGAAGCATTTTCCAAAGTTCAACTTTATCAATCTATCTTACATTCATATGATGATCATGTGACAACGCTGACTTTTACAACTTCTCATCAACCTTTTCCAGAGCCTGGGACCTGAGGCTTCTCTGACTTCACTAAATAGCTAGAGTTTTGGGGTCTTTCCTCCATGAGAACTGTTAACAGGGCTTGGACTACATATTGCCCATTGCCTGTAATCCTATCAGGGCCCTCTGTTCTTCCAGAAGCCAGACCGCTGTGGATGAAGTTATCTCCCAGACCCCATCATATTTACATCTTGGAATGCACTATCAAGATTACCAAAGTCAATATTCAGTCTTAATTATGCTGTAAGGCTTAATAATGCTGTTAAGGCTATATTACTTCTTGTGTGCTCATCCATTATGCTTTCTTTAGTGATCCAGTTTGTAAATCTGTGTGTTTAGGAATCACCTTGTAGAAAGCCATTCACAGATTGTCTTAGTATTAAAGCATTCCTTATTGTTTGCATGTAAGTAAAGTATTACTTTTAGCATATATTGTCTTCAATTATTTCTCTAGGTAAGATTCCTTTAAAGATTTGAGACTCCTATACGAACTCATTGGTTTAGTATTGTATCAAATACGTTGAAATATTGTCTGAAATAATTTATACTTAGACAATATTTCTAATGTTGGCTTTGGGTCTGATTTAAAGGCATTTTCTTCCTTTCTCTAACCTGTTTGTATGACATTCCTGAAAGACAGATTTGCCTTCTCCTTCATGTTTTCAAGTAGAATTGATGAAAGTCTTATATATTAGAAAGGAGCACTCACTTGACACATTCCCTAGATTCAGACAAATTGGTCTCATATAGTATGTGAAACACACACACACACACACACACACACACACACCATCATCATCATCATCATCATCATTTGTATAATAAAAACTCATTAACAATAAATATATATTAAACTATTTATAAGAGAGTTCATTTCAGAAAGTAGGTACACAAATATTACAGACTTTTCTGAATTGTATTAACAAGAGAGGAAGAGTACTGTTATTCTTAGAAGGTTGAATTATCATAGCAGATCTGGCTTAATACAACTTTCTGGGACTTAAGACTATGCCAGCTTTTGTTAATGAGTAAGGAGGCAACAGATCTCTAAAGCATAATTCTTTATAAATTCTAAACAAATCATATCCAAAACTGATATATTGAATTTATTTGTATTTGGTTATTTGAAATTTGATAGGGAAGGGGGGAAAACCAAGACGGGTGTGGGGTGTGGGCGGGAGGATAATGGGTACCAAGACATGGGAAAGGGTATCAATGTATGTGAATTAATGCACCTTCTATCTGGCAAATATCATGTAACCCTTTTACTAATTACAATAAAAAAATAAATAAAAAAAGAAGAAAGTAGAAGAGGCAACTTCACTTGATATTAACAAATGACTCAAAAAAGAAAAAATAGCGAGCTCTAAAACATTACTACACATACTGCATACATTGTACATATACTTGTGTTCACATAGTCCGTCTTGACATCACACAAGGCGAAATCATTTTCATTTCATTTATGGTAGGCTAAGTGGATCTACAACAATCATAAGTTACAGGTGTTATTAAGGTCCTACCACAGGAGGTGTGGTTCTTATGGACCATATTACCTAACATTTATAAAATGTCGTAATTAATGATGATGAGTAAGTAGATCTCCATTAGAACATGTAGCAAAATAAACCTGTCTGGTGATGGTGATAAACTGGTGATGACTTGTACCATGGTCTGGAAAGCACCATAGAGACGCAGACATAAATTGTTCCAAGAAATCCAGCCAAGCTGGCAAATGGCTAGAGGCCATAAGTAATTGTCATCACGAAATCCAAGGATGAGCATAGAAAAGAAGCATGCATCTCTCACAGCTGGCAATGTTTACAGATCCAGGAAACTGATTGTAGTTTCAAGACTACAGATTTCAAGGGCAAGAGGCCCAGTCTTACAGAAAAGGCCTTATTCCAATGCAAGAAGAGATGGGCAGTGGATAATTTTAAGAGACACTGGGTCAAACACTTTATGAGAAATAAATTTTAGTTATAAGAAAGAATGGGATTATTGTTCTTAATGTACTATGGTTTATCTCATGTTGTTACTGTATCTGACTTTGGTACCTGGTACATTACATATACATTTATGTGTTTATTTGAAATAGGTAAGGGGGAAAACAAGATGATTGAGAGGGAGTGGGGTGAGGGAAAGTGGGAGAAAAACATGGGAATGGTTATGAATATTCAAGAAGTGATATACCTCTCTATACATCACCTGACAATAAAATACAATTTAAAATAAAAGACAGAAAGAATGTGAAGACTTCTTAGGAGACATGCACTTGGAAATCAAGGAAAATACTGTATTTTTAAGGAAATCCTTGAGCTAAAAGCTATTGTAATCAGAAGCCCTAAACCCAGGCCTTCCTCCCTCAATACATGGCACAGTTACAACAAATGTAATCTTCAGAGAAAGCCTACTTTTACATGCTCTAACCAAAAATAGCACATATGAATAAACAATATCATACAGAAAACTGTCAAATTTTGTACACTGTGCATAATATTTGCTTTCTCAGGGACTACCAATAAGATATAGGCTAGGGTCATTATCAGGCAGCAAAATTCTCAGGAACAAATTCAAATTTCACTGTAAAATACAAAAACAAAGTTCATGTTTGTCTGACTATGTAATGCATAAGAATACAGAGGACCCACACCAGAGTTTCTGACTAATTCATTCTGTGGGTTCCAGTCTTGGCATTTTACTAATGTTACAGGCATTACCCTGTCATGCCTGCTCAGGCAACATATGTTTGAGCATCGCTGTATTAGATTAAAAATTAGCCATTATCTCCTATTTATGAAAGATTTTGCAAGCTATTTAGTAACAGTGCGCTCCACTAATGAATCCTAATCTTCTCATAAGTTTACTTTAAAAATTTAAAATTTGTGGATACAGTGTAAATAATACAAATCAAAAAACTATGCTTTAGTATTGCAGTAGAGGGTCAGGGAATTGGCCAATCAATTTCTCTGTCAATGATCACAGCAACAATCTTTTAACAATTTATTTATTTTGCCAGTTCTGGGCTTGAACTCAGGACCTGAGCACCGTCCTTGGGCTTTCTCAAGGCTGGAGCTCTACCATTTGAGCTACAGCACCACTTCTGGCTTTTTTCTATGTATGTGGTACTGAGGAATTGAACCTTGGTGTTCATGAATGCTAGCCAAGCACCCTACCACTAGGCCAAACTCCTGGCCCATTAACAATTTATTTTAAACTTTTATTTTTTTTACCAGTGCTGTGGCTTGAACCCTGGGCCTAAACTCTGTCCCTGAGCTTCTTTTTGCTCAAGGTCAACACTCTAACACTTGAACGACACAGCTGTTTCTGGCTTTTTTTGTGTGTCTCATAGACTTTCCTTCCCTGAGCTGGCTTCAAACTGTGATCCAGACATGTGACAATGGCATGGCTCATTTAATCATTCTTAATGTACTGAAGAACTTAGTAAAGACTTCACTCCTTATCTCTTTTTTAAAATTTTGATATGAAATCAGCTAAAATGCCATTATTATTGTTCCACCTAATAATGCTAAGAATGTCTTGGTACTCTGTCAACTGCAGGATAGCTAGCTTCACATTTTAATAGTTAGGTTACGCTTCATGGTGGAACATGATTCTTTTTGTTGCAGTGTTTTCTCATAACTCTCCACTTTTCCCCACTGATTCTCCAACCCCACACTTTATGTTTTATTGAGAACTGACAGTGTCATATGGAAAATAATATTGCTAATACAAACCTATGTCTGCAACATAAAGCAAGCTGAATCTGTCACTGACCAAATAGGGAAATCATACAGAAGTTGTCACTCATTCAGTAGTAGGTGAGATTATATTATCAACATGATACACCTGTGACATCGAGTCCAAAAAGAAACTCACAAGTGACCAATTAGCAGATAGGCTGGCTTGCATTGGCTGGATTGTAGCCTGTGTTGGAAATCATTCCATTCTTTCACAAATATGAAATTGGCTTTCACTTCTGTCACAAATCTCATCTATACACTGTCAAGAAAATACACAGGAAAATCTTTTAATTCAGCTAATCTGAAAGTAATTCCATTTGGCTCTTGGAAGCTATATTTAATGTTTGTACAGTTTCTCTGTTGTCACTATAACATACTTTTGGGGTATCATGTTGAATAGATATGTTCAAAGACTGTCTTGATTTTTTTTGTTGCTTTGTTTTGTTTTACTAAAATGAAGAAATGCATTTCAGCATTTTTTTCATTTGTCTACAAACAATGAGTATATATATATGTATAGCTATATATGTACAAATAAATATATAACCAAAGAACAAGTAACTACATTTAGAAGAGAGTCAGAACATGCTGTAGCTCTAATTATTAAGACAGTTTATTTATCAGGAGATAGCTAAAAGATCTTTAAAATTGGGGCATCTCCACATGTCTGGCACCATAATTCTATGCTTGTAGTAAGTAACATAAGGATGAATGAGCTCTATTCTATGGATGCACATAACAACTTTAATGAGATTGAATCTTCCTGATAAAACTAATAACGTTTAAACATAAGTAATCTAGAAAATAGATTTTAAGCAGCTGTACATTTATGTGATAATATAATGTTAAATACTCAATGAGAGCTCATTAAAACTGTTATCTTAGACACTATCACTCAACTAAGGGAGTTTGAGTCAGGAACAACTTAACATACCCCTTCACATACACAAGTATAAGTCTGTTATTCACTCCTATCTCAACATTTCAAGATCATTTGAATGTACTTAAACATTTAAGTACATTTCCTCCAAATTACTCTATTGTACCTCTGACGTGATCCAATCCATTGTATTAATAAGGTAGAATGGTAGTACACTGCAATTAGTTGTATACTTCATTAAAAGGCTAAAGGTTGTCTTCCCAGGTGCAGAAAAACTAGCAATTTGTGACAAGTATAGAATTTACGGAATGCTATGCATGAGAAACAGATAGCGCACTTTACCTAACAAATATCTAAGACAGTCTCTAATGCAACTTGGAAACAAACTTTTCTTTCCTTATTTCTAACTTTCTTTTATGGGAGCCTTTCTTCCTAGATTTTATATTTTTTTCTCATACACAATTTACTAGTCCACCTTATCCTTTAATATCTGACTTACCCTCAGTAGACTTTTCAGACAAAATACAGTACAAAATGTTATTGTCATGGCCGGAGCTCCAGGATTCCTCCTTAGACATGGAATTTCTTACTCTCCTGGGGCTGTTAACTGTACTCCAGAGTAAGAGTCAGATTCCTTCTGATTGACCAATAACTTCTGATGGACAGGAGTCAGGAATGCCCCTGTGAGCATGTTTTGCACAGGGCCTACAGCCATACCTTGCATTGTCCTTTACTTTGATACAGCAAAGAGTAACAAGGTGCTCCCCCCAAAAAAACTTGAATAGCACTGTAAAAATATAATAAATGAGTTTCATGTAGATTAACATTTGATGACATAAGCAGCTTTAAAATATGAAAGTTACTTACTTGGACCATCCTAAAACAAGGTATTCATAAACATGAGTTTCAGTGGTTACAGAAACACAGATAATTGATATCATGCTTTAACTAACTCCCAATTATCTCTAAGTTCTAGAAGCCTGGCAAAGCCCCCCACTGGAATGGTTCTTATCATCTGATGCCTACCCTGATGTATAAAACTGTACATGCTTAAGTGTGCAAAAGGCACTTTACTATGAGTCTAGCCAATCAAACTATCAAATCCTTTCCTCTCTTTTGCCTTTCAGTTCAACTGATATGTGAAGGAAAGATACCTTCATGGAGGAGGGAAAACAGGAAGTCCTTTTTTTGATCAAAATGGTTATAATCAAATCCTTTAATCAACTCATAGGCACACAAGCATGCTAATTACAGATGGACCATTTATCTTTCTATAAGAAGTGACTTAAGGGGTGTTGGTTTGAGTGTGTAGTTTCCACCCATGGCAATTTCATCAAGGCACTGTTCTATAATCAGAAACAGTCTGGAGTTCTACAAAAAGATAGGTTGCTACTTTTGAGAACTAATATCAATTTTCAAGTCATTGTTAAGCCTCACATTAACAATGCACCCTGTTGAAAATATGAATGTGTCCTTGCTATGTGTCCCTGTTGAAAATATGAATATGTGTCCTTGCTATGTGTCCCTGTTGAAAATATGAATAGAAAGAAACCAAAACAAATGAATCACAGTGTAGCCTAGATTAAAAGTGTTCTGGGCTTCCCTTAATAACTTTTTTTTCCTTCAAGAAACAGTAATGATAGCTCCAAACTCACTTCTGTGGCTGCTTCACACGTCCTCCCAAAGGCTTTCAATAAAAGTCAAGTTTGTGCAAACTCTATGTACATTAGTTTAAGAGCCTTTGGAGGGAGGGGAGAATGGAGGATGTGTTATCATTTCTCTGGGAAATTATGCGACTGTGAAGACAACCGAAATGCAAGGTGTTGCATCCAGGCAGGTATTTCCTGTCTTGTGGGTCCTTCCTGAGGGCTGGGAGAGGTGCGAGCAGCTGAGGACCCAAGGGCATAAACACATGACAAGGCCAGAGATCTAGGGACTTTCAGGACTGCACTTTTGGCTACCTGACTAACAGGAAAGCTCTTCGCTCCTCCTCAATTTCTTTTCAGAGGTGCCACAACAGGGAGAGAGAAAAAAAAAAGCATTATCGCTTCTAATTCTGAGAGGGAAGGGGGAGGGAGAGACTTGTGTAGTGGGAAGGAAACCCCGAGAAATTTCACAACTCTTCTTGCCATAAATAGCCTTTCTTCTCACTCTGGATACCTCCAGGTTTACATAAGCAAGACTCAGCCTCCTCCACGAGCAAGAGACCCACCATTCACAAATCCTTCAATCACCTTGTAAGCCTGGGTAAGAGTCCCTGGGACACAAGCCAAAAAAATAAATAAATAAAATGAATAAAAGGTCAGGGGTAGACTGGAAACCACCTGCAGTTTCTCATCAGGGCTGACTTTCTGCTTTGGTGACCCAATGAGTGCAAGAGTCTGGGGACAACACACGCACACACACACACACACACACACACACACACACACACACACACACACACACACACGGGCCCTGGATGCGCCACCACAAAGCAATGTCTCAGCTCCGAGTCCCCTCTGCGGCTCCTGTCACCCACGGGAGAGAGTCCTGACTCCAAAGCAGGAAGCCCAGAGCCCCAGGACCTGCCGGCGGAGGCGAGAGGCGGTCCCCGCGTGGGCACTGCGGCTCCTCCGGGCGCCCCAGACTCCCCGCCCCCCTCCTCTCCTTCCCCCCTCTCGTCGCCATCCCCGCCCTGGCACCAGCAGCCGGGTGTGAGCACCGCTCTGGAGCTGCCCCGCAGCCCCTAACCTCCGGGGTGCGAGCGATGAGGGCGGAGAGCAGCCCAGAGCCCGTGCCAACTCTTGCCCGGGTGACCCTGCGCGCCCCGCAGCGCCACCGGGGCGGCGGGGGAGCCTCCGGCCGGGGACCACGGAGCCCCAACGCCTCGCTGCCTCGGGTCCATCAGGCCGGATCTCCGAGTGGGAGCCCACGGCCAGAGCCCGGGGCCTGGGTGGGGGCTGCTCGGGAGCGGGGCGGTCACGGCCGCGTCCGCCTCGGGCCGGCCGGGGCGCGGCCGCGTGTGGACGCGCGACCCGCGGGGCGCAGGGGGGGCGCGGGGCCCGCACTACCTGGAGGGCTGGCGCGGTGATCAGGGCTCCTCCCGGGCGCTCGGGGCTCCTTCCCGGACCCCCTGTCCTCCGTCCTCCCGCCCCTTCTGGGCGGTCGGGTCCCGTCGTGTCCACCCCCGGTGGCCAAGAGTGGAGCGGCGTGATTTAATAATAATCCTCCAGCTCCTGCCGCCGCCGGCGCCAGCACAGCCGCTGCGCCCCAGCCGCCGCTCCTGCCCAGTCTGTCATGTTGTTGAGCGAGCGAGCAAGAGAGAGAGGGAGAGAGCGAGCGAGCGAGCAAGAGAGAGAGAGAGAGAGAGAGAGAGAGAGAGAGAGAGAGAGAGAGAGAGAGAGAGAGAGAGAGAGAGAGAGAGAGAGAGAGAGAGAGGATTGGCAGTCGGTGGATCGGCGACTCTTGGCGGGGAGGCAGAGGGGCCGAGGCGGCGGAGGGCAGGGGAGGGGCGTGGGGAGGCGCTTCCAAGTGTGCGCGGGGGCGCCGCGTGTGAGCCGCGCGTGTGCAGAGCCCCGGCCACCTCCCTGGCAGGCCGCGCTCCGGGGCTTTACGAGCCGGGCAGGGCGGCCAGGCGACCTTCGCGGCCTCGTCCAGACTGGAAAGAGACAGTTCTTACCCCCCCACCCCCACCCCACCACCCAGCCACCCGGCGTCCCCACCCCTCCATCAGGGGCAGGGAGAGGGGGGCGAGGGCAGGGGCCCGGGCAGGGCGGGGGATGGGGTCCGCGCTAGCCACAGAAGCAGGAGCACATTCAGACCTTGATCTTGTCCTTACACGCTCCTGTGAGGGGGCCACCGCTGACTTCTCATTTTAGGCTGAACTTGACTGTGCTCCGTCGACTTCCTTGCCCCTCCCCCTTGACACTCCCCCAATCCATCCTGGTGGACTGGACCTCCCCAAGTTCAAGTTGTCGAGCCAGGTCAGGATGAAAGCAAACCAGGAGTCTAGAGAGAGGCTGGAGGGACAGAGGTCCAGCTGGAAATGACTTGTGTCGTCTTCCCCTTCCTCCTCTACAGGAGATGACTCTGAGGTTCTTTCCAGTTTTATTGTTTGTTTCCTTGATACCCTTTCCAGTCCACACCCTGACAAGTCTCCAGCCACACAGAACCAAGGAAAGAAACCTTCTTCCTCCACTAAGCAGGGCTGGCCTCCCCGGAATCCTTTGTAGTGATCAATACTTCCCTGAGATAATGGAAGCGCCCTGACTGTTATTGAAAGCGCGATGTGGGTTTCTCCAGGTCAGGTCCTGAGCAGGCATTGCACACAGAATCCACTAGGCACTTGACATCGTTTGACTGATGGTCCCCGGGAGAAAATTCCCCCTTTAGAGAAGATTTCAGATGCGTGGTGCTGTGGCCTACCTAATTTATTTTCCCTTGAACTCTCCTCCCCTTGCCTGGCCCCATGTCCTGTCAGGTTTACATGGAGTCCTGAATACTTTCCTGTCCGTTCCTTTCTTTATCTTCTATCTCCTATACTGCTGTCTTTAAGTCTTTAGAGGGCAAGAAGCTAAACTAATGCATTTAACTCTCTCTCTCTCTCTCTCTCTCTCTCTCTCTCTCTCTCTCTCTCTCTCTCTCTCTCTCTCTGTGTCACTATATTTAGAGACGTTTATATACCAAACAAACATCATTTATGCACTTTATTAGCTTCCTCCCAAGATTACATGTCATGCGATGTACTGCTTTATTGAGAAAGAGCTCCAAGCAATCAAGCTAAACTTCTTTGAGGTGTAGGGTGTGTGTGTGTGTGTGTGTGTGTGTGTGTGTGTGTGTGTGTGTGTGTAAGAGAGAGGGAGAGAAACAGGTGTGATAACTTGAACTCAGAGCCTCTTGCTTGCTGGGCTTGCTTGCTTAGGTAAGGCCCTGTCATTTGAGCCACATCAGTGAGGTAAGAGCCAGGTTGTGCTTTATTAAAAATCAACCATTAAGATGTGTCTTCTGGCATGGGAACAACTCTACCATCAATAGTGAGCAACATTTCTTTTTTCTCATAGACATGATGGAAGGTAACATTTAGGAAGCCAGAGAAGTAGTGGAAAGTCTGACGTTTCATTTGTCACATCTTCTTTCATGATCTATGGCCATTTTTACATCTTTAAAATTCAGTTGTACCACCATCACAGTTGACCCTTTTGACACTGCTGTGACATCCTATGATTCTTTGCATCAGTGAGCTCAGAGCTCATTACGAATGTTTTAAGTATATGATCAAGATCTAGCAGAGTAATGTGAGTATGCAAAACAAAAAAAACCTATACACAAACATGTGAGTGAGCACACACACATACACAAAACTAACAACGTGATATTGGAAAGAAACAGTAGCAAAATGAATAGCAGGGGCCTAGTAGACAAGCATACCTAAATGTGGAACCCTAACTTCTTAGGTGAAGCATGGTAAATGGATCTGTACTAACAAAGGATGTAGTGGGCATTGAATATGTTCTCAACGAAGCACTTACTGTTATTCCTCAGGTTTACAGATAGGAATTCGGGAGGTAACTAGTTAATCCAAAATCATGCAAAAGTTAAGTGATGTAGCTACAACTCTGCCTTCCACTGCTGTCCATATGGCTTCCCATTCAGAATTCATAGGTCAGTTAAGTGTTTCCTTAGAGCTTTGAATAATTATGAAATAAGATGATCTACATCCTTTGACATTTTCCTGCTAGCTCCCCCTTCCTTTTATTATGCAGAAGAGGGTTTAAAAATGTTAATTATTTTAGGAATAGTTGAGGATTTTAAAAGGCCTTAATGTAGTTGGACTTAGAGAAGGACAAGTTAAGAAACTTTTCTCCATAATCATAGTAAGAAAAAAAAGTGTGATTGCAACAGAAAATCTTGTGGAAGAGCTATTTCTGAACATTTTCATGCAGTGAATAAATGTATACCACAATAAAAAAAACTGCAAATACACATTTAAAATTTTGGTTCTAGCCTTGAAGGGCGAGTTTTGGTACTTTTATAGTCTTGCTTCTCTAAATATCATCAATAATGATGATTATATTTTGACTCCATAATTCATACTTCAAAATCATGAATTAGTCCAGATATTTCAAGGACATCTTTGGTAACCACAACTGATTGTAATTTTCACACTCTCAAATTGTGTTTATAATAAGTGAGAACCATGACAATCTGTCAATTGCCTTTTCCCCCTATTAAGATTTTAAATAAAGCTGATGTGTCTTGCTTGTTTACTGGAAATTTTCCTTAGAATCCATAGGCACTAAAAGAGAAAGACAACTGAAAGTTTATAACCTAAGTCGTACTTCTAAAAAGTTCATTCATTTTAACTGTTTTGAACTTCAGTTTAAAACTATATGTGTGCACTAAGAATCTTGTTTATAAATTTTAATGAGTAACATTCGAGAAGTTTAGTAAATGAATTATTCTCTTTTAGGATTGCTTAATGTTTCAAGAAGAATTTCCCACTTGCAACGCATTCAATGATACAATTTTTGTTGTGATAGGAAAACCGAAAGCTAATGACTCTTTCCAATTTGTTCATTTTTATTGCTGGTAGATATGCTGCTGTTTGGTTCCCAAGTGCATTTAACTGGCAAATTCAATGAAGGTTTGGCATAGCATCATCTGATGAAAGCAGAAAAATTAGGCTGCCAATTACATATGTGCCCCTTATGTGCACTGAATTCCCATTGAAGTTATGAGCCAAATTAGAAATTCCTTAATAATAGTACCTAAAGAAACTGAATGAGAGCTTAGGAAATGTAAGGGAAATACTTTTTTCTTCCCAATCCAATGACAATTCATAAAATGTTTTAGAAAAGAAATTAACATGAACACATTTGCAAAATAAAATAGAAGAAATTTCATTGGAAAGCGTTCTTTTTCTCCCTTGCTCAGTTTATTTTTTTTTTGCTTTATTTCCTACTCCATCACATTTATCCAATCACTCTGAGGAAAATTAGATGAAGGCTATTTCCCTCCCTTGCTGTAACTTAATTGCTATGGCTTTCTGGTTTTCAAACTGTTTCTGATATTTCTTTTCTTCTGGTATTGAAAAGTGAATCTCCAAAAATCCTATGTTGGTGGTATTTGAAAGTTGGATTTTGGAAGGCAAAATAGGTATTTTGCCTTATTAAGGTAAAATAAGGTCATTGCAAGAGCGTGTGCAGGATTAGTGGCTTTATTTGCAGAATAAAAGAGACCCCAACTGATACTTTCTTGAGTGCAGGATTCTTCTTGACATGGTACAGCACAGCAGGAACTATATCACCCCAGCAGATGCCGGCATTTTGAGATCCCCTCTCTCCCAAATGGTGAGAAATACATTGCTTTTCTTTACAAGTCATGCGTTCTCTTGTTGAAGCAAAAAAAGTGCATTAAGATACTATCATTATAAAAGAAATGAACATCGTAAACAAATTGTATTCACCCTCTGGATTGCTTTTGCTTCACTAGGAGGTGATGATGTGGCGAGATGCACTGGACACTTTACAAGTACCTGGGAAGGACAGGAACACTTGATCCAGATTGGGGCTGAAACCAATGCTTGATTCAGCTCTTCAGCAAAGCTGAAGTGGCCTGTTGGTATTGTAACTGTTGTTTCTGTCATCTCTGGCCTGTTTCTTGGCTTTATTGAGTGTATTTTCTGGCTGCTGTACTTTAAGGCAGGAGTCCTCTAGTCAATCACTGGCCTTTTAATAGACTCTAAGATTCAAACGCGCAAAGAGTAGCTTCTGTATATTCCATAAATTCCCACCTTATAACAGACTCAACTGCAGTTTTTGGATACAGAGGACACAAAAAACTCAATATTAATGTGGAACACTCTTAATTGAGTGGTAGTAAAGCATAGTGTACATGAAGTTAGAGCTCTTTTCCCAGAACTTTGAGAGTGGTGACTATTACTTGGCAAATTATCTAGTTTTTGAACTCAAGAACCCGGACACTGCCCTTTGGTATTTTTTACTCAGTGTTGGTGCTTTACCACTTGAGATACTTCTGGCTTTTTGATGATTAATTGGCAATAAGAGTCTCAGGAATTTTTCAGCCAGGGCTGGTTTGTAACCATGATCTCAACCTCCTGAATAGGCTAGGATTACAGCTTTGAACCACTTGCATCCTGCTACCTATTGTGTCATTTCGTGTATTGTGTTTCATTTTGTCTTAGTTCTTTTTTTGTTTGTTTTTAAGAGCAGAAATTATGCCCAGCGGCAGTGCAGAAGCATTTGTTCATGATGAGATCCAGGCAGAGGCTAAACCCAGCTTCCAAGAACAGATACCCCGGGTTCATCCTGTGAAGCAGATTCAGAAGCAAGACTAGCAAGGTGTCTCGTATTCGGGATTTCATTCTCCAGGTTTGCAAAGCATCGCAATTCTAAGACTACATAATGTGCCAAGAGAGTAAAAGTAAATGGCATTGAGATAAATCTCAGCTTTCAGAAAACAGTACATTGTTGAGGAAGCTAAAAATCAACATGGGAAAAGGATATCAGAGGTAACAACAACACTACTGATCTCTGAATTTAATCCTCTCCAGGTAAGCAAACTGTGTGCAAATAATGACATAAAAACCAAAGAATCCTTACAAGATTTACCACTAGAGACTTACTGTTTTAAATTTTTTCCTTGCACAGGATTCCATTTTCTAATGTTGCTAAATGAGGAACTTGGGGAAATGACTTTGAGGTATTTTGCTTTGCCATGAGGTAATTTTTATGTTTGAAATATATATATTTTTAAATTAATTTGTAAGTCATTGTACAAAGGGCTTTAATTTCCACTTGTCAGGTTATGAGTGTGATACATGTTCATCAAGGTCACCCTTTTTGTCCCTCACTTAATCATCACCTTCACTTATAGAGTTCACTTATTATACAATGTTCACTGGCTTCGATGGCTGGAATACTACGGATTTTTTCCTGACTGCAATATTTAGAAAAACTTAACGCAGTGAATTGGTCTGTTGGTTTAGTTCTGTAATCTGTGGGTTATTCCAATCAAAGTAGCTTAAGGAATAAATTGAGCTTCTAAGTTCTATTTATGTTTATCTATTTACTTACAAGCATTTTCTTGAAACAAGTAGAACTTGATGCATTTTAAAGTCATTTCTAAAAGTGGTATATGGATAAAAATCTGAAGCTAACACTTAAATCATATAAACAGCTTAAATCATATAAATCTTACGATTATAAAAATAGGTCAAATATGGACTGGGAGCATAGCCTAGTGGTTGGTTAAGAACGCTTGGCTAGCATATACAAAGCCCTGCATTTGATTCCTCCATACCACATACTAAGAAAAAGCTGGAAGTAGCTCTGTGGCTCAAGAGGCATAGTGCTAGCCTTAAGTAAAAAGTGTCCAAGGACAGTGCCCAGGACTAGAAAAAAATCAAATAAAGCTATAATAGAAAAGTGGATTTGTACTACTTAAAGATACAGTAAATAATGCCTAGAAAATAGCCAAAACCATATTAAACCAGTACCAAGGCAATCTGAAGACTGGTTTTTGCATCTGTCAGTTTCTGTGCTGGCAGCTTCACAAATGAGACCTCTTCTTAACACAACATCACAGCAGGAGATACAGACATGTGAATTGTAATTAAAGTGTGAAAAAAAAAAGCATTTTCTAGTTGTCAATTATATAAAGCTTACATTGTGGAATCTAGACTGATGAAATTATGTCAAATGGAACTTATTTTTATTATTTTTCTATTCTATGCATAATTTGGCCCCAAATTTTAACTTCAGTAATGAATACATAATGCCTGCATAAACTGAAGTGTGTTTTCCTTGAGTCTGGTTCACTCAATAATGAGATTCAATTAGTTTTTAATCATCCAACTACAGAACATGAAGAGAAATCATTTATATATTTTCATGCAGTTATTCTAGAGCTGCTCAACTGAGTAGTTAGGATTTCAGATGAGAGTCACCTATGCCTAGATTATTCTCTTTCTCATTTTTTAGCACTTATATATCAAGCAAACTAACATACACAACAAATGAAATGTAATTACTAAATATGTTATATATATATATATATGTTTGAGGAGCTCATTAAAAACAAGAGTTGTTTACAAAGTAACCAAATTTTAAACATTTCACTGAAAAATGTCTAATTGTTTTATGTTTTCAATAAACTCAAGTTAATGTTAAATGTTGTAAGTATATACTCAGGGCCTGGATACTCTCCCTTGGTTTGTTTACTTAAGAGTCTGTGATTTTCAGGCCCTGGATTACTTCTACTTGTAATTCTCAGATCTCAACCTCCTAAGCAAAGATAACAGATATTTTCCACCAGCCCTTAACCTCCATGTTGACATGCGTTTTGTTGAAATGGGGTTTTGCTGATATTTTTCTCAGATCCCCAATATTAGACTTCTCCAGCTTCACTTCCTGAGAGCAGGGATCACAAATCGCAGGTATTCTTGGCATTTTAAATGATCAAGTTTATTTTATGTGTTTATAGTTTCAAACACACGTATGCTTAACCTACCACTGGACTGCCACAATGTATTATTGTCATGTGATACATAATCCATATATGACTTTTCAAATTTCTCACACACTTCCTATGGATGCCACAACTGAGTGGTAGAGGTTATGTTGTTTCCTTTTGAGCCTTAGCCAACCTATGCAATGGAATTAACAGGTAGAATGTGCTGAAGATAGTGTTATATGATTTCCTAGCCCAGGTCACACCATTACCAATCACTGTCCCATTGTTTTCTTGGGACACTTGCTCTTGGAACATGGCTATCTGCAGTGGGGAAGTCAAGTCGTCAGTACAAAGGATCACACAGAAGGATCTGATGTCACTCACCAGTTCCTGACACTGTCAGGAACCACTATGTGTAGCCAATACCAATTTGCCATCCATGGGCCTTCCCGCGCCCCATTTACACATACCAGCCTGTCACGGGAAGCAGACACGGCCTATATTAGCTTTTATTCTGTAATATAACAAACTGCCATGAACTTGCATTTTAAAATAAGCACTAGTTCTTTGTATCATGGTTCTATAGGACAGAAGTCCAGTAAGCCATGGTTGTATCCCTGTTGTGTATCACAAACCTGAAGTAAAGGTGTGAACTCTTATCTGGAGATTCTGACACATTAATCCTGGCCTGACTGAATTCTGTTCCTGGTAGTCAGATGACTGAAACCTTTGTTTTCTGCAACACACAACTCCCTCTGTTTTCCAGCCAGCATTACAGCTTCATTTCTTCTGCTTCAGATCTTTAATTTCCTCTACCAGTCTACTTTTCAAGGGATCATGTGGTTGTACTCATACCTGCCTAAATAATGTCCTTGTCTTAACATGAACCTGATCTTATAACAGCACATTCATCTGAGTAAAGCCAATTGTATTCACATAATCTAACTATATTCAAAAGAAGAATTACCCAAAATGAGTTAAGAGAGGAATCAAACAATTCTACCTGTCATGTTCCTTGCTAAGTGTTTGTACCTCTAGGCCATAAGCCACTGTTTGATTCCTGACATTCTCATTGACATAATCCAATACACAGTAGAAGCAAGACAGTGGAAGCTAAATGATACAAGGATTTGAGTATGTCATTGTCAGTTTCTTCTTTTTATTATTATTTCTGAAAATTATATATAATAGAGAGGCATTCGTTTTTAGAGACTCTTTTCCTTTAAACTGTTAGTGTTTTTTTATCTGCCATCCTCTTTCATAAGTGATTCTTTTCTGAACTGACACTGAAAATGTCTACATGACTAAAAATGACTATAATTCTAGCTATTCAGAAGGCTAAGATCTGGCAGATTATAATTCAAATCCAGTATAGATGAAAAAACTCACATGTTTCCATCTCCAAATAAAACAAATAAAGCTAGGTTAGGGGTCTGTCTCAGGCAAAGCAAGGGAGAGATGCTAAATCTAAATCTCAATACTGACCATACACACACACACACACACACACACACACACACACACACACACACACACCTCAGTTATGAGTGAAGAAACTCAAATAATATTGTCACTGAAAATTCTTTCAAGATCTCTATGACTTTATTAATTTCTCACCAATCTTTTTTGTACCTATAAAACCTTCATTTCTCAAATCTCCGAAAAATAAAACCATAAGAGTCACTCGTTCAAAATGGGGGCGAATCTTGCCTGCAGACACCAGTGAACCATTAGAATACAATGTAAAGTGTAATGCACACTAAAGTTTGTAAGAAGTTTCAGCTTGTGTTTTAGGAAGCCACTGTCCAATAATACATATTTCCTCTTTTAGTCCATATTTTACATTGGTAATTTCTATATTAACATGACCACACAATTAAGCTCAACCAGAACTGTTTCCTGAAACATCCTAAAGGTCCTGTGTTCTCAGTAACTTAGAAACATTTCTACCACTGTCTTGGCCTCAGATATCCCTTCATTGAGTTACAATGGTAACCTTGTCACATAGACATCTACTTTTCAAGCCTCCATGGCAGCTTTATTTTCCTTAGTAGCTACCACAATCCAAACATTTTACACTGCATGTTTTTTTTCCTTATTGTATCTATACATTTCAACTCTGAATAAAGACAGCATAAGGAATCCTGAACTCTGTTGATCAATAAGGGGCTGGAGTGGGGAGGAAAGAAAGAACAATAGAGAAGTTTGTTCTGATTAAAATATATGTATGTCAAAAAAAACATGGTGAAACCTCTTGGTACAGTTAATATGCACTGAAAAAAGTGAAATGCAAGAAACTAAAGCAGGCTCCATTGAGGAAGAATGGAAGGTGCCTTTGGTAATTGGAGGTCTAAGAGTAAATAAAGAGGACTATGGTTGGACACATTCATTTGCATAGTTGAATATAGACTAATGAAGTGAACTGAGATTGTTTTGGAAGTGGAGAAAGGGCGAATGAACATTGATAACACGTTTGAGTTTAAACAGGGATATGTTGTATGCATGTGTGGAAATGTCACAACCAATGGTGTTGTTAAAATTGGAAAAGGAGAAAGAGAGAAACACAGATACTGAGGCCATAACATATTTCTGTTTCTACCTATGCCTCCAAGAGTATTTTCTATTCGTAGTCCTTGAGTATTCTTTTCAGTATATCATAATCCACTGGTGACAGTGGAAAAGTATATGCTCACTGACTAAAATCACAGCCATGAAGCACCTCAGGATGATGGAGATAGTTTCTGTATTATATTTACTGACATTTGACAAAATCAGATCCAGTTTCTGGTCATGTTGAATGCCTTTTAATGAGATTGTTTACTTACATGGATATTGATGTTGTTGTTTTTAGTAAGTCAGTATTTGTAAGTCATGTAATAATAGAAATGCAACTTTACAAAGTTGCCAACTGCAAATAATTCATTTATGTGTTCAAACCATGGATTAGAGAGCTCCAGAAAAACAACTCAGGGTACATAGGTACATGCATATGTGTATGAAGGTGTACATAGTACACAAATGTACATATGCAAAGACTCCTTTTGGGAATTGTCTCACAGGATTATGGAGGACAAAGGGTCTGCAAACTGGGATTCAGTCCAAATCTGGGGTCCTGAAACCCAAGAGCACGGATGTCTGAAAGCAGGAAAGTTGGCTGTCTATATGCATTGATGGCGCCACCATTCTTCC
The DNA here is from genome assembly GCF_031878675.1 of Megascapheus bottae. NCBI lineage: Eukaryota > Metazoa > Chordata > Mammalia > Rodentia > Geomyidae > Megascapheus > Megascapheus bottae. The sequence continues at coordinate 19,632,153 of NC_143531.1, forward strand.
ACCCTTTCTTTTCACTGGAGCTCTCAAACATACCCACTATGGTGGAAAAGATGATTAACTTTCTTGTCAGCTCAAGGCAAGCTGTCTCAGGTGTGCCTTATGGACAGGGATGAAGAATTTTCTGGAGCAATAATTCCCGAAGAGGTATCAGGGGATATGTTAATTTGCTCAAACAATCAAACTACATCTGGTGCAGTAGCTTCCTTTGGAGTCACTGTTTGGTTAAGCTTATGGAAATCTACTATGGCTGTCTGAGATCCTCAGTCATATGCACAGAACCAGTGAGAAAGCTGAATGGTGATCACCAATATCTGTGCCATCTTTCTAGCATTGCATGGTAGTTCAATTTCTGCAAACACTAAAGGGATGTAGCATTGCTTTTCTCTGATTTCCAAGGCAAAGGCAGTTCTGATAGTTTCGACTGTTCATAAAATCCCGGACTTTACTAGCCATAGAACTACAGTGGGAGTTCTTGCTGTTAAGTATATGTTCTAATTAAACATTTTGGATCTGGGAAAATAACCATGATATTGTTTTTTGAACGATAAATCAGCTTGTCTCAAGAGCTCCTCCAATGGAGGGTCATAGTGACATTTCAGGTCCCTGAGATTTATCTGAGTCCAGTGGTTGCTTACTGACCTATATGTTTCTTTTCAAAATAGATGTTTATGCTCAGAAAAGACAATGGTTGACTCTGGAGAAAAGCCAGGAGCAGTTTAACTGCCTAAAAATTTGATAGTAGGCGTCGAGCCTTGTTTCTTTACAAGGCTTTCTTGGTTTGCAAACAAGCTCAAGCCTGAGAGTGACTGAGGGGGTCTTAAATCTCTTATTTTATGAATTGTGTTAGGCTTCTGCTTATACCAATCAAGTATGATGGTTGATTAGTCAACATGGTAGGTTTTCATGAATCACACTATTCTGATGGCTACTTTGACTTTGTTCTCTATCACAGAAATATTTACCTGTGTGTGTGTGTGTGTGTGTGTGTGTGTGTGTGTGTGTGTGTGGACATGCACATGTGTGTATGTCTCCCGGTTGAACATCATGTGTAACTACCCACAGCTCACACTTTTGTACCACTTCTTGAAGGCCTATGCGGAGTTGATCCAGTTTCTAGCACTAGTCTCACTTAGGGGTATAGGTTGAATGTAAGAGAAATCTCTACTATCTTCCATGGAAAATATGGCCATTACCACATTCTCAGTCACCACATTTATTAAGAGATAGAAAATGACTGCCGACCCTGGACTTGGGAACTCTAGCTGGTTGAGAAAGCCTGGGTGAGGAAGGTCAATCCCACCACGACTGGATAAATCACTTCACTGGAAACTTTTCTCATTTCCACTGGCAAGGAAGGTGCCTTTGAATTTTAATGTTCAAAATGTCCAAACTTTTTGAGGGTCAAAGGATTTCACACCTTCCCAATGCCACAATGCTATCAGTAGACACACTATGAGGTTGAAAGCTCAATTTATACTATTACTTAGCCAATTGCAGGTTGATGTTCTCTGTGCTGTTTTCAGCAATTTTACCTGCAGTTCTAGGATCTAAGGTTTTCCTTCCGGACACATCTGGAAGACCTTCATTTATGTGTGCGGCTCTTCAGCTGGGGAATCCCAGAGCTCATCCTTTTCTTCCCCTGCTTGCTTGCTTGCTTGCTTGCTTGCTTGCTTGCTTTCTTTCTTTCTTTCTTTCTTTCTTTCTTTCTTTCTTTCTTTATTTATTTATTTATTTATTTATTTTTGCCAGTCCTGGGCTTGGGCTCAGGGCCTGAGCACTATCCCTGGATTTTCTCAAGGCTAGAGCTCTACCACTTGAGCCACAGCACCACTTCTGGCTTTTTGCTATGTATGTGGTACCGAGGAATCGAACCCAGGTCTTCGTGCATGCTAGGCAAACACTCTACCACTAGGCCAAACTCCCGGCCCCTTCCCCTGCTTTATTTAGGGACACGTGAATAGCCAGCCAATGGCCTTGCATTCATTAATTTTCATTAAATATTCTTCAAAAGTACTAGCTACAGATTCACTTAGCCCTTTGTTTTCTATAGGTGGTTGATTAGGAATTATCTAGTAATGATATTTTGCCTATCTATAAATCATTCATGCAATGAAATATCACTATTCCTTTCACTGCTGAAATTAGCCATTTATATCTAATTAGATTAGCAAGCTGATTTCAGAAACCCCAGCAAAAATCAGAAAACTCATCCTTGAAACTTTGTTCCTTTGGAATTACTTTCTAAAGTGAAATCTGCACTGGTCCAGGTACTCCAGGAAAATAAACAGATATGAATGTAAATATATGTATATGCGATGATGTATAATGCATGATGCATATAGAACATATGATTCTATAATAAATAGGATATATACAGTATATGATATATATGAACAATGCTCATATATGTGTGTATCTAAGTATATAATATACAAAATAAATATCAACAAGGACAGGGAGTATTATGGGAATTGTGTCATCGATTTTTTTTCTTTTTTTTTTTTGCCAGTCCTGGCCTTGAGCTCAGGGCCTGAGCACTGTCCTTGGACTTTCTCAAGGCTAGAGCTCTACCACTTGAGCCTCAGCACCACTTCTGCCTTTTTTCTATGTATGTGGTACCGAGGAATCGAACCCGGGTCTTCGTGCATGCTAGGCAAGCACTCAACCACTAGGCCAAACTCCCGGCCCCTGTGTCATCGATTTTGAGTGACAAGGAGTCGATAATGACCTGAGCCTAGGCTCCCAGTTCCATCTGGGAACAATCCACACACAACTCTGAGCCACCCTCTTAAATTTGTGTCACAGGGACCCTCAGGCTATGGCGTGCACTCCTGGGAAAAGAGTGGGACCACTGGATACAACACCAGTCACTGCTTATAGTTCTTGTTGTTTAAACTTCTCAGAGGATTCACATCAGACCTTCCACCTCTTTACTACCCTTCTTCTGGTTTGTCTCCCACCCAGATATTGTAGTAAGGTGTTTCCAGACTCCCTAAATCGTAATTATTCCTTGTTTTCAAAACTTTAGAATAGTTCATTCCTAAAAAAATAGCTTCCCCCCCTTCTCAAGAAACTGAGGTGCAGGGAGTGATGGGATGTGGTTCTCCTTCTAACATGCCCTGCCATGCAGTCGCAGCGGCAGTCCTGCCACATCTCAGTGTCCTGCCCAGTTCCTGCACTTAGGTTTAGATTTTGGGGGTCTATAGGCTTCGGTATATTCCTAGGGATACCTGGATTGCCTTGTAGTTCTGCCTTCTGAGTTTCATACTCGATGGTATTTTTAAAAAATTACCTTTGTGTTTCACCAGGTGTGACAGCAGTCCTGACTTTGTTCTTCTGGTTTCGACACTTTCCATCTCTTTTTCTCTTCAGATCCAGATTCCCCTTTGTTCCCATGGCTCTCCTCATTCACAGTCAAATATAGGAAACTTCCAATCTGCCATCTCACAAGAGTATCATTTCAATAGGTACTAAGATTATGAAAGAATCACCTTTAATCAACTCATGTGATTTCCACCTTTTTTACTGGTCTAATATAAGATATAACTGATCACAAAGAAGACTTAAATATTCCCCAGATTTATGTGGACATAATAGAAAATATTTATGCTAATACATTAAAAAATCTCTGCTCAGGGAAAATAACAGCATGAATATATTTCCAAAGAATCATAAAAGTGACAACATGATAGTCCCATATTCATTTTTTGAGATGCCATCAACAATGATTTTTAAAGGCATATAATATTTTTCAGTTGCCTAATTTAACTTTTTACTTGAAGGTTGACATTAAAAACATGAAACTTCTTGGCTTTAAATATTACATTCAAGTAAAATGTCAAAATAAAGAAGAAGCTGTGGAATTTTTTTTAGAATCCTTGAATGCTAGAAAAGGCATTTTAATTCCTGCTGTTGTAACCTCTGGGAGTCACTATGCAGAGGAGACACTAATTAGAAGTAGGATGAATGAATGTGTTTAAACTGATCACAGTTCTTCCTGAATTCTAATGGTTTTGCCCAAATGCACTCCACCCAGTATTCTTATATGCCATGAATTTTTTTCAAAGCTGTTCTATTTTTGCCCATATTCAGGCTGAAAATATAGGTCAGGGTGTTACTGACTGAAACAGTGCAAAAGCAGACTGGGGAAATTCCTTTTCCTAAAGTCTTTTTATAAGCAGAGTTAGGTGTTTGGACTTTCTGTTATTTAGATGTCAAGTTGAAAAAAAATCTGTGAAGGTCTATAGTTTTGATGTGTGAACACATGGGAATTTTGAATATATGCAGTAGGGATCTACTTAAAAGCAATTCATATCTAAATTGACTGTCAATATTTACATACCTAACTTTGATCTATTAGAAATAGTACAACTTGGTAGGATCAGATTTTGTAGCATTTGATTACTACCAAATGTAACTTCTTTCTTTGTAATTTTATGGGATGTAAAACAGGTTCAGGCTATGCCACTGGGTTTCCAATGTTAGCCATTCAATTTCCTATTTTTTCTTCTAATGAAGATACCTATGTTCTTTTCATGTTCGTGTTACAGAAAGGCTGCTTAGACTCTAGATGACTAACTACTTCTTCAAAAACACTTTTTCAGAGCAGGGAGGTTGGCCTACTGGGACAGTGCTTGCCTAGCATGCACAAAGTCCCAGGCTGGATTCTTCAGTACCACACATATAGAAAAAGCAGGAAGTGGTGCTGTATCTCAAGTGGTAGCACTCTAGCCTTGAGAAAGCCCAAGGAAAATGCTCAGGCCCTGAGTTCAAGCCCCAAGACTGGCAAAAAAAATACCCCAAACACCTTTTCCAGAATGTGATACAACTGCTGGAGCTTGTAGATGTGTTATCATGTTAGAAATGGGGTCATTAACAAAAATAAATGTAAGGTGATTGTGGTCTTACATCATCAGGACAAGAGCAACTTGTAACTCAACAAATTACAGGAATGTATGTGCCTAAATATTCTTCCACTTTATACTCCATATGAGCCAGGTGCTGGTGGCTCACACCTGTAATCCTAGCTGCTCCAAGTCTGAGATCCGAGGATCAAGGTTCAAAGCCAGCCTGGGTAAGAAAGTCTGTGAGACTCTTATCTCCAAACCACCAGAAAACCAGAAGTGGTTCTGTGGCTCAAAGTGGTAGAGTGCTAACAATGAGCTGAAGATCTCAGAGACAATGCCCAGCCCCTGAGTTCAGGCCTCCCAATCAAGAAAAACAAAAATGACAAAAAAATGTATCGAGTCACTCCAGCCCACATACACATGTGTTTTTCTTTAACTGTTAAAATTTCTAGATCTTGCAGGTGGTTAATTCAGGCAATAACAGTAATTTAATTTTTGCTTGCTGAATGGATTGCAATACATATTTGCTCTTTTTGTGTTACTTTCTTTTTTGTCTTTATTCCTCCTACTAATCTCTTTTTCTTCTTTATCATAGTCAAAATGATTACATTCAATAAATGCCTTTCCAGTGCAGTCAATACTGTGTTACTTCCCCAATTGTCTTAAACACATGAATGTTTTAAGCATTTTAATTGACATAAAAATCACATATATTCATGAGATGCCATGTGATTATGTAATATTCACATGAGGGCATGCCTTTCTATCGCCTCAAACATTCACATAATGAAAAATGCAAATACAAAACAAATCCTTTTTCTAGTTACTTTGCAATATAGATTACAACATCTCTGCCATAGAATTCAAGAACTTATTTCCGTTACCGGGAACTCAGTACTGATCATCTTACCTGTTTCCCTCTTTGCCTTTATCCTGTTCTCTCAAGTGTCTATTCACCGCTCTTCTCAACTTCTGTCATATTGAACTTTTCCATTCTTCAGATGACTAAGATCATGAAGTGTTTCTCTTTCTATGACTGGTTCATTTCACATTTCACTTGGCATTGATGTTGCAACAAAATAGTGGATTTTCTAAAAACAATTGTTGCACGGTTGTACAGTGTTCCATTGCATAGACACACCACTAGATAGACACTTAAGGTTGTCTGCTGTTATGTATGAAACTGTACTGAACATGGGAGTACAGATGTCTCTTTAATGTAATGATTTCCTCTTTTTGGATATATACCCAGGAATGGGATTGCTGAATCACAGAGTAGTTCTAATTTGATTTTTTTAGAAGAACATCTATGTTATTTCCAGAAGGCATAATAAATAAATTCAGAAATGAAAACTCCCCTTTGGTGATCAATCCCAGGGTTTGTGACACTGCCTTACCCAGTAGAACATCTTTCCCACAGGATATTTTAAGAGACTCAAAAGAGTTTCTCAGGGAACACACACTGACTGGTTATGCACTAACGTCCAGGAAGCAGAATCATCCTATGAATGCTTCCCTTTCATATCCTCCTATAGTCTAACACTTTCCAAGCCAGGTACAAAACACCTTACAAAACAAAGATGCACAAATGGTTGCAAAGAAATATGACTAGAAGGTGCACATCTCTACCTTAACACATAAACAAACAAAACCTGGTAAGAAAGGCATCTGTTTTATAGTTGCTTAAATATAGGGCATAGTGGAAAATAAAACTGTGGCTCCACCTTGTAAATAAGCAGAATATTTCTTCCTGTAAGAGGTTATAGAATGAAGTGGTTAAGATCACTTGCGAACCTGTGCCTGTAATCCCTACACCTGGAAAGCTAAGGCAGGAAGCCTGTGAGTTTGAGGCCAGCCTGAACTCCAGAGCAAGATCCTGCCTGAAAAACATGATCAGCTTTGTAGGTCACCAGAAGCAGAGTCGAAGCATTGTCCATATTTATCTGACAACTGGAATAAACTACTTAACCACTTTTATCCCCAATTTCCAAATACATCAATGATAGTTGCACTTATGTTTACCATTGCTGGGGGAACTAAATGAGATGGCATGGAACATGCAGAAATATGAAACAAATATTCAGTAAATGTTTGCCAATGGATGTTAATATGTATCACACACAGAGAAATTGTGAAAACAATAAAGATACAAATTTCTTATTGGGAAATATAGGAAATACAACTATATATTTATATATACACATATATGTATGTGTATGTATGTATATATATTCCTCTCTGATAGCAATAAATGACAAAATGCTAACTGAATTGAATTTGGGCTTTTAAAATAATTTATAAGAACCCAGCTAGATTTAGTTGGTAAATATAGCATTTTAAAAGCATACTATGTTTCCAGTTATTCAACAAGTACTCACTGAATACCTGTGAATGGGGATCCTGCCATTGACTTAGAGACAGTGAAGTTGACAAGGCAGGAAAGTTTCTCCTAGGTATTACATTACCTTTACTCAGAAGAACGGGGCGGGAAGTAGGGAAGCAGACAGACAAGAAATGAACAAATACATAATATAGATTCATGAAATGGTAAACACTATGAGGGCAAGAAATCAGCGTGGTCTTCAGTGGATTGGGTGACTCTTGATTGAAGTATTTCAGGAGAGACACTCTTTGAAAGTGCATTTCACTTGATGTTCTCAAGGATGAAGGAGAAGCCTGCTAAGTGCAATGATGCTAACTGGAAATGAGTCCACAAAATTCTCCATAGGAGGAACACTTGTGTCTAAAAGTCAACGGCTCAGCAATTCCTTTCTATTGACTCATCTTACTCTTAATGTGAGAGCAGAACATTTCCTTTTCGTTCAAGTTACCTGGAATATCACAGATTGCGCTCACAGTATATTGACATTTTTTGACAATGGTAAAAATTCAAGAAGATTAATATATCAGAGGCAAGAAGGGGACTACCCCTGGGGTTTGTTGTTGTTGTTTGTTTGTGCTAGTTCTCCTGGGAGCTTAAACATCTTGGGTGACAACTGTTAATTGTCTGCCTCAATAGAAAGTTTCTGTGAGTTGGTTATTATCTGCAGGAAAAGAAGTGGGAGCTGGCAGAATGGAGACGCAGGACTGCTGTGGACTCTTGGCTCTTCCACCATGAAAGTCATTTTAGAGCACTCCACAGGGCTGCTGTTTGCTCTTCTAGGGGTCTCTGAACAAATCATTTCCATTACCAGCTCATTCTAATAACCCCTTTGCTGACTCAGCTACCTGAATGTAAATATCACAGAAATGAGTGGGAAATAAAAGCCAATTTTTAGTAGGCAAAGATCTAAAAGAAAATGTCTCCTACATAGACCTCCACATTAATAACCCTTTTATTAAAAACCAGCTTATCAGAGATCAAGTCTGCTGACTCTACTTAAACCCAAGGGAAGAAAAGTAATTCCTTCTACAAGTATCACTCTATGTTTTTGAAGCCCCCTATCTTAAAAAAACAGCTGCCTTACCTAATATTTACATAATATACCTAGAAAAGCTTTTAAATATATACAACTATGTATGTATTGACCCATATGTAAATGCCATTAATAACAAAATACCCATAGTCAATCCAGTAGTATTACAGTTAAGTTCTTCCTTGTTTATTCCATGGAAGTTTTAATGGATTTGTCTTGAGGAAACCTATTTATTTGTGACACAAGGAAGCTCTTTCCTCTCTGCCAGGGTTTGTGTTTAGTCTTATATTCTCTACACATTATCCAAATCTTTCTGGCTCTCAGCAGCCTTTTAATAGTACTAGCTGATGAATTTAAAGACTAGCCTTCAGGGGGAAAAATCCTTTGTGTGATTTACAGCATTAAAATATTAAAGTAAAAAAGGAGACATGCAATGGAGGCCTTTGAAATTCACTCCCAAATAATATTAATGATGGGGTTTGACTGCTAGAATATTCATATGTAAGGTAAAAATATAATTATTGCAAGTGATTTTTAAACCTTCCTTCTTGTAGATTTCAAAGCTGATCTTTGTAGGTCTTCAAAGGCTCTAGATTGCAGAGATTTGGAAATTAATATTACATTAGTTTGAAATTCTGTCATAATTAAAAGTAAAATATTAAAATGCATTTAAAATATAAAGGTTTAAAGCAGAGATATTCGTGATTTAAAAAACAAAGAGTGACTATGGCTATTAGAATAAGTGAGTAACACTGAATCCTGTTAGAATAAATTATATTCTTAAATATACAAGAGGAATTTTAAGTGGCTTTGCAATTCTTTTTTCAAGTACACAGACAATGTCAGTTCATCGGGTATAAAAATATGTACACCTTTTTAAATAGCAGATATTTTGCATTAATGCTGATAAGTCAGGCTGAACTTAAATGAAACCAGTTTAATGTTCAATCACATTCTGTTTGGTTCCTTAAAGGGAAGTGTAAAAGCTGAAGTGGAATCACCCTGTGGAATGACTGCATGTGTGTGTGTGTGTGTTCATATGTTCACGAGTTCATATGCGTGATTATTGGCCTTTGAAGAAGAAAAAAACTGTTGTTGTTTCAGAATCTGATTACAGGGGGTGATAATGATAATCTTAGTATTAATATTGCTTCCATAAATACCTATTTCTACATTTGTTTCTCTCTAAATAGTATAAACGTTCTTCAGTTTTATGTCAGTACAGTTTGTTATGATCTAGCATAAATACTCTAAAGAAAACGCATGATTTTTAAAAGCTTTTGCTATTTTTTCCACAGTCAGAAACATCATGGAAATTAAGAAAAGTTAAAAATTAGGAAATAGTAATTGAAATACATGTTTCATGTCTCCAATCCTAGCTACTCAGAGGTTGGAGGTTCTAAGGTAGCGTAGGAAAAAAAAGTTCATAAGACTCTTATCTACAATTAACCACCAAAAGACCAGAAGCGTAGTTGAGATGTATGTGGTAGAATGCCAGTAATGAAAGAAAAAGCTAAACAGTAATGCCTAGTACCAACACACACACACACACACACACACACACACACACACACACACACCCTGAAGTTAATAAACCTACACAAACATGATGATTCAAATTCAACTATGTAGGCCCCTGTAAACGTGAATGGGCTCAAGCAAGGTTAAAGTTAACACTTCTCCTAACCTTGAGCTGGTTATTAGAGCTGCCAAAGGATAATATTTATCACTTGAATCTTGCCAGAATAAAGTTATTTGAAAATGCAGACTCTAGAAATTTTAGAAGCCTACAAAGAGACTGTTAGCAATCAAATCATTTTTCTGAAGAATTTATTAATTTTATTGTCACTTGCATTGTTTTCTAGTTTAATGAATTGTAAGAGGCAACAGATGATGACAGTCTTGATTCTTTAGTGATTTTGTTTATGTAAAATAATGTGTAGCACAAAGATTGAATCTGACATTAAACATAAATTTCCTTTAAACAAAGAAACCCCATCTTCCATTCGATGGTCCAATCTTCTTTTAAATTAGAAAAGGATACATTTAAAGATAACCCTTTCTGAACAGGAAGGTAGGGCTTTGTTATTTTTTAAAAATGTGTAATTGTAGAGCTCTCTGTCAGTCCTGCTCTTCTATTATCAGCATTCCAGCTAATTTTAGGAGTCAGAAGAAAGTACTGGACAGATGACCTTGAATATTGTATCTGCTGGGCCTTGCTTGGAATATTTGCCAAACTCAACAGATTTTTGCAAGCTGCCAGGCAGTGCAAATTAAATGGGGGAAATTAGAGAATTCAAAGCAGATAAAAGTGCTTTCACATCTCAGTGGGTCCTTTCTCTCCTCTAGTTCTGTCTCCCCATTGTCAGGCCGATTCCCTATGTCAACATCATTTCTCCTCCTCCTCCTCCTCCTCCTCCTCCTCCTCCTCCTCCTCCTCCTCCTCCTCCTCCTCCTCCTCCTCCTCCTCCTTCTTCTTCTCCTTCTCCTCCTCCTTCTCCTCCTCCCCCTTCTCTGCCTCCTCCCCCTCTTCCTCCTCCGTCTCCTCCTCCTCCTTCTTCTTCTTCATAAACTTTTACCTTATCTAGTTTTGTAGACTCTTATAATACATCACAGTTTCCTCTGTTTTTTCATATATTTTTTATTGTAATTAATAGAAGGTTTACATTATATTCGCCAGATAGAAGGTGCATTAATTCACATACATTGATACCTTTTCTCATGTCTTGGTCCCCATTTTCCTCCCCCAGTTTCCTCTGTTTTGCTATTTTTGATGCCTTTTTTGTTCCCTGATGTTGGAAAGAAACAGGAGACAACTGGACAACTGAAAGATGCACGTACAGGAACAACAACCTTAACTGCTGCTTTGGGGTCACCATCACTTTGCTGGCTGGTACACACATAGTATGCCCTAACCTGATGTGTATTCTAATGACAACTAGGAAGAGTCATGACCTGAGGAAAACTTAACCCAGACTTGTGCCACATTCTACTATACCCTGTGCTTAGATGCAACGCTTGTTGCTGTAAACTGACAGTTTACTTGGGCCCACTTTATTTCTAATGCTCTTAGTCAAAACAGGAGGAAAATTGGCTATCTCAGCCTCCATTCATTTTTAATGTCTTCATTGGAAACCATTCTTTCTGCATTCATTTTGCAAATCACTTTGGGTCTGGAAACAAGAGGACAAATCTCACATCATTGTGACAGGAGGCCAAAATGACCTCTCTGGAATAGCATAGACCACCAGCCAGGCCATTCAGTGACTTGTTTACACCCTCCCATCCCCAGCAGCAGTTCAAGTGGTGAAATGATCATATCTCTGGAAACATCCTCTTGAATGATTCAATAAGGACTACAAATGGGGCCATACTTTGGTCAAGACTGTTTAATAATAGTTTTGCATGCCTCCCCTCTCTTGGTCTCTAAAGCTCATGACTTTCTCTGATTACCATGTAATAAGTCTTTTTCGGTCCTTCACCATGTATGTGTCTTTATTTGGAATATAGGGATAAACGGCTGGATCTGATAGGCAGAGCTCCTTGAGTTTGGGCCTGGGGCTAAAAGCTAGGATTTCAGAATCTTCCCCCGGGGAAAGATGTTCTCAGGCACCATGTTTCTTTGACTGTAGGAGATCAGTTACAGTATATAAGTACTCCTACTGAATTCTATTAGGATATCAAATTTTCTTGGGAAAAATCTGGTCATTCCAAGACAATAAAATAATTACTAACACCACATACATTCACAACCTAGAGGAAAGAATCAGCCTGCTCGCCTCGATACTGAATACATTCATCATTCTATTCAGACTAAGCATTTCAAACAGCGAGGAAGGTGTGCATTGTGGAATGGCAAAGGTGTTCACACTAGCAGTATGTATATTAAAATACAGAGTTGTTACTTAAGCAGGCACTTGATAAGTGAGTTAATACAAGTGGTTACATGAATTAAATCAATGTGTAGTTTGAGAAGTCAGTGACTTTTCAAATGTATCTGAGTTTCTTTTTCAATAAGAAATGATTTCACAGGTCTTCCATCATGGATCCTTGAATCCTTTCTGATTCCATGCCTTGTCTAGAGATGGCTGGAAGCTACTGTGGCTTCTGAACCCCATAGTGAAGGTCACACAAGGCTGCCTCTTGCTCTGAGCTTTCCAATATCTTTGATGCTATTCACTTGACTCTGCGCAATGTTAACTTTGGTACAAAATTCTCTTGCCACAGCTTAGGAATTCTATGTTCATGTTCCCAGCTGTGTCCTTGATCTGCTGGAATGATGCCGATAGAAAGAGGAGAGTCATGTTCCCAGCTTCAGCGACTGGGATAGAATGCAATCCCTGAGCATGAGCCTATGCTGGCTACTCAAGTCTGGGCAGCACCAATGCAGCCCTTAACTCTTCAATCATCCCCAAGTGTCTTCCTTTGTAAAATTTGGAAATGCATATCAGCATTAGCTAATACTGATCAACATTAGCTGCCAATACTGGGGATTTCCAGATGCACCATCCATATCACAACTCAAAAATCAAGATCAGCTTGATCTTTGGTCAGTAACCATTGCAATTATATTTATTCTTGTGCTTTTTGAGAATTTTAGTTCATGAATATAGCTGTCTGATCTACTGAATAGGTGTAATGAAAAGACTCACAATACTTATTCACAAGTGTGAATTCACATTTGTAAATTCATAATTTTGCAAATGTTAAAATATAGAGTACTTATAGTCAATAAGGAATTTTCAAGTCATACCTATATTTTTATTTCAGTGAGATTGGTTGTTGTTAAGAAATAAAATAGCATTCTTCATAATAATCTTTTTTATTATTCTATGTGATATGCTATATTGGCTTTACAATTCATAATGACGATTGTATTATATTAATTATATCCTCTTCACATCTCTTCTAAGTCAAAGTAATTTTACCTTCCACTGTAGATTTTACCAAATCAATATAATTATAGTCTTATTTATATATTGAGTTTATTATCATGACATCACAAATTATCTACAGACGACAAATAACTATGAAACACTCACTTTTACATAAAATAACTCATTACCTCCTGTTTCATTTATTTATTAGTTTAAGCAAAAATGAGCTTCAGGAAAATTGAAAAAAAAATGTATCCCAATTCAAACTCTCAACTGGGTCAGGACAAAGTAAAGACAGAGGTTATTTCACAGCTGGGACTATGAGTAATTCTGAGAGGCCAGTCTGAGGCTTACCATCCTTCAGTTTACTAGTAAAGGCTCCCCAATGTGAAAACTCAGGTCTATGAAAAGAGCGAACTGAACTAATCCATCAGGTATATCTTCATGCTATCCACTGCACAATTTTCACTCTTCTTCTTTATAGGCATTGATACAACTGATTCTTGCACAGTAATAAATAGAGATAATAACTACTGAGTGCTTACTATTTCTACTATGGTATTATGGCAAATAATTTCCACATGTTGCTTCTTTTAATCAGGACAGAAATACATGAGGTACACACAATGGTATTTCTATTATATCTATCAGAAATCATATTTCATAACTTGTTCAAATCCCACAGCTAGGTAGCCAATAAATGGAATTGAATAAAATGCTGTCCGAGTCCAAACTTTCTTCTTTTAATCAATACTGGGGTATTTTCTATTTAGATAAGCCAATAATTCCATACATTTCTTTTCATTAAGGGATTTAATTTTTAGGACCAATTAATTCTAAAATCAAATGAAGCCCTGTGACAAATAGTTTTGGAGGTTTCAGTCCATGGTTGATTGGTCTCAGTGAGTGTTGGTGTATTGAAATGCTTTGCATTGGGACAAGGACACAAAAAAAAGCACAACTGCTTACCTCATAGCCGGGAAGCCAAAGAGAAAGAAATATTCTTTTGTTACAAATCTTATTTTCTGACAATGTGTCATGCTGAATACTAAACTGTAAGGCAATGATAAATGGCTTTGCAAACTTCATCTGTTTCCAAAGATACTCACTGATTTTCCTGGTACAGTGGATTTCATGTGTGCCACGAGAATCAGCTGTGACCACCCAATTATTAGATAAAGAGGCATCGACTGGCAGCCAACAAACAAATTTGGATGACTTCCAAAGACTGGAGAAAGATAGACAGCTCCATATACTGTTTTCACCATTTCTGTGGGTAGAGGAAAGAGGAAAAGATTGTACAGAATAAAGCATGACCAGACTTCCTAAACTAGAACAAAGATTTTGCTTTGGTTTAGATAGAATTGGATAAAGGAAATTAGGTAGAGACCAAGAAGTGGAGTTAGGGTAGCTAACTCTGATTCCTTTTTAATTCTTTAAAAATAAAATGCAACAACAACAAAACAATAATAAAATCAAGATGTGAATTCCATCCTCGTGGGTACTTTGACACTACAATCTGGTCAGCAATCAAACTCTCTACCCTTAGCCACATAGATACAAGCACTTTCAGGACAAATATGTCTTAAATCCAGGAAGATCTTGAACAGTACTGAAGAGCTGTTTGAAGTGAGCTCAGCTGATGATTAGCCATCAGTGCAGTGGATTAACTCTTATCCTGGTGCCTCAGATAACGGCAATGTTGAAGGAATTTGTTCCACCATATTAATAAAATTTTTGGTGTAGCTCATCCCTTTCCACTCACAGGCAGCCAAAACATTGTTTGGAGTGTGATTGGAGTATGATTGCTACTGGTTTTATTTTCCAGGCCTACAACTACAAAGTGGGACAAAGTATCCAATAGTGTATAGAGCTACAGTGAACACACACACACACACACACACACACGGAACATATATGGTTTGTATACATATGGTATATATGTATGTATGGTATATTTATGCTTGTAGTATATATATATGGTATATATGTATGTGTGGTATATGTATATATCACATTCAAGAAATCTATAGAAATAGATATAGATATATAAAGATATTTTTGCCAGTCCTGGAGCTTGAACTCAGCACCTGGGCACTGGGCTTTCTCAAGGCCAGCATTCAACCATTTGAGCCATAGCACCACTTCTGAATTTATCTGTGTATATGGTACTGAGGAATTGAACACAAGGCTTCGTACATGCTAGGCAGGCACTCTATCACTCGGCCACTCTTCCAGCCCCTAGAAGTGATTTTTATACTATTTCATCAACTGTAAAGACATATCAGGGGACAATTTCATAGTTTTTATTTATTTTTATCTTTGCACATTTTCTTTTATTGTTGGCGTATGTTAAGTTGTTCATAGAAGGGATTTCATCATGACATTTTCATATATGTTGCCATGTACTATTTTCATGTTCACAAATCTATTGATTCTTCCATCTCTTTTTGCTTCTCGGCTCACCTTCCTAATATTTTTTGACTTTCATGGCCTTGGTAATTCTGTTTTGTTTCATTGCATTGTGTTTTGTTTCTTGCTAAGGGGGAAAAATGCATGTGGTACTTGTTTGGAGAGCACGACTTATTTCCTGTAACAAGATGATTTTCAGTTCCCTTGATTGTCCAGCAAAGGCACAATTTCATTTGCTGAGCAAAGTTCATACATATGTGTGGATTCACATACATGTGTATGTCTGTATGCATATCACATTTTCTTCATCTGGCTATGGATACGTAGGCTGGTGTCATAATGGAGCTATTGAGATTAAAGCCATATGCACATGTATATATAGATATCTTTATAATAAATTGACTTTGATTCTGAGTGGCTCCTATAGGAGTTCTACTTTTTCAAAAAATATCTTTAAGTAATTATAGAAAGGAGTTGCCATTTAACAAGGCAGTTTACAAATGCAATGCATCTTTAACCTTCTGAGAAAGCTCCATAGCATTTTCCATAATGGCTGAACTCATTGAGAACTTTACTGGCAGTGAAGAATTCCTTTTATCCCACACCCTTACCAACATTTGTTGTTATATTTTCTTGCTGACAACCATTATAACTGGGACGCAGCGTAATCTCAATGTGGCTTCCACTTTATTGTTCCCTAGTGCCTTGAGATGGTTACATGAGTCCACCATCTTTTCAAACACCTATAATTTTCTTTCATCCTGAATCATTCATCCTTGTTATATGTTCTGATTTTGGGGGGAAGATCATATCATTTTGTGTTTTTCTCCCTGCCTCCTATTTTCCATTGATTTACTTTTCTATCAGGGGCATCTTGCCCTTTTTATGCAAGTCCTGGCAAAGAAGAGCAGTGTAACATTATCCAGACGGCATCCCAGACAGGTAATTTGGGGTATTTAAATACAGAGTTCACTCATCTATAACAAATGGGTGACTTCTGCATGGGGATGACTCCAAACTATTACAGGTCCTTGGTTCCAGAATTTAGAGTTCTTTTAGAGCAGAGAGGAGACTTTAGTATCTTTAGAAAACAATTTTGGTGATAGCAACTTGTTCCTAGCAATGATATTGAATAATTGCCACAGTCCATCTTGACAATTTACAATTAAACAAGATACAGAGGTCTTATGTCAATCTTTCACTTTTGTGAAATGGTAATTTTCTCACCTAGTTCCTGTACAATTTTATCCTTGGTATTCATAAAAATCACTACAAAATCACAATGTACATTTTCTGATGCATCCTGAAATCATTTCTGACTCTTCCATGCCTGCAAATTAATTATTGTTCTTCATGTAAAATTAGATCAATAATGATAAAGAGAAAGCAAGTCTCCAATCTACTTATTTTGTGTATGAATATGGTGCACAATTACCCTGTAAATGACAGATTTGAGAAGAAAGACAAACATAGGGCAATTTCCCCATCAGTAATAAAATCAGTCCATTTCATGTGTTGCAACAAACCACGAATATCATGAAGACAATTGTTTATAAGTTTGAAATGGGTATAAAAAGATGATCATTTATATTTAGGACAATAGAATGTCAGCATTAGAAATCTCTTTTTTATTAGTGCCTTAAATATAGTTTAGTAAAATCTCTGTATTGAATAAGGAAAATATATTGATCTATCCTCAGTGAGATTGCATTATTGAATTTTTTTTTGCCAGTCGAGGGGCTTCAGCTCAGGGCTTGAGCACTGTCCTTGGACTTTCTCAAGGCTTGAGCTCTACCACTTGAGCCTCAGCACCACTTCTGGCTTTTTACTATGAATGTAGTACCAAGGAATCGAACCCAGGTCTTTGTGCATGCTAGGCAAGCACTCTACCACTAGGCCAAACTCCCGGCCCCGCATTATTGAATTTTTAAAATGAAAAATTAAAATTAAGTGTAAATAATATCGCTCTATTTATTTATGTATTGTTTTCTTATTTGAGAACAGATAGACAAGCCATGACTCATTGGCTATGGAACATTAGCTACTCATGATTTAAGGGCCTTAATAAATTCTTAGAGAAAGTCAACTATATTTGAAGGATCTTTATTCTATCTTGCCTATAGCCAAACAACAATCTGGTAGACACCTCATGACTTTAAATGGAACATAACTAGTGTAACAAGAAGACCCCATTAAGAAACAACTGATAGCCAAAGGTTCTATCCTGATTAAAGTTTCAAATTGAATATAATATGAAAGCTATTTGACCTAGAAACCATGTCCCCAGTTTAACTGGATCTCTTCAGACCCATATCAATGACATTACTTATGGCACTCTTACAAAATTTAAAAATTGATACCATACAATGTACTTATCACTTGAATATTTCACACATTTTCCTTCAATGTACTTTAGCCATTGTCATACTTTTTAAATAAAAATAGTCTCATTAAACTATTTGTGCATAATTTTTGCCTATAAATTTATCATGAGGTTGGACACAAGGTCTTGCTCATTTTCATTCACTATAGGATTCACTTTATCCTAAAATGATAGCTAAAATGAGTTTAAAATAACTGCACTAGAATCAATATTAGATGACTTAAAATTTTGACTTAAAATGTCCAAAAACATTATTAATAGATAAAAACATTAAATTATACTTATTATTTCTGAAATCAAGGTTACGTATTTTCAAATAGCTTTCTCTGCTATGAAGAAAATCAACTTTTTTAATGAATGACAACTCCTTTGTACAAATAATTTAAAATAATTTTATAAATTAGCACCCTAAAACTGTTATACTCTGGAGAACTGGTCTGAAATCCTAATTTGTTATATCTATTGAGGAAAAGAATCTTGGTAGAAAAATTAATCAGTGTCTGGTACCCAAATATATGAAAATGACATCATACACATCATAGGTTAGTCCTAAATAACTCAGGTCCTCTTACGGAAATTGAGAACCAATGGGGAAAATGAGCAATGATTGTCAACCGCTTATTCTAATTTGATTCATGCTTTCATTGGATATTTGGGTACAGTTTTACAAAAAGAAAGAAATAGAAGTGACTATTTTTTAAATCCCACAATATTTTCTTGAGGGAATTTTATAGTTTAATTAAATGCATTTTTAAAGGTACATATGAAGTCCCTAAATATATGGCCAAAGGTCTAACAGTGCTCTGCCTGTATGAAAGAGCAATAATTCAGAGCATGTCCTTTGAGAAAAACAGCCCTTAGTTGCTAAGCCTGGCTTGTTACTGTCAATCTGAATAAAATAACCTTAGGCAAGTTATTAACCTCACCAAGCCTCAATTTTCCATTTAATATATTTAGTATAAAAAATTTATATTCTGGCTTCCAGAGTTACTGTAAGAATTCAATAAGCTAATAATAGTAAATATCAATCACAACCATTTAGCTTCTTCTGGTAGTTATCTAAGATGTCAGGAATGCAAACTGCCTAGCAGAGCATCACATATTCAATGAGCAAAACAAAGCTTATTGAGTATAATTTTATCTACAGTCAGAATTATGCCCTCAATATGGATATGTGGAGGACAGTAAGTATTGCTATCATTTAGAATGTAATTCTTATGCCAATTATTCCACTTCTCATTAATATCTCAAATAATTTAAAACAAAGACCCAAACATTGTATACCAATGCACAGAACAGCATTATTCAGACTAGTCAAAAATTAGAAATAACTTGTGTTCATCTATAGACAAATATTACTTTTTTAAAAAGGCAATACAATTCTAAAACATGCCATAAAGTAGATGAACCTCAAAAACATAGTGAATTAAATAAGGCAAAACACTACCCTTGCATAGTCTGCATGAGGTACCTAGAATACGTAAATCCAAAGATGTAAAGTGTAAAATGACAGAGGTCAGGCTTCCAGAGAAGATTCTGTGTGGGATGATTTTTGTTTTAATTCTGGAAATGGACAGTGACCACGGCTGCACACTACATGGGCATCACAGCCCTGTTTCCTTTCAGAGGACTCATCCCTGCCATGTCCAAGAAGCCATACAGAGCTGTTCTTTATTTACATTCTTCATCGGATGAGCAGTTTCAGAAATCTTACTGCACAGTACACAGAGTTGTTTATAAAGTGGTTAAAGGGTAAGTTTTATGCTATTTGTAGTTTACCATTCCTTTTCTTTTTCTTTTTTTCTTTTTGCTTTAAAATATTTTATTTGAGCAGAAGTACCGTGTCAGATCAAAGGCCTACATGGATTCTTTGCCTAAGAAATTGACAGGGTCTACATGTCCATTCGTAGACACAGAGTTTGCTCTATCAATGCAAGGGAGCAGGCTCAAAATCAAACTCTGGTGAGGGAGAGACACCCACTGTGGTTCTACTTATTTGAGATTCCAAAATGTAAATGAGCCCTCTGAGAGCATAGATGAGCAGCCAGTGAAGGGAGGAGCTAGTCTAGGGTGAGGAGGCGTGTCCCAATTTTTAGAAGTGATTTCATAGGTCTACACATTACCAAAATTTTTATAATGTGAGTAAATCTGTAGCACTATTTACAGTAAACATGTTTAAACAAGCAATTTATACAAGGAAAAGAGCAGCCGTGTTGAAGTCAATGCCTCGATACTATCACATGCTCAGCAAAGCTTTGAAGACAATGTTTGTTGTGTATTAGCTAATGAGCATGACAATATTGTGGGGGGTGAAATATATACATGAACTTACTGTTTGAAAGAAGAATAAGAGTTGAAATGTGAAAGAAAATAGAAACTGAATTAATCTAGGAAATCTGATTTAGCATGTGAAATGGTCAAGTGCTTTTCAAAAGAAGATCATAACTTGTATCCTATGATATGCATAACCAATGTGCTGACAATTAAAAAGCCTTTCTGTGTACCATAGTACTGTGTGCACATGAATACATCTTCAACATAAAAGATCTTCTGGTCTGCTAACATTCTACATGTATTATAGTCACATGTGATAGTATATGTGTGTATATACATGTACCCAATGCACAGCAAGCTGAAATGGCTGTGCATCATTGGATGTTTCAAATACATGAAAGTTCTACACAGATCTTATCAAATCCAAGAATTTGAAATTGCTGCAGAAATGGCTATATGGAAAAAAGGCAGAAATGACTCTATGGCGTGCTCATTAATCAAGAAAAATCTAGAAGTTCACAAGTAGAACTTACTCCTCAAGGTACTTTTTGTCTCAGAAAAGAACTTAACTATGTTAAGGGTCAGCATATTTTCTTAGGAACCACAGCAATGAGTCACCTTCCACTCACAACTGGACCACCATTTGTGTTTCAACCCTAGCCTCTGCTTCAAATCAATTTACTACATTTGATGTTTTCCCCCTCAGCTTTGGTGAATTAATAATGCATGTATAATTGCATTTGTGATATTACAATGTGTTGGAGAAATTCTGATAAGAGGAAATTATGCTATCTAAGGACACAGTCAAGTTGTTTGTTGGTAATGAGATCAGGGTTTTGCTTGTCTTTTGTACCCCACTGCAGTCTTGCATTCATCCCTTTGAGCAACACAGGCCATTCCTACTTCCCACTAATTGCAGTTGCTCTACACCACATCAAAAGGGAAGGAACCGACCTCCTTTCTGCTGTGGGTTTTCTAATCCTCCTTTTATATTGTATAATGAGATTGGATTCTACTTTCATATGGTAGGCACTGGATGTTCTTATTCCAATATTTACCTATTTTTCAGTTTTCGTTCATTGAAACTTCTGGAAATGCTCAAATACTTGTATTTAAACAATGGAATATTCCTTTTTAAGATATTGCTCCTGATTCTGACATGATTTTTTTAAAAAAAGCCTTGGAAGAGCATATATCTGCTCATCATTACAATTAGCATAATTAAAATTCCCATCCAGAATTGTTGACTAGCAAAGGAATTTATTCAGTAGCATAATGATTTTCAGAAATCACTTCAAGGTCTGTAATCCTGTGGATGTAACCTTTTTTCCTTTGAAATAACTAATCTCAAAGAAACAAGCATTTCTGGATGTGTCTATTGGCAATTCTTATTTCCTTTTCAGAGAAGTCTCTCTTTAAGTATTTAGCCCACCTTTTAATGGGATGGTTGTTTCTTTGAGGATTTGTTTTTGAGAGATTAAATTTGGGGGGTTTAGGTGTATATTAGACATAAGACCCTTGCCTATTGTTGAGTGAGTGAAGAACTTCTCCCACTCTGTGTGCTTTGTATACAACTTGTTAGTCATGTAGACAATATAGAAGCTCTGCAGTTAAATGCAGTCCCATTTGTCCAAAACTTTCTTTAACTGGTTATATTTCTGGGCCTTTATTAAGTTTTGACCTCTGTTATGGAGCCCTAGTTAATCTCCTATTCCTTTCTGGAAAGATTTCAGGGTAACTGCTTTTACCTCACAGTCTTTTATCCATTTTGAATTAGTTCTGGTGCAGGGGTGACTTTAGCTTTACATTTTTCTACAGGTGTTTAACCAATTCTGCCAGAACCATTTGTTGGAGAGGCTGTCTTTCTTCCATCGTATTTTTTGGCTCCCTTAATCAAGATTAGGTAGCCATAGGTCTGTGGGTTAATTTCTAGGTCTTCAGTTCTATTCCGTTGGTCCTCGGGCCTGTTCTTGTGTCAGTTCCAAGCTGCTTTATTGCTAAGCCCTGTAATAAAATCTGAGGTTTGGTACTGGTATTCCTGTTGGATCATAGTGTATAACTTTTGATGTATTGAAGTCGATTAGCCAGTATTTTGTTGAGAAGTTTTGCACTGATGTTCATCAAAGAAATGGGTCAGTTGTTTCCTCTTTGATGAGTCCCTGCCTGGTTTGGGGATGAGGGTTATGTTAGCTTCATAGAATGAGTTTGGTAGAGAATTTTCAGTTTCAATTTCATTGACGAGTTTGAGGAGTATTGGTGTGAGTTTTGCTTTGAAGGCCTTAGGGAATTTAGCTGTGAATCCATCAGATCCAGGGCTTTTCTTGGATGGGAGGTTTCTTGTTGCCATATCTGTTTCATTATTTGAAATGGGTCTGCTTAGTAGGTTTAGATCTTTTTGGTTTAGTTTGGGTATATCAATATTTTCTAGAACTTCATCCATTTCTTCCAGATTCTCAAATTGGTTGGCATAAAGGTTTGAAAAGTATTTCTTTATAATGTTCTGGATATTTTTAAAATGTGAATTTCAGGATGGAGGAAAGCAATGTATTCAAAAGTAAAATCTTGTTCAGTGTGGACTTTGCTGTTTCAAAGACAAAGATACAATATATCAAGTTGTTTCCGGTGTGCTCTGGAAAATGATATCCTTGGTTCTTCAATAACTGTGGCCTTGATTCATGGCAGAAAGTTACAATGGATATTTGCTTTCCTCCTGAAGGCATTTGTAAGGTACACAACACACACACATACAACACACACACACACACACACACACACACACACACACACACACTCCTTATGAAGTTTAAAATCATGTCTGGAATTGTTTCTGTTTGACAATCCTTTCCTCTCATCCCCACTTATCTACCCCTATAATCCAGAACAAGCCAATCAAAGCCAATCACAATTGCTTGCTTTATAGTGAGAGAGCTGTTATCATCTGTGTAATGAAAGCTAGAAGAGCAGTGTTCCAAGGACTTTTGAAAGTGTTCTGAAGCCAAATCACTTGCTACTAGTAACTATAGGGAGGCAAGTACTCTGGCAAGTGTTCTCCCTACCTGTCCTGCAACTGCTTCTCACAGAGGCTTCATCTACCAACTCTTCTCTCCATCCATGGATAAATACTGGTATCTTGAATGAACAAAGTTTTATATTTCCAACCAAACACCTTGAGTATAGGGTACATAAAACTTAGGAGGATTCCACTAGGTACAATGGAAGAGAAATGACAGAGAGTTATGAGCTTTTATTAAGAGAGTTGGACGATTACCAGGAGGCCTCCTTAAGAAAGTGACATTGCGTGGTGTGTGTGCGTGTGTGTGTGTGTGTGTGTGTGTGTGTGTGTGTGTGTGTGTGTGTGTGTGTGTGTGTGTGTGGTGTTCCTGAGCATTCCAGGTAGATGAATGCATAGACCTAAAACTTTTTCAGTTCTTTGTCTCTTTATTTGTGTAGAATTTGAACCTAAACTTCATCGTGCAGACTTAGTGATACCTAAAGAGAAATCACAGAAACTGAAGGTCTCTGAGATGCAGGTATTTAGTGACTTACTATCTGATAAAGTTTGTGGATCCTAGGAAATAGCACATATTAAATGATAGTATTCTTAGTTCTACACTGTTAACATTTGTCTGTTTAACTGAAAAACTACTATGAGAGATAGGAGCCTGTAGTCCACTCCCTATCTGTCCTGTTGCTTACCATTCAGTTAGCAATGCAGCATAAATGGCAGTGTGTTCTTGCAGGTGCAGGACGTGTTAAAGCTTTACCACAGTAAATTAGCTCTGATTTCCCACTGGTGTCTATTTACTCTCATTAGAGTGAAAAATGATATACACAGACATACATGCCGGAATGCATCCTTGTGAAACTCTGGAGATGAGCAGGGGGAGGAGGGGAGGGAAATGGGGACCATGACATGAGAAGGGGTGTCAATATTCACCTTCTATCTGGTGAATATAATGTAACCCTTCTATTAATTACAAGAAAAATATATGAAAAAAGAAATAAAATAAAAAGAGCCAGAGATAGAAGAGCACATGAAAACTAATCAAAACAAAAAGCACAAGTATCAGTTCTTCAACACAAAATATGCAGGAGGGAAGAAAGTAGCTTATTTCAGAATTAAAGCCATGGCATCCTCAACAAAACTAGTGGCTTTCTGAGAAGAAAAAGAAGTGATTCGAAATGTGTCCGAGTTTGAGTAAACAGAGGTCTACAGCTAAGGGAATATGGAAGTCAGGAAATTTCTTGCTATATAACATCTCATCCTTTCCCTACACATTCTTTGTGAGGCTTATTTGAATTGATTGCATAAGTAATTGTATATTGTTTAAAATAAAAAATATCTTGTGGCAAGTTGGCCAAAGAGACACCGGAAGTAACTATCAAAAGAAAAATAGGTTTTGGGGCCGAGAGTTTGGCCTAGTAGTAGAGTGCTTGCTTAGCATGCATGAAGACCCGGGTTCAATTCCTCAGTCAGTACCACATACATAGAAAAAGCCAGAAGTGGTGCTGAAGCTCAAGTGGTAGAATGCTAATCAAGTCCAAGGACAGTACTCAGGCCCTCAGCTCAAGCTCAGGTTTTGGATTTCTTTTCTATTCGGCATCAAAACTTGTTACTACAACACACTGAAAAAAACTGGTACCTTGTGGCATTTCCACTTTATAGAAAATGCAGATGTGGTTTTTGATTTGCCACCACTTTCCTGTCTTGGTTTTCATGATTGTGTCACCATTTCTGACTACTTTTGTCTGATCTAGAGGTGATACCATAACTGATATTAAAAAGAGAGGGAGGCAGATATCAGTGGTTCACACCTGTAAATCCTAAGTATTCAGAAGGCTGAGATCTGAGAAGGGTGGTCAAAAGCCAGCCTGGACAAGAAAGGCAATGAGTCTCTTATCTTCAATTAAATATCAAAAATCCAGAAGCAGAGCTGCAGCTTAAGTGGTAGAGTGCCAGCCTTGAGCAAAATAGAGAAGGGGCGGCAGCAGGCACAGGAGCAGTGCATGTTCACAGAGGAAGTTGAAAAAGTGATTTAGATACATTTTAACTCTCCGTTAAATGTTACATTTCAAAGCTGCTACACAGAAAAGAAAAATAAAAGCATTCAGGAATTATATCTTTTTTTCTTTTTGCCAGTCCTGGGCTTGAGCTCAGGGCCTGAGCACTGTCCTTGGACTTTCTCAAGGCTAGAGCTCTACCACTTGAGCCTCAGCACCACTTCCGGCTTTTTTTTTTCTATGTATGTGGTACCGAGGAATCGAACCCTGGTCTTCATGCATGCTAGGCAAACACTTTAACCACTAGGCCAAACTCCCGGCCCTAGGAATTATATCTTTAAAATATATTTTGTATCTCATTTTAATCACACAATGGCACCAGCCTTTATTATTTATTTGGGCACATAAAACCTAGATAGGAAAGTAAAGTAGCCTGGTTGTTTTCACAAGCCTACTCAGGCAGAGTAAATAATCCCCACCCCCAAAAAAACCAAAACTAAAACAAAAACACCGCAAAACTTTCACCATTCCCCTCCCCCTTTTCTTGTCTCCCTTGCATATAATGCAATTCTGGCAAGTTGATTGTAAAAGTGAAAGACCTAAGTTAATATAAGGTGTTTTCTCAGTAAATAAACCTGTGTGCTCACATCACTGAAAATGAGGCTTTTCACCAAGAATGAAAAATCTAAGTCTTTTAATGCCACCCAGAGGTTCAGATTAATTACCCTTTCAGTCAAGGTCAGCAGCAGTGTAAAGAATTTCCAAGCCCCCTAGAGCCAAATGTTATCTTTCTCATACAGCAACCATGGCTGCTTAAGCCAATCAATAGATGGCAATTAACAGGTAATAGGCATAATTCTGAAGTAGCAAGAAGATATGATGATTTTGCCTGTATTACACATCTGGGGAGCCATGAGCAAACACTACTGCTATGTTACAGTTGTAATAAAATATCCATTTCCTGGAGAGAGTAAAGGACTGTTGTACATGAACATTTCACCTTTTGCTGCTCTAAAAATATTTGAGGAGGGATTTTACGAACCCTTCAATCCCCAAGTATCTAGGTAAAACTGCTTCTACAATACTGTATGTAATGTTTTTATAATAAGAATTATTATAGAGCAGGCATCAGTTTAGAAGCTTCCCAGATACGCCTTTACTCCTGCTTTCCATGTATACATATACACATGCATGTGCATGCACAGGTACACGTGCCTACATATACACAAAGTCTGGAAATGGGCATCTATATGCTCACACATATATGCATTCACACACACTATGGACGTGTGTCTATTAGGAACACTTTATATCATCTGAGTACACTGAAACTTGGTCTGATGCTGCTACCTTCTATTGTTTAACTAAATCCATACTTTGCTTTAACGCTGGCATAAGGTCCCATGAAATGTGACAAATTCCTAATGACCCCTTCATTCACTACGCTACACATAGAGTCTACTCACTGCCCTAAAACACCCTGTGCTCTAAAACACTCCTCAGCCTCTTGAGGAGTGCATTTCATTTCCATATTTTATTTGTATCTGATCCCATAGCATTACAGTTTTACATTGTAATGTTACCTTGTATTTTTTTTGTGTGAAACACTAATTGCACTTGGGCCATAACATTTTATGTTATAAGCATACCAAAACTGATTTAGAAACTAACATAAATATGATTCTTCTTAATGTATGTCTGTAGTAGCCTTTCTTCATATATCATTTCTAATCATTATGGGTCTAGCATTGCAACAGGTCACAAATTTAGGCCCTGTGCTTAATTTTTTTTACATAAGCTAAGTTAATATGTGGATGGATATGAAGGATGGACATAAATCATCAGGCACTGGAGAGCAAGCTAGAGAATAGCAGGCTTGAGTAAGGGACATGTGATAGCCAAAAATAGGGGAGATAATCCACAATTCTATCATGCTAGGGGGCCTGAGATTACAAGGAAGGCTCAGTGAATTTGGAACAAGGGCAGGAACGGCTATAGAAGCTGGGAGAAAGCATGGAGCCTACAAGGCAGGGGAATAGTGTGCAGAGTTTCACAAAAAGGAAAATATGCATGCTGAATCTTGATGCTGCCCTCAGAGTGCAATGCAAGGCTGTCTTTGCACCCACTGCTGAAAGCCTTCACCCTAAGAATCCACTCATTTTTCTCAGGCCAAAAAAAAGAAGATTCTGCCCTTTTACTCCCAGAATTTACAGCCTTTGCCTTTGTCTTTACCTCAGGTCTGGAAAACCTCTTTTAACTTACACAAAGTCTTTTCACTTCCTGTCACTATGTTTCAGAATTCCAGTGAGGACTTGAGCTCTAGTGAGGGGAAACAAAGTGGTGAGAAGATGATGTAAATGTCACATGGTTCTCTACCTGCTTCAAATGGCCTATCAGGCAAAGAAATGTAGGTGTTTCAGTATAGAATGCAGATGAAGGTCAAGACAAGAAAGGAGAAACGAAAAGCAGAACTTAAGTTATTGCCTCAAAATTTCTCATCAGAAAGGTGACTGGACCTAAATATCCTCTCCCAAAGTTTCCTACAAATTAATTTTAGAGATTAAAACTGTGACGTGTTACCAAACTATAGCTGGTCCCATTCATTCACAGAGATGGTAAAAGAAATGTCTAATCACAAGGACTGAAAGACTGAGACAGTGATCTGAGGATCATGGGGTA